>NC_138768.1:721140682-721740682 GCF_965119305.1 Pelophylax lessonae
AAGAGTTCTTTTTTCTGTTCTTAACCACTTTACCACCGGAGGATTTTGCTGTCTTCCGTCCAGGCCACTTTTTGCGATTCGGCACTGTGCGAATTTAACTGACAATTGCGCGGTCGTGCGACGCCATACCCAAACGAAATTTATGTCCTTTTTTTCCCACAAACAGAGCTTTCTTTTGGTGGTATTTGATCACCTGTGCGATTTTTACTTTTTGCGCTATAAACAAAAAAACAGCGTTTATTTTGAAAAAATAACAATATTTTTAACATTTTTTTATATGAAATTCCCCCCCAAAAAAATGTAAAAATCTAATTTTTTTAAAATTTTTGGCCAATTTGTTTTCTGCTACCTATGTTTGGTAAAAAAAATCGCAATAAGCGTATTTTGATTGGTTTGCGCAAAAGTTATTGCGTTTAATAACTAAGGGAAAGATTTCTGTCATTTTTGGTGGGTTTTTTTTTAACGCGTAATGGCGGTGATCTGCGATTTTTTTTGCGGGACTGCGACATTGCGGCGGACAGATCGGACCCTTGACTGACATTTTTGACACTTTTGGGGGTACCAGTGACATTACTGCAGTAATCAGTGCTATATATATATGCACTGTTACTGTAAAAATGACACTGGCAGGGAAGGGGTTAATTTTATTGGAGAGGGAGGGGTTAATGTATGCATGGTGCTTACTGACGTGTGGGGGGGGAGGTGACTGAGTGACAGAAGGACAGATCGGATGTCCAGCTGAACACTCCGATCTGTCAGTCCCTGTCACTATGGAGATCCGCCCGCTCTGTTTACACAGGCGGGCGGATCTCCTCACTCGATTCCCCGGCGATCGCCGCTGCTCCTCCCCTGGCCCGACTCCCGCTGTGACTGAACACAGCGGGAGTGAGCCTCCGGCGGCGCGTGAGCGCCGCCCACAAGGGGCAGAGTCCAGCGACGTAGGTCTACGTCGCTGGACGGGATCGTGCCACATTGCCGCAGTAGCAGCAATGTGAGCAGGGCGGAAGTGGTTAAAAGGACATGATATGTATTACATTTTGTATGTGGAAAATTTTCAATAAAAAAATATAAAAAAAAAAAAAAAAAAAGAAGATGCTTGCAGGAAAGCTCACATGACAAGGTTAGAAAATAAAGTTGAAAATTCACAATACTGGATGCATTTTCTTAGCTCATAGTGTAAATCTACGCTCACAGTACATTCAATTTGTTGTGAAGTTATGTAACTGTTTTGTCATTTTTTTTATTTTATTTTGGTGATAAAATTTTAATTTCTTTATTTTTAGTGATGATGAGAGTCTAGATCAAAAAAAATCTCACGTACACCAGAAGAGGTCCAGGCGCGGCATTCCTCCTATCTCCCCTAATGATTGCATCAAAGACAGCGTAGCTGGAGAAGCTTTTGATGATGTCTGGAGAAAGGTTATGGAATCCTTGAAAGAGCTCATTATTAAATCATGGGAATTCAGCACAGGTAATGAAAATGGTGATATAGGTCACGATATTCCTTAAAGTGACATTCAAGTATTTGCATAATCTTAGCAAGCAGTAAATTCTTCTTTGGTAAAAGTAGTAAATGCTTGTTATTCCAACTGCCTCCTTATTGCGTTACTTCCACACAGGCTGTCCCCACTTCAGTCTGTTAGGAATGCTACTGTCAGACTCATGGACATTACCAACCACTAAGTGTCATCACCTTACTCTTCCAGTCCTCCTCTGGCTTCCAGTTTTCCAACAAACAAAATTCAAAGTACTAACAACAACATACAGAACCATTCACAACTCTGCCTCAAGCTACATCACCAACATCATCTCAAAATATTATACAAACTGACCTCTCTGCACCTCACAAGCCTCCTGCTCTGTAGCCCCCTTGTTTCCTCCTCCCATGTCTGCATCCAGTATGTCTTCAAAGCCTCTCCCATCCTCTGGAACTCCCTACCCCAATCTGTCTGGCTGTCTCCTACTCTGTCCACCTTTAGGGAATCCCTGAAAACTCATTTAATCAGGGAAGTCTACCCTGTCTCTGCCTGACAACTGAACCTCATCAGGGAAGTCTACCCTGTCTCTGCCTGACAACTGAACCTCATCAGGGAAGTCTACCCTGTCTCTGCCTGACAACTGAACCTCATCAGGGAAGTCTACCCTGTCTCTGCCTGACAACTGAACCTCATCAGGGAAGTCTACCCTGTCTCTGCCTGACAACTGAACCTCATCAGGGAAGTCTACTCTGTCTCTGCCTGACAACTGAACCTCATCAGGAAAGTCTATCCTGTCTCTGCCTGACAACTGAACCTCATCAGGGAAGTCTACCCAGTCTCTGGCTGACAACTGAACCTCATCAGGGAAGTCTACCCTGTCTCTGCCTGACAACTGAACCTCATCAGGGAGGTGTACCCTGTCTCTGCCTGACAACTGAACCTCATCAGGGAAGTCTACCCTGTCTCTGCCTGACAACTGAACCTCATCAGGGAAGTCTACCCTGTCTCTGCCTGACAACTGAACCTCATCAGGGAAGTCTACCCTGTCTCTGCCTGACAACTGAACCTCATCAGGGAAGTCCACCCTGTCTTTGCCTGACAACTGAACCTCATCAGGGAAGTCCACCCTGTCTTTGCCTGACAACTGACCCTAATCAGGATGGTCTACCCTGTCTTTGCCTGACAACTGAACCTCATCAGGGAGGTCTACCCTGTCTTTGCCTGACAACTGAACCTCATCAGGGAAGTCCACCCTGTCTTTGCCTGACAACTGAACCTCATCAGAGAAGTCTACCCTGTCTTTGCCTGACAACTGAACCTCATCAGGGAAGTCTACCCTGTCTTTGCCTGACAACTGAACCTCATCAGGGAGGTGTACCCTGTCTCTGCCTGACAACTGAACCTCATCAGGGAAGTCTACCCTGTCTCTGCCTGACAACTGAACCTCATCAGGGAAGTCTACCCTGTCTTTGCCTGACAACTGAACCTCATCAGGGAGGTGTACCCTGTCTCTGCCTGACAACTGAACCTCATCAGGGAAGTCTACCCTGTCTCTGCCTGACAACTGAACCTCATCAGGGAAGTCTACCCTGTCTCTGCCTGACAACTGAACCTCATCAGGGAAGTCTACCCTGTCTCTGCCTGACAACTGAACCTCATCAGAGAAGTCCACCCTGTCTTTGCCTGACAACTGAACCTCATCAGAGAAGTCTACCCTGTCTTTGCCTGACAACTGAACCTCATCAGGAAAGTCTACCCTGTCTTTGCCTGACAACTGAACCTCATCAGGGAAGTCCACCCTGTCTTTGCCTGACAACTGAACCTCATCAGGGAGGTGTACCCTGTCTTTGCCTGACAACTGAACCTCATCAGGGAAGTCTACCCTGTCTCTGCCTGACAACAACTTTTCTTTCTTTGTCAACTCATCCCCACACAGTTGCCACATAGTTTTGTACCGCTTGCCTCTCCCTAATAGATTGTAAGTTTTCACAAGCGGGCCCCTCCTAAACCTATTGTCTTGAATTGTATTGTCACTGTACTGTCTCCTTTTTATATTGTAAAGCCCTGTGCAACTTGTTGGCACTATATAAATTCTGTATACCACTAATAAAATAATAAACTTTTAACCACTTCAGCCCCAGAAGATTTTTCCCCCTTCCTGACCAGGCCCCATTTTGCGATTCGGCACTGCGTTATTTTAAGGGACAATTGCGCAGTCGTGTGACGCTGTACCCAAACAAAATTGACGTCCTTTTTTTTCCCACAAATAGAGCTTTCTTTTGGTGGTATTTGATTACCTGTGTGATTTTTATTTTTTGCGCTATAAACAAAAAATGAGCGACAATTTTGAAAAAAAAATATTTTTCACATTCTTTTATATGACATTCTCAAAAAAAAAATTCAAAATTCAAAATTTTCTAACATTTTAGGCCAATTTGTTTTTTGCTACATATTTTTGGTAAAAAAAAATCGCAATACGTGTATTTTGATTGGTTTGCGCAAAAGTTATTGCGTCTACTAACTACGGGAAATATTTATGTAATTTTTATTGGTTTTTTTTTTTTTTACTAGCAATGGTGGCGATCTGCGATTTTTTGCAGGACTGTGACATTGTGGCGGACAGATCGGACCCCTAACTTACATTTTTGACACTTTTGGGGGTACCAGTGACATTACTACAGTAATCAGTGCTATAAATATGCACTGTTACTATAATAATGCCATTGGCAGGGAAGGGGTTAATACTGTCGGTGATCAAGAGGTTAAATGTGAGCCTAGGGGAGTGATTCTAACTGTGGGGGGGGGGGGGGGTTGGGCTTGTGAAATGATCACAGAGACATGCGATCCTATATAGCAGGATCACATCGTCTCTGTGATCATGCCAGGGAGAAGGACGGACGGCTGTGTTTACAACAGCCGACCGTCCTTCTCTCTCAGCGGGGAACGATCGCGGGTGTCAGGCGGCAATCGGAGCCGTCTGACACACACACCTGGCTTCCCCGCTGACGAGCGGGGGCGGGAGCGCCCCGCCGATGGCGCGTGCTCGCCCCCTAGACTCCCCAGAGGGAGCAGATTTGCCTGTAGGAGCCAGCCTGCCGCAGTACATCTGTGGCGGGCGGTCGGGAAGAAGTTAAACAAGGCATCATTGACCTCTGTAGCTGCAAACACTGTGTAGTAGTTCATCCTTAAATTAGCAGCAAAAGCATTGAAGTCAATTCCAGCAGTGTTAGCTCACCCTGCTCCCTCCTACAGCTGGGATTGGCAGCCTTTCTACCTTTGTAAACACAGAGAATGTGCCCAGAGAGGGTGCATCAGGGTAACAAGACTCCTGAGAAACCGAGTAGAACGACTTCTGTTCTTTTGCTATGAACTTTAAATGAATCCACTGTGACTGCATGAATAGATTATTAGTACTATACAGGATTTATATAGTGCCAACAGTTTGCGCAGCACTTTACAATGCAACATCATGGCAGCCAGTACAGTTAAAATAAAGAATTTACTAAATTACTGCTTGCCTAAAATTGCCAACAATTCAAACCTGACATATGAAGAGAATTCATGAATAGAGGAGGCCAGTGAAAGCCTCATGTCAAAGTGAGCGGTCAATTTAGACACACAGGCAGCTGCACTTAAAGGTTAAATACTAATGGACAAACGATATGTGTGGTCAGTTCAGGTGACATGATTTTTGTGAGAGCCCACAGAAACTTTTCTGGGTAATCCGACTGCTGCTGTTTCTGAGAATTTAACTTAGCACTGGTAATGTCCAGATGCGCCATTCCTTTTAGAATCCGCAAAGACAAAAACCGCTACACTGAGTTGAATCTTTGTATCAGTGGAAGGTTGATACACATGAGGGATCTTGTCTGCATGTCTAGCCTCTCTCTTAGGTCTATGGCACCATGTTGTGACACTCTGACGTACCCATGTTGACATAATGATACTAGCAATGAAAGCAAATGACAACTCTTACTAGTTGATAATCATGTTTTCTTTGCAGATGAACTAAAACAACAATCAGAAAATATTCCAAATGCAGCTAATAAGTATCTTCAGCTCCCAATTCCACGGATAACATCAGCAACAACCGGAGTTCCCCCATCCCGAGGTTCAGAGGCAAGGAGTATGTCCTTTGGCACTTATGTCTTTACACCACAGGTAAGAACAATAACAGTCCCTCTGTCCTTTCGATATTGACAGCTAAAATGACTTTGTATCAGAAATGTACAGGTTTTTTTTGGTATTTGTAAATTCCTCTTCCAATGCACACAATGCTGGGCAGGTACAAATGCCTCAGTCTAGGTACTGTGCGTTATTATCATGATGGCATAACTATAGCCGGGCCATGGTGATGGCAAGGGGACCCTTAAAAGGGATGTATTGCCAAAGCTTGTTTGGTTATACTTTTCCTGTGGGTTACAGGAGTGCTGACCCCCCAGAGCCAGTCCAGACTCTGCAAGGAGCCCAACAAGGATCTACCCAGATGTCTGATCAGCCTCTTGGCGCGCTGCTGAAAGTCTGAGCCAGCTACTCCAGCCAACTCCCCAGTCTGCTCCAGTGAGCACTGCAGGGGCAGAGAAGAAAGCAGTGACTGACAGTTACGTTAACGGACAATTGCGCGGTCTTGCGACGCTGTACCCAAATTAAGTTTATGTCCTTTGTCCTTTTCCCCACAAATAGAGCTTTCTTTTGGTGGTATTTGATCACCTGTGCGATTTTTTAATTTTTGAAAAAAAGAGCGACAATTTTGAAAAAAAAAACAATATTTTTTACATTCTGATATATAACATTCCCAAAAAAAATTTATAAATCAAAATTTTTTAACATTTTAGGCCAATTTGTTTTCTGCTACATATTTTTGGTAAAAAAAAATCACAATAACCGTATTTTGATTGGTTTGCGCAAAAGTTATCGCGTTTAATAACTACGGGAAAGATTTGTCATTTTTATTTTTTATAGATCTGCGATTTTTTTTTTTTTTTGCGGGACTGCGACATTGCGGCAGACAGATCGGACCCCTAACTGACATTTTTGACACTTTTGGGGGTACCAGTGACATTACTACAGTAATCAGTGTTATAAATATTCACTGATACTGTAATAATGACACTGGCAGGAAAGGGGTTAACTTTATTGGTGATCAAGGGGTTAAATGTATGCCTGGTGCTTACTGACGTGTGTGGTGGGAGGGGGTTGTGTGACACAGGCACAGATCGCAGGTTCAGCTATGCTGAATCCTGTAATCTGTCCCTGTCTGTCACATAGAAGATCCGCCCGCTTTTGATTTCCTCATTCGATCCCCGACGATCGGGGAAGAGCGGCGGTGATCACCGCCTCTCCTCCCCTGGCCCGACTCCCGCTGTGTCTGAATACAGCGGGAGCGAGCATCCGGCGGCGCGCGCGCGCTGCCGAGAGAGGGGAGAGTCTGGTGACGCAGGTCTACGTTGGCAGACGATAACGAGCCACTTTGCCGCAGTACCAGCTCAGTGAGCGGTCGGCAAGTGGTTAAGGCAGTGTGGTTCATTTACCAAATGATAATCATTTACTGTATGATCACATATTGATCTTGCGTGAACAAGTAAATCATATGTGTACACAATTTACTATGCACCAGCAATGTAAGAAATGCAAATGCATAACAAAACTGCATCAAATGTGCAAGACTATCATTAACTACCTCCCACCCGGGCCATTGTAGATATACGGCCGGGCGGGAGTCTCGTCCTTCTGAATGGACTTTCCGGAACGTCCTTCAGAAGGAGAGAGATCGCGCCGCCGCGGGCACGCGCAGCGGCGCGATCTCGATGTGCCTGTGTCCCTCGGACACAGAGCAACATCATTCGGCAGGAGGGCCCTGTAATTGGCCCTCCTGATCACATGACGGCTGTGTCCAATCACAGCTGTCATGTAATGTAAATAGAGCCGTTGTAACGGCTTCGATCTCTTCTCCTCCTGACAGATCCTGTCAGTGAGGAGAAGAGAAGAGGATCGGTGCTGCTGCTGGGGTGATCAGTGAGTATTTCTAATTACTCACTGATCACAGGGGGGGTCTGTGCTGGTAATCAGATGATTGATTACCAGTGCAGCCTTGGGGGGGGGAGGGGTGCCACTAAGCCACCAGGGATGCCCACCCATGACCACCAGGGATGCCCACCATGGCCACCAGGGATGGCAAGCAGGGCTAAGAGAGCCCCCCAGTGCCCTCCCTATCAGTGTTGCCCACCAATGCCATCTATCAGTGCTGCCCACCAGTGCCGTTATTGCCATCTATCAGTGCCGCCCACCAGTGCCCATTACTGCCCACCAGTGCCGCCTATCAGTGCCCATCAGTGCCCCCCATCAGTGCCGATCATTGCCGCCCAACAGTGCGACCTATCAGTGCCCATCAGTGCCGCCAATCAGTGCCCATCAGTGCTGCCTATCAGTGCCCATCAGCGCTACCTATCAGTGCCCACCAATGCTGCATATCAGTGCTATCTATCAGTGCCACATATCAGTGCCCATCAGTGCTGCATATCAGTGCTACCTATCAGTGCCCATCAGTGCTGCATATCAGTGCCACCCCATCAGTGCCACCCCATCAGTGTCTCCTCATCAGTGCCTGTCAGTGCGGCATCATCAGTGCTCATCAGTGCAGGAACAAACGTATCTATTCACAAAATTTTATAACCTAAACAAAAAAACTTTTTTTTTTTTTTCAAACTTTTCAAGCACCAAAAAAGAAAAAACCTGGCGGTGATCAAATACCACCAAAAGAAAGCTCTATTTGTGGGGAAAAAATGACACAAATTTGGTGTAGGTACAGTATTGCATGACCGCGCAATTGTCATTCAAATTGCAACAGTGCTAAAAGCTGAAAATTGGTCTGGGAAGGAAGGGGGTTTAAGTGCCCAGTATTGAGGTAGTTAAAGATGAAAAAAAAGTTTTCTTTGTGAGCAAGTTTAGAAGTTTAAAAACCAGTCAGCATAGAATATTTTATATGCTGGTGCTTTGAATATAGATCCAAATATATATATATATACCCAAATACTTGCTGTCTTAATCGGACAGCATTACCCAGAGAGTTTATTTGGCATACTTTTTATTTGCTTCATGCAAATTGTTTTAACCTGGTCATTTATAATTTTTTATTTCAATACATTTTTCAGAAAAGTGTATCTATGTGTGCGCTTTTTCTGCTGTACTTTATGGGAACAGACAGTCGTGCAGCAAACTAGGACTGCATTTTAGGTATAGAACGTCAGTACAATCAGGTAGATATGTTCGGGGATCTCAGTCACTATGCTCATGCACATGTGGACCTACAGTCTTGGCATATACGGTGGATTTATCTTTGCTATTTCTAATTTGATTTAGTAAATCAGACCTACTATCTCTAAAGTCCCTTATATCAATATGTCTGTAAGATGCTTCAAAATAACAAATTTACCAGCCTACATACTTAACCTTAGTTGAACATCAAAAGGTTAATAAATAACCTTTGCCAATCCCTCCATTGGCTGCCACTCAACCAACGAATTAAATTCTTTAAAGTTACTATTTACTATTAAAGTTACTAACCATAACTTACAAAGCCATCCATAACTTTGCGCCTAGCTACATCACTAACCTGGTCTCAAAATACCAACCAACTCATTCTCTTCGTTCTTCTCAAGACCTCCTGCTCTCTAGCTTCCTTGTAACCTCTTCCCATCCCAACCTCTTCCTGGAATGCTCTACCCCATTCTGTCCGACTATCTCCGACTTTGTCTACTTTCAGACGATCCCTGAAAACACATCTTTTCAGAGAAACCTATCTGGCAACCACCTAACAACTGTACTTTTATCTTCTCCATCAGCCCATTCCCCTCAGTTATTACCTCTTGTATCTCTTCACCCTCCCTCTTAGATTGTAAGCTCTAATGAGCAGGGCCCTCTGATTCCTACTGTATTAAAGTATATTGTATTTGTTCTTTTTACCATCAAGTTGTAAAGCTCTGCGTAAACTGTCGGTGCTATATAAATCCTAAATAATAATATATGATTTACATCACTTTGTTTGTGATCACCTGGGTGAATAAGACTCAGACCTGAGAGCAGCACAGGGCCGACATGTGCTTGCCACCTGCTAAGTTTGGTGGCGGGATGCACACGGGAATCGGACTAATGCTTGGCTTGGCTGGGTCACTGGGCAGGTGGGCCCCTCTCCCTCAGGCAACTGGGGCCCCCGGGCAACTGCCCAGAGTTCCCATTCGGTTAGATGGCCCTGTCTATCTATCTATCCATCTATCTATCTTAAAACATTTACAGTACACATTACATTTTTAGAAATAAGAAAATTATAAGGCTGATCTCCCAACCAACCTGGTTTAACTTTTCACTGTTCTTTTATTTTTTTTGCAGACCAGTCGTAACTTAAGTGGTGACCTGAATGGAGTAATGACAATACAAGCTAAACCATTACAACACAGACATTCGGGTCTCTCTGAGAAGACACAGTAAGCATATAATTCTTTATACAAGTATATTGTGAACCTGGCCTATGTGTTTTATTATTTACGTGTCACAGCACACACATGGGAAAAAATTTAGATAGAATGCTATTGTGTCAATAATAAAATGCATCGCAGGTGCAGCCTATCTTCATGTTAACTTGTGCTATACAGTGAACATATCATTGAACACTTATGTATCGTAGGACCATGCAGTTTATAGGGATACAGGTCTCAGACCAGAGTTGACTTCCTAAATCCTTTTAAACGAATGTAGGGAGAAACTTTACCTGATTGATAGATGCCCCACGCATTTTATGTGGTAGCACTTAGCAGCTGGCAGTAAATGATTTGCTTTTTGTTTGATTTGGAAAAGCTCTGAATAGGACCTTTAAGAAAGGCAGTCCAGGGTATAAGTACTGTAACTTTTTTTACAGCCTTTTTTGAACTCTTAGATTTTTGCCTTACATTACATAGTTTAAATAATATTTATTACATTTAATGATCACACTAATCATACTAATGCAGTGTGTTTTTATTTTGTTCAAAGTGAACAAGAAGACAAATCTTTAAACATTTTTCCAAGAGGACTGAGCTCTGCACGGAACCGGTTAGGAAAGTTGAATGACAGCCACGTTCTTTCTTCCTCTCGCCTTCTGCACACCCCATCTAGGAAAACACCGACACATCGAAGACTGCCTGCTCTCACTTTAGAGCCCATCCCATCTAAAACTCCTAATGTTTACAGTGATGAAGTACTCAGGGGTACAAAACTGTGAGTACAATTCAGCAAACAATCAACAGCCATATTTTTCTTCCCTACATTATTTTGTATCAGGTCGGGTCGTAATTGTAGTGCTAATAATGTAAGGGTGATACACAAATAGTTTAATCACATTCATATGGCTGCAATTCTATGCTCATCACACAGGAAACACATTAAACATATTCTTGGTTTACATTGTGAAAATCAAAGTGCAGAGTCATAGCTGTAGCCATAGCATTCCATGCAGCTTCTATGAGGTCAGATTAAGACCAAACAAGGCACTGGGCAGGCGAATAGCTTTGTGTTAGGCCATCTGGGAGGTAGGAATTTCCACCCCAGGATGATCACCTGTATGCAGTAGCCAAGCAAGTTATGAAGCATTACAAGGGTTACGAGGAGTCATTTCACAAGAGAACCTTATATACAAAAATGGATGGAAATGTGATCTAGTAGAACCACGTTCTTCAGAATTAGTATGTGTTTCCTGTGAGAGGACACAGGATTCTGTACTCATTGGATTTAATTAGTTTTAGCTATACACCAGGGGTCTTCAAACTATGGCCCTCCGGTTGTAAAGAACTATAATTCCCATCATGCCTAGTCATGTCTGGGAATGTCAGTTTTCCAGTGTCTTATGGGATATGTAGTTCCCCAACAGCTGGAGGGCTGTAGTTTGAGGATCCCTGCTATACACAGTGAGATTGGGGGAGTGCTAAGCCACTTCCATATTTTAGGTCCTGCCTATGATAATCAAGTTAGGGAGGACAGATTTTTTGTAGGTTTTTCTCAATATGGAATTTGGAATATGTGTGAAAGGGCTGTTTCCACGCTGTATGGTTAACTTTATACCCTAACAGACATAATTCTCTCAACCCCATGTAGTCCCCATTATATTTTATTAGACTAAGCTCTTCCAACTGCTGTATCTTTCCTTATACCCGAACAGATTGTAAGCTCTTCCACTGTCGGTATCCTCCCTTAATGCGGTTGTTATCCTAAAAAAAAAATTGATCCTGTTCCTTACTGAAATTGGCACATCAAGGAATTTTAGTAATAGATGCTGTTTTTAAACAAAGTTTTTTTTTTTTTTTTTCAGATACACAGGACTGGAAAGACTATCATCACCATCCATCCAAACCAGTAGGAATAAGTTACCACCAATTAACTCTGATACAGTGGAGCAACATCTGTCTGTACCCGGTTCTCGTCATTCAGCTGTAAGATAGCATACCTATCTGTTTATTTAATAAAAAGTGGAACTAGCTAATGTAAAGAAAGCAAAACTGTTACTAATAAGAAATAGAAAAGAGCTGGTCATTTAAGCAGTATTCTTATCCTGATTCTGTAAGTAATTTAGTAAAGATCATGTTCTGTTCCCTAAAATTCTCTTTTCTATCCAACAGAACAGGGGAAAGTATCCTCATAGCCGCATATCTAGTGCTGTGCCTGATACTACAGGAAGGCGCCCCCTACGGGAGAGAACTGTCATTGTGGAACAATTTTCAAGACCCAATACAACTCACACTTTCAGGGTTTGTCAAATTGTATTTTGTGTCTTAAGCTTTCTGTTTATTGTAAACAAATATGATGTTTCTTTTGTATATTATTACATGGTTAGCCTAAAGATGAAATCCAGGCAGATAGCTAAACACAGCATAGAAATACATATGTAGAAGTTATTTTACCTGCGAAAAAGTTTGTAGTTCTCTCCATCCTGTTTTGAAAAATATGCATTCTACGAGACAGCAATGTTAGTGACCTGACTTTTCACTATCGCAGTTAAGCAACATAGGTGACCTTCATGCCCCCAGCTTGTTATTGGACGCTGAAGGAACAGTAGCAGCATATTGATGGGTCATCCTTCTGTCTCCTCTGTACCCCTGTCAGCTTACTGCAATGAATAAGCACTTTGTGTGAAACGCGTCTGCTGAGTAGTGTGTTGACCTGTTTGTCGGGTGTTGGACCTATGATATTGAAATAAATTATTTGTTTTCCTTATCGCTGGAAGTGCCGCCTTTCTCTTTTTTGCTACATAGCTTGGACTGCATTACAACTCATTGGCCTAGTGCTCTCCTTCTCGCTTCAAATCTGAGAGCAGCTGTATAACAGATTAAAAGAGACTGATATGAAATGAGAATCAAGCATTTAAACTGGTTTCATTTAAAAATACATTATTATTTTTGATAAAGATAAAACTGCATTAACCGCTTTAGCTCCGGAAGGTTTACCCCCCTTCATGACCAGGCCATTTTTTGTGATACGGCACTGTGTTACTTTACCTGACAATTGCCCGGGGGGTGCGACTCTGTACCCAAATAAAAATATGTTGTGTTTTTCCCACAAATAGAGCTTTCTTTTGGTGGTATTTGATCACCACTGCGTTTTTTATTTTTTGCGCTATAAACAAAAACAGACAATTTTGAAAAAAAATATATATATTTTTTTTGCTTTCTGCTATAAAACATATCAAATAAGAAACTGTAAAAAAAAAAATCTAAATCATAAATTTAAGCCAATATGTACGCTGCTACAAATTTTTGGGAAAAAAAGTCCCAAAAAAGCGTAGATATTGATTGGTTTGCGCAAAAGTTATAGAGTCTACAAACTATATATTTATGGAATTTTTATTTATTTATTATTTTTTACTAGTAATGGTGGTGATTAGCGATTTATAGTGGGACTGCGATATTGAGGCAGATAAATCGGACACCAACTGACACTTTTGTTTGGAACTAGTGACAGTAATACAGTCATCAGTGCTAAAAAATGCAAAAAAATGGGGAGGGGTTAACATTTGGGGCGATCAAACAGTTAAATATGTTCCTAGAAAGTGCTTGCTAACTGTGTGGGGGTGCTTGTACTGTGGAAAGGCAAGAGGTCTGCTTAGCAGAAACACAAGATCACTGCCTTCCCTTGTCACAGAGCGGCGATCTGCCTTGTATACGTAGGGTCCCGGTGGACATTGCGTCTGCCTGACCTGCTGATTGGTTCCTGCTGTGTCCAATCAATCAGTGGCGGGCGTGTGCCCCCTAGACCCGGAAGTGCAGAATCACGTATCTGTATGTGATGTGATTCTGCTCACAGGAGCTGCCGTCCCGCAATAAATATACGTGGGGCAGTCGGCAAGAGGTAAATTGGTGTTTTTATATCTATTTGGCAATTAAACATATTGGTAATACATAACTTATTTTTATTACAGTCAGAGACATCCCATAGAAGATCTTTTACTCCTTTGGATTTTGCTAATCATACGTGGACAGGACAAGCTTTCCTAACAAGTAAGATCCTATTTTAGGCAACACTGTAGAATATTACTTAATGCCAAAGCCATAAAACCCAGGAAACAAATCAAATATACAAACAAACAAATCCATTAAACACACAACCTTCACGAATACAACACATTAATAAAAAAATTTAAAGAAAAACACAATATTAAGAGTCGGTTCACACTATGGCGACACGATTTTGGGGAAACTTAATTAAGTCGCCGTGCACCGCGACTTCGGGGGCGACTTGCACCGACTTCAAATAATGGAAGTCAATGCAAGTCGCTCCGACTTTGTCCAAAACTTGAGTCGCTCCTATTAGAACGGTTCCAATTGCACCGCACGGTTCGCGACTTGTCAGGCGAACAAGTCGCCTGACAAGTCGTAACAGTGTGAACCGGCCCTAAACAACAACTTTTTACAACTGGGATCTCAAAGCCAAAAAAATATAACACAAAACAACCTAACACACAGAATAACAAACTTGATACTGTTAAAAAAAAAAAAAAAAAATCTAAACAGACTGTTTGGAAGTCTCCTTAAGCAAAGAATCATGGGTCAATTTTTTTTTTGACATTTGGGAATCCTTTGTCTAAACCCTACCGATTGGTATGCAACAGTCTATAATGAAGTGTTTTCAATATGTTCAGTGATATCAAACTAGATTGCTAATTAATAACCCTCCAATTGATTCTGTATCCTCCACCTAATTTGAAATATCCTGGTATTTAAGGCCTCTTTTCATCTCAACCTGTCAATTTTTAACTGACCACTGTCCACCCTAGTGCTCACTGTGGCTCCTTTCTAGACCCTGTCCTGCTAGTTTACTTTTAAACCATTTTTAAGAGCTGTATATTGTAATTTTCAGTTCTTTCTTTAGCCAAATGTCGCAGCCCCTGACATTGTTAAATGCGTTTTCACCTAAAATATATATATATATATATATATATATATATATATATATATATATAGATATATATAGATATATAGATATATATAGATATATAAAAAACTCTACACAGAAAGTCATTTTAGAGAGAGGTTTTCCTGTATATATTTTTTAAATGAAGATCGCTTTTAGGCCTCTTGCACGTGCGAGCCACAGCTGTAGCGTATTTTAGTCCATAGGACTTCATTACAGAAAGCTCTGTGCTCAAGTACCTGCAGACACATTTATGGGCGTCATTTTGTCATTTTAAACCTAACATTTTGTGTCCTAAGGGCTAAAACAGGCTGCAGCTGAGGCTCAGGGTCATCGCAACAACAAACGTAAGCTCAACTTTACGCTGTGCTCAAGAAGCCCTAAACAGATTTTTGTATTATTATTTATCAGTATGGACTTAAACCTCTTGTGCCTTCTAGGCTAGCTTGATAACAATCAAATTTTACTGATAACCAATTCCTATCTGCTATCTAAAAATTGTATTAGTGGGAGCAAAGGTATACTACAAGTTCAGTATATGGTATAATATATTATGACATTTACAACAAAGCAACCCAGTCTCCTCAGCCTATTCCTAGTATTTCTATTTACATTAAAGCGGGTTTCTACTTTGGAAAAGAATACTTAAGCTCAGAGATTTTCAATAGATTGTATTACAAGTCTGTTTAGCCAACTTAAGTGCTGCTGGTTGTCTGGAAAAAAACAGCCAATGCCTCAGAAAGGTGTTGATTATTTTGGTGGAATTAACGGTGTTTTTACATAGTATTATTAAAGGTAGAAAATTCCTTGCAAGAATCACATCAAACAGTACTGATGGTTGGTCATGTCTGGATCCTGCAGCTTTACATAACTTTACTAGACTCCACTGATGAGATCTGAATGCCAGAAGTGAAAATGGTTGCACAAGAGGTATCTCTTATCTTCAGGCTGAAATCTCCATGAAACACCTTTAACACATGAAAGCGGGAGAATGTGAATCCCCTGGGTGGAGCTGAGTACTCCAGTTCAGATATAAGTTGGAGTACATACTCAAAACTGACATCTATCCAAAAACTGAAATAATTTGTTTTGGATAAAAGGGCCCTTTGACATTTCCCAGCAATGTGGGAAACAGCTTAACCACTTAAGCCCCGGAAGATTTTACCCCCTTCCTGACCAGGGCCTATTTTGCGATCCGGCACTGCGTGACTTTAACGGACAATTGCACGGTCGTGCGACGCCGTATCTAAACAAATTTGACGTCCTTTTTTTCCCCCAAACAGAGCTTTCTTTTGGTGGTATTTGATCACCTGTGCGATTTTTTGATCATGCGCTATAAACAAAAAAAGAGCATCAATTTTGCAAAAATAACAATATTTTTCACATTTTTTATATGAAATTACCCCAAAAAATGTAAAAATCAACATTTTTTAACATTTCAGGCCAATTTTTTTTTTTACCATATGTTTGGTAAAAAAAAATTCGCAAAAAGCGTATTTTGATTGGTTTGCGCAAAAGTTATTGTGTTTACTAGCAAAGGGAAAGATTTTTGTCATTTTTTTTTTTTTTTTTTTAACGCGTAATGGAGGCGATCTGTGATTTTTTTTTGCGGGACTCCGACATTGGGGTGGACAGATCGGACCCTTGACTGACATTTTTGACACTTTTGGGGGTACCAGTGACATTACTACAGTAATCAGTTCTATACATATGCACTGTTACTGTAAAAATGACACTGGCAGTGAAGGAGTTAACTATTGGAGAGGGAGGGGTTAAGTGTGTCCTAGGGGCGTGTTTTTAACTGTGATTGGCTGTGGCTTGCTGTGTAAGAACAGTGATCAACGGTCCTACATAGGAGAACCATTTGATCACCATTCATACACAGGGAGAACTGACAGGGGGCTTTGTTTACACTAGCCACCTGCCTTTCTCCCGCTGTCACGGACGATCACGAGTGCTCGGCGGACATCGGGTCCGCCGGGCACACGCGCAGGGGGGTCCGTGACCGAGCGGGAGCGCACATCCGGCGGCGCGTGCTCGCTCCCAAAACCCTTACAGGCTAGCGACGTAGCCCTACTTTGCTCTGCCTGTGAGGGGCTGACTGCCGACGTAAATAGTCGTGCGGCTGTCGGCAAGTGGTTAAAGCTTAAGTTTAGTTTGAAAAACTCAGCACAAGAGACATTGCTTACTATTAATCTGCTGCGCCCCTTGAGCTGCTGGCTTCTGCATTCCGTAGATTCTTCCTCCATTGAACCCCCCCCACACACACACACACACACACACACACACACACACACCAATTCTATAAATTAAACATGATTTATGAATGGAGGGGGGTGACGGGCCTTTAACTCATCCGTCCTTCCTCCATTCATAGATCACATTTCATTCATAGAAGCTATAGTACAGTTTCTATGATTTGCAGTGGTGGGTGGAAAGGGTGGTCAATCATAGTCGGACCCTCTTGATGAGTGCCTGTCACAACAGTTCCCTAATCTCTGCTGGGGGGGGGCATCGGATGAGGAAAATTTCAAGGAATGCAGGAGCCGGTAGCACAAGGTACACATCGGATTAATAGTAAATAATGTACCTTGTGTTCTTTCCTTTTTTTTTTTTTTATAAACTCAACTTAGGCTTTAACGAGCATGCTGGAGAGTGTCACATTATTACTAAAAACAACAATAATTTACTTTTTTACTTCCAACGAGTGGTCATACAATAGGCCTGAAGGTCCATCCAGAAGGGGTGAGTTGGGCTTAACTCCTCCTCTTAATAATGTACTATAGCCTATACTTTTCATCAGAACATGTATGTGCATGGTAACAATTCATTTTCTGAACAGCAAATTCCTTCATTTATTAATTTCTGTTATTGTGAATAATTATAAGAAATATTAATTTACATGTTTTGCTTTTCCCATCAAGGTTCCCAGTATCAACCAAAATCATTTCAGAGGAATCCACCAAATTCGAGGAGAAAATTTCAAGTGGCCTCCTAATAAGCAGTAACATGGACAATGCTTTGTATCTAATAAGTGGGTGCACAGCTCTCCCAATCCACGTGTTCACAAATAGTTCCTGTATGTAACAAACTGGCCCCTTTTATAAAGGACTCTTTAAGTGATTTATTTGACAATATGAGGATCTATTCCAATGTATTTAACATAATATAATTATGTAATGTATCTAGCACAATACAATAATTTCGTGCATTAAGCTGTGTGAAAAAAAAACATCTTGCCCCACCCCTTAGTAATAGTTTTGTATGAAGCATGCACTGCGAAATCTGTTAGGAACCGGCTGAAATTGGCTCTGTGGGTGGCCCTGCTCCGTTTGACAAAAGTTGATAGTTCAATTTACTTTTGTCAAAGAAACCTGCTGGAAATCGTTCAGTTGAATTGGTGGCTGCACCCAGTTAGACGCAACCAATGTTTGAGTTTTTAAATAACCCTGGCTGTCAAAATAGCTGCAGTGAGAGATTCATTTGTCTGTGCTGTTTAGCTTGGATGGAGGAATCTGAGAGTTTTCAGCCTACAGGCTGAACAAAAAAATAAAACTACTGAGAATTTTCAGCCCACAGGCTGAACAAAAAAATAAAACTACTGAGAATTTTCAGCCCACAGGCTGAACAAAAAAATAAAACTACTGAGAATTTTCAGCCCACAGGCTGAACAAAAAAATAAAACTACTGAGAATTTTCAGCCCACAGGCTGAACAAAAAACTACTGAAAATTTTCAGCCCACAGACTGGACAAAAAAATAAAACTACTGAGAATTTTCAGCCCACAGGCTGAGCAAAAAAATAAAACTACTGAGAATTTTCAGCCCACAGACTGGACAAAAAAATAAAACTACTGAGAATTTTCAGCCCACAGGCTGAACAAAAAAATAAAACTACTGAGAATTTTCAGCCCACAGACTGGACAAAAAAAAAATAAAACTACTGAGAGTTTTTAGCCCACAGGCTGAACAAAAAAATAAAACTACTGAGATTTTGTAGCCCACATGCTGAACAAAAAAAATTTGAGCGTAGAAAATCATATCCTAGTGGTTAAAGCACTTTTTAGCTAGGACAATATGATATTTATGTCCAGTAGCACATTTTTACACTAAGAAAAGCACACAAAATGACTGAACCAGAGCTCTTATGCTGCACAGATTTAAGAACATGGTAAACTTCTACATTGGAAATGGCTGCATAGCCTGGAGCTGTCTCAGCATGAGACTTTCAGTGTCGGTTCACATTAGTGCGATCACTGAGATCGCATGTAATTCGGAGCGTACTGCTCCTAAATTACATGCGATCTCTGTGCGGTGCAAATTTCAGCCATACATTTAGTATGGCTGAATTTGCATCGCAATCGCACTAAACACGCACATGACCCTTTTTTTTATCCGCAGCAGAATCTGATCGCATGGTGGTTCACACTATTGCGATCCGATTCTGTGCGAACTTGCAGATCGCATTGCGATATGCGATCTCAACTGGGGGTGTCGTTAACTTTTAATTGACACCCCCTGCGTATCGCATATGGCAGTGTGAACTGCCAGGGGTGCGGATGCAATGCGGGAACACGCTGCATATTCGCAGCGTTCCTGCATCGCAGAAGTGTGAACCGGGACTAAAAGGCAAAGTAATTATGTGCAGCAACCCACAGCTAGAAATCAGAATTTCCCTTTTGACTGCCCATTGATCAGTTTGCTGCACTCATACCAGCGAAAGATAATTGCTGATCAGTCGATAGTGGTTGTTGCACTTGCATGATGCATTTTGCCTCATCAAATAAAAGCCACTAAATATGATCTACTAATATTTATCAGCAATTCTATTGGCATTACATACATTTATACAATATATGGTGCATGGGAGTAATATCTTTCAGTCATCGTTAGGCCCCTTTAGTTCTAGTGCCAAGCTGAATATAAGCTTATTTGCTGTAGCAAAAATGTAATAAATATCAATTCATGTCCTGGTGAATTTAGAAAACATAAGCCTTTGGTGCATGATTGGATGTTTTACTTCATCTTACCTTAGTGCATTTTAGTATCTTACTTGCAATACAATATTATTCTAGTCTCACCCAATGAAGTGTCATGGCAGAGTTCTATCCATTAAAGTGTACATACACTGGATAAAAAAAATATACTGATTTTAGGTAACTGGTGTATAGTAGGCTCAGTAATGTGCCAGATTATTTTATTACTATCCAGGATTTATATAGCAACGACAGTTTGTGGAGAACTTTACAGAATAGCGGGAGACAGTTACAATACAATCCAGGGTTAAGCGGCCTTGCTCATGAGAGCTTACAATCTTTTATGTACCTTTCATTGATGATAATATGATAATACTCTTCACCAAACTGTCACAACCTACCAAAGCTCCGCTTCTAATTCTGAGTAAACTGAAAACTGGGTTATAGGCCCTGATGATAGGCTGCTCAGGCAATCTATCACATTGGGGGGTGCTTTCTCTTTACTACTCTAAAATTATATCAGGCCACTCAAGTAGCATTCACAAAATGTTGATTTAACACAGAAGGTAAGGTCTACCATCTTATTGAGTTTACTATTTGCCAGTTTGTATAGCTTAATGTGCTTTTAGTCAGTTGACGGTCACCTTAAATAGGATCAGTGAGGAGATTCGGGTTGCTCCATGATAATTTTGTAAAATGTAGCACTCCCTAGAATGGTGCCTACTTAGCACATAGGATTTATTAATACAAACAGCAGTGACAATGTGCAAAGTTTGGTAACATTGGTAGCATACGGATTTCAGTTTATTGAGCTAAAATCAATGAGATAAATACTGATTAATTGTTATTCCTTATGGCTTTTGCTTGTTCTCTTTTACCTTATGGAATAGGCTAGATTATAATATCATATGGATGTAATTATACTGAATTTTTATACACACAGATGCAGTATTTCATGCATCAGCATGTTATGTAATAAGGTCTGTATTTTCAAGTTATTGCAACACAAAGAGTTTATTCCAACATCCCAAGCCATTTATGCACGTTGGAGAATGTGTCACAGATATATTTACTATATTTTCACATAATGACCAACTGAATGATTATTTTATAAGAGTTTCTTTCATTTATACTCTTTGGGGAGTAGCAATCAGATTGGCTGGAAAACCTTGTTAGTTTACTATTATTTTATTCCTGACATGTCAGCGCTAGAGGTGCCTGCAGGATGTCTCCCATGTCCTAAGCCACAGGCTATACACAAGCAGGGGCCCATTAATTGGCAAAGATACCTTAGAACAGTGGTTCTCAACTCCGGACCGCAGGACCCACTAACAGGCCAGGTTTGCAAGATAACTTAAATACATCCCAGGTGATATCATTTGCTTCTCAGTGATTGCAGTATTCTAGTCTGCATCTCCCCAAGGTAATACTTAAAATCTGGCCTGTTAGTGGGTCCTGAGGACAGGAGTTGAGAAACACTTCCTTAGAATGATCCACTCAATTGTACTACAAGTCCAACTCCAATGCCACCATAACATAGAGGTGTAATAGCACATCTGGGGAGACACAGCTTAATATCAGGGCTATGGTGTAGGAAAGCTTACATTGCATTCTGTGCTGAACAAGTGTCGGTATGCACATGCAGTATAAGTCTGTACTGATCTTTCATATATATGTCTGAAATCCTGCTGTTGATACAAGCTAAGTTTTTTTGAGAACTCTGCATTAATCTGCATCTTTTCAGATGGGGCTCTAAGCCAGAAATGAATCGTAAAGCAGATTCATACAATCTGAAAAATAGAAATGTCTGCCGAACCCAACGAAATTGAGTTCATGCTGTCATTTTGTGAACCTGCATTCAAGATAAAAGCTCAGACCTGTTGTTTCTTTCCCCACTATTTGAAAGTGAACTCCAAAGTCACTTCTATTTGGATTAAAGTATAACAATCAATAAAGCAATCCTAAAGTTGCTGATCACCAGAAAGATCCGGAAAGAAAAAATATTTAAAATAATATTTTATGTTGGAGGTGACATCACTGCACAGTCAGTAAGGCTGATTTACAGACGGAGTAGAGACTGTTCATAAGTGTATGTCTAGGCAAAAAAAACCTTGTGCTGTACACAATAAATATATTTCCCTATGTTTTGTCACCTTTCCTTTTAAGTACAGAAAATACCTGTTGATCTGCCAGATCCAGGGAACTCAAAGGGATGGATTTACTAAAGGCAAACTGACTGTGAGCTTTGCAAGTGCTGTTGCTGCAGAACTTGGTAAATGAGGTGAAGCTCTGCTGACATCCATCATTCAATCCATCCAATCGTTTGCAAGCAAAAATGCATTTTTCTTTTCTTTTCCTTGCATGGGATTGGCTATTCTTTGCAATGTGTGAAGCCTCACCTCATTTACTAGGTTTTGGAGCAAATGCCCTTGCAGTGTGCAACTGCACCTGCAAAGTGCACATTTTATTTGCTTTTAGTAAATCAACCCCGGGGTGTCCTATTTGAGCTGATAGCATGTTGCCTCTGCTGCACAGAAATCACAAGCAGTGTTATCGGCCCTAACAGTTCGCTTTTGCTGAACTACAAAACACCCCCTTTATAGAAATAAGTAGG
Organism: Pelophylax lessonae; assembly: GCF_965119305.1. Lineage (NCBI taxonomy): Eukaryota > Metazoa > Chordata > Amphibia > Anura > Ranidae > Pelophylax > Pelophylax lessonae. The sequence continues at coordinate 721,163,181 of NC_138768.1, forward strand.
GGGGTTAGGTGCCCTTTAGTCATGCAGGAGGGAACCGATCATGGCTTATAACACTGCTTGAGATAACACTGCTTGAGATTTTGGTGTAGCAGTGTCAAAGTTGTCTGCTCAAACCGTAGTTAGGAACTCACAGGATATTTACCTAGACATACACTTTACCAAAGTAAAAGTTTAATTAGCTAAATAAATACTTTAAGTTAACGTTCATTGCAGTTATTAACTCATTTAAAATTAAAACCTCCCCTTTATTATTCATATAATTGGGTATTCATAGTGATGGCAGCTTTATCATATTACGTGAACATTAACTTTTCAAAGTGAACTGGCTCTATTGCTTTAGTAAATCAACACCAGAGAATATCTGTGTATACCTGAATCTTTAAGACAGGTTCTTTTAATTAGTAATAATTTTAATGTTATAAGATTAAACCAAAATCATAAAACATTTTCCATAAATTGTGAAATAATTCATTTTACAGGATTCACAGCATAATATACTGTGCTATATACATACCTATGTGTGAACTTAATATCTAATGTTTACAATGAATATATTTTTGTATCATAATGACAATAGCATTTGTTTTGAAGAAAATTTATGTATCTTACCCCAAAAAAATTTTTTTGTGATATCATTGTAGATTACAAGTTTGTCTGCTGGTGACAACCTGTGACAGCTATGTGTTGATTCTTGTCAGTGCTAAAAGTGCTGTATATATGTTTTCTGTAATGATACGTATAAGCTGTGTTCTGGAGGCCAGTTCCAAAAAACAATGTGCCCCATTGGGCCTTGTTCACAAGAGCTTACGCTTGTACAAGAGCGGTATGTACAGCAAGATTCTGTGGAGCTTCTAAGCACTAGTAGGCTTCAGCAGGCTTTTAATAAGCTTTACATACTGCTGAAGCCTACTGCCATTAAGATTTGGGTTTCACATTCCCAAACTGGAGCTGAATGCCCTTTTGGCTGCCAAAGCAAATGTTTACCTTTTTGCACAAATCTTAAAATAAATATTTCAACCCTAAGTGCCGGGTCACACTTGTGCGATGCGGGAAGGCTGCGAACTCGCAGCCTGTTCCCACATCGCAAACGCACATCTGGCAGTTCACACTGCCATATGCGATACGCTGGGGGTGTCAATGAAATGTTAACGACACCCCCAGTTTGATCGCATATCGCAATGCGATCTGACAGTTTGCACAGGATCGGATCGCACAAGTGTGAACCACCATGCGATCCGATCCTGATGCGGCTGAAAAAATGCCTCATGTGCGACTTTTGTGCGGGTGCAGTGCGAATTTAGCCATACAAAGTGTATGGCTGAATTCGCACTGCACATCTGATCGCATGTAATGAAGGAGCAGTGCGCTCCAATATTACATGCGATCGCCGCACACGCGGAAGTGTGGACCGGCACTCAAGATTACTTACCCCCCAAAACGTTATTTTCAGTTAAAAAAAAAATAAATTGTGCACACAAATACAGTAAAATCTCAATTTTGTACAATGTAAAATACAGAATGAGACAGAATCAAGTAAATAGATACTAAATATGTCAAGACTCAAAACTACATGTGCCCGCAATATGGCAACAGACTACCATGTCCCATAATGTTCATATGTGACAGGACATGAACTTCGAGTTAAGGCCCGTACACACTTGACGGAAATCGGACGAAATATCCTCCGATTTTTCTCTCTCTCTTGCTCAGCGTTAATAACCGTTTTTAGTTGACCGTGCATAAATGTTCACAAAATTTCTCGTCCGATTTTTTTTTTTTTTTTGGGACATTTGTTCTTAGACTTCCGGGTCGTCAGCAACTTCAGATCATGTGTGGTCTTTCGTATCCAATTTTTCACGGACGTACTGCATACACATTAAACGAAAATTGGTCGTCTGGGGACAGACGATAAAAATTTTGGTGTTTGTCCCTCCGTTTTTTTTTTCGTTGAAAATGTCGGCATCGGCTGCTGAAAGTTATGTACGATTTTACCTCGGACGGGAATTTTTGTCGGATTTTCTACTAGTGTGTACCCCACTTTACCCATAAATGACGGCCCAAGAATTAGTCCTCTGATTTCAGCTTGTTCGGCAGTACCTGATGCACAGTGCACTCTTGATGGCATGAATATGTGCTTGTGCAAGAGGGCGTTACATTTTTCTTTTTTTAATTTCTTTTTTTTAATTTTGCACTTTTAAATTTTTTTCCATTATTTTGTATTGCTATCACAAGGGGGCTATCACTTTTTGTGTGACAGGTACTCCTTATGGATACTTTAGGGATCTTTTGGACCCCCATATCTCTTCTGCACTTTGGTAACTCTAATAGAGAAAACAGCAAAGCAGCTTCATTCAGCTCTGAACGCAAAATTCTTACAAAAACATGAACTTTTTTTTTTTATAAAGATGAACTGAAAGGTTTTAGTAAATTTTGCTGAAAACTCTGCAAATGCTCTTGTAAGAGCTTGTTGTATGCACTGGGCTGCGACCTCGCTCACACTAGTCAGGAGAAACTAGCCTGCCATTATTGCAATGCACAACATTTGAAATCACATAATTCTCTTTGGTGCCTGTTGACATTAATGCAACATGGTGCAGTGAGATTTGTGAAAAGGTGCAGGTGCTTCTTTTGGTGCAGTATACTGCATTTTTTACCCCATGGGAGCACGTGAAAAACACAAATACATTTTCTTTTGATGCATTTTTGTCAGGGTTTTGTGCTTAACAACTAACCTACTGTTCCAAAAAGAAAAAAGCACACGAAGCATGAAAATGCATCAAAAATGCGCTAAAAAAAGCATGATTGTGCAGCACCACTAGTGTGAACCTAGGCTAATACAAGCTATAGCCTGTGTGAATAAGGCCTAAATGGGACTTGAACATACAGCAGGTACAATAAGTATTGAATACGTCACCATTTTTCTAAGTAAATATATTTCTAAAGATGCTATTCACATTAAATTTTCACCACATGTCGGCAACAACCCATGCAGTCCGTATCTACAAAGAAACCAAAACAAAAAAGTTCAGTCTTCAAATCTTGAAGCTTCCATAGGCCTCTTCTATGAAATTTATGATCTTTAGTTCTTTCCTTAGATTTTATATTGGGTTCATGTCAGGTGATTGGCTGGGGCATTCTAGCAGCTTTATTTTCTTTCTTTGAAACCAATTGAGAGTTTCCTTGGCTTTGTGTTTGGGATCATTGCCTTGCTGAAATGTCCACCCTCGTTTTTCTCTTCATTATCCTGGAAGATGGCAGCAGAGTTTTATAACGAGCCTTGGTACATTTTTCCATTCATCCTTTCTTCAATGGTATTAAGTTTGCCTGTACTGTTTGCTAAAAAACAGCCCCATACCATGATGTTCTCGCCTCCAAACTTCACTGTTGGTAGGGTGTTTTGCGGTGATGTGCAGTGCCATTTGACCTCCAAACATGGTGTGTATTATGGCATCCAAAGAGTTCAACTTTGGTCTCATCTGACCCAGTATTTTACAGGCTTATCTGAATGTTGTGCAGCAAATGTTAAACAAGGTTCAACATGCTTTTTTATCAGTAATGAAGTCTACAGTGAGCATGCATACAAGTCATGGCGGTTGAGTGCTTTACTTATTTTTTTCTTTGAAACTATTGTACCTGCTAATTCCAGGTCTTTCTGAAGCTCTGTACAAGTGATGATTGGCTCTTGGACAACTCTTCTGATAATTCTTTTCACTCCTTGGAAATCTTTTGAGGAGCATCTGGTGGTGGTCGGTTTATGGTGAAATAATGTTCTTTCCACTTCTGGATTATGGCCCCAACAGTGCTCACTTTAACATTTAGAAATGTAGAAATTATTTTGTAACCAATGCATCAGTATGTTTTGCAAGGATAAGGCTGCAAAGGTCTTGAGAGCTCTTTACTTTTACCCATTATGAGATGTTTCTTGTGTGACACCTTGGTAATGAGACACCTTTTTATAGGCCATCAGTTGAGACTGAACCAGCTGATATTAACCAGTTTTGGACCGGAGGGATTTGCCATTTTAATGACCAGGCCATTTTTTGCGATTCAGCACTGCGTTACTTTAACAGAAAATTGCACGTGACACTATACCGAAATAAAATTATTGTCCTTTTTTCCCACAAATAGAGCTTTCTTTTGTTGGTATTTGATCACCTCTGCAATTTTTATTTTTTGTGCTATAAACAAATAAAGAGCGACAATTCTGGAGAAAAAAAAAATTCACATTCTGCTATAAAACACCCCCCCCCCCCCCTCAAGAAATTAAATAATCAAAAATGTTCATCCTTTTAGGCCAATTTGTATTCTGCTACATATTTATGGTTAAAAAAAAAATCGCAATAAGCGCAAAAGTTATCGCGTCTACAAACTAGGGGAAAGATTTATGTCATTTTTATTTATTTATTTTTACTACTAATGGCGGCGATCTGCAATTTTTAGCGGGACTTTGACATTGCGATGGACAGATCGGACCCCTAACTGACATTTTTGACACTTTTGGGGGGACCAGTGACTTTACTACAGTAATCAGTGCTAAAAATATGCACTGTTACTGTAATAATCACACTGGCAGGGAAGGGTTTAACACAGTGGTGATCAAAGGGTTAAGTGTGAGCCTAGGGGAGTGATTTCTAACTGTATGGGGGTTGGGCTTGTGAAATGACTACAGAGACCTGTGATACTATATAGAAGGATCACAGGTGCTCTGTAATCATTTCAGAGAGAAGGGTCAGCTGTGTTTACAACAGTTGACCGTCCTTCTCTCTCAGTGGGGAGCGATCGCGGGTGCCCGGTGGCAATCGTGCGCCTCTGGTTCCGTGAACCAGCATCCCCGCTGACTAGTGGGGGCGGGAGCGCGCCGCTCGCCGCCCAGCACCGCGTGCACGAGCGACGTAGGGCTACATCGTTTTGCGAAACCGAGCCAGCCTGCTGCAGTAAATATGCGGCAGGCGGGCAGTCGGCAAGTGGTTAATTTGCACTGACAAGGGGCAGGATTGCTTTCTTGACTTTCCATGCCTTTTTGCATCTCCCTTTCTTCGTGTGTTCAATACTTTTTCCCTGTGTCATTCAATTTTATTATACATAATTTAATTTCTGAATTTATTTGTTTTGGTTTTCTTGGTATGTGTGGATTGCATGGGTTGTTAATCACATGTGGTGAATATTTCATGTCAATAGCTCCTTTAGAAATATATTTACTTAGAAAAATGGTGACATGTTCAATACTTATTTTATCCGCTGTATGTCACTTCTTCTCATATTGATTCTAAAATTGGTCTTTAGACACTCCAAGTGATCTTTCACTGGCCAACATGTTCGGTAAACTTCACTGATCATATCTCTGGAATGTGAATGTCTGTGACTTTTGCAGACATAAGTTATCAGATGGGAAAAATCCAACCCTGCCTATAGGTTTTGACCTACAGATTTTTTCAGCTGCCACCAATTGCTTGTCACCCAGTTCTCTCAAAATCAGCATGCTCAGCAAATAGTCATCAAATGTCCATGGGTAGCATATAGTGAACCTGTGCTTTTCCCAAGCAGGACTAAGAAAAAGGGACACTTAACATTCCCCTTCCCAGCAATATCTACTCACCTTCCCTGGTACAGGGTAACATGTGACTTACTCTATTTCAGGGGTCTTCAAACTACGGCCCTCCAGTTGTTCAGGAACTACAATTCCCATCATGTCTGTGAATGTCAGAGTTTACAATGCCTCATGGGATTTGTAGTTCCACAACAGCTGGAGGGCCGCAGTTTGAGGATCCCTGCTCTATTTCCTGGAGGTTGACAGTACTGGCTCTTGGTGACTGGCCAGTTGTCATATGGAGACGGAGAGAGTCCTTAGCCCGGAGAAATGTCCAACTTGAAGGGGAAAGAAGAAGAGTATGTGCTGCTGGGGAGAGAAGAGTTCATGGACAAAGCACAGGTTCTCTTTAAAGTCATCCCCATCCTTGCTTCTTTAACTAAGGATTCGACACCATGGGCCAAGAATCTGGGATGGTTTTTAGACTTAGAGAAAATCAGAACATAACAACTGCTCAGCAGTATTCACATAGCAATGTATTACACAATGCTCATTCATCTACAAAATCTTTACAATGATGTACAATATGCAATTTTTTCAAGCTTGAGTTTTTACTACCTACACAGGACATGTCTTTACAATATCTGTATGTTTGTATTTACTTGCCAAATTATATTTTTGTAACCATGTATATAAATTCCTTTTTATATTTTGTACATTATACTTTATTCAAGATAAATTTGTTAAATTTCAGTTTCTTTATATATTGTATATGCAATGGAAATAAATTGATGTGTTTTGTAGGTGTGGTTTCTGTTTGAATTCCAATATCTGATTTAATACATTTAAAGTATTCTTCGAAGTTAAAAGGACACAATCCTGCTCATAATTGTACCTGGCTTAAAGAGGTTGTAAACTTCAGAAACTAAAAATTAAAAAAAGAAAAACCTGTAAGACAAAGGCATAATGAGCTAGGGTGCATCGCATACTAGCCCATTATGAAATACTTACCTTAGAACGAAGCCCGGCAGTGCCGCCTGCTCCCCGCTGAGACAGCCGACATGTTCGGCCGTCCTTCTTCCTGGTTCGCGTCCTCTGGCCATCTGATTGGCCGGAGGCGCAATGACATCACGTCACAGGGCTTCTTCAGGGAGCATGCACCGATGACGTCATCGGCTGCATGCAATGTAAATGTAAATATCTCCTAGACGGTGCATATTTAGGAGATATTTACAGTACCTATAGGTAAGCCTTATTATAGGCTTACCTATAGGCAAAAGTCATTAAGGGGGGTTTACAACCACTTTAAGAAAAGTATGTGCTAGCAAGACTGGGATATAATGTTCTGGTACTGCCTGGTATGCTTTATGGCAAGGCAGTCCCAGTTCTCAAACCCTACAGGAACATTTACCCATTTGTCCTCTAGAAGATTTACCCCCTTCTTGACCAGGCCATTTTGTGCGATACGTGTTAATTTAACGGACAATTGCGCGGTTATATGGCGCTGGACCCACACATACTTTTTGTCCATTCTATCCAACAAGTAGAGCTTTCTTTTGGTGGTATTTGATCATCTCTACGGTTTTTATTTTTTACGCTATAAACAAAAAAATACCGCTTTGAAAAAAAAAAAAAACAATACTGTATTTGTTTACTTTCTTCTATAAAACATATTCAATAGGGAAAAAAATGAAAAAAATCAAATGTCTTCATTAATTTAGGCCAATATGTATTCTGCTACATATTTTTGGTATAAAAAATCCCAATAAGCGCATATTGATAGGTTTGCACAAAAAGTATTGTGTCTACAAATTATGGGATATTTTTATTTATTTATTTTACTAGTAATGGCTGTGATCAGCCACTTATAGCAGAACTCCAATATTGTGGCAGACAGTTGGGACACTGACACTTGATACTTTTTGGGGACCAGTAAATCTAAGTCCTGGTTCACACTTCTGCGATGCGGGAACGCTGCGAATATGCAGCGTGTTCCCGCATCACATCCGCACCCCTGGCAGTTCACGCTGCCACATGCGATACGCAGGGGGTGTCAATTAAAAGTTAACGACACCCCCAGTTGAGATCGCATATCGCAGTGCGATCTGCAAGTTCGCACTGAATCAGATCGCACTAGTGTGAACCACCATGCAATCCGATTCTGCTGCGGATAAAAAAAGGGTCCTGTGCGTGTTTAGTGCGATTGCGGTGCAAATTCAGCCATACAAACTGTATGGCTGAAATTTGCGCCGCACAGACATCGCATGTAATTTAGGAGCAGTGCGCTCCGAATTACATGCAATCTCTGTGATCGCACTAATGTGAACTGGCCCTAATACAGTGATTAATGCTAAAAAAAAAAAAAATTGCACTGTCATTTAAAGGGTTAAATGTGTGCCTAGCCAGTGTTTTCTAACAGTGTGGAAGGGGCTTTTACTAGGGGAAGGCATTGATCCATGTTCCTGCTTTGCAGGAACACAGGGTCAATGCCTTCTCTACTGACAGAACAGCCATCTGCCTTGTTTACAGATCGCCGTTTTGCCTATGTACCAAATATTCAGCAGGTGCTCGCGGACATCAGGTCACACTGATCAGCTCCCACTGTGTAGAATCACAGCAGGAGCGAGCCGCCAGTGGCACGCACTCGTGCCAAATACCCGGACGTGCAGGATCACGTGTCTATATATATATATATATATATATATATATATATATATACTTGATCCTGCACAGCGTGGCTGCCCTGTAGCAGTAAAACTGCTATATTGTGGTCGGCATGTGGTTAAATAAAGGTGGGTATATCTTTTGCATATATATGGCATTGATGCACAAACGATTTTGTGTCTATACTGTAAGGGAAGGGCTTAAACAATTTTGATCATTTTACATAAAAAAAATTTGGTAAGGTACATGCACTTCAAATAGTGTGGGTGAGGGTTTGGCCCCCATTCATACTATGCTGTGCAATGTTGGGTATAAGGCATTCATTTTAATTAGCTGACCTACACATAACAAACGAGACATAGAATCTCAGACACCTTTTAGTGCTTTAAGGTTTGCATGTTCTTAATGACAGTACACGGTATTCCACATTTAACCATGCTTTTTTCAAGCATAAAAGCGTGCATCTTGCTTGCTGTGTTTGGGGTGCAGTTAACAATAAATAGCACTGCAAATGCAACACGCTCTTTTTTTTTTTTTTTCAAGCTTGTTGCAAAATAAAGGAAAAATTACTAATATGAACCTGCATAAGCCACCAAGGGAGAATCATTGACACATATATGAAGACTAAAAAAAGGTTTGCTGTCACTGGGAACATCTAGGTAATGCATGCAATGGATTTTATAACACATAACTGGTTCCTGTGGGTGACATTACTCCCATCTGAATCTAAGATATACTTTTGAATGTGGACACATGTTGGTCAAAATCCTTTCAGATAATAAAAAAGCTTGACCATAGCACTTTAGCAGTGTATGACTAATAAGAAACATGAACCTAGGAAAAGCTATCATAGCAGATAAAACACATAATAAATATTCCAAAGTACAACAAATGGCTACAAAGTTCACATGATATGACAGAAGTAATTAGCATTCAGTCTTATTCCAGGGTCTCAAACTATTGCTGTGATTGCTTACAGTATTACTTTTTATATAACTTTCCATATGCTAAACTTGATCTAAACCCTGCAGTACAATTCCAGAAAAACGCACCGCCTCATTGAGAAACTTCCCCATGTGACTAGAAAGGCCTTTACGTAGGTTTATTATGAGGCCTCATGCACAGAGGCTTTTAGGGGCGTCTGGCGTTTTTTTTTCTGCCAAATGCTGCTGCCAGGAGGAAAGGTGACTGGAGAGATGGCAAAACGTCCAGTGTGCATGAGGCCTTATGGTTTCTTTGTTTTTTACTACCTGCTGTTTCTCCCCTGCTGAAGCTGGCGCCATTTTTGAAAGTGTCCTCTGTTCAGTTCGTCAAACCTGTGCTTCCACCCTTCATAGATGTCACATTAAAAAACGTACGCGTACACACTCGGATGTAAGGAGCAGTGAGAAAGTAAGGGGTTTTCTTTTCGAGAACAAGACAGAGAATTACTTTACTATGGCACAGGCGCTCTGAAGATCACAGATAGTGTGCAGGGAATGTGTTAAACTTTGCATGCGCAAGTGACATCACTGGCTGAAATAAACAGCGGAATTTCAAGAACAGAGCAGCTATGAGAGAGTAAACACTCCCAGCAGTTCGCATATGGCAGTGTGAACTGCCTGCGAGTCGAATGCGATGCGGAAACCCGCAGTGGATTCGCAGGGTGCCTGCATCGCACCATTGTGAACCACCATTTAGTGGTTATGATCGGTGAACAATATTTTCACAGTTGACACTGCTAGGTACCACATAAAGAGGCAGCTGGGAGATTCAAGATTTTGAAATGGAAGCCCTAGTTCACTTTTCTGCGACTTGTCATGCTACTTGCTGCGGCTTGTGACACAGAAAGTCCCATGACGAGTCGCAACACGTTCATTTCAATGCGTAATGTCTTAATTGCTGTGACTCCAGTCAAAGCAACAAAAAAAAAAAAAAGCTACCTGCATTACTTTTCTGTGTCTCTGGTGCGACTTGATTGCCATATACTGCAATATTAAAACGACAAAAGTCGCAAAGAAGTCCTATCTTTGTGACTTTGGCTGCAACATGATCCAACTTTTTTTTTTTAACCCTATTCCTTACTTCCAGTCCATTTTCTGCTGTGTACTTGTGGCCCAGCCCATCCCTGCAGCTTAGAACCTTCTCCCAAGCATTGTCACCTCCCAAAGCACATTGTACACCTAGCCAGCTGTGTTCACAGTGTACGAGATGACTTCCAGAAGAATAAGGGATGTTCTTGACAACGAAGAACTGATCCGGCTTGTGAGTGCCCTCAGTGTGGAAAGAAAAGGAATTGTGTCACACTCTGTATTATTATTAATGGCAAAAGCCAAACATCAAAGTCGCATCAAGACTCAAAGAAATCACAATGCAAAGTTGCACAGGAAGTCTTTGGGTCACAGAAGCAGGGCCGGGACAAGGGGTGGGCAGGAGGGACGGTTGTCCTGGGCGCAATGGTTTATTGCAGGGATGGGGGGGGGGGGCTCCTTGACCCTAAACGTAAGGGAAGTGGGAGCGCAGTTTGGCATCCTTGCCCTGGGCACTGGATGACCTTGTCCAAGGTCATCCGAGCCAACATTGATGATCTACAATTATGTCTCAAGAATGGTGGGCTGTTTATGAAGTGATGGATATTACAACATAGTGATGTAAAAATATGAAACATCCTCATATGAGTAAAAGTCCCCCTGATCACAGTGCTTATATTCCTGTTTAAGCATTGCGCACTGATTTCTCAACACATGCTGCCCACTCACTTCTTTCCCATGTGACCTGTCATTAAGCCAAAATAATTCTCTGCTTGAATCAAGAAGTCTCAAGCATCACTGCCAACTTCCATATTGTATGTTCAGTTAGTGGCACACACCCAGGATGCCTGCTTTCACAATACTTTTTATTTTGTGCACTGAACTCACAGCAGAGGCCATCAAATTGAACACAGATATAAAAGGAACATGATTCAAAACAGTGGATATTAATGTCAATGGCCCCACGAGCCGGTCGCCACCCCCCTTCAGTCTGCCTTACTTCTTCTTTTCCTCTGTTCTCTTTTCTTCACCTACATGTTTTTCAAGATGACTGTTGTGATTTTTAAGTGGGTTATCTACGCGAATGCTGATAGGTACATGTTGTACTTTACTGTGATATTCTTGGTTTTTCTATGCCGTTCAAACCATTTCATGCTGGTACACCGTTTTGCCATTATTGTATGTTATGTACCTTATGTCATGTTTTTTCTGTCTTTATTCTCAATAAAAACATATTAAACAAAACAAAACAGTGGATATAAATTATCATTTTTTTTCAGATGATATTTTACTTATGGCTCAATGAAACTCATACCCGATCTACATAAAATGCCTAACATACTTTGCAAGCTATCAGGTTATAAAATAAATCCCATTAAAACAGAGGCACTTCCATCACATATCCTGCAACCCCCACTGAATTTACTCAAAGCCAAGTATGTATGCGCCTGGAGTGGGAAATCACTAAAATTCTTAGACACCAACATAAACTCTTCTTTTCAACTTCCCCCCCACCATTTCAGGAAATTCACAAATTGCACAAACATTGTTGTCTTTATAATCTTCCTTTTTTTTTGGATGAATCAATAGCATTAAGATGACCATTCTCCCAATGACCCTTTACCTCTGTGAAACACTTCCAATTTCTCCTCCATTACCACAATTACATTATCTACAGAGAGACGATAGAATCACTAGGTCTGTCCTACCATCTCACAAAACACAAAGGGGACTCAGGGTCCCCACATAGAAACAAAGGAAGGTGATGGCAGAAAAAAAGACCACGTGATCCATCAAGCCTTTCCTTTTTTTTCTTTTTTTTTTAAACATGGTTTGTATTTTTATTTTGTTTTTTGTTCGAGTATAGGTCTATGTTTGACTCAAGCATGTTTGAAACCACTTACTGTTGACTGACGCGATACCTTTGCTGGAAGTCTATTCCTAGCAGAGCTAGTAAGTCAGTTAACAGTAAGGCCGGCTGAAACGGATTAACTGGCACCCCGACTGGGTACCTCTGTTGACGGATGCTCCTAGTGCTTCCCGAGGGCTCCAAGCACTCCACCAGACACCATAACCACCTCTGACCCCACAAACCGCCGCAGGTTGGTTGGAGTCTCGCCGTCTCCTACCTACCCTGGACCTACGACAAGGCTCCAGGTTCCAGTGGGCAAACCTCTCTTTCCCCAGAGAGTGAAGCAGGAACAAGCTCTTACAAGAGCTTAGTGATTATTCAAGGGAGTATGAAGAGCATAGCAATCCCTTGTAGCAGATTCCCCCAATGAGAGACAGGACTCTAGCTTGAAGGTGAAGTAGAACTCTTTATTGAACAGTGACACAGAATTTATATACAGCATGGACCTCCCCCTCCTGATCATATTACCACACACAGGTCAGGGGTTGCCTGATTACATTATCATATGCAGATGAAATTGTATACAGGAACAGAATTAACCTGAACTAATTATCTAGCCACCTGGACAGAACAATGTGAGGTGATTAACATTTAACAATGGAACAGGCAGACTTAACACAATACACATTATCTCAATACACTAACAATAGGGCAAGCCTGTCTCTGACATTGAAGAACATGGAACAGAAGCCAATGTGATTAGCTCTTTCAATGAACATGTTCAGAATCAAACAGCTGACAGATATTACTGTCCCACTTTAAGCAATTCAAACCATTAAGTATGAGTCTTTCACTCCCAGTGACGGTTAAATACCGTCACACTGGCCATAGACAAAACAAATTTATTTCCTGCAACCACGGGGTTACAATGGTGCAAAATACGTTTTTTTCAGTCAAAGTCTGCTTTAAGTCCTCCTCGATTCTCCCTTCAACACAGACAGTGTTGACATGGGAATCCCTGCTGCAGAGCCATTGAATTCTCCCTGTGGGGAGGTCGGGGGAAGCCATCCCACTGGGAGAACACAGTAATTATTGCTAGCGACTATAACAGCTGCTAGTAATAATTGCATGTAAAATCTGACAGGCTGGTTGTAACCAAGTTGATCGATTGCTAAACTTGGGTGCATGCAGCCTGCCAATACATGGTTTGAATCTCGTTCCTGCTGAACCATCCAAGATTCGACCCGTCTTTGGCCAGCTTAAGTGGTTTTAAACATGCTTGGGACAAATATAGATCTATATGGAAATTAGGTGGATTAGGTAATTATTAGGTAATTATCTTTCAAAAAGAGTACCAGCACAATCCCCTGTAAATTGAATGCAAAAAGTCTAATGCCCCGTACACACTTGCAGATTATCTGAAGACTTTTGTCTTCAGATTTACCTTTTCTATGTAGTGCAAGGGCCTGCCGGATTGCATACAAATTGAAAGTGTTTAGGTTTGACCTCATATTATATGGTTTTGGTAAGTCTGCAGACAAAAGTCTTCAGATAATCTGCACGTGTGTATGGGGCATAAAGCTGGATATACACTATACAACTTTTGTTGGTAGATTTCCTTTAGATTAATGCCCCGTACACACGTGCAGATTATCTGCAGACTTTTGTCTGCAGACTTACCTTTTCTATGTAGTGCAAGGGCCTGCCGGATTGCATACAAATTGAAAGTGTTTAGGTTTGACCTCATATTATATGGTTTTGGTAAGTCTGCAGACAAAAGTCTGCAGATAATCTGCACGTGTGTATGGGGCATTACCTTCAATTGTGTAGTGCAAGGGCCTGCCTGATTGCACACAAATTGAAAGTATTTAGGTCTGACCTCATATTATATGGTTTTGGTAAATCTAAAGGAAAAAAATCTAAAGACAATTGTATAGTGTGTATCCAGCTTAACAGGGAAGACCCCGTAGGCGAGGAAAAAAAAAATATATATATATAAGGGGGGGGGGGGACTCGATGGACCACTTGGTCATAAATGGCAGTGCCGGGACAAGATCATCCAGTGCCCAGGACAGAGATGCCAAATTGCCCCCCCCCCCTTCATTATGTGCGAGCTTATGAGGAGGAGGGGGACAGAGAGCACAGCCTGCACCTCCTCCTGGCTCTGTCCTCCTTTCCTTGCTCCTTCCAGCACTGAGCTGACAGAAGCAGTTATACCACTGGTACTACTCCTGTCAGCCTTATAGTAGAAGGAACTTGCGGCACCCCCATCCCTACGATAGACGCTGCGCCCAGGGCAGCCACCCCTTCTCCTGATCCTGATACCTGGTTAAATACTATTATGCTGCTCATTTAAGACACATACCATCCTGGTCCACACACCAAGCTGAAAACAACTGGATGGAAATAGAAAATGATGGTCAACTCCAACTCAAATATGTTCCTAGGTTTGTCCCTGCCCTGAAAAATGAAAAGACAAAGCATTACTGTCTCCTATGCACTTTACTATCTCCATATGGAATTGTAAAAAAAAAAGACCCTTTTAGCTGCCAAAGTATCCACCACTTACCATAATATACATAACCCTGACTTTCCAGAAAGCCTCTGTAACAGTATCTTGGGCTCAAGCTGGATTATTTGAACATATTATACATCTGGGAAAATACCGATTTAGATGTTTGAGGAACTTTGCAGCAACCATAAAAACTAATTTATTTCTATTTGCAACTCAAGCACTACATGTCATGTCATGTCATCTCAGGCTCTACAACTTCATCTAGAATGACCCACCACCTTTAAGATCACATACTCACATGGGCCCATACAACCGCCTATGAACACGAATATCTATAGACAGTTCAAATCTATCTCACATGGAAACACAAGTGCCTCCAAATCCTCCATTTGCATAACCCACAAAGAATCTACAAAATCTTGATGTTCTTTTATAGGACTCCACACTACTACTACTACTTCTTCATTCATATAACCCTCAGATTTACAATATATTTGGATTAAAGGAATGTTAGAGATGGAGAACATTAGGTGGTACTCTATCATATTTTTTGGCACTGTCCCATGATTAAGTTTTGTTCTGCTTTAGGATCAGCTCCTTCTGTTAGTCAGGCGGATCTGATCAGACAGTCCATTCACCTCTATGGGCATGTGAGTGTAAATATACTTGTGTCCATTTACACCCACCTACCTCCAGGTCCAAACTGGCCCACTAAAAAAAAACAGAAAGGGATCCATCTTCTTCCATTTAGGCGGATTGGATCGGAGGGGAGTCAGTTGTAAATGGACAGTCCATTTACTCCCCGCCACCGGTAGAGCAGAGTGGGATGCAGGGCCGATCCTGGGCAGGTGCGCGGGGTGCCCAGGTGCCGCGTGAGGGGGGGTAAAGCACGCCGCACATAACCCTAATCTCCGCAAGTCGCGGGAGTCTCTCACTGCAGCCGTTACATCCTTTGTAGTCTCGGCACACAGGCGGAGTGATATCAAATGCACTCTGCCTGTGAGAGGAGGAGCCGTACAGAGGAAGCAGCGGCTTGGCTCTCTACTGCAGCCACCTGCTTTCTCTGTACGGCTCCTCTTCTCACAGGCGGAGTGCATTTGATATCACTCCGCCTGTGATCCGGGACTATGAAGGAATTAGAGGCGCCATCACAGTGACAGCCGCAGCCCCACTGGGATCTCGCACAAGAGCCCACACCACAGAGCCAGCACTGCCACTACAGAGCCCACATCACAGAGCCAGCACTGCCACTACAGAGCCCACACCACAGAGCCAGCACTGCCACTACAGAGCCCACACCACAGAGCCAGCACTGCCACCACAGAGCCCACACCACAGAGCCAGCACTGCCACTACAGAGCCCACACCACAGAGCCAGCACTGCCACTACAGAGCCCACACCACAGAGCCAGCACTGCCACTACAGAGCCCACACCACAGAGCCAGCACTGCCACCACAGAGCCCACACCATAGAGCCCTCACCACAAAGCCAGCACTGCCCCCACAGAGCCCAGCGCCACAGAGCACAGCACTGCTACTACAGAGCCCAGCGCCACAGAGCCCACACCACAGAGCCAGTACTGCCACGACAGAGCCCACAGAGCACAGAGCCCAGCACCACAGAGCCCAGCGCCACAGAACCCACACAGCACTGCCACTACAGAGCCCAGCACCACAGAGCCCACAGAGTGCAGCACTGCCACTACAGAGCCCAGAGCCACAGAGCACAGCACTGTCACTACAGAGCCCAGCACCACAGAGCCAGAACCACAGAGCCCAGCGCCACAGAGGCCAGCACCACAGAGCCAAGCGCTACAGAGGCCAGCACCACAGAGCCTAGCGCCACAGAGGTCAGCACCACAGAGACCAGCGCCACAGAGACCAGCACCACAGAGGCCAGGCACCACAGAGCCCGGCACTACAGAGCCCAGCACCACAGAGGCCAGCACCACAGAGGCCACAGAGCCCGGGAACCACAGAGCCAAGCACCACAGAGCCAGCACCACGGGCCACAGAGCCAGGCACCACAGAGCCCAGCACCACAGAGCCCAGCACCACAGAGCCTGGCACCACAGAGCCCAGCACCACAGAGGCCAGCACCACAGAGGCCAGCACCACAGAGGCCACAGAGCCCGGGAACCACAGAGCCAAGCACCACAGAGCCAGCACCACAGGGGCCACAGAGCCCGGCACCACAGAGCCAGGCACCACAGAGCCCAGCACCACAGAGGCCAACACCACAGAGGCCGCAGAGTCCGGGAACCACAGAGCCAAGCACCACAGAGGCCACACAGACTGGCACCACAGAGCCCAGCACCACAGAGCCCGGCACCACAGAGCCAGGCACCACAGAGCCCGGCACCACAGAGCCAAGCACCACAGAGCCAAGCACCACAGAGGCAGCACCACAGAACCCAGCACCACAGAGCCAAGCACCACCTGCACCACAGAGCCCAGCATACCACAAAGCCCAGCATACCACAGAGACTGGCACCACAGCCCAGCATACCACAGAGACCGGCACACCACAGAGGAGCCAGGAATCAGGACCAGCAGCCACGAATCAGGACCAGCAGCCAGCCCCAAGGCCCCAGGACCAGCAGCCAAGAATCAGGACCAGAAGCCAGCCCCAAGGCCCCAGCAGCCAGACCCCAGGAGGACCAGCAGCCAGACCCCAGGACCAGCAGCTGGAAAACAGGACCAGCAGCTCAGCCCCAAAAACCAGGACCAGCAGCCGGGAATCAGGACCAGCAGCCAGGAATCAGGAGGACCAGCAGCCAGACCCCTGGACCAGCAGCAAAGCCCCAGAAGCCAGGACCCAGTCCCAGAAGCCAGGCCCCAGTACCCATTATTTAAGGTAAGTGAAGTCTTCTAGTCTTGGGCCTGGGCATCAAAGTGCTATTAATTAATATAATATTGTTTATTTTTCTACTGTTCAGTGACACTTTAGGCTCGGTTCACATTTATGCGATGCGGGAAGGCTGCGAATTTGCAGCCTGTTCCCGCATCGCACACGCACCCCCGGCAGTTCACACTGCCATATGCGATACGCTGGGGGTGTCAATGTAATCTTAACGACACCCCCAGTTTGATCGCATATCGCAGTGCGATCGTGCAGTTCGCACAGGAGCGGATCGCACAAGTGTGAACCGCTGTGCGATCCGATCCTGATGCGGCTGCAAAAATGCCTCCTGTGCGTGTTTGCTCCGGGTGCGATGCGAATTTAGCCATACAAACTGTATGGCTAAACTCGCACCGCACAGCTGATCGCATGTAATGTCGGAGCAGTGCGCTCCGATATTACATGCGAACCCGGCACTCGCACAAATGTGAACCGGGGCTAAATGTAGTCTCTCATGGGGGCTGGAGGGGACTCTTTCTATCAGAGACTCTCCAATAGGCACAGAGAGGGCCTCTGTAAGATAAACCCCCCTCCAGGTCCCATTAGACTCCATTGTAGTCTCTAATGGGGCCTGGTGGGGGGGTCTTTCTAACATAGACTTTAAAATGCACACAGAGATGACCTCTGATCGAGAGACCCCCCTCCAGGTCCCATGATACAACCCCATTGTAGTCTCTAATGGGGCCTGGTAGGGGGGTCTTTCTAACAGACAGTCTAACAGAGATCCTCTCTGTGTTCCTTGGAGAGACCCCCTCCAGGTCCCATTAGGACAAGGAGAGGAGTTAGTAAGATGACCACACCCACGTGGGGGGCGCCATAAATATTTCTGCACCCAGGCGTCTGTTACCCTAGGATCGGCCCTGGTGGGATGTGTCTGTGGAGTCAATTCACTAAAGGTTACCGCATGTGATATGAAGGTCACATGACCCCTTTTTTTACAGAAATATTGCATGATATAATAGAAGTGTCAATTCATCAAACTAAAATATTGAATGTGAGGTAAATACTGCACATTTGTTAAAAATGTGACATAAATATAAAAAAAAGAAAAAAGAGACAAAACATTTAAGTCAATTCACTAAGGAACTCATACACATTGGTCATTTATCACCTGCCAGTAGGCAGTCAGTATTTTAGCAAAGTACAAAATAACAGTGAGGGGGACTCTGCACTGGACAGTGAATTAAAAGTATACAATGTATCAGTGTGGAAATGTTTTGTCCTGAGCTCAGGAATCAAAATAAATTGTAACATTCCAGAGGGAAATCATTCTGTAAGGATCCGTTCACATGTCAGCGTATGATCGCGGGCAGAACCGCCGCGGTTCCGCCCGCGATCCGGAGATTTATTGCAAATCGCGGGACGCCTAGCGTTGCCCGTTGATTTGCAATAGCCCCCCAAACGTCGAGCGATGTTGCCGCGATTTACGCCTTCCGAATCGCGGCAACATCGCGCAAACAAAATCGCGGGACACAATACGCTCCAAAGAAGTACAAGAGCTTCTTTGGAGCGTATTGCGTCCCGCGATTTTGTTTGCGCGATGTTGCCGCGATTCGGCAGGCGGAAATCGCGGCAACATCGCTCGGCGTTTGGGGCAGTGTTAATTTTGGCAGCAAATTTCAATTTAGTTTTAGTCTTAAGCCCCGTACACACGTACCGATGGTCGGCATACAAATGTTCCTCTTTTCTCCCCGGGATGTCGGTGTCTGCTGAAAAGTGCAAAGACAGCACAAGGACAGCACAAGAATTTTGTCCGCCGACTGCAGAAGTGATGTCATGTAATGGTTAACTTTCCCTGTGTTTTCTATTTTCTGAGCATGCCCAGTCTTGCAAATCTGCGGTCTGTCGGCCGAATTGTGTACTGACAGGCGAACAATCGTCCGTTCTGGTGTCGGCATACAAATATTTTCATGTTTGCACGAAAGACTTTTGTCCGCGGATTGTGCGCAGACATCTGTCGGAGGCACCATACTAACACGCGTACAATCGGCAGATCCTTCGTCCACCGACGTTTGTATGCCGACGATCGGTACGTGTGTACGGGCCTTTAGTCTTAGGACTAAAATGGCATTTTAGTTTTAGTCCCATTTTAGTCTTCTGCAAGTGTTTTAGTTTTAGTCGTATTTAGTCAACTAAAACTCCAGTATATTTTAGTCGACTAAAACGCCCTACATTTTAGTCGACTAAAACTCATTTTAGTCATCTATAATCAAATGGGTGTAGTTCAATTGTAATTTGTAATGCATTATTTAAGCATTTCTCTACAATTTCCAAACTCATTATATACTACTGCTGGTCCTGGAGTGAAAAATCCAATATGTTATTATTTATGGTATTAAGGTTTGAGCATGCACCAGTGTTAATTTTGGCAGCAAATTTCGATTTAGTTTTAGTTATAGTCTTTTGACTAAAATGCCATTTTAGTTTTAGTCGTATTTTAGTCTTAAGACTAAAATGTCATTTTAGTTTTAGTCGTATTTTAGTCATCTGAATTGTGTTAGTCGACGAAAACGTTTTAGTCGGTTTTAGTCGACGAAATTAACACTGGTTTGGGGGGCTATTGCAAATCAACGGGCAACGCTAGGCGTCCCGCGATTTGCGATAATCTCCGGATCGCGGGCGGAACCGCGGCGGTTCTGCCCGCGATCCAAACGCTGACATGTGAATGCAGCCTTAGGCTCCATTCACACCTGGGCGTTTTCAGCTCCAAAAACGCTCAAAAGAAACGCTTCCAAAACGCCCAACAAGTAAAACCCCATTCATTTAAATGGCCCCTGTTCACATCTGGGCGTTTTGCAAAACGCCTGTAGCTGAAAAAAGTACATGAGCTTCTTTTTGGGCTGATTACCAGCGTTTTTGATAGATGTCAATGAAAAACGCCTGAAAAAATCGCGGTAAAATCGCGGTAAAAATCGCGGTAAAATCGCGGTAAAAAACGCTACGCTCAAGTGTGAATGCAGCCTAAATCATGGGTGTCCAACCTTTTGGCTTCTCTGGGCCACATTGAGTGTAGAGAAATTTTCTCGGGCCGCATATAAAATATACTATAGTTAACCACTTAAGCCCCGGAGGATTTGGCTGCTCAAAGACCAGGCCCTATTTTGCGATTCGACACTGCGTGATTTTAACGGACAATTGCGCGGTCGTGCAACGCTGTACCCAAACAAAATTGACGTCCTTTTTTCCCCACAAACAGAGCTTTCTTTTGGTGCTATTTGATCTACTGTGCAATTTTTATTTTTTGCACTATAAACAAAAAAAGAGCTACAATTTTGAAAAAATAACAATATTTTTCACATTTTTTTTATATGAAATTCTCCAAAAAAAAAATTTTAAAATCAAAATTGTTTAACATTTTAGGCCAATTTGTTTTCTGCTCCATATTTTTGGTAAAAAAAACTCACAATAAGCATATTTTGATTTGTTTGCGCAAAAGTTATTGTTGTCTACTAACTACGGGAAAGATTTATGTAATTTTTATTGTTTTTTTTTTAACGAGTAATGGCGGCGATCTGCCAGTGACATTACTACAGTAATCAGTGCTATAAATATGCACTGTTACTGTAAAAATGACACTGGCAGGGAAAGGGTTAACTTTATTGGTGATCAGTGGGTCAAATGTATCCCTAGGGGCGTGATTCTAACTGTGGGGGGCGTGGCTTGTGGTGTAACCACAGAGACATACGATCCTACATAGCAGGATCGTATGATCTCTGCAGTTACACCAGGGAGAATGACAGGCAGGTTTGTTTACATCAGCCGCCTGCCTTTCTCCCTCTCCAGCGGAAAATTGCGAGTGGCCGGCGGTCACATGTGCGGGGATGCCTGTGGATGAGCGCTCGCCCCTACATGCTCCTGGGTGAGCGACGTAGTACTACGTCGCTTTGCCCAGGAGTGGCTGACTGCCGCAGTAAATGTACTTGCGGCGGTCGGCAAGTGGTTAAGGTATGTAAGTAATAAAATGCCACTGCGCCCTTCCCACGCTGCTGCAACCCCCCCCCCCCAGCACTAATTTAACACAACTAGTGGATGATCCTCTCCGAGGCAGCCTCTGGATACAGTTAGTTGGAAGCTGCTGTGGTCGTGCCCCCAACTCAACTTCCTTCCTCCCCAGCAAAAACAAAATAAAAAATTGTCAGGGGGCAGTGGGCCGCATTGCCTGCGGTTCTGGGCCGCATGCGGCCCCTGGGCCGCAGGTTGGACATGCCTGCTGTAAATGAAAGCATGCTAGATCAGGGTTTCTCAACCAGGGTTCCCTGGAACCAGAAGCGGCTCATCCATACGGGGCGCAGGGTCGCCCCCCCAAAATCTATGCGCTCGGCCCCTAATCTACAAGCAGGGTGCCGGACGCATGAATTTCAATGGGTTTTTTTTTTTTGAAGCACGTGATTAGAGCCTGAGGCTTTAATTGGCTTAAAAAAAAAGGGTGGGCTTGGGGCGCAGAGCACTGCGCCCGAGCCCACCCAGTCGTGTGACAATAGCGAATTAATATTCGCTATTGTCCTGATTCTCCTCCCGACCAATCAGGAAGCGGCTCCTAAGGCCTGATTGGCCAGGGAGTCTTAGAACTCCCAGCCAATTGCGGTCTCAGGACCTACTTTCTGTTCAGCCGGGTGGAGAAGCAACGTCCCAGAAACAAGGAGAACCTGGAATGTGGAGCAGCAGCCCTACCTCTGATCCTTGGTATCTGCCTCCTAAGGTAAGGAGGCCTCTGAACGCCGCTGTGTAGACCATCTCCCCTGGGGGGGGTGTCATTGGTTTGCGCCCCCCCCCAAAATATCGAGCACCAGCTGCCTCTAGCCCTAGGGTTCCTCCTGAGGTTTGCCCGGGGTTCGTTGAGCAATGGTCAATTTCTGCCTCTCAGATGAGTTTCCAATGACACCATTGTTCCTTTTAGCTATCTGTAAGGGGTTAATTCTTCCCAATGATGACAAGAGTAAGGAGCATTCTTCCCACTGATTGTCCCACTAATGTGTCATGAGTTGTAGATTTTTCATTTTTAGCAGGGTTCCCAGAGACCAGAAATTTATTTCAAGGGTTCCTCTGTGTTGAAAAGGTTGAGAAAGAGCCTTGGTTCACTCCAGTGTGACTTTGAAATCGCTCTACTTCAGCCTGATTTCAAAGCCACACATCAGTGCGATTTGTACTGCTGATTTCATTGTGGCTTGCAACTTTGTGTAACAGAAGTCAATGCAAGTTGTAATGAAATCAGTAAAAAGTCGTTTAGAAACCTTTTTCATAATCACTGCGTCATGGAGGGTTCCATTGCCGGCAATGGAATGTGACTTGTCCTGAGATTTGGAACTGTCAAATCACATGACAAGTTGCACTGGTGTGAAAGGGGGGGGGGGGGGCAGAATGTTTTTACAGTTTTATAGTATTTCTGTGTGCATTTATTTCTTCCTCGTATGCAGTGTTAGCATGCAAACAAAAACAATTGTGAAAAAACGCTAAAAATAACACTTTATAAATATCGCAAAACATAATATTTAATGCATTCAGAAAATAATGCATTTTTTTGTGAATTGACTACTTTTGAGATAAATAACACATGAGTTATTTTAACTGATAAATTCATGTGGTATTTATCTTGTAGTGAATAGACCCTAGAGCAGGGGGTCTCCAAGCTTTGACCCTCCAGTTGTTCAGGAACTACAATTTCCATCATGCCTAGTCATGTCTGTGAATGTGAGAGTTTTACAATGCCTCATGGGATGTGTAGTTCCACAACAGCTGGAGGGCCGTAGTTTGGAGATCACTGTCTGCGGAAGCTGAGCCGACACAGATGTGTCATCCAATCACTCTGCTCCGATCAGCAGGGGATCTGCGAGCTGATTCTTGGTGATTGGAATAGAATCTGACCCCTCTGAAAGGGGCCTTAGGGGCAAGGTTGGGGTCAAAGGTCACTGTCAGAGGTCAGGGTCAGTGTATTTTAGGTAGAATAAAAAAAGCAAAATGTGTATTAGTGTTTCTTGGACATATAATGGGTACAAACAGCAAATAACATACATATGTGATATTGCTGTGATTATCAGGAGCAGGAGAATTTATTTTGGATTGTACTTTAGTGGTGGGTCGTGGTAATAGCAAGAAATATACAGCTTAGTAAAAAAAATATAATAAATATAATAAATAATAAATAAAATAATAAATAATAAATAAAATAATAAATAATAAAGAATTTAAAAAAATCAGGAGATATCCATTACCATTTAACACCACATGAAAGCCCAACTGGTCCTGAAAAACATGATATACAGTGCATTGAAAAAGTATTCACACCCCTTGAAATTTTCCACATTTTGTCATGTTACAAAAACGTAATTTAATTTTATTGGGATTTTATGTGATAGACCAACACAAAGTGGTACATAATTGTGAAGTGGAAGGAAAATGATAAATGGTTTTCAAAATGTTTTTACAAATAAATATCTGAAAAGTGTGGCATTTGTATTCAGCCCCTTTACTCTAAAACCCCTAACTAAAATCTACTGGAACCAATTGCCTTCAGAAGTCACTGAATTAGTAAATATAGTCCACCTGTGTGAAATTTAATCTCAGTATAAATACAGCTGTTCTGTGAAGCCCTCAGATGTTTGTTAGAGAACCTTAGTGAACAAACAGCATCATGAAAGCCAAGGAACACACCAGACAGGCCAGGGATAAAGTTGTGGAAATATTTAAAGCAGGGATAGGTTATAAAAAAATATCCAAAGCTTTGAACGTCTCACAGGGAACTGTTTAATCCATTATCTGAAAATGGAAAGAGTCTGACACACTTATCTGCACACTCGGATAAAGGTCTAGTAGAAATTTAAAGGGGAGGACACCACGCCGTTTTTTTTTTTTTTTTTTTCATTTTGGCGTGGGGTTCCCTTCAAAATCTGTACCAGATCCGGAAGGGCCTTGTATAGATTAGGGGGAACCCCAACGCCATTTTTTTCACAATTTTTATATTGTTGCCAATATTTTCTTTTTACATCCAGCTGTCAGCAGGAAACCGAGAATTCAGGTGGCTTCAAAAATTTGCATCTGAACTGCATCTAAATCGCAGCTGAGCCGCTGGACAGCTGCTTTGGAAATTCGCAGTAAAAACTCAGGGGAAGTTCTCACCAGACATGTGTAAACCTAGCCTAAGTAGTTGCAATGATATGTCCAGCTGTACTAAGTTCTAAAACTGTTCAGGCGGCGTTAGGATTTGTCTAAGGCCTCATGCACACTGGATGATATAAAAACGCCAGTAGCGTTAGCTGTAGAAAGCTGCTGTAGAATGAATTTTGCAACATTTTTGCAGTAGCGTTTTTCAGCGTTTTTTTTAATGCTTGCGCTTTTTAGTTTTTTTTTTTTTTTTAGCAAAACTATACTCCCACAAAAGCTTATGGCTCAAAAACGCCCCATAAACACCAAATAGCTGCGTCTTTCAGAGCCTGTTCACACTGGTGCAATCCGGGAAACCATGCGATTCAGTGTCGGTTCCTGCATCGCATCAGTCTGAGATCGGTGAACCACCGGGGATGTCAATGTAAAGTTAATGACACCCCCAGATGGGTTTGCAGATCGCAGTGTGAACTGTGAGATGGTGTAGCAGTCGTATGGCATAGGTGTGATCTATTGCCACACAGTGGAAAAGCTTACGTGTTTCGGGGGACAAACTCCCTTCCTCAGAGCTCTGAGTCGTCTGAGGAAGGGGGGGTTTGTCCCCCGAAACACGTAAGATTTTCTACCGTGTAGCAATAGAGTCACCCGCCTTACCAGCTGGAGCGCCTTACATGTCAAGCTTGATTTTAATTTTTTTTATTTACAATGTGAGTATAACGCTGTCGTGTGCTTATAACAAAAAGAGCAGCTGTACAAATGTCCATTGTGCATGAGGCCTTACCCTCTGCCATGAAGGGGGTTAACCCTTTGGTGCCTGCTGGCCCTTTAGAGGGTTTAGGATCCCGGGAGGTGGGCTGGGGCTTATGACCATATGATCGCCATGATTTGCTGTTACATGATCAGAAAACTCCTGATCGCAAGGAGCGATTGTGAGCTCTTTGTGAGCCGACGGTCATTGTGCCGGGTGTATGCTCTTGGCACAGTTCTGTCGGAGCTAATGCACCCAAATATGCGGCCGCTGGGTGCAAAGGCCCGGCTGCTGAGAGGCCATTTATTTGCCTGAACTTGGCACCTAGGGGTAATGTTGGTGTTTGGGGCTCCCCAGGCTCATACCATGCGATTCCTGTTGTTGTGTACTGTCACAGGGCTTGTGTGTGAGAAGTGCTGCTTTCACAGTGTTTAATTGATGAAAATATGATTTGTATCAGCAATAACATGTTCCCCACTTCATGTGCCCACTCCATGTGGTGAGGGACACATGAGGTAGGTGATGTGCACACTCCATGTGGTAAGGGACACATGAGGTAGGTGATGTGCACACTCCATGTGGTAAGGGACACATGAGGTAGGTGATTTGCACACTCCATGTGGTGAGGGACACATGAGGTAGGTGATGTGCACACTCCATGTGGTGAGGGACACATGAGGTAGGTGATTTGCACACTCCATGTGGTGAGGGACACATGAGGTAGGTGATGTGCACACTCCATGTGGTGAGGGACACATGAGGTAGGTGATGTACACACTCCATGTGGTGAGGGACACATGAGGTAGGTGATGTACACACTCCATGTGGTAAGGGACACATGAGGTAGGTGATGTGCACACTCCATGTGGTAAGGGACACATGAGGTAGGTGATTTGCACACTCCATGTGGTGAGGGACACATGAGGTAGGTGATGTGCACACTCCATGTGGTAAGGGACACATGAAGTAGGTGATGTGCACACTCCATGTGGTAAGGGACACATGAGGTAGGTGATGTGCACCCTCCATGTGGTGATGTACACATGAGGTAGGTGATGTGCACACTCCATGTGGTGAGGGACACATGAGGTAGATGATGTGCACACTCCATGTGGTGATGGACACATGAGGTAGGTGATGTACACACTCCATGTGGTGAGGGACACATGAGGTAGGTGATGTGCACACTCCATGTGGTAAGGGGCACATGAGGTAGGTGATGTGCACACTCCATGTGGTAAGGGACACATGAAGTAGGTGATGTGCACACTCCATGTGGTAAGGGACACATGAGGTAGGTGATTTGCACACTCCATGTGGTGAGGGACACATGAGGTAGGTGATGTGCACACTCCATGTGGTAAGGGACACATGAGGTAGGTGATGTACACACTCCATGTGGTAAGGGGCACATGAGGTAGGTGATGTACACACTCCATGTGGTGATGGACACATGAGGTAGGTGATGTACACACTCCATGTGGTGAGGGACACATGAGGTAGGTGATGTGCACACTCCATGTGGTAAGGGGCACATGAGGTAGGTGATGTACACACTCCATGTGGTAAGGGACACATGAGGTAGGTGATGTACACACTCCATGTGGTGAGGGACACATGAGGTAGGTGATGTGCACACTCCATGTGGTAAGGGGCACATGAGGTAGGTGATGTGCACACTCCATGTGGTAAGGGACACATGAAGTAGGTGATGTGCACACTCCATGTGGTAAGGGACACATGAGGTAGGTGATTTGCACACTCCATGTGGTGAGGGACACATGAGGTAGATGATGTGCACACTCCATGTGGTGATGGACACATGAGGTAGGTGATGTACACACTCCATGTGGTGAGGGACACATGAGGTAGGTGATGTGCACACTCCATGTGGTAAGGGGCACATGAGGTAGGTGATGTGCACACTCCATGTGGTGAGGGACACATGAGGTAGGTGATGTACACACTCCATGTGGTAAGGGGCACATGAGGTAGGTGATGTGCACACTCCATGTGGTAAGGGGCACATGAGGTAGGTGATGTGCACACTCCATGTGGTGAGGGACACATGAGGTAGGTGATGTGCACACTCCATGTGGTAAGGGACACATGAAGTAGGTGATGTGCACACTCCATGTGGTAAGGGACACATGAGGTAGGTGATGTGCACCCTCCATGTGGTGGTGGACACATGAGGTAGGTGATGTGCACACTCCATGTGGTGAGGGACACATGAGGTAGGTGATGTGCACACTCCATGTGGTAAGGGGCACATGAGGTAGGTGATGTGCACACTCCATGTGGTAAGGGACACATGAAGTAGGTGATGTGCACACTCCATGTGGTAAGGGACACATGAGGTAGGTGATGTGCACCCTCCATGTGGTGATGGACACATGAGGTAGGTGATGTGCACACTCCATGTGGTAAGGGACACATGAGGTAGATGATGTGCACACTCCATGTGGTGATGGACACATGAGGTAGGTGATTTACACACTCCATGTGGTGAGGGACACATGAGGTAGGTGATGTGCACACTCCATGTGGTGAGGGACACATGAGGTAGTTGATGTGCACAGTTACAGGAGGTAGGAGTGCACACTCCATGTGGTGGGGGACACGTGAAGAAGGTGATTTGCACACTCCATGTGGTGAGGGACACATGAGGTAGGTGATGTGCACAGTGACAGGAGGTATGTGATGTGCACACTCCATGTGATGAGTGACAGGGGGTAGGTGATGTGCACAGTGACAGGAGGTAGGTGATGTGCACACTCCATGTGATGAGTGACAGGAGGTAGGTGATGTGATGAGTGACAGGAGGTAAGTGCTGTACACACTCCATGTGATAAGTGACAGGAAGGTAGGTGATGTGCACACTCCATGTGATGAGTGACAGGAGGTAGGTGATGTACACAGTGACAGGAGGTAGGTGATGTGCACAGTGACAGGAGGTAGGTGATGTGCACACTCCATGTGATCAGTGACAGGAGGTAGGTGATGTGCACACTCCATGTGATGAGTGACAGGAGGTAGGTGATGTGATGAGTGACAGGAGGTAAGTGCTGTACACACTCCATGTGATAAGTGACAGGAAGGTAGGTGATGTGCACACTCCATGTGATGAGTGACAGGAGGTAGGTGATGTACACAGTGACAGGAGGTAGGTGATGTGCACAGTGACAGGAGGTAGGTGATGTGCACACTCCATGTGATCAGTGACAGGAGGTAGGTGATGTGATGAGTGACAGGAGGTAGGTGATGTGCACAGTGACAGGAGGTAGGTGATGTGCACACTCCATGTGATGAGTGACAGGAGGTAGGTGATGTGATGAGTGACAGGAGGTAGGTGATGTACACAGTGACAGGAGGTAGGTGCTGTACACACTCCATGTGATGAGTGACAGAAGGTAGGTGATGTGCACAGTGACAGAAGGTAGCTGATGTGCACACTCCATGTGATGAGTGACAGGAGATAGGTGATGAGTGACAGGAGGTAGGTGATGAGTGACAGGAGGTAGGTGATGTGCACAGTGACAGAAGGTAGGTGATGTGCACACTCCATGTGATGAGTGACAGGTCACAGGAGGTAGGTGATGTACACAGTGACAGAAGGTAGGTGCTGTACACACTCCATGTGATGAGTGACAGGAGGTAGGTGAAGTGCACAGTGACAGGAGGTAAGTGATGTACACTCCATGTGATCAGTGACAGGAGGTAGGTGATGTGCACAGTGACAGAAGGTAGGTGCTGTACACACTCCATGTGATGAGTGACAGGAGGTAGGTGATGTGCACAGTGACAGAAGGTAGGTGATGTGCACACTCCATGTGATGAGTGACAGGAGGTAGGTGATGTGCACAGTGACAGAAGGTAGGTGATGTGCACACTCCATGTGATGAGTGACAGGAGGTAGGTGAAGTGCACAGTGACAGGAGGTAAGTGATGTACACTCCATGTGATCAGTGACAGGAGGTAGGTGATGTGCACAGTGACAGAAGGTAGGTGATGTGCACACTCCATGTGATGAGTGACAGGAGGTAGGTGATGAGTGACAGGAGGTAGGTGATGTGCACAGTGACATGAGGTAGGTGATGTGCACACTCCATGTGATCAGTGACAGTAGGTAGGTGATGTGATGAGTGACAGGAGGTAGGTGATGTGCACACTCCATGTGATCAATGACAGTAGGTAGGTGATGTGATGAGTGACAGGAGGTAGGTTATGTGCACACTCCATGTGATGAGTGACAGGAGGTAGGTGATGTGCACACTCCATGTGATGAGTGACAGTAGGTAGGTGATGTGATGAGTGACAGTAGGTAGGTGATGTGATGAGTGACAGGAGGTAGGTGATGTGCACAGTGACAGGAGGTAGGTGATGTGCACACTCCATGTGATCAGTGACAGTAGGTAGGTGATGTGATGAGTGACAGGAGGTAAGTGATGTACACTCCATGTGATGAGTGACAGTAGGTAGGTGATGTGATGAGTGACAGTAGGTAGGACCCGGAGTAGCAGTGACAGTGTTTGCTCGGTGTCTAGCCCCGCCCCCTGTGTGTTGTATGACGCCAATGAGGAAGCTCGGGATGCAGTGAGTGCAGTGCAGTGTATGAGAAGGGGAAGCAGGGAAGTGAGGCAGTCAGTCTGCTGTCAGTCTGCTGTCAGTCATACACGGATCGGTCACACATCATTGTACATCTCCCGCTGTGAGGAAGGGGCGCCATGGAGCTGCTGAGGGGAGAGGTCCATCTGCTGGTGTGGGTGACAGCGGCTGTGCTCCTGCTGACATTACTGCTCTTCTCCACCGTCCCTTTCCTGGCTGATTACATTCGGAAATGGAAAATCATGAAGCCAATCCCCGGAGTGGGCCCCAATTACCCCCTGGTGGGGGACGCCCTGCTGCTGAAGCCTAATGGAGGAGGTACACTGTATACAGTAATGGGGGGGGGGGGGGGGATCTCTGTATACAGACACTGATCACATCTCTAGCTCTGCTATGAAGGAAAAAGTGAACCCAGCTGACATCAGAGTTGGAGTTGCAGGGCGATGGGAAGAGAGGAGGGGTTGTGAATATTTTTCTGACATATGTGTTTGTACTGAGTTTAACCACTTCAGCTCCAGAAGGTTTACCCCCCTTCATGACCAGGTCATATTTTGTGATTCAGCACTGCCTTGCTTTAACTGACAATTGTGCGGTTGTGTGACACTGCACCCAAATAAAGATTGATGTCCTTTTTTCCCCACAAATAGAGCTTTTTTTTGGGGGGGGGGGTCATAGTTGATCACCTTATAGCAGGAATTAGATATTGCGGTGGAAAAATCAGGCACTAACTGACACTTTTTTGGGGACCAGTGACACTAATACAGTGATCAGTGGTAAATTATGCACTGTCACTGTACTAATGACACTGGAACAAAAGGGGTTAACAGGGGCACTCAAAGAGTTAAATGTTTGCCTAGGGAGTGTTTACTAACTGTGGGGGAGGTGCTTGTACTGCGAGAAGGCAAAGATCTGTGTTCCTGCTTAGCAGAAACATAAGATCACAGATTGGAAAAAGGTAGCCCTAGTGGGACTTTAAATGAGGTGGATGCAATGGTAAATAACAGATTTATCAAATAGAAAACCTACAATAAATATAATGCGTATATCAACAGGCATCAATGCAAGACATAATAGGCATGACAAAATTACAACATTGCATATACAAATTGCATATGGATATCATGTATTAAACTCATATCTTAAATTTGAACTTGACGCATTTCGTGAGTCTATATGCCCACTCATCAGGAGTATATATGAGTAAACCTGTCTATAAATAGATAAATAAGCACAATATTCATATCTCATATGCATTGTGATAGCCAGTAGGTGTGAAATTTCAACATATTATAACCCAAGTGGGGAAATCACACTTACAAGAAGCACTTCTGTGATACAGTATATATTTTGTATACTATATCCATGCATGTTCAGTCGGTGTTTTTGGAAACCAAGTAAGATCCCATATCCCCCTTTCCTTATTATTTTCAGTTTTTCACACACTGCATCATTCCTCACCTTCTGCTCACTGGCTATCCTTAGCCCAGCACCCATTGGTGGGATCACAGCTTTCCTTTTTTTCCCCGGTTTCTATATTTCTCCCTGCTGGAATATATCCACACATACTGATATCTCCTTCTTTTCTGACATTACTTTGTAATACAACATAAACTTCCAATACTGTGACATACATACTTCTATATTTCCAGTCCGTGTCATGTAATCAAGCAGGATCTTCTACTCCATTACACGTTTCCTCGCCTGGCTCCCCATCTTGTTGCCGTTCATCCATGTCCCGTCAGCTCCCGGATCAGACTTGGGTACCCCCACCACATGGCAGCGTTCACTCACCGTTTTTTATTTAGCCACATGTAAGTGTGATTTCCCCACTTGGGTTATACATATGTTGAAATGTCACACCTGCTGGCTAACACAATGCATATGAGATATTAATATTGTGCTTATTTATCTATTTATAGAAAGGCTTACTCATATATACTCCTGATGAGTGGGCATATAGACTCACGAAACGCGTTGAGTTCAAATTCAGGATATGAGTTTAATACATGATATCCATATGCAATACTGATGTTATAATTTTGTCATGCCCTTTATGTCTTGCATTGATGCCTGTTGATATACGCATTATATTCATTGTATGTTTTCTACTTAATAAATCTGTTATTTACCATTGCATCCACCTCATTTAAAGTCCCACTAGGGCTACCTTTTTTCCAATTTGTATTTAATTAGGGATTGAGGTGCATGCATTTGACTGTGCCAGACCATTTCTATTTTATTTGCAAACACAAGATCACTACCTTCCCTACTGATAAATAAAGGTGATCTGCCTTGTTTACATAGGCAGACCGCTGTTCTGCTTCTCTCCCGAACGATCACCAGGTGTCGGCAGACATTGAGTCATCCAGGCCCATTGATTGGCTCTCTCTGTGTCCAATCAGAGTGGGAGCGGATCGCCGGCAGCGTGCGTGCGTGCCCGAGAGGTGCAGAATCACATACATGTACATGCTTCTGAGTAGAGGAGCCGCCGCCCCGCAGTAAATATACGTGAGCTGGTCGGCAAGAGGTTATAAATGCACCGGCTGCTTTTAGTGTAAACTACTTTAGGGGCCCTCAAGGCCTGGTTCACATATGTGCGAATTGGATGCCGGTTTCCCCACATCCAATTGTGACCGGCTCTTAATGGAGCCAGTTAACACATATCCGGGGCAGCTGCAGAGTGGATTGCAAAAGGGGCCTGTGCGTTTTTGTAGACACACAACGGACCCCAGGCATGAACCCACAGCCGCACATATGTGAAAATGCTTCACACAGGGCACACTCTGCCTTCCATCTGCTTGCTCAGCAGGGGAACGTGTCTGCTGATCCCCACAGGGCAGGCGAATGACAAGTCCGCGTTTACTTCGCCTATACAGAGCGGACACAGCCGCTCTCTTCTTTGAGAGGTCGATACATTTTTGCCGCTCCATAGAGGAGAATGGAGGTTCCAATCGTGTCTTGCTGCCAAATACACAGGCGGATCGGATTGGAACGTTTGTGACAAAGGGGCCCTAAGGGTTCGTTCAGGAAGGTGATTAGTCCTGTCCTCCTTGTAGAGCCACAGGCAGATGCATGTACATGCACCTCGGAGCTGCCACTGTGCGTTTAGATCTGCGCACCCACTCCTGGCCGAATGTCAAATGTCGACATGCATTTGTGTATGTGCAGCTGCTGCGTGTGCCTCAACTTCTATGGGCTTCCTACACACAGCTCTGAGGTTGATCTACAAGCAGGACAGGACTAATTGCCCATCTGAATAAGCACTTATACATGCAGTGAACTTTGAAAAGCGATCCACAATGGATCACTTTTCAGAGAGCAGCACAGGAGCAGCTGAAAGGCATTCAGGAGGTAATACTCTAACCTCCAGATTGGTATTTTTTTGACAGTTGAGCAGGGGATCAGTGGCAGGGAGATACAGGAGAATGCTTGTGCTGTGTAACTCCAGCATCTTAAAGCAGCCACCAGTTTGGACCCCCATATATCCCACTTATCTACGCCCCTGGTGGTGGGTATTAGTTCACTTTCCTTGTAGTTCTTCCTTTTCCAGTACTGACATCTCTGTGTTTGCCCTCAGTACCCCATCACTGCTGCTGCCATCTTCTCTGCCACTTCTTCTGCATCGAATGTCAATTATTTAACTTTGTTTCCAATTTCATATGCTAAGGCACTGTGTATGGTAAACGATTGCAATGCTTTATTGATAAAATAATTTTTCCACATTTTTTCATCCTTTGTTTTGTCTCAGTGCTGCTGATCTCCTGTGGCCTTTTTGCAGCCACTTCAAGTTTACAGGCAGCAATGGCCACATGACATTTATCAGGGCCTGGCTTTTTGTTGGTGATAACAATAGACCATGATTGTGTAACGTACATCCGCATGACAACTTTTAGTTCTTTCACTGGAAACTAAAAGCAGGTTGACAGTGCAGGAGGACAAATGAGTGTTGTCACTTTAGAAAACAAAGTTCTTGGACAAGGAGCTCCATCTTTTCACTTCCTGATCACCGCAGGTGGAATGCAGATTATCCTGGTGGCTGCAGGTGCCTGTTTCTGCTGGGTGGTGAGTCTGGTGGGGTTCTCTCCCTCTCTGCTGAGGATCGCTTTGTGCTTTGTGCCTGGCAACCGGGTGGTGCTGCCAGCACCGTGGTTGTCCCTTTGCAGTGTTTTACACTTTTTGTGGGGTCCCCTTGGTGACTCATGGAGTTTTTGGAGCACATCTCCCCACCTGATCCCCTCTTTGAGGCTGCGGGGCCCTCTGGGTCCCAACCATCCATCGATGCACTGAGATTAAGTCCTGAAGTCCTTTGTGTCCCAGGTGGAGTTGGCTTTTGAGTGACGGGCTAGCAAAAAGCGCCCCCCGCCTTCCCCTGCCCCATCTGTCTCATCAGATCCTGATTTTTGATTCGCCTGCCGCAGACTTGGGGCACCCTGCTGGGTCTGCGACCACCGACCCAGAATCCTTAGATAGTGAGGTTGATTCCCCCACGTCTTTAACCACTTAAGCCCCGGAGGATTTGGCTGCTAAAAGACCAGGGGGTATTTTGCGATTCGGCACTGCGTGATTTTAACGGACAATTGCGCGGTCGTGCGACCCTGTACCTAAACTAATTTGACATCCTTTTTTTTTCCCACAAACAGAGCTTTCTTTTGGCGGTATTTGATCACCTGTGCGATTTTTTGATCATGTGCTATAAACAAAAAAAGAGCGTAAATTTTGCAAGAATAACAATATTTTTCACATTTTTTTTATATGAAATTCCCCCCCAAAAAAATTTAAAAATCAAATTTTTTTAACATTTTCGGCCAATTTGTTTTATGCTACATATGTTTGGTAAAAAAAAAATCGCAAAAAGCATATTTTTATTGGTTTGCGCAAAAGTTATCGCGTTTACTAACAAAGGGAAAGATTTTTGTCATTTTTGTTGTTTTTTTTTTTTTAACGCGTAATGGCGGCGATCTGCGTTTTTTTTGCGGTACTGCGACATTGCGGCGGACAGATCGGACCCTTGACTGACATTTTTGACACTTTTGGGGTTACCAGTGACATTTTTACAGCAATCAGTGCTATACATATGCACTGTTACTGTAAAAATACACTGGTAGTGAAGGGGTTAACTTTATTTGAGAGGGAGGGGCTGTGTGTGTCCCTAGGGGCGTGATTCTTACTGTGATTGGCTGTGGCTTGAGCTGTAGGAACACTGATCAACGGTCCTACATTGTAGAACCGTGTGATCAGTGTTTCTACACTGGGGAGAATGACAGGTGGCTTGTTTACACAAGCCGCCTGACTTTCTCCCTCTCCCCCGACGATCGCCGAGTGACTGGCGGACATCGGGTCCGCCAGTCACACGCGCGGGGGGTCCGTGACCGCGCGGGAGCGGGAGCGCGCCCGCTCCCCAGAGCCTCACAGGCTAGTGACTGCCGCAGTAAATATACTGTGAGCAGTCGGCAAGCGGTTAACCAGGCACGAAAAGGCACCAGTGGAAGCACTAATTGTATCTGTTCATGAGACCTTGAAGATGGAGGATGCAGCTGCAGCTACAACGGTAGGCGCAGGTTCCCTTTGGCACTCACAAGCTATCCAGAGCGGCAATGGTGTTTCCTTTCCCTGCCTATTTTGACAGAATTGTGGCTAAAGAGTGGGGACGACCAAAGCGTCCCCTTGGGGTCCCTAAGCGCTTTACTAGGCATTACCCCTATGAGAAGTCCCTTATTGAGAAGTGGACTGTTCCACCGGTGGTGGACCCTCCGATTTCCAGATTGGAAATTCACCATTGCCCTGGTGTTGCAAAATCTGAACGAGTGGACTAAGCTTTTACGCCGTGACCTGGAGGTAGAACAGCTCCCCCTGCCTTTGCTGAGCTGGCGAACCAGCTGGTCCAGGGGCTGCAGTTTATCTGTGATGCCTCTTTGGATGCAGCTCCCCTAGTGGTTCAGCTCTCTGTTTCAGCAGTGGACATTCGGCGTGTCTTTTGGCTTAAATGCTGGTCTGCGGACCAGACTTCTAAAAAGGCCTTGACTGATCTCCCCTTTCAAGGGGATCACCTGTTTGGAGCTACCCTTGATGACATCATTAAAGGTCTCACAGGGGGAAAGAGTACTTTTCTTCCGCAGGCTACTAAGGGCAAGGAACCTCGTTGTAGACGTGGGCCCTCCTTCTCGGCTCATAAGAAGTTTTTCATCCCTCAGGGTCGACTGACAAGGGCTCGAAGCCTTTTAGTGCCTCCTCTGGAGGATCCAAACGGAGGATCCAAACGAACCTGGTCTGGCAAGCTGAGAGCGGGATTCTCTAGACCCGCGGACAAGGCTTTTTTTTACCATTAAGGTGCACCCTCACCCATATTGGGGGTGGGGGGACATCTTCGTTGGTTTCCAAACCCGTGGATTTCCCTGGTACAAGACAAGTGGGTCCAAGAAGTCAATCGGTCCGGCTACAAGATTGAGTTTCACTCTTGTTCTTTCCTTCCAATTTGCGCCTGT
This sequence comes from Pelophylax lessonae, assembly GCF_965119305.1. Lineage (NCBI taxonomy): Eukaryota > Metazoa > Chordata > Amphibia > Anura > Ranidae > Pelophylax > Pelophylax lessonae. The sequence continues at coordinate 721,199,587 of NC_138768.1, forward strand.
CCCTAGACCGTTTACAGAGTCTGTTTGGGGCAGTGCAAGAGTTCCGACTTCGGAAAGTTTTCAGGGTTTTTACTCAATCCTCTTTACAGTTCCCAGGAAGGAAGGCAAGGTGGGTCCAATCCTGGACTTCAAGGCGCTAAACTGCTTTGTGTGTTTGCAGAAGTTCAGGATGGAGTCCATTCGCACGGTGGTGGCATCCCTGCATCAGGGGGATTTTCTTGCCTCTATCAACATCAAGAATGCTTACCTTCACAATCCAATATGTGTCGGGCACCACCACTTCCTCTGCTTTGCTGTGGGAGAGGAGCATTATCAGTTTGTGGCATTACCCTTTGGTCTCGCCTCTGCTCCTCGGGTATTCACAAAAGTGTTAGCCCTGGTGTTAGCATTGTTACGCCAGCGGGGGGATCGCGTTACTGGACTATTTGGACGACCTCCTTCTGTAAGCGGAGTCTCCTACTGCTCTGGTGTAAAACTTTGAAATCACCATACAAACTCTGAGGGAGTTCAGCTGAATTCTGAATTTTCAGAAGTCTGCCCTGGTTCTGCCCACAAAGCTGGACTATCTGGGTCTGACTCTGTACTCAGCCTCCAGAAATTGCAGGCTGCGACTCATCTCCTTCTGTCCAGCAGTTGGTTATCCCTCCGGACTTGCATGCAGTGCTGGGCCTAATGATATCTACCTTCGAGGCGGTTCCGTTTGCACAGTTCCATGCAAGGTCCCTGCAAAGGGAGATTCTGGTCAAATGGGACAAGACTCCGAAGTCCCTGGACAATCAGATCCAACTGAGCCGGGGAACAAAGGAGTCCCTTATACAATGGCTTCACTCTCCAGCGCTTCAGCTGGGCAAATCCTTCCTCCCCTTGTATTGGACAGTGGTCAACATGGATGACAGCCTGTCCGGCTGGGGAGGCGTCCTCTGCAAAAATTCTGCTCAGGGGATCTGAACACTGGAAGAGTCCAGACTTTCGATCAATGTCTAAGAACCCTGAGCGATCAGACTGTGCCTGGACCATTGGACGGATCATCTTCAGGGATGTCCAGTGCGCATTCAATTGGACAATGCCACGGCCTTGGCTTATGTCAATCACCAAGGGGGCACAAAAAAGTGTTCTGGCGGCTCTGGAGGTAGCCGGCATTCTAAGGTGGGCAAAATGGTTTATTCCAGCCCTCTCCGCCATACACATTCCCGGGGGGGGGGGGGAAACTGGCAGGCGGATTACCTCAATCGGCAGGCGTTGGACCAAGGGGAGCGGTCCCTTTATTTGGAGGTGTTTCATCAGTTGTGTCTCTGGTGGGGCATCCTTGAGTTGGATCTGTTGGGGTCTCAGCTCAACAGAAATGTGCAGAGGTTTATGGTTCTGTCAAGGGATCCTCTGGCGGATGCCACAGACGCGCTTGTGGCCCTGTGGGGTCAGTATCATCTGATTTACGCCTTCCCCCCTCTCAAGCTTCTGGTAAGACTTCTATGCAGGATCGAGGTAGAAGGGATTGTGGTCATCTTAGTGGCTGTGGACTGGCTTGGTATGCCGATCTGGTGCGGCTGGTCTCCGACGTTCCTTGGAAGCTTCCTCTCAGGGAAGATCTGCTGTACAAAGGACCAGTCTTCCATTCTGGCTTTGACGCCTTGGCTGTTGAATGCCAGGTGCTGATGGATAGAGGTTTATCTGAGTCAGTGATTCCATCTGAGTCGGCGATTCCAATGCTGTTAAAAGCTAGGAAGTCTACTTCTAGGAAGATCTACCATTGTATTTGGAAGACGTACCTTGCGTGGTGTGAGTCTCTTGAGGTTCATTCTCACTCCTTCATCGGTGGCTCGGATCTTGACCTTCATTCAACGGCTGGGTTGAATAGAAATTGGCCTTGAGTACCATCAAGGGCCAGGTGTCGGCTTTGGCAGTCTTCTTCCAACGACACTTTGGCCACACACCCCCTGGTCCGTACCTTCCTTCTCGGTGTCCGCCATTTTGTTCCTCCAGCGCGGTCTCCGTTGCCGCCTTGGGACTTCAGTTTAGTGCTTTCGGTCCTCCAGAAGCTTTCCTTTTAGAATTTTAGGGAGATTCCCTTGCTTACGCTGTCTCAGAAGGTGGCTTTTTTGGTGGCTATCACCTCTGTGCGCAGGGTGTCGGAACTGGCGGCGTTATCACATCGTTCACCTTACTTGGTGATTCACAGAGAAAGGTGGTTCTTTGCCCCTGTTCATCGTTCCTCCCAAAGGTTGTCTCTGATTTTCATTTGAATGAAGACATTGTGGTGCCTTCCCTGTGTTCCAGGCCAAAACATCTGAAGGAAATTGCCTTGCATGCCTTGGATGTGGTCCGGGCAATTAGGGTGTACCTGGCAGCTACAAAGTCTTTTAAGAAGTCAGACTTACTATTTGTGTTCATGAATGGGCCTCGGAAAGGGTTGTCTGCTTCTTCTGCGACCATTTCCAGATGGATCAGACAGACGGTGGGTTCTGGTCTATTCCATCAAGGGTCAGGTTCCTCCTTTCCCTGTCAAGGCGCATTCTACTCAGGCGCTCAGTGCCTCCTGGGCCTTTCGTCATCAGGCGTCAGTGACGCAGGTTTGCAAGGCGGCCACCTGGTCGTAGGTGCAGACTTTCACAATGTTTTATAAAGTGGATGTGTTGGCATCTGTGGATGCTTCTTTTGGCCTCAAGGTTTTGCAGGCTGCTGTTTAGAGGACATGATCCTCTTTGAGGGTGTATTGTTTTTTTTTCAGGTGGGCTCCAGTTGTTTTTGGTTGATCTCCTGTTGCCTGGTTGGCTACTGTTAAGCCTTGGGAATTTTTTTGCTGTTCCCACCCCTCAAGTTTAACACTGCTTTGGGATGTCTTAAACGACCAGGAGCTGTGTCCGCCAATGAACGAGAGAGAAAATTGGATTTTTGACTTACGGTAAAATAAATTTCTCTGATGTTCATTGATGGACACAGAACCCACCCCTCTGTGGAGTTGTAATTCTTCCGACTAGGGATGCACCGAAATTTCAGCCGAAAATGGGCCTATCCCATTTCTGCCGAAAATGGGTTAAAAATGCCGAAAGTAATGGCCGCCGTGAGGAAGGAGGAGGGCGCAGCGCAGGTTTAAAAATACGCGCCTCTGGCCGGCCGCCCGCCTCTCAATGATGTCCCTACTACTGCGATCTCTGCATTAATGAACTAACAGACCGGGCGGGAGGGTGGGCGAGCGGCCGCTAATAGCTGTAACTATGTGAGCCTTCACTTCCCTGTCAGCGGCACGATGTCCATGAATGAACTGACACTCCGGGCGGGAGGGCGGGGGGAGCGGCCGCTAATAACTGTAACTATGCGAGAGCTTCACTTCCCTGTCATGCGGCTATCTCCTCTGACAGGGAAGTGAAGGCTCACATAGTTATAGTTATTAGCGGCTGCTCCCCCCCGCCCTCCCGCCTGGAGTGTCAGTTCATTCATGGACATCGAGCCGCTGACAGGGAAGTGAAGTGAAGGCTGACATAGTTATAGCTATTAGCGGCCGCTCAGCCCGCCCTCCCGCCCGGTGTGTCAGTTCATTCATGGACATAGTAGTGACATCACCCAGAGGCTGGACTTTTGAATAATGGACACCGGAGGAGCTGAGTGAGTAGGAGAGGGACGCTGAGGCGGGGGAGCTGAGGCGAGCTTACCAATGGCATTAGTAATATGCAGCATGAGGGGGTTAATGTATTGTCACTGCTGCATTAGTGACCGACCAGTGGCAGTTAATTAACCCCTTTGTGCTGCATTAGTGCAACCAGTATCAGTGCAACCGGTGTTAATTAACACTGATACTGGTTGCACTAATGCAGCACAAAGGGGTTAATTAACTGCCACTTGTCGGTCACTAATGCATCAGTGACCAGCAGTGGCAATACATTAACCCCCTCATGCTGCATAATACTAATACCACTGGTAATTAAATTAACCACTTGCCTACCCGTCACAGTACATATACTGTTCTATCTAATTTAAAATTATTTGGGGGAAAAAGTCATTTTCGGTTTCGGTTTTCGGCCAAGGGCATCCTGCATTTTTGGTTTCGGCCCAAAATTTTCATTTCGGTGCATCCCTACTTCTGACACTGCTTGTAACAAAACTGAGTACCTATAGCAGGGAGAGGGAGTATACCCCCTGGGACTACCCATAGGCGTAGCCAGATTCTTATTCTGCCTAGTGTCCTACTCCTGTAGGGGGCAGTATAACCCAACGGTAATGAAGATCAGGAGCTGTGTCCATCAATGAACATCAGAGAAATGGATTTTACGGTAAATCAAAAATCCCATTTATTTTTTATTTTTTTAATGGATTTGTAATAAAATGTATTTTTAAAAAAGTCAAGTAAAGTCCAGTAGGTTTCTTTTCGTTTTTTGGTTGTTATCAATTATGGATGAGGTACCATAATTGGCAGTTAAGTTTACATGCGTTTTTGATTGGTTTTGTGTTTCAGATGCTAGCCATAAAAAAAAAAAGGCAACATGTTCCACTTTTGCTGACTGCACTGGTGTGAACTAGGGCCATTTGAATCCATCCTAAACACTGTTCATATGTTTTTGATGCAGAATAAAAACGCATCGGATGGCATCATGGTGTGAACCACCCTAATACAAAATAAATGTAAATCTAAATATATGCCAGAAAACAAATCTAATCTTTATTAGAAATGAAATGTATTCTACATGAAAATAAATTAGAAATGAAAGGTAAATGTAAGCAATCTCCAATTGCTTAGATTTTTTTTTCCTTTTTATATAGTAAAAAAAAAAAGAATATAACATGTATTTGGGTTATGTTGCATGCCTCTGAGTCCTTGTCAGTCAAAGTATCACAGCATTGCAAACTGGAAGAATGGCCTGGAAAGGAATAGGGCGGACTATGCTGGTACTGAATTGGTTAACAAGGCTCTAGTTAGTCTTGCGGTTGCCATTGAACTAAACAAATGCACAAAGCAACTGCTGTAATACTCTTTGGACCCAATTATTGGAACAATTAAGGATTATTATAAGTACGTAAGCTAATATTTATGAAGGTTCATTGGTTGTCACCCAGTGCAGAAGTTCCCCACACTGTTTATTTGTTTTTCCTCTACGACATACAGCTTGGCTCTGCCAGTCATGTGACTGTCTATTGCATCAAGTACAAGAATGTAACCTTGAACTTAAAAACATGATGACCCATGCAAGGCCCATGCAAGGCCCATGTGATGGATGTCCCGGGACTAATTCCTAGTTATTAGCTGTTATTTTTCTGTAGGTGAGGTCTGTTGTTAATTATGGTGTAGAGTCATTTGAATTTATCTTGAATTATTTAAAACGATACTGAAGGATATATTAAAAACGATACTGAAGGATACATTAAAAACGATACTGAAGGATACATTAAAAACGATAGCGATAGAGAGATGCAGTTTGTACCTGCTCTGTGTAGCCTCATCGCTTTCCTCCTCCTCTGGCAACCTCCACCGGCACTGTCAGCTTCACCTTCCTGCTCCCTGTGATATTGTGATTGAATGTTATTAAAAAAATGACCTTTCCTTTTCAATCTTCAGCTGTTGTGCTTTTCTGAAAATGCAATGCAATATGGCTACCTGGAATTGTGCTGTATACAGAATGTGTACTGACCACACCCCAGAAACATCATTTCCTGCTTGTGTGATTGGCTCACCAATTTTCCCAGAAGTCTGCCTACAACTCCCAATACTCCCAATAGGAACACGTCTAAAGGGATGCAGGTCCAGCAGATTTCCTCATTAGAGCCCTGCAGCTGCCCCAGCTAATAAATAATTATGAAACCACTCCCATTTGATCCACTTAGCACAGAGGCACAGAGGAACAAACAATGATTTCTTCAGAATAACAAAAGGAGGAATCTGCAACCATGTTAAAATCCCTGCAATGTACAGAGATCACAGAGAAGGGAATGTTTTTTTTTTCAACAAAATTGGAGTTCCGCTTTAACTGAAGGTAGCAGGGCTCTATGGCTCCCACTAACCTCAGTATCTCCTGTGAAACCAGGCAATGAGAAGAGCAATGCTGGAGTCAGAGACAACGCTGGAACTGGCACTTGCAGCCAGGTAAGGGTTTAGGGATTGGGGGGGGGGGGGTACTAGGTTTTAAAGTTAATGAAATAAAAGGTAACTCTGCAAATACTGCATATTTTTTAACTCACTGTTTCCTGTACTAGTTATTTACTATGTGATTTGGCCTAGGATGTCAAAACATTAGCACTCAACGTTATATAATTACAATTCAATAACCAGGAGAAGTCAGCGCTCCAGGCTGATAATGTATCCCCAGCCTCACGAATACCAGGTGCAGGCTGAGTAAAAATAAGAAATCTTATAGAAGACAAACAGCTGCATTCCAATGATGTTTGGTATTTCATCCAAGTTTTGAAAACTGGACAAAGTTCTTTACTGGTCATTTTTGTGAGTTTGGTATTTGCACAGTGTGTATCCCTTTAACATCTAATTATATTGAGACTGTGTGTGTGATGGACGCAGGCATTAGATCCCTGTCCTTCTCACTAACTCGTAACAAAGGACCAGCCAATCTCACACCCCGCTGTCACTTATGTAACAATGACACTCTCAGCTGCACCCTGCACAAGGATTTTCCTGCTTGCGGGATCATAATCTAGGTGCCAGCAGGCTGAGAGTGATTGTCACTGGGCAAATTAAGCAATTGACCCTTTACATGCCACCACCTCCGTTTGGTCCGCAGGAGGAAGCTCGTAATTTTAGAAATGCCAATTATGATTTTAGAATAATCGTCTGTAACACACACTGTCACCACAGACAGGTATGTTCAGAGGATTTATTCTATACAGTAGCACTCTTCAAGAGACAGGTTCACACTCAGTTTCGGGCAGGTGAAAAGCCTTCTGGGATTGATACATTGATGGGCTGCGGCAGGAGGTGATCTGTGACAGCAGCTGCACTCGTCGACTCAGTTCGTGAACGTCTGTCACCGATGGATCCTCTTCCACTACTGTTCACCGCTGTCACTTACCTGTCCCTGGTCCTCGTCCGAAACCAGGAAGGAGCATTTAAAGCCATAAGGGATCCTCTGCACTATACCCAGGAATTGACAGGAAGAGGGAGTCCTTTTTAAAGGGATAGATACAACGCCTCTGATTACATCTATCTGGTAAGAGGCCTCACATATCTTCATCATGAGGTGTGTGAATAGTATATCATCTCTCAGAGCACCAGGAGTCAATAAGTTTGAGGTGGCTGTTCTTTTCTGCCCAAAAACTTCTACCTGCTGGTAAGAAGTGAATCCCTAAGGTGGTGGGACACCAGACACGGGCATCTGACACGTGTTTTTGTTCTGGAGCACCTATCTTATAGTATTTGATCTCAGCACTCGGAGTTGTACACTTTTGTGTTTTTTTAATTTGGAGTTTTGGAACACCTTGGATGGGACTTTTTGCACATTCTTCTGTTTAAGAATATTGCACATTTATTTAACCACTTGCCGACCACCCACAGTATATTTACTGTGGCAGTCAGCCCCTCCTGGGTAAAGTAACCTAGTACTACGTCGCTCGCCCAGGAGCCTGCAGGGGGCGAGCGGGCGCCACCGGAGGCGTGCTCCGGCCCCCGCTCATTCCCCTGCATCCCCGCGCGTGTGACCGGCGGACCCGATGTCCGCCGGTCACTCGCAATCTCCCGGTGGAGAGGGAGAAAGGCAGGCGGTTGATGTAAACAAAGCAGCCTGTCATTCTCCCTGGTGTAACTGCAGAGATCATACGATCCTGCTATGTAGGATCGTATGTCTCTGTGGTTACATCAAAAGCCACACCCCTTTACAGTTAGAAACACGCTCCTAGGGACACACTTAACCCCTTGATCACTAATAAAATTAACCCCTTCCCTGCCAGTGTCATTTTTACAGTAACAGTGCATATGTATAGCACTGATTACTGTAGTAATGTCACTGGTACCCCCAAAAGTGTCAAAAATGTCAGTCAGGGGTCCGATCTGTCCGCCGCAATGTCGCAGTCCCGCAAAAAAAAAAATCGCAGATCGCCGCCATTACTCGTTAAAAAAAAAAACAATAAAAATGACATGCATCTTTCCCTTAGTTAGTAAACTCAATAACTTTTGCGCAAACCAAACAAAATACGCTTATTGCGATTTTTTTTTTTCTAACAAAAATATGTAGCAGAAAACAAATTGGCCTAAAATGTTAAAAAAAATTTAGATTTTTACATTTTTTTGGGGGGGAATTTCATATAAACAAATGTGAAACATATTGTTATTTTTTCAAAATGTTCGCTCTTTTTTTGTTTATAGCGTAAAAATCGTACAGGTGATCAAATGGCACCAAAAGAAAGCTCTGTTTGTGGGAAAAAAAAGGACATCAATTTCATTTGGGTACAGCGTCGCATGACCGCGCAATTGTCTGTTAAAGTCACGCAGTGCCAAATCGCAAAATAGGCTCTGGTCTTTGAGCAGCCAAATCCTCCGGGGCTTAAGTGGTTAATTAAACACACCAGTATGTTTTACACATAAATTATAGGGTACACTCGGGAGAGTGCACCTCCTATTTTAGGTTTTGCCACTTTGTTTGTTTTGATCATTTAAGTGATTTATTGTTGTAGCGCACCAGACTTTTTATCTTGTATGTGTCAAGAATGAAAGGTCGCCACATCATTTGATGGAAATTAAAATTATCAACCTACAGAGGGCTGAATTCAAAGACACCCCGAAAATCAAAGTGGAAAAAAATAATGCAGCAGGCTAGTCTATTTTGCTGAAATTTCATTGCAGCAACTCAAAATGGTACTCAGAAGTTTGTATGCATGCCTGAAAACGTTAGGGCATGCTCTTAATGTGTTGACGGATGGTGTCCTGGGGTATTTTCTCCCCGATCTGGACCAGGGCATCACTGAGCTCCTGGACAGAATGAGATGCAACCTGGCGGCATCGGATGGACTGAAACATAAAGGCCCAGAGGTGTTCTATTGGATTTAGGTCAGGTGACTGTAGGGGCCATTCAATAGTATAAATTCCTTTATCCTCCAGGAATTGGCTGCATACTCTTGCAACATGAGGCCAGGCATTGTTGTGCCCCAGGAGGAGCCCAGGACCCACTCCACCAGTGTAGGGTCTGACAATGGGTCCAAGGATTTCATCCCGATAACTAATGGGAGCTAGGGTACCATTGTCTAGCCTGTAGAAGTCTGTGCGTCCCTCAATGGATATGACTCCCCAGACCATCGCTGACCCGCCACCAAACCGGTCACGCCGAATGATGTTACAGGCAGTATAACATTCCCCATGGCTTCTCCAGACCCTTTCATGTCTGTCACATGTGCTCAGGCTGAACCTGCTCTCATCTGTGAAAAGCACAGGGTGCCAGGGGCGGACCTGCCAATTCTGGTGTTTAGTGGCAAATGCCAATCGAGCTCTATGGTCCCAGGCAGTGAGCACTGGGCCTACTAGAGGATGCTCATCCTGTTCCTCCTTGCACAAAGGAGCAGATACCTGCCCTGCTGATGGGTTAAGAACCTTCTACGGCCCTGTCTCCTAGAGTAACTGCCTGTCTCCTGGAATCTCCTCCATGCTCTTGAAACTGCTGGGAGAACACAGCAAACCTTCTGGCAATGGCATGCATTGATGTACCTTCCTGGAAGAGTTGGACTGCCTGTGCAACCTCTATGGGGTCCAGGTATCATCTCATGCTACCAGTATTGACACTGACCCTACCCAAATTCAAAACTAGCAAAAAACAATCAGAAGAGATAAGTAGGGGGAAAAAATGTCAATGCCCTCCACCTGTAAAACCATTCCTGTTTTGAAGGTAGTCTCATTGTTGCCTATCTAGTTCACCTGTTGGTAATTCCATTATCCCCAAAGCAGCTGAAATTGATTAACAACCCCCTCTGCTACTTAACTGACACAATCAATATCACAGGAGTTTTATTGACTTGATGTGTCGTTTAAAGTTTGCCACAAGCCACCTGGGAGACACACCAAACATGTGGAAGAAGGTGCTCTGGTCAGATGAAACCAAAATCGAACTTTGTGGCAACAATGCAAAAGGTTATGTTTGGTGTAAAAGCAACACAGCTCATCACCCTGAACACACCATCCCCACTGTCAAACATGGTGGTGGCAGCATCATGGTTTGGGCCTGTTTTTCTTCAGCAGGGACAGGGAAGATGGTTAAAATTGATGGGGAAGATGGATGGAGCCAAATACAAGACCTGAGACTGGGACGAAGATTTGTCTTCCAACAAGACAATGATCCAAAACAAATCTACAATGGAATGGTTCACAAATAAACATATCCAGGTGTTAGAATGGCCAAGTCAAAGTCCAGACCTGAATCCAATCGAGAATCTGTGGAAAGAACTGAAAAACGCTGTTCCCAAACGCTCTCCATCCAACCTCACTGAGCTCGAGCTGTTTTGCAAGGAGGAATGGGCAAAAATGTCAGACTCTCGATGTGAAAAACTGATAGAGACATACCCCAAGCGACTTACAGCTGTAATCGCAGCAAAAGGTGGCGCTACAAAGTATTAACTTAAGGGGGCTGAATAATTTTGCACGCCCAATTTTTCAGTTTTTTTATTTGTTAAAAATGATTGAAATATCCAATAAATTTTGTTCCACTTCATGATTGTGTCCCACTTGTTGATTCTTCACAAAAAATTAAAATTTTATATCTTTATGTTTGAAGCCTGAAATGTGGCAAAAGGTCGAAAAGTTCAAGGGGGCCGAATACTTTCGCAATGCACTGTGTATATATATATATATATATTTATTATTATTATTATTATTTTTTTTTTTCTACGCAAGCTTTTCTTTTGTGATTTCATTGCCATGCTTTTTACCTGGAGATGCTGCCACTGGCAGAACTTCTGTTGCAACCTAACAATGCTAAGCCACAGCCTACCGTTTAGCAGTAGTGTTGTCAGGTCTCTGTGTGTGCTCCTTTGTTTGGCATTATTTTACATAGTTACATAGTAGGTGAGGTTGAATAAAGACAATAGTCCATCTAGTTCAACCTGTGTAGGTATGTGTGGCTGTAATCATCTCCCATACCCCTGAATGTTCTGATCCTTGAGATGTAAGTCTAAGAGTCTTTTGAAAGCCACCATACTTCCCGCAGAAACCACCTCTTGTGGTAGAGAATTCCACAATCTTGTTGCCCTAACAGTAAAGAACCCCCCGCGTTGCCTGAGGTTAAAACGCTTCTCCTCTAATCGCATTGTATGCCCTCGAGTCCTCATGCAATCCCTTCGAATGAACAGCTTTTTTTCTAAGCTGGGATCCCCATTAAGATATTTATAAATTGCTATCATGTCCCCCCTCAGACGTCTCTTCTCCAGGGAGAATAAATCAAGCGATTGTAGACGCTCTTCATAGTCAAGGTCCTCCAATCCCCTAATTAGTTTAGTTGCCCTTCTCTGGACTCTCTCCAGCTCCAACACATCCCTCCTGAGGACTGGCGACCAGAACTGGACGCTGTCTATTGTATAGAACTGTCTATTATATAGGCAGCCCAACTAGTCTACATACTGAAAAATATATTTTGGGTTTACATACATTTTAATCTGTGAAATGCTTTACTGCATGAGGTAGAAATGTCAAAATTAATAGGGAAATTTAAACACAGATTTTTTTGCAGCTAACAATATTCATAGTTATAGTTACAAAGTATAATATGGGAATATTTTGATCTAGAGCAGCCATGAAACAAACCATAGGAGTTCCTTTAGAGCAGGGACCCTCAAACTACGCCCCTCCAGCTGTTGCGGAACTACACATCCCATGAGGCATTGGAAAACTCTGACATTCAGACATGACTAGGCGTTATGGGAATTGTAGTTCCTGAATAACTGGAGGGCCATAGTTTGAAGACCCTTGCTCTAGAGGTTGTTAGGGGTTCCTTGAGCTGTGGCTGATTGATGCACTATGTTTTGGCTGCACTGCAGATGTATGCACATTTTACATGCGTTTTTAACTATTGACGCAGGACAAGGAAAAATACGCAACCTAATAGAAGTCAATTAGACCTCAGATAAAAACACCTATAAAACATGTATAGTCTTGCTACTGCCAAAATGCAGTGAATCATCGAAAACCCGGCCTAAGGCCGGCCATACATGATTCCAGTCATTGATGTTTCAGAAGGAACTGGCCAACATTTGAACCATTAATGGGCAGGCTGAATGTACCCAGTTGATTGATTGATCAACTCGGGTACAACCAGCCTGCTGGATTCACCTGCGATTATCGCTAGCGGCTGCTTTAGCCACCAGCAATAATCACTGTGTTCTGGTTGCAGGAAAGAAGTTTGCACCATGTATGGCTGGACTAATGCCCCATACACACGTGCAGATTATCTGCAGACTTTTGTCTGCAGACTTACCAAAACCATATAATATGAGGTCAAACCTAAACACTTTCAATATGTATGCAATCCGGCAGGCCCTTGCACTACATAGAAAAGGTAAGTCTGCAGACAAAAGTCTTCAGATAATCTGCACGTGTGTATGGGGCATTAATCTCAGTTGTCAGCTAGAGGCAGGATAGTCTTGTCTGAAGAGGTGAGTTTTCAAGGAATGCCTAAAGACAGACAGAGAGGGAACGAATTGGACAGATTGGGATAGGGAGTTCCAAAGGATGGGAGATGCTCTGCAGAAGTCCAGAAGGTGAGCTTGGGAAGAGGTTATTAGGGAGATAGAGGGCAGGAGGTCATGGGAGGAGTGGAGAGGACAGTTTAGGTGATATTTTGAGATGATGTTGGTGACAGAGATGTAAACACAGCCGTCCGTCATTCTCCCTGAGATGATCACAGAGACCATGCGATCCTGCTATATAGGATCGCATGTCTCTATGATCATCTCACAAGCCCAACCCCCCCACAGTTAGAATCACTCCCCTGGGCCTACATTTAACCCCTTGACCACCCATAGTATTAACCCCTTCCCTGCCAATGGCATTATTACAGTAACAGTGCATATTTTTAGCACTGATTGCTGTAGTAATGTCACTGGTACCCCCAAAAGTGTAAAAAATGTCAGTTAGGGGTCCCATCTGTCCACCGCAATGTTGCAGTCCTGCAAAAAATCGCAGATCGCTGCTATTACTAGTAAAAAAAAAAAACAATAAAATGACATAAATCTTTCCCATAGTTAGTAAACGCAATAACTTTTGCGCAAAAAAAAAATCAAAATACACATATTGCGATTTTTTTTTTTTTTTTTTTTACCAAAAATATGTAGCAGAAAACAAATTGGCCTGAAATGTTAAAAAATTTAGATTTTTACATTTTTTTTTGTTTTGGGAATGTTACATAGCAGAATGTGAAAAATATTGTTTTTTTTTTTTTTTTCAAAATTGTCACTCTTTTTTTGTTTGTAGCGCAAAAAATAAAAATCGCACAGGTGATCAAATACCACCAAAAGAAAGCTCTATTTGTAGGAAAAAAAGGACGTCAATTTTGATTGGGTACAGCTTTTGCACGACCTCGCAATCGTCCGTTAAAATCACGCAGTGCCGAATTGCAAAATCGGGCCTGGTCATTAAGCAGCCAAATCCTCCGGTCTTAAAGTGGTTAAGAAGGGCATGAAGAGAACTGATGTAGAATGACCTTGTAGGGTTGGGAAGAATTTTTTTCCCCCAGGTGTGTCAGAATTTTTGGCACTTGTCCTGGGTGTTTTGTTTTATCTTCCATACTGCAGCAGTTGGTGAGAGGCTGAACTTACTGGACATGAGTGTTTTGACTGAAGAAAATAACAAATATATGAAAGTAGAAAACACATTTGTAGCAATTACCACACAGAATTCAGAGCTATAATACACTAAGTGCCGGTTCACACTAAGAGTCCATTCACACTGGCACGACTTGTCAGGCGACTTGGTCAGCCTGACAAGTCGTGCACCGTCGCTCCCACTGTGTAGTACAGGAGCCGTTCTAATAGGAGCGACACAAGTCGCTCCGACTTAGAAAAAGGGTCCTGTACTACTTCGGGGGCGACCTGGAGGCGACTTGCATTGACTTCCATTATGTGAAGTCCATGCAAGTCGCGCCGAAGTCGCGATGCACGTGACTTCACAGGTCGCCCCCGAAGTCAGAGCGACCTAATGTGAACGGGGTCTAATATGACTTGTCAGGCGACTTGGTCAGCCTGGCAAGTCGCGCTCCGTCGTGGTCCATTGAGTAGTAAAGGACCGGTTGTAATAGGAGCGACACAAGTTGCTCCGACTTAGAAAAAGTGTCCTGTACTACTTCGGGGCGACCTGGAGCAACTTGCATAGACATTCATTTTATGAAGTCCGTGCAAGTCGCGCCGAAGTCACGCTGCACGCGACTTCACAGGTCGCTCCCTAAGTCAGAGCGACGTAGTGTGAACCGGCACTAAATGCTTGGCCATTTGCAGTATGTGAACATAGTGTTCATTTTATGGGGCAACTGTATATTTGATTGCCCCTGATTTTGTATATTAACATTAAAGTGTTAGTAAATTCTGCCTGGTCACTTTTACCTACAGGTAAGCTTATAATAAAGCTTACCTAAGAGTACAGTTAATACCTCCTAAACGTGCACTGTTTAGGAGATATTCACATGTTCTACAGTCAGTGGCGTCACATGTTCTGCAACCGCCACATGCGCACTGCTCTCTGAATTGGGGGCACACTTAATGTAATCAAAAAGAGGAAAGCCGCTCAGGTGTGTCAGTCCGACCTGGTGCTGGCAAGACCCGTGGTCCGGAGCAATGCAAGAGAAGTAGTGGAACCGTGGTTATGAGTAAGCGGCCGTGTGTGCTGTGAAACGCGTAAACCTGGACTACCTGTTCCCTGCACTGTCTGTCTACTTATGATTTTGAAGAATAAAGAGACCTTATTGTTTTCATTCACCTGAGTGCGGTTCCACTACTTCTCTGGCACACTTAATGTGCCGTCCATCCTGAGCACCGTGCTGTTATCGTGACTCCCCTATGCTTGCCCAGGAACCTGGAAGGAAGACCCGGGAAGATGGAGGCCCTGGCAGTAGTGAAAGTACAGCGCTGGAAGGATCTGTTTTACAGGTAAGTCTCTTATAATGTGCTAGTATGCAATGTTAAGTTAAGACTTAACTACCACTTTAACATCAATGTTTAATATTCATTTTAGGGCACATGCAAGTAAGGCATCTATCTGCATTGCTCTGGCATGGCTGGGAATAATTCAGAACAAAGGTGCTGGTAGAGACACTGCAGAGGCCTTTAGTACTTTAGCCACAGGAGCTAACAAGTAAAGCAGCAGCATCTGACAGTTGCAACACAATGTAAACACATATGGTGAAGTCAGTGCTGTGAAGTGCAGCATCAGTTCATGACATGTTTTTGTGTACTTTTTCTTATATTAACGGAATATGCAAAATGCATTGAAATATCAGTGATCTGGAACTCTAGCCACAACTTTTTCTTTTAGTTTTGCGTAGATTAAGAAATGACTTAATCCTCGGTTGGGTTTCATTTGCTTCCATTGTCTCTTTAGGGTAGATCTACTGTAACTTCCTGCTCCAAATCTATATTGAAAGTGAGGTAGAATTTTCCCAGTGAGGAAACAGACAAAACTATATTATCAGTGGTTTTAAGTCTTCCCCCCCACAGTGAAAAACTTAAAGAAAGTTTTTGGTGGAATGGCATTTTATTGACAATGGGCACTCTTCCAGAGGTTTTAGGGGCTCCTTGAGCAAGGAGCAATTTCTCCCTCTCAGATAAGTAACTAATAAAACCAATGCTGTAATTAGGTTACGTTTGGGGTCAGATTCTTCTCACTGACCACAAATGTAAGGGGC
Source organism: Pelophylax lessonae (assembly GCF_965119305.1). NCBI lineage: Eukaryota > Metazoa > Chordata > Amphibia > Anura > Ranidae > Pelophylax > Pelophylax lessonae. The sequence goes on from NC_138768.1 coordinate 721,215,387, forward strand.
AATCTTCCCAATGACCATCCCAGTAATGTCCTGTGAGCTGTAGATGTAGTAATTATTAGCAGATATTCCCTGAGACCTAAAAGTTAATTCAGGGGTCCCTCCATGTAAAACGTTGAGAAAGGTTTATGTACACTATTTCATTTTTTGAAAGGCAGAAGATGGACAATGGAAGGCAGCCAGGAATTCTGAGTATATTGAAAAGAATGCCACTTTGGAAGCTAGCTGTGATTATGAAATTGTAAAGTACTTTAGACTTAGTAAGCTGACCTCCTTGATATCATTTCACTTAAGACTGTTAGTTTTGTTGTTAGCTAGTGAAATCACAATTAATTTCAGTGTTCCATTAGGGCGTGTAATAAAGAGCAAACTAAAACATGGAAGAATATCACGACTGTAAATCAAAATAAACACTCTGGAAAAAGATATCACAAGGGTAAAGATACAAAGAAGGCAAAGAGCATTGGTGAGAAAGATAAAAGTTCATTACAGGTACAACGGTTAGCCAGGCAGGATCTGCCTAACAGCAGGGCCGTGTTTTTTTTTTTTTTTTCTACGTAGGCTATCATGGTTTCAAAGTGTGTCTTCTGTGAGGGGAGTCTCCCCACTGGCTCTATTAGAGGCTTCTGATAGGGCAGGGCAGTGGAGTAAACCCAATCAGGGGGCACATCTAAGCTTGTAACTACCCCAGAAGGTAGATTATGCTGCAAGGGATTCTGGGAGTGGGTATAAGTTTGGGGGAAGCGCGTGACGCGGTGTCTTTGGCGGGAGCCACAGGAGGGAGAGAACAGCTGTCTCCTCCTGTCTGAGAAAGGTGGATGTCTTGGGGTGTCGCCTGAGAATCCAGAGAGTGCTGAGTTGAGCTGAGGGGATCCGGTGTGCCGAGAACCAGCGGAGAACGAGAGGGGTTCAGTCCCAGGAAAGCCTACACAGGTCGTGAGTACTGGGGATTGCCCCTGGGGGTCTGACTGAAGAGTTAAAGGGGACCACTCTGGAGGAGGTTCCGGGATCCAGTGCCAGAAAGGGGGTACCTAGGTTGAGGACGCTGAAGTAATAGAGGGGGTACATAGTCAGTGGACCCTGAAGAGCTAAAAGTGTAAAGGGGGCACCTGCGGTTTGGGCCCTGAATGGTGCAGAGTACCAGTTAAGAGTTGCAGCTACACAGTAATTCACAGCAAGCTACCTCCAGCCAGTGCCAGGCTTGAGAGATTGGTCAGAGACTTTGTATTGCAGTAGTATCAGAAGTTCTATACTCCACAGTCCTGAGTCTTCTGGACCAAGAGTCGAGGATTCAGTACTACAGTCAAGTAATAGTGTGTTCTAAGCGTCAGTGAGCGCTGGCTAGCATCGGCTGGCCTCAAGGCAGCGTTAACAGACATTTTCTGGATAAAGTCCCAAATTGTATCTAGTTAAGCCTAAAGGAGTATCCCACTCATTCCCTTCTCCCATCCCCTTTTCCTACAATAAAACCACAAATCAAAGATGCCAGAGTCGTCCATGTCTCAGTTCTCACACCCAGGGCCGCAGCTCACATGGGCTGGAGAGTTAACCGGTGACAATGGCAGACCCACATCAGGCCACAGGCCTGGACAACCTGCTACAATAGTACCATGTTCATACAGTAAGAGAGATCTGAATTAGAATGATTGGGGTTTAGACATAAGTCTGTCCTCAGCCATCTTACTATGCTACCACAAACTGTTGAAGCCCTTTCTATATCACAGATGATAGATGTTTGCAAATATGGGGAACCTGGGAACAATCATGCCTACTTTCATAGGGACTTCAGGTTGGAAAAGTTCCTTTGTGTGACCGTAAGAGCTTCTCATTGCTGGATATGCTTCTTAGGCAGGCCATAGACGGTGCAAATTTCTTTCCTGTAGCCACAGGTTGCAGGAAAGAAATTTGCGCAATTTCCCTATTAACACAGACAGTTGCTGGGAGAATGCCTCCTGCCGAGCAATTGTCTGCTCCCGGAGGGGGCAGCCGTCCCTGCCGGGAGAAGAAAGTGATTATTGCTAGCGGCTATAGCAGCCGCAAGCCATAATTGCAAGTGAATCCTGCAGGCTGGTTGTACCCAAGTTGATTGATCAATCAACTTGTTACATTTAGCCTGCCAACACATGATTTAAACTAGGGCTGCACGATATTGGGGAAAAAAGTATATTGCGATATTTCGTTTTTAACGATATATATCGTGATATTTCTCCCAGACAGTCTCCGGAGGAGGGATCAGTTAGCAGAGCTCAGCTTTCTGCCAGGGGATCCACCACACTCGTAGAACTTCTCCCGCCCGAGCCTTGTGTCGGAGCCAGAGTGTAGAGGAAGCGGGCTGTCGGTAGCAGCCTTTGTCCCGCGGTGCTCCTCCACCATGCTCCGGACGTCTCTCCCCCATCTCCTGCTGCAAACACTGTAGCCTCTCCGCCGCCATGCAATCCGCCCCGTACTCCAGCCCTTCCAGCCCTTCCAGCTCTCCCGCTTAGTCAACAGCCGACCATTACTCCGCCCATTGTCTCTCCATTGAAAAACATTACAGCCTGATCCCGCCCCCAATGCAGCCAGGAGAGACAATGGGCGGAGCAGGGCGGAGTAATGGTCGGCTGGATACTAGAGGCAGAGCTGGGAGGGAAGTGTGGGACGGATGCAATCACTGTGAGTCCTCCTCCTCCCCCCGAGTCCCGACTTCTCCCCGCCCTGCCTAATGCCTGAATATCGTGGCTTCGGCGATATGAATATCGCCCGTGCCTGCAGAACGATAGTCGATATCACATCGACTATCGTTCAGCCCTAATTCAAACTGTCTATGTCCGGCCTAAGAAAGGAAAGTTACAAAACAGAGCCTCCTGGAAATGCCCCGGCTCAAGGCAGTTACAAAAAAACAAGTGTTGGTTGAACCGGATCTGTCTTTTTTTTAACCAGATTAACTATGTGATTATAATTGCCTATGAAACAAAAGACAACTAAAGTTGTTGTAAAGGCAGAAGTTTTTTATCTTATGATTTCTGTGCATTAAGATAAAAAAAAACCTTCTGTGTGCAGCAGCCCCCCTAACACTTAGCTGAGGTCCCTCTCTGTTCAGTGATGTCCACGAGTGTCTCGGCCGACAGAGATTCTCATTCCTGTTTGGCTGAGATACAGCAGCAGCACCATTGGCTTTAACTGCTGCCAATCTAAGTCAGCCAGCCAATCAGGGTAGAAAGGGTATCTGAATAGACACAGGGAGTTGTGACTCAGCTCGGGGGCACTGAACAGAAGGGAAGGGCCAGGATCACAGAAGAGGGGCCGAGAAAAGGAGGATCCAGGCTGCTCTGCAAATCCACTGCAACAGAGCAGGTAAGTAAACATGTTTGTTATTTTTATAGGAAAAAAAACAAGAGTTTACAATCAAGAGTTTACAATCACTTTAACCGATTAAAGACCAGCCACCGCAGATATACTCTCCTATGCAAACTGCCATACCTGTACGACGGCTAGCGGGAGCGGGTCTTGGGCGCGCACGCATGGCGCCAGGCTGTGCGATCGCACGCCTATTCTCTAGCCCTGCAGCTAAACAACAGGTTCGGCGGCTGCGATGGCCGCCAGGAACCCAGCGATTGCTGCAGGGACTGACAGACTGTCACTGATTGAAACGGGACTCCTGTGTGCCTGTTATTTCGGAACACAGGAGCCCTGTTTCCATCCACCAAGTCTGGCCCCCACACAGTTAGAATCACCCCCTAGGTACACATTTAACCCTTTGATTGCCCCCGGTGTTAACCCCTTCCCGGCCAGTGTCATTATTACAGTAACAGTTCAGTGCACTGATTACTGTAGCAATGTTGTCACTGGTCCCCCAAAAGTGTCAAAAATGTCAATTTGGGGTCCGATCTGTCCGCCGCAATGTCGCAGTCCCGCAAAAAATCACAGATCGCCACCATTACTAGTAAAAAAAAAGTAAATAAATAAAAATGACATAAATCTTTCCCCCTAGTTTGTAGACGCGATAACTTTTGCGCAAACCAATCAAAATACACTTGGGATTTTTTTCACCAAACATATGTGACAAACTACAAATTGGCCAAAAATGATGAAAAAATTTGATTTTTTTACATTTTTTTTATTGGGAATGTTATATGGCAGAAAGTGAAAAATACTGCTTTTTTCCCCAAAATTGTCGCTCTTTTTTTTTTTTTTGTTTATAGCGCATAATCAAATAACCACAGAGATGATCAAATACCACTAAAAGAAAGCCCTGTTTGTGGGGAAAAAAAAGGATGTCAATTTTATTTGGGTACAGTGTCGTACGACCACGCAGTTGTCAGTAAAATTAACGCAGTGCCGAATCGCAAAAAATTGTCATTAAGGGGGAAAATCCTTCCGGTTCAGAAGTGGTTAAGCTGGGTACACATGGCCAAAAAAAATAATTTGAAAACAGTTTTTCAGCCCTTGCATGTGTACAGGTCCTCGTCTGACAGAAGCTGGTCTCATGCCCGGCTTCTAGCGAACAATCATGCTGGAAAACAGCGAATGGCTGCAAGCTTTAATCACTGTTCACTAACATTGGATGAGTTGGTATGGAAATCAGTACTTTTTTTTTTTTGTTCAGCCCACTGGGTTGAATGGCAAAAACTTAGTGTAACCCCTGCATTAACCACTCATTGAGCATCTAGAACAACAATAAAAACAAAGCATGCTCATAGCCACACATGTGTATGGGTAAAGGAGAATGGGTCAAAGAGCTGTCGTGTTCATCATAGCTACTGCAAAATGAAAATGTGAAGCTATTCTGGCACAATGATTGGGGTACCCCACATTCAAGTGCAAGACAGGAATGCCTGTACTACTGTAATAGTCTCCAAAGGTTGAACGGAGAGTCAACCTCAGCTGTCACCAGGGCCAGTATACGTTACAGTTGTAATAGCTAATTCAACCCATATATCCCAAATTTCTGAATACATCCCTGTGATTGATGACTAATAGTAATTTTTAATGTCATTTTATTAATCAAGGTTGACACGAAATGGCGTGGAGGCCATATGAATTGTGTCAGTTAGGCTGGCCATACATGTTCAATTTTCTTGTACAATTTTCTGTTAGATCTACCACAAACCATATAATATGAGGTCAAAGCTAAACAACACTTTCACTTGTATCCAATTAGGTAGGCCTTTGTACTACATAGTTGAAGGTAAATTTCAAGAAAATTGTACAGAAAATTGTAAGAAAATTGTATAATGAATGGCCAGCCTTATTAGTCACATGATGGGATGGTGTGCACCAGTTAGATTATTTTGAAACAATTTGCAACCTAAATGATATAAATCTATCTTTTTGCACATCTGTATGCATTATAAATAAAACACTATCTTCGGATCTGATAATTTGGGCTCAGCTTAGATTATTATTATTATTTTTTTTTTTTTTTGTTCAGCCATCGGGCAGAATGGAAAAAAGAGGGGATTCCCTGCTATGAGAAAGGAAGAGAAGGAAACAATGGGACACAACTAAAAAGAATGCAATACAAGAGAAAAATAAGTTTTGGCTTTAGATATAATTTTATGTTATCAAAAGTTATCATGCTCTGGCTCCTTTCCTATATTGACTGCAGTTTTGCAACATTACCTCCAAAGCGGTTCAATGACTCTGGCAGACCTCCAAATGCATGCTTTCAAACAGGCAAAACTGTTAGTTCACAGGAGCCAGGATAGAAGTTTGATGTTATTTAGCTTTGCTTCTTTTATTTATCCATTCCACAAACCTTTCTGTCAAAAATTACTAAGGCCCCTTTCACATAGGTGGACCGTTCAGATCCGCCTGTCCTTTTTTTGGCGGATCTGAACGGTCCCCCCATGCATCTCTATGGGGGATCGGATGTCAGCGGAGACATGTCCGCTGACACCCGATCCGATCCGTCAAATCTGGACGGATGGAAACCCTATTTTCCATCCGTCCAGCGGATCGGATGGGATCGGATGAGAACGGATCATGTCTTTACAATCTGTTGACTGGTCTTTGTGCTGGTCACCCATAACAAATTGTAGTTACTGAAAATAGAAAAAAAAATGTTGAAGCTGAGAGGATATCTTCAATGAAAAAGATCAGCAGATTTAGAGTTAAAGTGTTCACAAATAAAAAAGGTAACATTACACCCTTCACACCCGCCGGTCCCCACTGCACCTACCTTCCTGTGCGATTAGCTGTCACTGCCCATGCAGATGTTGCAGCAGTCCAGAGATTTTAAAGACTTCTTTCCTAAAGCCCCGTACACACGTAGCGATTGTCGGCCGTAAATATTCGGCCGCCGAACGATCGGCCGATTGTCGGCTTGTTAGTGTGATGCTTCCGACAACCGACAGCGACTTTTCGGCCGAATAGAATCTGTTGTGCAGGCATTAAAATTTTTGTTGGCCGTCACCAGAACGGCCGATTGTTCGCCAGTCAGTACAGAATTCGGCTGACAAACAGCTGATTAGCAAGACTGGGCATGCTCAGAAAAGAAAAAACACATGGAAAATTAACCATCACATGACATCACTTCTGCAGTCGGCTGTTGTTGGCCGACAAAATTCATGTGCAGTCTTTTGCAGTTTTCAGCCGACAGGACAGCACCAGACAAAAGACGGCCGATCGTTCGGCCGACATTCGGGACGTGTGTACGGGACTTTAGGTCTTCTGGGATGAATTAGAATGATTCTGATTAGACATGTGCTGATACATGCCCACTTTGAGCAATCTGAATTGCTCTGATCTGTCCCAGAAGCCCTAAAGAAAGAAGAGTAATGGGCCATACACTATAAGATTTTCTGAAGACTCTTTCCTTTATATTTACCAAAACCATATAATATGAGGTCAAACCTAAACACTTTCAATTTGTATGCAATCTGGCAGGCCCTTGCACTACATAGAAATGGTCAATCTGAAGGAAATCTAACCACAAAAGTTGGATAGTGTGTATCCAGCTTTAGTAGAGTGGGGCTATCAAATCCCTGGGCCACTGCATCGGCTGTATAGGCTGTGATAGCTAGGAGAGATACGCACGGTGGGGAGCATGTAAAGTATTAGTTTACTTTTTAATTTTTGTGAAAAGGTGAACTTACACTTTAGAAAGCAGGCAGAACAAAATAAATCGAACAGGCATCCACACTAAACAGCATGAATGGAGGAATCTCTCTTGCCAGCTATTGTTTTCTGATGCCAGCTGCTGTCAGGGTACCCTAACAGTGAGTTTATTTTTCTTTTGGCAGAATTGAAATTGCATTGACATCATTTTTTTTATTTTTGCAGATTTCTTTCAACAAATCATTGAATTCACTGAGGTACTCCGAGATCTACCACTGATTAAACTGTGGATTGGTCCTATGCCTTTTTTAATAGTATATCATGCTGAAACTGTAGAGGTGAGTAAAATAACCCCTGCATACGTTTACATTCCTGCTATAAGTATTTAGAGAGAGGGGTGGATAAGCTATTCTACCATATTAAAAAAGGTGTAACTAGTGAGTCTGGGATCGGGCTAGGTAGCTTCAAACATGCTTCACTTTGCATTGTTAAATGGAAGCAGCTGACAGAATTAATGACCTAAGTGCATTCTATTAAAGCAGGGGTGGGGAACCTAAGCCCCGGGGGCCATATGCGGCCCTCGAAGTCATTTGGTCCGACCCCCCATGCAGCTTATCTGTCAGAATGGAGCCGATGCATCCTGTATAGTTCGAGCTCTGTTCTGACAGTCTGAGTGAGTCACAGCGGAGTGATATCAAATGAACTCCGCCTGTGACCAATACAGGAAACATTGTCTCTTCCTCCAGCACGGCGCCGCTGCTAGCCAGCATTTCCCGCCAGCAGTACCAGCCAGAGCCAGCAGTACCAGCCACAACCAGCAGTACAAGCAGTACTCACAGCAGTACTAGCCAGAGACAGCAGTACCAGCCAGAATCAGCAGTACTCACAGCAGTACCAGCCAGAGCCAGCAGTACTCACAGAAGTACCATCCAGAACCAGCAGTACTCACTGCAGTGCCAGCCAGGACCAGCAGTACCAGCCAGGACCAGCAGTATTCACAGCAGTACCAGCCAGAACCAGCAGTACTCACAGCAGTACCAGCCAGAGCCAGCAGTACCTACAGCACAGTACCAGCCTGTGTCAGCAGTACCCACAACAGTACCAGCCAGAACCAGCAGTACTCACAGCAGTACCAGCCAGAGCCAGCATTACCCATAGCAGTACCAGCCATAGCCAGCAGTACCCACAGCAGAACCAGCCAGAGCCAGCAGTACCCATAGCAGTACCAGCCAGAATCAGCAGTACCCACAACAGTACCAGCCAGCAGTACCTACAGCACAGTACCAGCCTGAGCCAGCAGTACCCACAGCAATACCAGCCAGCAGTACCCACAGCAGTACCAGCCTGAGCCAGCAGTACCCACAGCAGTACCAGCCAGCAGTACTAGCCAGTAGTACCAGCCTCAGCCAGCAGTACTTACAGCACAGTACCAGCCTGTGTCAGCAGTACCCACAGCAGTACCAGCCTGAGTCAGCAGTACCCACAGCAGTACCAGCCAGTAGTACCCACAGCACAGTACAAGCCAGCTGTACCAGCCTGAGCCAGCTGTACCCACCAGCAGTACCAGCCAGCTGTACCCACCGGCAGTACCCGCCAGCAGTTCTTTTCAAAACTTACCACCACAAAGATTCTAGTGCACTCCAGACTGACCGACGCAAACCTGGAAAACCAGTTGCGAGTAGCATCATCATCAATACCAGCTAACATCACACACCTCACCAAAGAGAAGCAGTTGCAGCCATCACATTAGGGGTGAGTTAATTAAATGTTTGACCAAATATAACAGGCACATTTTTAAGTTGATAATTTTATACTGCCCCTGAATGATTTTATAAATACCCAAATGGCCCTTAGCAGAAAAAAGGTTCCTCACCCCTGTATTAAAGAAATCTCATCAAAATAGTTGAATCTATTTATAAAATTGATGTCTATGGCTTGCAGGCCTTGTGCTCACTGCAACCTCATTTTTTATATGGGCATCAAAGATGCCCAAAGCAATCTCCCCAGTTGAGTGAAGGACAAAAAAATAATAAAACTTAGCTGCAGTCTAGTCCATCCAGAACCAGATCATCTTCTGTCCTCAAAGATGATACGGTCATATAGCTCATTCAAGAAATGAGCAGCACACCATAAATTAACCTTTTCATTTTGAGTTTCATTTATGGTGTACTGGCCATTTCATGAATGATAAATGAAAACCTTTTTTTCTTCTCTCTATTTAAACTGAAGAAAATGCCAGTAGTAATGCTTTAAAAGAGGCATTTTTTTATAGATGTCAAAGGCCCTGGGTATAGCAATAATAAAGCTTTTAAAGGGAAATCGATTTCCAGCACACCAATAAAAGCAATACTCATTTATTTGTAATAATAAAAGCAGTAATTTTACTTTAACACTGATCAAGGGTCAGGATGAAGTGCCACTTTTTCTGGCAGTACATAACATTGGATGTGCACTACACACAGCAATGGACTTTACACTTAGGCCCCTTTCACACATACGGTCCGTTCAGTTCATCAGTTCAGTCACGTCAAAATGAATCCGTTTTTCATCAGTTTTTCGTCCGTTTTTCGTCCGTTTATCGTCCGTTTTCATCCTTTTTTCATCAGTTTTTCATCCATTTGTCATCCGTTTTTTTTTTTTTTACATCCACTACCAATGCAAAAACAGATGAAAAATGGACCGTTTGTCCGTTTACATCAGTTTTTCGTCCGATCCGGTTTTTTGACGGATGAAAAATAGGGCATTCATCCGTTCCAAAAAACGGACATTGACGGAAGCGGATGAAAACTGATGTTAACGGATGATCATCCGTTGTCATCCGTTTTTACATAGAGATGCATTGATGTCCGTTTTTCATCCGTCAACGGATGGATGAAAAACGGACAAACGGACCGTATGTGTGAAAACGGAAAATTGTATCATACTTACCGTAATTTTCCTTTCCTGGTGCCTATCCATGGCAGCATACTAGTGATAGAGCTCCGCCTCGACTCCACCTTCAGGATCAGTGAATAGCATAAATTAAAAAGGTATAGCCCCCCCCATCATTCTCCGTAAATAGGAAAACCGAGGGAGGGATCGTATGCTGCTATGGATAGGCACCAGGAAAGGAAAATTACGGTAAGTATGATACAATTTTCCGTTTTCCTGGTGCCTCCATGGCAGCATACTAGTAATAAATAGCTAGCTTACACGGGGGGGGGATAATGCTTAATCAAAAAATAAAGTTTAATTAGATAAAGACATTGCTGCTTGAACAACTCGTCTTCCAAATTCAACCGTCGTTAGGGCCCCTGGATCAACTCTATAGTGTCTGAGAAACGTGTGCTGTGACGACCAAGACGCCGCCCTGCATATTGTCTCCAATGAGACGTTTGCTCTCGTTGCCCATGAAGTTGACACTGCCCTTGTTGAGTGTGCGTTCACTCTAGAAGGAACATCCATGTTTTGTGCAGTATAGGCCTTTTGAATGGTCTTGACTACCCAGGATGCCAAGGTCCTTTTTGAGGCTTCCTTTCCTCTGTTTTTACCCCAAGGAATCACGAAAAGCTTTTCTGAATTCCTGAAGGCTGCTGTCATTTCCAAATAGGCTTTCAGTATTTTGGGAACATCTAGTTCCTGACACGAATCTGAGAAGACTGGTAATCCCCATGGTTCACTTAAGTTATCTGGCATAGTCACTTTCGGAGTAAAACCTCTAAGAGGCCGTAGCTCCACCCTGTCAGGGAAAAAGGAAATATGCTCCTCCCCTATTCCCAGGGAGTGCAAATCTGAAATTCTTTTGCCGAAAGTGATCGCCACCAGAAAAACTGTCTTTAAAGTCAGGTTCCATAGCGAAATTTGCTCCACCGGCACAAATGGGTGTTTGGACAGCATCTCCAGAATCAAAGGAAGGTCCCACTGAGGAAAGGGACTTCTACTTGGAGGACGAATCTTAAGAACTCCTCTGAGAAAGGTGATTACCAGCGGATTATCTGCCCATCTGATCTGCATCTTCACTGTTCAAGAGGTATGAGGAAAAAAAGGAGAATGATGGGGGGGGGGGGGGGCTATACCTTTTTAATTTATGCTATTCACTGATCCTGAAGGTGGAGTCGAGGCGGAGCTCTATCACTAGTATGCTGCCATGGAGGCACCAGGAAAGGGGCCTTACAAATGGGAACATTATAAACCTATTTGCTTTTATTCAAGTACTTGATATGTTGGTTATCTAGCGGCTGCTTTTTTAGATATTTAGATACTGTATTTTGGTTGCAGCACAAAATATTGTAGGGCCAATGTTCTCTTTGGGCTCAATTTGAAACTGCAGTTTTAGTACAAATAAGATCACAATAAAGCATGTACAGTGCGTGTGAGTAAAACCTCTAACATAGTAATGTTTCTGTGAAGCTTCCTATAGGAGCAGCCATTGTTTCTGACTTCTCAGAATTCTGGGCATCTGCCAAGTCCCAGTAATTTTATATTTTTAACTGCAGGTGGCATCCTGTCTTGGATTCCTGATGGCAGAGTTTTCAATAACAACCAGCAGGTGACAATCAGCTACTTCCTGATGCTGGAGTCTTTTTTAATCTAGCCCCTCTACTGTCCCTCAGCATTTTGACAGTGGGCTTCATGTCTGCCAATGCCCTTCTGTGCCCTGCTCACCATTAGTATCCTGCTAAAGGCTGCCAGCAGCAAAGAAAGTGCCCATTTGATGGTGTTTAAAGTGTTTGTAAAGCAATTTTTTAAAAATAACATTACATTCTAACTTGTTTTTCACAATTGTTTTGTACAAAGCAGCCCCAATCATCCTCTTCTGAGGTCTCCGGCCAGCACTTCTGTTTTGTTCCCCCTTAGCCGCTTGCTATGGAGACACTCCTGTGGGCTTGATAACAAGTCATGCTCTGTGTGTCTATTGACACACACAATGCAGCTCAGCCCTACCCCCCCCCCCCCTTTCTCACAGCCTGTCTACAGGCCTCCATGGCCAGTATTATTGTACTTTAATTCTTTGATTTAGATGTGTTCCTATTAGATTATAAGTTGCACTTCAAATGCAATCCTGACAGTGAGAAGTCAATTGTAGTTCTCTGTTTAAAGCTGGATACACACTATATAACTTTTGTTGTTAGATTTCCTTTAGATTTACCTTCAACTATGTAGTGCAGGGGCTGCCTGATTGCATACAAATTGAAAGTTTAGATTTGACCTCATATTATATGGTTTTGGTAAATCTAAAGGAAAAAATCTAAAGACAATTGTATAGTGTGTATGGCCCATAAGTGTATGTCCAGCAAAAACTTTTTTCTCTTTCGTTCATTGACATACACAGCTCCTGTCATTCTTGACCATTGGTTTAGGCTGCCCTCTACAGGAGTAGGACACTAGGCAGAAAAAACTTCTGGCTACACCCATGGGCTGTCCCAGGGGGTATACTCCCTATTCCTGCTATAGTCACCCAGTTTTTTCTGCTTAGTCAGGAGTAAGGACCTATTTCCTTGCTGGGATCTTTGGTCCTGGCAACATTTTTAGATAGAAAATATTTTCCTCCTGGATTTTTCCAGGTGAGATCTTCAATCAACTGCCAGACTGGGCAATGGGCTGGATAATCTAGATCCAGTGGTCACCCCAGTCTGGCCAGCGAGTGCGCGCAGGCCTCAGCTCCATGCTAGGTCCATGCTAGGCCGCGACATAGCCCCACTGGAGGGGGCTGGCCCTGTGAGTTAAACGTCTCACGAGGTCGCATACGTCCTGGCCTCAGCGTGAGTCGCAGCGTTCCTCCTGGCTGACAACCCCCCCCATTTCGATGGAGAGGAGGATCTGCCTGGAGAGGTGCCCACCTGGTTCCTGGTATGGTGAGTAGCTGTCCCCCCTCTACCCCTGGAGGGTTTTGGGGTGGACACGGGCCTCTCCTTGGGGACGGTCGGATCCCCGGGTTCCCCTCCTTCCCCAGGCACCCCCCCTTCCCAAGTCCCTCATCCTGTCCCCCCTCCACATAGGCTGGGGATGTATTCTTTTTTCTGGGTGATCTGGCCACTTTCCTGCGGTGGGGGCAGGGCACTAACTGAGGATGGGGGCTGGGGGGGGGTGTGCCACCAGCGACCGGACGATTGATTGAGCGGGGGGGGGGTTGTACCTGGTGGGGGCTCCTGCCAGGGCTCCCCATCCTGCGTTGATCTATCCTGAGGCCTGGTCCCTCAATTCTGGGTCCCTGTATGCCTCATGGTGCCGTGCGGGGCTGCCATTTCGTTGTAGCCTATGTGTTTCTATACACGCCGGCCATGTTTGTGTAGTCCGGCATCCATTTGTTTTGTGGTTTGCTAATATTAGATAGAGAATAGCAAATAGCAGCGGCCATGACAGCGGAGCCCTGTTGGCGGCGTTTTCGGCGGTGGGAGCCCCTCCTTATCTTCTGGTGCTGACTTCTGGAGGACTAGGTGGTGCTGCCAGCACAGCGGGGGTTGTCCCTTAGCAGTGTGTTACACTTTTTGTGTGGTCCCTCTGGTCACTCATGGAGTCCTTGGAGCATGTTTCCCCACCTGATCCCCTCTCTGAGTCTGCGGGGCCCTCAGGGTTCCAACCATCCATCCATGCACTGACGACAGTCCCTTTTGTCCTGGGTGGAGGCGGCTTGCGGGTGATGGGCTAGCAAACAGTGCCTTCGCCTTCCCCTGCTACATCTGTCTCATCAGATCCTGAATCTGATTCAGCCGCTGCGGTAGTGGGTCACCTTGCTGGGTCTGCGACCACACGCCTGTAATCCTCTGATAGTGAGGATGATTCCTCCACATCTGGGACCGCACACAAAAAGGCGCTGGTAGATGCACTGAGTGTATCTGTGCGCGGGTCCCTGAAAATGGAGGACGCAGCTGAAGCTGCAACGGAGGCGCAGATACCCTTTGGCGCTCACAAGCCATCCAGTGTTTCCTTTCCCCGCCTATTTTGACAGAATTGTCGCTAAAGAGTGAGAACGACCAAGGCGTCCCCGTGGGGTTCCTAAGCGCTTTACTAGGTGTTACCCCTATGAGGAGCTCCTCCTTAGGAAGTGGACTGTGCCATGGGTGGTAGATCCTCCGGTTTCCAGATTAGGCAGGGCAACCATGATTCGGGTGGAAGAGTCCCTGGCCTTTAAGGACCCGGAAGGCGGAGGCTGTGGCCCGCGTTATGTTTACCTTAGCTGGTTCGTCAATGAGGCTGGTATTTACCATTGCCCTAGTGTCGCAAACACTGACCGAGTGGGCTAAGCTCCTACTCCGTGACCTGGAGGGAGAAAGCTCCCTCCAGCCTTTGCTGTGCTGGCAGACCAGCTGACCCAGGGGCTGCAGTTTTTCTGTGATGCCTCTTTGAATGCAGCTCCCCTGATGGCTCACCTCTCTGTTTTGGCAGTGGTCCTTCAGCGTGTCTTTTGGCTCAAATGCTGGTCTGCGGGCCAGACTTCTAAAAAGGGAAACTGACCTTTCCTTGCAAGGAGGTAGCCTGTTTGGTGCTACCCTGGATGACATCATTAAAGGTCTCACAGGGGTGGAAGAATACCTTTCTTCCACAGGCCTACTAAGGGCAAGGACCATCATCGTAGAAGTGGGCCCTCCTTGGCTTATAACATTTTTTTCGTCTCTCAGGGTCGACTGACAAGGGCTCGAAGCCTTTCAGGGCCTCCTCTGGTGGATCCAAACGATCCTGGTCTGGCAAGCCGAGAGCGGTCTTCCCCAGACCTGCGGACAAGGCTCCTTCTGCATGAAGGTGTGCCTTCACCCGTATCGGGGGCGGGGGGGACGTCTTCGCTGGTTTCTGGACCCGTGAACTTCCCTGGTACAAGGCAAGTGGGTCCACAAAGTCATTCGGTCCGGCTACAAGATCGAGTTCCTTCAAGGGGTGTTTGTCCTGCTTCCAACTTCACAATGTTTTCAGGGTTTTTACTCAAACATGTTCACAGTCCCCAGGAAGCAGTGGCGTCGGCAGGGGGGGGCTGACCTGGGCTATAGCCCCGAGTGTGCTCCCCAAAAGCCCCGGGTCTCCTGTTGCTTTTTTAAAATGATTAGCCCCGAGTCCCAAAGCCTGGGTTTGGCCGAGAACTCGGGCTACATACCTCAGCAGTGTAAGATTTATAAAGCACATCCAATGATTGGTGGGCAATCCAGGGCAGCCGCAAGGAGAGTTAATGCAGCTGTCAAGTTTCAGCATTGATGTCGGGTGTGGGCGGGGCCGGTATGCCACGCCCACCTTCCTCCCCAGACAGCTTCTGTTTCTCTATGCACGGAACAATGGGGCGGAGCCCCGCATACCGGTCCCGCCCACACCCGAAATCAATGCTACTTGACAGCGGCAATCACTCTCCTTCCTTGCGGCTGCCCCAGATCGCCCACCAATCACTGGATGCAGTGGAGTAAAGGGCACTGTGTAAAGGGCAGGCAGTGGCAGCTCCTTCAGTGCGGGGACTAGCGGGGGCGGAGCCACGGCGGGAAGGGGGCGGAGCCTTGGCGGGAAGAAGGGGGCGGAGCCTCGGTGGGAAGAAGGGGGCGGAGCCTCGGCGGGAAGAAGGTGAGTGCCATTGCCCAAGTGTGTGTGCTGGGTAGTAGAGGGATGGGGAAGCTGCATATAGAGGAATTCATCTTTCTCTATTCTTTCTGCAGCTGCTGAATAACTGATTCTCCTCCTTTCCCTCCTGCAGGAAGAATAGGGAAAGATCAATTCATCTATATGCAGCTGCCCCATCCCCCTCCTATACAACTTATTTTGCTGGCTCACCAGTGCTCTTAACCCCCCCCCCTCCAGTGTTCTAATCCCCCCTCACTGCTCTTATCCCCCCCCTGCTCTTATTCCCCCCCCCTCGATGCTCTTATTCCCCCCCCTCGATGCTCTTATTCCCCCCCCCCTCTGTGCTCTTATTCCCCCCCCTCGGTGCTCTTATTCCCCCCCCCCTCGGTGCTCTTATTCCCCCCCCCCTCTGTGCTCTTATTCCCCCCCCCTCGGTGCTCTTATTCCCCCCCTCTGTGCTCTTATTCCCCCCCCTCGGTGCTCTTATTCCCCCCCCTCGGTGCTCTTATTCCCCCCCCTCGGTGCTCTTATTCCCCCCCCCCTGCGCTCTTATTCCCCCCCCTCTGCGCTCTTATTCCCCCCCTCGGTGCTCTTATTCCCCCCCCCCCCCCTCGGTGCTCTTATTCCCCCCCTCGGTGCTCTTATTCCCCCCCCCTCGGTGCTCTTATTCCCCCCCCCTCGGTGCTCTTATTCCCCCCCCCTCGGTGCTCTTATTCCCCCCCCCTCGGTGCTCTTATTCCCCCCCCCCTCGGTGCTCTTATTCCCCCCCCCTCGGTGCTCTTATTCCCCCCCCCCTCGGTGCTCTTATTCCCCCCCCCCTCGGTGCTCTTATTCCCCCCCCCCTCGGTGCTCTTATTCCCCCCCCCCTCGGTGCTCTTATTCCCCCCCCCCCTCGGTGCTCTTATTCCCCCCCCTCGGTGCTCTTATTCCCCCCCCCTCGGTGCTCTTATTCCCCCCCCTCGGTGCTTATTCCCCCCCCCCTCGGTGCTCTTATTCCCCCCCCTCGGTGCTCTTATTCCCCCCCCTCGGTGCTCTTATTCCCCCCCCCTCGGTGCTCTTATCCCCCCCCCCTCGGTGCACTTATCCCCGCCTCAGTGCTCTTAACCCCCCCACCCAGTGCACTGGACTGCCCCCTGTTCTTTAGCCCTCCCCCGGTGCTCTTCAGCTCCCCACTGTGCTTTTCATCTCCCTCCCCCCTATGCTCCCTGTCCCCCCCAGTGCTCTCCACCCCCTGCGCCTTCCAACCCCCCTGCAATGCTTTCCAAACCCCCTCTTAATACTCTCCAGTCCCCCACCCCCACCCCACCATGCCCTTCAGCTCCTCCAGTGCTCTCTGCTTCGCCTGTGCTCTCCGGCCCCCCTAGTGTCCTTCTATCTTCTATCATGTCCTCAGTCTCTGAGCATCTCTTGTATCATGTCTGCAGTCTCTGACCGTCTCTTGTATCATGTCTGCAGTCTCTGACCGTCTCTTGTATCATGTCTGCAGTCTCTGGCCATCTTCTGTTTAATGTCCTCAGTCTCTGACCATCTCCTGTATCATGTCCTCAGTCTCTGACCCTCTCCTGTTTAATGTCTGCAGTCTCTGACCATCTCCTGTATCATGTCTGCAGTCTCTGACCACCTCTTGTATCATGTCTGTAGTCTCTGACCATCTCCTGTACCATGTCTGCAGTCTCTGACCATCTCCTGTATCATGTCTGCAGTCTCTGACCATCTCCTGTACCATGTCTGCAGTCTCTGACCATCTCCTGTACCATGCCTGCAGTCTCTGACCATCTCCTGAACCATGTCTGCAGTCTCTGACAATCTTCTGTAACATGTCCTCAGTCTCTGGCCATCTTCTGTTTAATGTCCTCAGTCTCTGACCATCTCCTGTATCATGTCCTCAGTCTCTGACCATCTCCTGTATCATGTCTTCAGTCTCTGACCCTCTCCTGTTTAATGTCTGCAGTCTCTGACCGTCTCCTGTATCATGTCCGCAGTCTCTGACCGTCTCCTGTATCATGTCCTCAGTCTCTGACCCTCTCCTGTATCATGTCCTCAGTCTCTGACCCTCTCCTGTTTAATGTCTGCAGTCTCTGACCATCTCCTGTACCATGTCTTCAGTCTCTGACCATCTCCTGTACCATGTCCGCAGTCTCTAACCATCTCCTGTACCATGTCTGCAGTCTCTGACCATCTCCTGTACCATGTCTGCAGTCTCTGACCATCTCCTGTACCATGTCTTCAGTCTCTGACCATCTCCTGTACTATGTCTGCAGTCTCTGACCATCTCCTGTTCCATGTCTGCAGTCTCTGACCATCTCCTCTACCATGTCTGCAGTCTCTGACCATCTCCTCTACCATGTCTGCAGTCTCTGACCATCTCCTGTACCATGTCTTCAGTCTCTGACCATCTCCTGTACTATGTCTGCAGTCTCTGACCATCTCCTGAACTATGTCTGCAGTCTCTGACCATCTCCTGTACCATGTCTGCAGTCTCTGACCATCTCCTGTACCATGTCTGCAGTCTCTGACCATCTCCTGTACCATGTCTGCAGTCTCTGACCATCTCCTGTACCATGTCTTCAGTCTCTGACCATCTCCTGTACCATGTCTTCAGTCTCTGACCATCTCCTGTACCATGTCTTCAGTCTCTGACCATCTCCTGTACCATGTCTGCAGTCTCTGACCATCTCCTGTACTATGTCTGCAGTCTCTGGCCATCTCCTTTAGCAAGTCTCCAATCTCATACTCAAACTTAAACACATTGCTAATAGTATTAGCTATCTATTTATGCTGAAGGTAGGACTATGCAGGGGAGGGAGGCAGAGAGTGCAAAAGGGGGAACTGTGATTAGAGAGACGGAGGGCCACTGCAAGGGGCACTGTGATGGGGGGGGGGGGCTGTGAAATGTGTGCAATAAATATTCTTGAAAACATTACAAATTTTTGTGGGTGTTTTTAC
This sequence comes from Pelophylax lessonae, assembly GCF_965119305.1. Taxonomy (NCBI): domain Eukaryota; kingdom Metazoa; phylum Chordata; class Amphibia; order Anura; family Ranidae; genus Pelophylax; species Pelophylax lessonae. The sequence continues at coordinate 721,233,882 of NC_138768.1, forward strand.
ATTTTAAAGTTGGGGGGTGCCAGATATAGGATCCGCCCCGGGTGCCAAATGCTCTAGGTACGCCACTGACTGGATGTGCTGTATTACATTTTCTTTCTAAAAAACCCCAGTGAGTCGGCGCACAATGAAAGAGATCTCAGAAGAAACTCAGACCGAGTCAACCAATCGCAGCAAGACCTCCCAAACTAAAATAAGAAAGGGGTCTCACCATAAATATGTACCAATGTTTAAGAATGACCAAATAAATCTATAAGCAGCTAAAAAATCAACTGATTGAAGCAAACAACATATAAAATCCAACTCTTGTAGGCTGATCCGATTCCTTAAAAAAATTCTTAAAAAATCCTTAAAAAAATTCCTATATTTGCCTAGGATATATGAAGATAGGAAAATATATCCAACTTATAGACAACTCCCAATCTATATTAAAAGACGTGTATGATGCGAATCCTAAAATTGATCCAATTCCTTAACACTAATCATAAATAAGTAATCTAAATATCTGTTCCCAGTGGAATTATGGCTTCTTTTCCTAAAACAATATGAGATGAAAACAGGCTAAATAGTCGCGACAGCCGACTGGATCGCAATACTAGTTCGTAATTCACAAATATAGCCAATATTCTCACAAATGAATCAGTGATGATGCATGTGTACCCAAAGATCGTAAAGCTGTTGCAACTATTTAGCCTGTTTTCATCTCATATTGTTTTAGGAAAAGAAGCCATAATTCCACTGGGAACAGATATTTAGAGGGGGGCAGATATAGGGTGGTATGGAGAGGAGCGGAGTACAGGGAATCAGTCATGGGGTGGTATATTGAGTTGGTCTCACCTTTGCATCTGTAAACAGCTTCCACTTTTCTGGGAAGGCTTTCCACAAGATTTTGTATTGAGCTTGTGAGAACTTGTGCATTTTTGAGGTCAGGTACTGATGTTGGACAAGAAGACCTGGCTGTTTACATTTACGCCAAAGGAGTTTGATAGGATTGAGTTTAGGCTGCATTAATTTATGTTCCATCTGATGCCGGCAGTACTCCTCTCCATACCACCCCATGTCTGACCCCCTGTACTCCTCTCCATACCACCCCATGTCTGACCCCCTGTACTCCTCTCCATACCACCCCATGTCTGACCCCCTGTACTCCTCTCCATACCACCCCATGTCTGACCCCCTGTACTCCTCTCCATACCACCCCATGTCTGACCCCCTGTACTCCTCTCCATACCACCCCATGTCTGACCCCCTGTACTCCTCTCCATACCACCCCATGTCTGACCCCCTGTATTCCTCTTCATACCACCCCATGACTGAACCCCTGTACTTCTCTCCTCTCCATACCACCCCATGTCTGACCCCCTGTATTCCTCTTCATACCACCCCATGACTGAACCCCTGTACTTCTCTCCTCTCCATACCACCCCATGTCTGACCCCCCTGTACTCCGCTCCTCTCCATACCACCCTATATCTGCCCCCCTGTACTCCTCTCCATATCACCCCATGTCTGACCCCCTGTACTTCTCTGCTCTCCATACCACCCCATGACTGACCTCCTGTACTCCTCTCCTCTCCATACCACCCCATGTCTGACCCCCTGTACTCCTCTTCATACCACCCCATGTCTGACCCCCTGTACTCCTCTTCATACCACCCCATGTCTGACCCCCTGTACTCCTCTCCTCTCCATACCACCCCATGTCTGACCCCCTGTACTCCTCTCCTCTCCATACCACCCCATGACTGACCCCCTGTACTCCTCTCCTCTCCATACCACCCATGACTGACCCCCTGTACTCCTCTCCATACCACCCCATGTCTGACCCCCTGTACTCCTCTCCATACCACCCCATGTCTGACCCCCTGTACTCCTCTCCATACCACCCCATGTCTGACCCCCTGTATTCCTCTTCATACCACCCCATGACTGAACCCCTGTACTTCTCTCCTCTCCATACCACCCCATGTCTGACCCCCTGTACTCCGCTCCTCTCCATACCACCCTATATCTGCCCCCCTGTACTCCTCTCCATATCACCCCATGTCTGACCCCCTGTACTTCTCTGCTCTCCATACCACCCCATGACTGACCTCCTGTACTCCTCTCCTCTCCATACCACCCCATGTCTGACCCCCTGTACTCCTCTCCATACCACCCCATGTCTGACCCCCTGTACTCCTCTCCATACCACCCCATGTCTGACCCCCTGTACTCCTCTCCATACCACCCCATGTCTGACCCCCTGTACTCCTCTCCATACCACCCCATGTCTGACCCCCTGTACTCCTCTCCATACCACCCCATGTCTGACCCCCTGTACTCCTCTCCATACCACCCCATGACTGACCCCCTGTACTCCGCTCCTCTCCATACCACCCTATATCTGCCCCCCTGTACTCCTCTCCATACCACCCCATGTCTGACCCCCTGTATTCCTCTTCATACCACCCCATGACTGAACCCCTGTACTTCTCTCCTCTCCATACCACCCCATGTCTGACCCCCTGTATTCCTCTTCATACCACCCCATGACTGAACCCCTGTACTTCTCTCCTCTCCATACCACCCCATGTCTGACCCCCCTGTACTCCGCTCCTCTCCATACCACCCTATATCTGCCCCCCTGTACTCCTCTCCATATCACCCCATGTCTGACCCCCTGTACTTCTCTGCTCTCCATACCACCCCATGACTGACCTCCTGTACTCCTCTCCTCTCCATACCACCCCATGTCTGACCCCCTGTACTCCTCTTCATACCACCCCATGTCTGACCCCCTGTACTCCTCTTCATACCACCCCATGTCTGACCCCCTGTACTCCTCTCCTCTCCATACCACCCCATGTCTGACCCCCTGTACTCCTCTCCTCTCCATACCACCCCATGACTGACCCCCTGTACTCCTCTCCTCTCCATACCACCCATGACTGACCCCCTGTACTCCTCTCCATACCACCCCATGTCTGACCCCCTGTACTCCTCTCCATACCACCCCATGTCTGACCCCCTGTACTCCTCTCCATACCACCCCATGTCTGACCCCCTGTATTCCTCTTCATACCACCCCATGACTGAACCCCTGTACTTCTCTCCTCTCCATACCACCCCATGTCTGACCCCCTGTACTCCGCTCCTCTCCATACCACCCTATATCTGCCCCCCTGTACTCCTCTCCATATCACCCCATGTCTGACCCCCTGTACTTCTCTGCTCTCCATACCACCCCATGACTGACCTCCTGTACTCCTCTCCTCTCCATACCACCCCATGTCTGACCCCCTGTACTCCTCTTCATACCACCCCATGTCTGACCCCCTGTACTCCTCTTCATACCACCCCATGTCTGACCCCCTGTACTCCTCTCCTCTCCATACCACCCCATGTCTGACCCCCTGTACTCCTCTCCTCTCCATACCACCCCATGTCTGACCCCCTGTACTCCTCTCCTCTCCATACCACCCATGACTGACCCCCTGTACTCCTCTCCATACCACCCCATGTCTGACCCCCTGTACTCCTCTCCATACCAACCCATGTCTGACCCCCTGTACTCCTCTCCATACCACCCCATGTCTGACCCCCTGTACTCCTCTCCATACCACCCCATGTCTGACCCCCTGTACTCCTCTCCATACCACCCCATGTCTGACCCCCTGTATTCCTCTTCATACCACCCCATGACTGAACCCCTGTACTTCTCTCCTCTCCATACCACCCCATGACTGACCCCCTGTACTCCGCTCCTCTCCATACCACCCTATATCTGCCCCCCTGTACTCCTCTCCATATCACCCCATGTCTGACCCCCTGTACTTCTCTGCTCTCCATACCACCCCATGACTGACCTCCTGTACTCCTCTCCTCTCCATACCACCCCATGTCTGACCCCCTGTACTCCTCTTCATACCACCCCATGTCTGACCCCCTGTACTCCTCTTCATACCACCCCATGTCTGACCCCCTGTACTCCTCTTCATACCACCCCATGTCTGACCCCCTGTACTCCTCTCCTCTCCATACCACCCCATGTCTGACCCCCTGTACTCCTCTCCTCTCCATACCACCCCATGACTGACCCCCTGTACTCCTCTCCTCTCCATACCACCCATGACTGACCCCCTGTACTCCTCTCCATACCACCCCATGTCTGACCCCCTGTACTCCTCTCCATACCACCCCATGTCTGACCCCCTGTACTCCTCTCCATACCACCCCATGACTGACCTCCTGTACTCCTCTCCATACCACCCCATGTCTGACCCCCTGTACTCCTCTCCATACCACCCCATGACTGACCTCCTGTACTCCTCTCCATACCACCCCATGACTGACCTCCTGTACTCCTCTCCATACCACCCCATGACTGACCTCCTGTACTCCTCTCCATACCACCCCATGACTGACCTCCTGTACTCCTCTCCATACCAACCCATGTCTGACCCCCTGTACTCCTCTCCATACCACCCCATGACTGACCTCCTGTACTCCTCTCCATACCACCCCATGTCTGACCTCCTGTACTCCTCTCCATACCACCCCATGTCTGACCCCCTGTACTCCTCTCCATACCACCCCATGACTGACCTCCTGTACTCCTCTCCATACCACCCCATGACTGACCTCCTGTACTCCTCTCCATACCACCCCATGACTGACCTCCTGTACTCCTCTCCATACCACCCCATGACTGACCTCCTGTACTCCTCTCCATACCACCCCATGTCTGACCCCCTGTACTCCTCTCCTCTCCATACCACCCCATGACTGACCCCCTGTACTCCTCTCCATACCACCCCATGTCTGACTCCCTGTACTCCTCTTCTCTCCATACCACCCCATGACTGACCTCCTGTACTCCTCTCCATACCACCACATGACTGACCCCCTTTACTTCTCTCTTCTCCATACCACCCAATTTCTCACCCCCTGTACTCCTCTCCATACCACCCCTTGACTGACCCTTGACTGAGGGGGCCATTGGGTGGAGCTTGGGCGGTACTTACTTTTAAATATGGGAGGAGCTTGGGCGGGGCTTACTTTAAAATGTGGGAGGGGTTATCAAATTTATCTTCGGGCTGAAGCCCCTGGTCTTTTTCCCACCTAGCAACGCCCCTGCCAGGAAGGAAGGCAAGATGTGCCCAATCCTGGACCTCATGCACTAAACTTCTTTGTGTGGGTACAGAAGTTCAAAATGGAATCCATTCGAAAGGTGGTGGCATCCCTGCGTCATGTGGATTTCCTCGCCTCTATAGATATCAAGGATGTATAGATGTCAAGGATGCCTATCTTCACATTCCAATCTGTGCCAGTCACCAGGGTTTTTTCCGCTTTGGAGAGGAGTATTATCTTTTTTTGACATTACTCTTTGGTCTCTCCACCGCTCCTCGGGTCTTCACAAATGCTTTTGCTCCGGTGCTAGCCTTGCTACGCCAATGGGGGATTGCGTTACTGGGCTACAGGACGATCTCCTTCTGTGAGTGGAATCTCCCTCTGGTGGAGAACCTGGAGAATACAATATGAACTCTGTGGGAGTTCGGCTGGCAGTCTGCCCTGGTTCCGTCCACAAAGCTGGACTATTTGGGCCTGACTCTGGACTCAGCCGTAGCCAGAGTGCTCCTTCCTCTGGACAAACTCCAAAAATTGCAGGCTGCAATTCGCCTCGTGCTGTCCAACAAATGGTCCTCCCTGCAGACTTGCATGCGGGTGCGGGGCCTGATGGTATCTACCTTCGAGGCAGTTCCGTTTGTACAGTTCCATACGAGGTCCCTGCAAAGGAAGATTCTGACCAAATGGGACAAGATTCCGCAGTCTCTGGAAATCAGATCCAGCTGAGTCAGGGAACCAAGGAGTCCCTGATATGGTGGCTTCTAGCTCCGATGCTTCGGCTGGGAAAATCCTTCCTCCCCTTGTATTGGACAGTGGTCACCACGGATACCAGCCTGTTTGGCTGGGGAGGTGTCCTTGGCAAGTATTCTGCTCAAAGGATCTGGACGATGGAAGAGTCCAGACTATTGATCAATGTCCTGGAACTCCCAGCGATCAGACTGTGTCTGGATCATTGGTCGGATCGTCTTCAGGGAAGCCCAGTGCGCCGGGGCTTATGTCAATCACCAAGGGAGCACAAGAAGTACCCTGGCAGCTCTGGAGGTAGCCGGCATTCTAAGGTGGGCAGAACGGTTCGTTCCAGCCCTCTCCGCCGTACACATCCCGGGGTGGAAAATTGGCAGGCGGATTACCTTAGTCGGCAGGCGTTGGACCAAGGGGAGTGGTCTCCTCATCCGGAGGTGTTTCATCAGCTGTGTCTCCAGTGGGGTACCCCCCGAGGTGGATCTGTTGGCGACTTGACTCAACAGAAAGGTGCAGAGGTTTTTGGCTTGATCACGGGATCCTCTGGCAGATGCCACAGACACGCTGGTGGCCCCATGGAGTCAGTATCATCTAATTTACGCCTTCCCTCCTCTCAAGCTTCTGCCCAGACTCCTATGCAGGATCGAGGCAGAAGGGATTCCGATAATCTTAGTGGCACCGAACTGGCCTCGCCGGGCCTGGTACGCCGATTTAATGCGGCTGGTCGCCGACGTTCCTTGGAAGCTTTCTATCAGGGAGGATCTGCTGTCCAAAGGACCGATCTTCCATCCTGTTTTACAGTCGCTGGCTTTGATGGCTTGGCTGAAGCAGAAATACAAGATTCATTTAAGTGTACTGCTTAATTAACGTGGAAGTAAATGCCCACATGCCAAAATCCACTAACAGGCAGGGTTTTTATAAACGAAGAGACCATAAAGGTCTCTTCTGTCATAAATGTCCCCCCCCCCCCCTGCCTCTCAGCAGTATTGTGATCTTGGCTGCGCATGTGCAGCTCAGACCGCATTTTCGGCACCCTCGGTATGCCGAGGCGAAGTGACCTTTTGTGTGCTTGCGCAGGAGTGACGTCACCACAGGCCGCCCAATCAAGTGGCCGATGCTGATTCAGAAACCGGAAATAAGACTGGGTTAACATGGAACCCGCTGGGATTGGAGTAGCAGTGGCAGCCCAGCGCTGGAGGGCTCCATTTGTAGGTAAGTCTCTCATATTGTACTACCATGCAGTGCATACTAGTACATTATGATTTAAACCTGCAGGGTGGCATTTCTTTACTATTCACAAATTACTTTACTACTGCTTTAAACACAATTAAAGTGAAATTTAACCTAAAAAGAAAAATATAACATATTACAGCTTACAAATTCTTAGATGCATTGGCTGCATTCGTTTTCTTTTTTTTTGGTATTTATTTCTTTATTTTTACCTGGTAATTCAGCCTGTAAATTTGTTATTTTTTTCCTTCCTTTAATAGAACAAGCTGTCCAGTGGCAGTTGGAGGGCTGGAACAAACCATTTACACTGGCAGGGGTGCTGACAAAGTTCTACTTTAATTCATTTATGTAAAACCTTTATACCAAAAAAAAAAATCTTTGCTGCAACTGCTTAAAAAGTGTTAGCTGCTTGTGTATCTAACACTACTCTTACTAGATTGATAGTACTGCTATCCAAAGGTGGCTCCATTACTCCTCTATCCAGAGTGGAGACACCCTAAGAAAGGAAGTGTGTAACTGGCTGGATTACTAGGTAAAAATAAAGGATTACATATTGAGCTTAATACAACCCTTTTAGAGGTTGTCCATAAAGAATCTTCACCTTTTGAGCCTTGGTAAACTAATGAAGTATTCCAGCAGGCAATGTAGAAGCTTGGGGGGGGGGGGGGGGCTTGAACCAGGCCCCCTTTGTTTAGTGGGGACATTAACTTCTCATTTTGTACTAAACTATTAAATGTAATTATATTAATATAGATGCTCCATTATGTACCTTGTATCCCAAGTAATGAAGTGATGGAAAAGGTTGTGATGAAGCATTCTGTTGCTTAACTGTGTTTTTCTACTTTGCAGCCTATACTTAGCACCTCAAAACACATGGACAAGTCCTTTGCATATAAATTTCTTCATCCTTGGCTTGGATTGGGACTGTTAACAAGGTATGTATATAAGACTATTACCAAGTATACATTTTGTCTATATTTTCCATTCTCTAGTGTTAGCATGACTTATTCCCATGGATCGTTAAAATCATAACTATTCTTCATTTGCATAAAAGAGGTAACATGCTATAATTACAGTGACAAGCATACACCGATTATAAATATACCCTCCATAGCCCTACTATAGGGAAAACAGAAAAGCAAAGTACTTTACTGCATTTACTAAACACACTGAACTATCCAGAGTATTGTTTTACTGAACAAATGTATGTATACCTAAATCCTTTTTTCAACTTAGCTTTCCTAACAAACCATGCAGGTGCAAACAATATAAGGTTCCTTTTCTATTCCTTTAGGTAGCTTTCTCTCATGGAATACAAGGGAATATCTAACACTAAGGGCTGGTTCACACTTGTGCGATGCGGGAAGGCTGTGAATTTGCAGCCTGTTCCCGCATCGCATCCGCACATCTGGCAGTTCACACTGCCATATGCAAAACGCAGGGGGTGTCAATTAAATGTTAACGACACCCCCAGTTTGATCGCATATCGCAGTGTGAACTGACAGTTTGCACAGGATCGGATCGCACAAGTGTGAACCACTGTGCGATCCGATCCTGATGCGGCTGAAAAAAATGCCTCCTGTGCGTCTTTGGTGCGGGTGCAGTGCGAATTTCAGCCATACAAAGTGTATGGCTGAATTCGCATCCGCACAGGAGATCGCATGTAATGAAGGAGCAGTGCGCTTCGAATTACATGCGATCTCCGCAGCAGCACATATGTGAACCGGCAGTTAGGGAATCTCCAAATGGGGACAACTGATCCCTTGACTTGGGATTTCCATTCACTTTGAATACATTTCTTCTTTTTACTGCTTATATGATAGAAATCAAAGTAGGAAAAAGAAGAGTAATATTCTGTATAATATTTCTTCATCTAGCAATCAGGTTCATACCAACTGAAGAGATCCACCTTAAAGCGGAGTTCCACCCTCAGAATAATTTTTTTAACAAAAATAGCCCATCAATATTAATACATCTCGCTTGACAAAACCGCTATTTGCATATTTATGAGTTGAACAGTGTATTTGTTTAGTGAAAATCTTACTTTTAAAACTGCTGCCTGTGCGTTGTCATCTTTACTAAGGGCATCTGAAGCCGCAGTGTAAGACTTAGTGACCCTCTTCCTGCTTGCTGTTCATTCTGGCTACCCAGAATGCAGCAGGAAATCCCACACATGGGCAGTACTATGCTTTAGGCATAGTACAGGTTGCTATAGAGATGTCGGCTCTGGAGGAAGTTGCCGCCTTATATATCTCTTCCCCTCCTCCCGGAAGACACGAGAGAGAGAGAGAGAGTCAGATAGAAACACACTGCCAGCAATTATGGTTAAGAAAGCTCTTGTCTGGCTGATGGGGAACTTTAATGTAACGGATGGATGGCAGCACTATGAATGGGGGCAGCATGGTTATTGTGGCAGCAACGCTGTGATGGCACCCTTTGATTTGGGGCAGCATTGTGAAAGTATGGCTGGATTGATGTAACACAGTGATGGGGGCAGGACAGTGATGGGGTCTGCAATGTGCATTGATGGATGGATGTCACACTGTTATGGGGTCAGCACTGTTGATGGATGGATGGATGCATGTCACACTGTTATGGGGTCAGCACTGTGATGGGGTAAGCACTGTTGATAGATGGATGTCACACTGTAATGGGGTCAGCTCTGTGCATGCATGGATGGATGCATTTCACACTGTTATGGGGTTTAGCACTTTGCATGGATGGATGGATGCATGTCACACTGTGATGGGGTCAGCACTGTTGATGGATGGATGTCACACTGTAATGGGGTCAGCACAGTGTGTGTGTGTGTGTGTGTGTAATATTTTTATTTTTATTCTAATATAGAGAGAGATTTTCAAGATATTAATTATTTGATAGCGTATTAAAAATGATGTAAGTTGAGCTACTATGGCTGTCATTCAAAATCTGTAATTTTTAAAAAGTATATTAACCGCTTGCCGACCGCCGCAAGTAGATTTACTGCGGCGGTCAGCCCCTGCCAGGCAGAGTGACGTTAATTAACGTCACTAGCCTGGGAGGGTCTTGGGAGCGAGCGCGCGCCCGCGGAGGCGAGCTCCCGCTCCCGCGCGGTTACGGACCCCCCCGCGCGTGTGACCAGCGGACCCGATGTCCGCCGGCCACTCGGCGATCGTCGGGGGAGAGGGAGAATGTCAGGCAGCTTGTGTAAACAAGCTGCCTGTCATTCTCCTCGCTGTAAAGACACTGATCACACGGATCTAGTATGTAGATCCGTTGATCAGTGTCCTTACAGCTAGAGCCACAGCCAATCACAGTAGAAACCACGCCCCTAGGGACACACACAGCCCCTCCCTCCCAAATAATGTTAACCCCTTCACTGCCAGTGTATTTTTACAGTAACAGTGCATATGTATAGCACTGATTACTGCAGTAATGTCACTGGTAACCCCAAAAGTGTCAAAAATGTCAGTCAAGGGTCCGATCTGTCCGCCGCAATGTCGCAGTACCGCAAAAAAAATCGCAGATCGCCGCCATTACGCGTTAAAAAAAAAAACAACAAAAATGACAAAAATCTTTCCCTTTGTTAGTAAACGCAATAACTTTTGCGCAAACCAATCAAAATACGCTTTTTGCGATTTTTTTTACCAAACATAGGTAGGATAAAACAAATTGGCCAAAAATTTTAAAAAATTTTGATTTTTACATTTTTTTTGGGGGGAATTTCATATAAAAAAATGTAAAACATATTGCTATTTTTGCAAAATTGTCGCTCTTTTTTTGTTTATAGCGCGTGATCAAAAAATCGCACAGGTGATCAAATACCACCAAAAGAAAGCTCTGTTTGTGGGAAAAAAAGGACGTCAAATTCGTTTAGGTACAGCGTCGCACGACCGCGCAATTGTCCGTTAAAGTCACGCAGTGCCGAATCGCAAAATACCCCCTGGTCTTTTAGCAGGAAAATCCTCCGGGGCTTAAGTGGTTAAAAGTGTATATTTAAAAAAATTGCAATGAAAGTGCCCCCATCAGAGTTGCCCTCTAATTGCACGGACAAAAATGTTGCCATCACATTGCCCTAAAAAGAATATCACCCACCACATTTCACCAATAATAATGCCCACATCACAGGTCTGCTTTCACAATGCTGCCATCACATTTCCCCCATCACAGTGCTGCTATGATATTGCCCACCATCACAGTGCGACATACACCCACCCACCCACAGTGATGCCACCAATAGCAGTGCCATCACATCGCTACCCCCTTTACATTGTGCCCCTTTACATTGTGTCCCCGTGCGGTGAGAGTGCCCCTTTAATGTGCCCCTGTGTGGTGAGAGTGCCCCTTTACATTGCGTCCCCTTTGCGGTGAGAGTGCCCCTTTAATTTGTCCCCTGTGCGGTGAGAGTGCCCCTTTAATGTGCCCCCTGTGCGGTGAGAGTGCCCCTTTAATGTGCCCCCTGTGCAGTGAGAGTGCCCCTTTAATGTGCCCCTGTGTGGTGAGAGTGCCCCTTTACATTGTGTCCCCTGTGCGGTGAGAGTGCCCCTTTAATTTGTCCCCTGTGCGGTGAGAGTGCCCCTTTAATGTGCCCCGAGCTGTGTGACTGCTTAGCAATCAGATTATATTCCTCCATTTCTCACTATGATAAACACAGAAGAAAAAGCCGTTCTGTCCCCATAGATAGTGCAGAGAGCGAGGCTGAATCTGACATTACATTCTCTCCTCTCTGCTCTCTGACTATCCTTGGATAATACATCCGACACACTGCCCCGCCCCACCCTGCCTCCCCCCCGCCTCCTCTCAGTGAGTTCTACGGATGTAATGCTTTCAGTCACTGAGAGGAGGCGGGGCGGAGGCGGGGCAAAGCACGGACTGAATGTAATACATCCCTTAGCACTGGAAATCACACGAGATTTCGTCACTAGGCAAATTGCAAGGGCCGCTGGGATACAATGTCCCAGGAGCCCTTGCGAATCGCCGAGTGACGTAATCGCCGAAAGCATCAGGACCAGGAAGTGCAGATGAATACAGAAGATAAAAGGTATTTCCTTAAAAAAAAAAAAAAAATTGTTTACATTGGTATTAGCATACTTAAAGGGGATTGCATACAGCTCAACTTGCAAAAATGGGTGGAACTCCACTTTAAGGCCTTGTGCACACTTAAAGCTCAAAACAGCTGTTTCACAGACATTTGACGTCTTCTTTTCTGCCTTTAAAGCCCCTCCATGTTACCCTATGCGTCTATGCACACTATAGGCAGTTGCAGGAATTCAGAATCCATCACTTGTGTGTTCAAGAAAGGGGTGTTTTGGCAGAAAAAATGCATGTTTAAGCGCTTGAGCATTTTTCATTTCAGTGGCCTCAGTAAATTAAAGCCAGAAAATTAGGTCCTGCTAGATCACTTCAAGCTGGCCCCTTTTGCAGGTACTGTTATGTAAAACATTAAAAATACATGTCTATACTGTGTAAACCCAGTAATCTCACGCACATTCTCAGTTCCTCTCCATTTTAGGCACTGCTGAATTTGTAGAGGCCGATCTGCTGACAGTCTTAAAGCGGAGTTCCAGCCTTTTCACTCACCTTTCCCACGGTCCAGCGATGCGGCCGCTCGAAGCCTCAATCCTCTTCCCTCTGGTCTCGGCTGCGCCGGCATCACTGGTGTGGGCACCCGGCTGTGACAGTTTGCGGCCTCACAGCCGGGTACGCACTGCGCATGCGCGAGTTGCGCTGCGCGTCTTGATTGGCCGGCAATCTTCTGGGACCTCTGACATGTCCCAGAAGATTGCAGGGATGGAGGGGGAGAGGAGAACTTCCGTTCAGGGCACTGCGGCACTCCGAGCGGAAGTGGTAGCGGGTACCTCTCAAAACTAGGTACCCGCTCCGCCCCCCCCCCCCCCCCCAAAAACAAATGACATGCCAAATGTGGCATGTCAGGGGGTTATTACTACCTAAAACGGTAGTGGAACCGTTTTGGGTGGAACTCCGCTTTAAAGTTAAATTAAACCCTCCTATCCTTTACAGTCAAGGAAGCTGCTTCTGTTTGATTTGCAACTGCCATGGTGCTGCACATGTGATCAGTTATGACACCAGCCATTTGATGGTTTGGCACTTTGGTTGAGGACACAAGCAAATGTGTAACTTAGCAATCCCAGCATTCCAGGAATGTAGCGTTTTTTTTAAACCAATAAATCGGTTTTGTTCTGCTTTATGATTTACTGCTGTTTAGGGGCTCTGGGCTTCGACAAAATGGCCTCCATCAAGAAAAAACGGCAGCAATGCTGGAGGCAATTTACAGCACACACTAATTTTGGTAGCATAATTATTAATGTGGATTGTGTGGTCCTTGCTAAAGAACATTATTTTTTATGGGTAAAGTTCGACTTTAATATTCTGGCCAGTGAAATTAATAAACTCCCAAGCGCTTGACAAGGCCTAAATGGGTTTGCAAAAGTGCTGCTTTGGTACTTTTCTGAAGCGGCTTTTCTCCTGCTCAGGAAAAACATTTACAAAAGCCCCAGTGTACATGGGGGGGCCCTAAATCTTGAGCTATATTTCTATCTAAGGGACTATTTACTCTACATGTCGGTGTGTGTTGAAGAAGCATCATTGGCGCAGTTTCCAACAAAACTGATTATTCGTAAAAATGTCTTTCAAAACTTTTTTTTGTTTGTTTGTTCTTTAGTGGAGTCATGAAGGGTATACCTGTTTTCTGGCAGAAATTATGATTGCTCCTATTAAAACGTTTGTTACTCTAACACTCCAAATTCTTCATATGTGCCCCCTGTACTATGTACTTGTATGAGAAGGTATCCTATTCTCTTTGCATTGCTTTCTTTTTGTGAAATCCTTGGTGTTCCTGCCAGTTCCTCTGCTCTCCTATTAAAAACTGACCACACTAAACAGAAGAGCACATTGTGGTCAGTTCTCTAGCTTCGCAAGGAACTCAGTGTAATCTCCTCCAATGATCAGACTTGTGTTGACACACCCTGTTGCACAGCTTTTCACTGGTAAGCTCAGCGTGCTGCTGCTCCTCCCCCCAGCTCTTATGCAGCTGAGAACAGAGGGATAAATGTGATAATTTATTTAAAAAAAAAAGGGACAAAAGGTATTTATCATTTTGTTTTATATTTATACAAAAATGTTTTGCCTTTCATTTCTATTTTAAACTGAAAGGGTTGTTTTATGAGGTGATTGTTTACAAATACTTTAATTCCACCTACTGCTTTTTTTCTCATATACAGTGGCTTGCGAAAGTATTCGGCCCCCTTGAACTTTGCGACCTTTTGCCACATTTCAGGCTTCAAACATAAAGATATAAAACTGTAATTTTTTGTGAAGAATCAACAACAAGTGGCACACAATCATGAAGTGGAACGAAGTGTATTGGATATTTCAAACTTTGTTATCAAATAAAAAACTGAAAAATTGGGCGTGCAAAATTATTCAGCCCCTTTACTTTCAGTGCAGCAAACTCTCTCCAGAAGTTCAGTGAGGATCTCTGAATGATCCAATGTTGACCTAAATGACTAATTATGATAAATAGAATCCACCTGTGTGTAATCAAGTCTCCATATAAATGCACCTGCACTGTGATAGTCCGTTTAAAGCGCAGAGAGCATCATGAAGAACAAGGAACACATCAGGCAGGTCCGAGATACTGCTGTGGAGAAGTTTAAAGCCGGATTTTGATACAAAAAGATTTCCCAAGTTTTAAACATCCCAAGGAGCACTGTGCAAGCGATAATATTGAAATGGAAGGAGAATCAGACGACTGCAAATCAACAAAGACCTGGCCGTCCCTCTAAACTTTCAGCTCATACAAGGAGAAGACTGATCAGAGATGAAGCCAAGAGGCCCATGATCACTCTGGATGAACTGCAGAGATCTACAGCTGAGGTGGGAGACTCTGTCCATAGGACAACAATCAGTCGTATACTGCACAAATCTGGCCTTTATGGAAGAGTGACAAGAAGAAAGCCATTTCTTAAAGATATCCATAAAAAGTGTTGTTTAAAGTTTGCCACAAGCCACCTGGGAGACACACCAAACATGTGGAAGAAGGTGCCCTGGTCAGATGAAACCAAAATCTAACATTTTGGCAACAATGCAAAACGTTATTTTTGGCGTAAAAGCAACACAGCTCATCACCCTGAACACACCATCCCCACTGTCAAACATGGGTGGTTGCAGCATCATGGTTTGGGCCTGCTTTTCTTCAGCAGGGACAGGGAAGATGGTTAAAATTGATGGGAAGATGGATGGAGCCAAATACAGGACTATTCTGGAAGAAAACCTGATGGAGTCTGCAAAAGACCTGAGACTGGGACGGAGATTTGTCTTCCTTTAACAAATCTTTTTATTTGGTTTTCAAGAAAAATAAACAAGGTAAACATGAACACGAATATACAGATATTAATATCACAGAAAAAGGAATATCAATGCAGTATTGCAAACATGTATGGCATTTGGCCACCGGAATGGCCCAAAAAGAGAGAACATCTTACTTACGAAATCATCTCTAGCGATCACTCTAATATTACAGTTATTTAAAGCTCACAGTTGCACACCTGCCTGGGAGAGGAGAGGAGAGGAGGGGGGAACACATGTCCCGGTCCCACATCAATGGGAACGATTATAGCTTTTATCACTGTGGGGTGAGCGCCCCAAACAGGGAACATGCTGTGCCACCCGTCTAGGACATGTGCCCCGTCCCACCCGGGCCTCCCCATCACACCGCCAATTACCAACTAGATCCAGCGGGGACTTCACTTTTTAATAAATTCGTTCCAGATAGACCACCTGGCCTGAAACTGTCACATCTTAAATTCAGTGAAAGCCAGAGTTTTTTCATATATATATAGGATTCTCCCACCAGTTGGATGACTTCCCTCTGAGAAGGGACTTCATTATTTTTCCACTTACGAGCTATGGATAGTCTAGCGGCAAAGAGAATATTCTAGACCACCGTCCTGAACTGGGGAGGGTAGCTATCTATGTTGATACCCAGAATGGCCTGCTCCACTGTCACTTTGTTAAGTATCCCCGTTACCTTTGCTATAAGTTTGGATACAGAGGACCAGAAGCCTCTCAAAGACACACAGGTCCATAGTACATGTAGCAGGGTGCCCACTTGCCCGCACTGCCTCCAACAGAGATTAGACGCCCCCTGACAGAACTTGGCAATAGTGTACGGTGTTTTATACCATCTGAGGTGAATTTTCTGGAGCCCTTCCCTAAAGTTAGAGCATCTAGTATGTGCATAGGTGAGTTTGAAGGAACTCAGCCATTGCTCTATTGTGAACTCCTGTCTGAGGTCGCCCTCCCACTTGTGATGGTAGGCGTTCTTCCTAAACGATTTTTTATCATGAAGAGCGGTATAGAACGTGCCTATACCTTTCAGGTGTTTGTTAGTCCCGAAACACAAGGAATGGACCTGTGCAGGTATGGAAATGCTCGTCTTAGCTAGGGCAGAGATCAAATGGGAAACTCGGAGAAAGGTGAGATACTCCCTGGCGAAGGAGGGGAACCTATCACACCAATCCTTAAAGGAGAAACCCACAGGGGTTCGTGCGATGTCTCGGATCGAGTGTAGGCCAAATGAGGACCAATGTGCTAGGTTTAAGTTCGGGGAGAGGAATGAGAGAACCGTCAGAGGGACAGGAACATCCATTCCCTGACTCACCGTATTGCTATGGGCGAAAAAGTATTGCCACGCATGAATCGTGGCTAATACCGTCGGATGTGCTACTGAATACGTGTTGTTAGATATAGGAATACTGAGTATAAGATCGGCCAGCGATCCAGGTGTCACCGCCGACTGCTCTATCTGGCTCCAGCTAGGCTCTCGATTTGGTTTTAACAATTGGAGAGATTGAGTAACGATAGCCGCCATATGGTAATCCCTTACATCCGGAACACCCATTCCCCCTACTCGGGGGTGCCTAACTAGGTGTTTGTGCGAACAGCGGGATCTTTTTCCGGCCCACAGAAATCTGGAGACCAGGGACTGTACCGTGCGATAATATGACAAAGGGATCTTAATTGGAAGCGCCCTGAATAAATATAGGAGTTTCGGGAATGTCAGCATTTTAAACGCTGCATTCCTACCTGACCAGGAGAGAAAATGTTTACCATATTTATTGAGATCGCCCGTTAGGGTGGCAAGGAACGCTGTGAAGTTCGCCTTAAACAGATCTTTCATGCTACTGGTTAGTTTGATCCCCAGGTAGTCGATATGACCCTTTTCCCATTGAAAGGGCACCAAGTGTTGGATCGCCTGTTGTAATTTGTCATTGGTTGCCACCCCTAACATGTGTGACTTGGTATCATTTACCTTGTAGTACGAGATAGAGTGGAATTCCTGTAGGACTTCCTGAGCTGCTGTCAGCGACGTTAAAGGAGAAGCCATGGACAAGATAACATCGTCCGCGAACAATGATATCTTATTAGGGACAACCTTGATATCTAACCCCCTAATTCCCAGATGACTTCTAATGCGTTCAGCCAAGGGTTCCATCAGGAGGGCGAACACCAATGGGGAAAGTGGGCATCCCTGTCTGGTCCCATTAGTAATGTCAAATTTCCTGGAGAACAGACCCTCTGTGTAGACATATGCTGAGGGTCTAGTATATAGAGCCATGACCGCGTCCAAAATCCTACCCCCCATGCCAAAACGTTGCAGGACCTTATGCAAATATCCCCAATGTATCCTGTCAAAAGCCTTTTCGGCGTCAAGGGACAGGAATACAGTGGGCGTTTGAGTGGATTCGGCATGGTGGATAAGATTCAGGAGGCGCCTCGTGGCATCTGTGGCTTGACGACCCACGACAAAGCCCACCTGGTCTTGTTTTACAAGGGCAGGCAGGAACCCAGATAGTCGGTTAGCCAATATTTTTGCATAGACCTTCAGATCCACGTTTAATAAAGATATGGGCCTGAAGTTCTTTGCGCAGTCCGGGGCTTTCCCCGGCTTCGGTAATGTGATCACAGTAGCCTCCAGCATCTCTGAAGGAAAGGAGGCAGACGAGGCAGCCCTGCGGAACACCCCCCGGAGCTTCGGAGTCAAAATTTGCACGAATTGTCTATAATATTCTGAGGAGAACCCGTCGGGGCCGGGGGCTTTATTGAGGGGTAGTGATAGGATTGCTTTGGATATCTCTGCCTCAGAAATAGGAAGGTTCAACTCAATTAAATCCGCAGAACTCAATTTGGGTGAGGAGATAGACGCTAAAAAGCCATCTATGTCCTCCGAGGACGGTTGGGGAGTGGTCAGGTCGTCCTTCAAGTTATAGAGGGACCCTTAGTAGTGGCTAAATGCGTCCGCAATGTCCTTGGGGTTGGTCAAAGACACTCCAGTGGAGTGGTGAGTCAGTTTAGAGATCCGCTGTCGGGCACGTTCGTCCTTTAAGTGGTTAGCTAATAGTTTGCCAGCCTTGTTCCCATGAACAAAAAAGTTAGCTTTAAGTCTACGGACATGAGCCTGATGTTGTCCAAGCAAAAGCAGGCGTAATTCATTTTGGGCGTGGGATAATTGGTCAATAATGTGTGGGAGTGGGGCACGCTTGTTAACAGTTTCCAAATGTTGGATTTTTGCCAAGAGGTCCTCTCATCTGCTGCCTCCCCTGCCTCCGCTTAGCTGCACTTTTAGACATGAGAAAACCACGCATAAATGCCTTATGAGCGTTCCAAATTATGAATGGGTATGTATCCCCAGTGTCATTTATACGGAAGAATTCCTCCAGGGCCACACGGACCTCAGAGGAAGTCCCCGGGTCACATAAAATGTTAATATCATTTTTCCATCTGTTGGCTCTAGTAGTGCATGCCTGGGGGCCAATAGTCACTGAGACTGGTGCGTGGTCTGACCACGTAATTTGGCCAATGGCCGAGTCCACCACTTTCTGAAGCAAAAACTTGTCCGTTAAGATCATATCAATCCTGGAGTAGGAGGAACGCACTTTAGAAAAAAAGGAGAAGTCCCTCTCCGTAGAGTGGTGACACCTCCAAACGTCCTGAAGGTCTGAGGATCTTAGTAAGTAAGAAAGGTCCGGTCTGCGGGAGTGTATCGGGTTATCCCTGGAAACATCCTGGCAAATGTTGGCAACCATATTCAGGTCCCCTCAAGGAGTATGAAGCCCTTGAGGACAGGTTTAATGCGTTTCCACAATTTTGTCATGTAGGAGCTTTGGTTTGTATTCGGGGCATATACATTGAGAATAGAGTAGGCTACATTGTTAATTTCGCATGTTAAGAGAAGAAAGCGGCCATCTGGGTCAGACTGATGGGATACGTATTTGAATACCACAGTGTCTTTGATAAGGATGGCCACTCCCCCCTTTTTCCTGGGGCCGTTGGCATAGTAGGCATGTGGGAATTGCTTAGCCGTAAGTAGAGGGTGTGCTGCATCACAGAAATGGGTTTCTTGTAACAGTACGATATCACATTTTTGCGATTTGAGTTCTCTCCATAGCATATGTCTCTTGAACGGACTGTTAAGACCGCGGACGTTCAGAGAAGTCAGCTTAAAAGCCATGTTGGAAGGGGGTAATGTAAACTCCTCGGTAGGGAGGATCAGAGCAAAGAAGGGAGAGAAAAAGAACAATAAAAAGAAAAAAAACGAAAAAAAAAACACCAAAATGAAATAGAAACAATGGTTCCTACCCCAGTCCGTTCGTATATTGAGGGTCCCAAAAGCTGGATACTCGAAGTCTCTACGTGGATGATTCTGTGGAGGAGCGCCAACTGATGAATTCCTCAGGTGAGATCACTGGTGACAGTTTGCTTGAGACAGGGCAGGAAAAAAATGTAAACTGACAAAACAAACCGGAGAGAAGAACAAAAATAAAACACACAAAGCTAGAGGCGCAAAGAACAGATAGCGCCTTTTGGTAAAAATTAGACGATAACCTAATGGAAATCTGAGCAGACTAGAATTCTGCTAACTTGGGGCAACTAGAAAACACTCTTCAAACAGCCGAACAGAACTGCCGGATATTGTAGGATAGACATGTGGTGTATATGGAGGGTCAACTCCTATGTAAGCTCTTGGGGCACATTTGGGGATCACTCATTTTTCAATCAGACAGAGAATGATCTGCCCCCCGAGGGATGGGTTGATTTTCCGGGTCATCAGAGTCCAGAATGCCCCATTGGCGGAGCAGGTTAAGTCCATATTCCAGAGTCGCTATTTTAAATTCCTTGTCCCCTTTTGTAACTAGGAGAGTTGCCGGGTAGTTCCAGCGGTACTGGATATGATGGTTTCTTAAAGGCTTCGTTATGGTCATTAAATTCCTTCTACGGTTCATAGTATGTGCGGACAGGTCTGCAAAGAAGGATAAGCCTTGCACGCTGTCCGGGAGATCCACAGCCTTTCTCATCCGAGCCATCAGTCTCTCTTTTACAGTGTAAAAATGAATCCTAGCGATGGCATCTCTGGGGTACTTATCAGGTATATGTTTAGGTTTAGGTAACCTATGGATTCTGTCTATTGCTAGATCAGAGGTGGCTGTATTCGGTAGCAACTCCTGCGTGATAGAGGTGAGGTAGTTTGCTATCTCTTGGGGCTTAACCGATTCAGGTATACCTCTTATCTTGACGTTGTTCCGTCTGGAACGATCTTCAAGATCTGCAACTTTGGATTTAAGCCACGTTATTTCATCGTCATGGTCGTTGTGGGCATCCACCATATCGTTAAATGTGGTGGCAATGTCTCCCATTTTGTTTTCTATGGTGGACACTCTATCAGTCACTGCTACTACTGCATTGTTGCACTGTGACATTAATTGTAACATGTCTGAATGGATAGCAGAGCGCAGTGACAGCATCATGTCCCTCAGCATCGAAGCCATCACTGGCTGGTCGTTTGCAGGAAGAGCTGCCATAGTTTCCTGAAATTCCAGGGTGTCATTGATGGTAAGGCCCTGCTGGGAGACAGCTACTGTATGGTCAGTCTTTTGCTTAGATTTCACTGGGCTGTTAGGCAGTGATGCTGGGGTGGACTGCGGGAGGGCTCCCATACCGCCGTTGTGTGCTACTGAGGTACTCCCTCTGTCATCCGATCCCGGGGACCGTACACGCTGGGGATGTGTGGAGCGTGGCGGGCCGGCGCCATCTTGGCTGCGCGGCCTGTTGTTGGTCGGGGTAAAGAAGTTCAACATCTTACCCGGTTTCCCTCGATCTTTCCGCTTCTGAGGCATGACCGGTGTGTGCCCAAGGGTGTCCGGAACGTAACTGGGTATGTGTGGAGTGACCCTCTCCGTTTCGATCAGCTCCGGACTGTCTGCTTAGCGAGGACCTGTGCGCTCACGCTGCCATCCACCTCGCTTGCCGGCTCCGCCCCCCGAAAATTTGTCTTCCAACAAGACAATGATCCAAAACATAAAGCAAAATCTACAATGGAATGGTTCACAAATAAACATATCCAGGTGTTAGAATGGCCAAGTCAAAGTCCAGACCTGAATCCAATCGAGAATCTGTGGAAAGAACTGAAAACTGCTGTTCACAAACGCTCTCCATCCAACCTCACTGAGCTCGAGCTGTTTTGCAAGGAGGAATGGGCAAAAATTTCTCTTTCGATGTGCAAAACTGATAGAGACGTACCCCAAGAGACTTACAGCTGTAATCGCAGCAAAAGGTGGAGCTACAAAGTATTAACTTAAAGGGGCTGAATAATTTTGCACGCCCAATTTTTCAGTTTTTTATTTGTTAAAAAAGTTTGAAATATCCAATAAATTTCGTTCCACTTCATGATTGTATCCCACTTGCTGTTGATTCTTCACAAAAAATTACAGTTTTATATCTTTATGTTTGAAGCCTGAAATGTGGCAAAAGGTCGCAAAGTTCAAGGGGGCCGAATACTTTCGCAAGGCACTGTACATACTGCATAAAGTAAATCCCATGCCATCAAGTTGGATAAAGAGTTTTGTTTGACTAAAGTAAACAGAACAGGAGTCACTAGAGGGTGCAGCACCTCCACACTGGCACGAATGCACTACAGAAAGTAGATGGGTACACTGCATTCATGTAATCTTAAAGTGATTGTAGTCTCGTGTGTTTTTTTTTTTTTTTCTATTTTTTTTTAAATATTTTTTAACCACTTCTGGACCGGAAGATTTTCCCACTTAATGACCAGGCCATATTTGCGATTCGGCACTGTGTTATTTTAACGGACAATTGCGCGGTTGTGCGACGCTGTACCCAAATAAAATTGATGTACTTTCTCTTACGTCCTCCGACAGTCGCCGCCGCCTCTAAGTCATCAATGTTGGGTATTGACTTCCTCTCCGCAGGAGTAGCTAGGCATAAAGACTTAGTCAAAAGAACAAAGGCGTTTGCATATACACACCCATGGGGGCTGTCCCATCTGGTCAATACCTCCCTGCATGACCACTCCCAACTCAGTTTTTTTCTGCCTAGCGTCAGGAGTAGTTAGGATTCCCTGTGCTGAGGCTACAGTCTCAGCCTAACTAATCTTTTATTTGATTTTCTTTGAAAATGTCAGTTTTTTCTTACTTTACTAGCTGTTTATTTTGTCAGCTTTTAGTTGTTAGTCGGATCTTCGGATGAAGATGGATCATGCGGTGCTGGGATTTGGACTTACCGCCCTGGTTCTCCAGGGCAGAGGGTCAGATGGACCCCCTGGCCGCCATCGAGCGTTCAGCCGTGGTTCGTCCTGGCACTAAGAACGACCCATCCCTGCTCGCAGCAGGGATGCAGCCGTGAGGTGGCTACCTCACAGGACACATCTGCGATGCTGCAGTGTCATGTCCCTGGCTACGGCACTCCCTGTCAGATGAGGACAGCGGTTTTCCGTTCTGAGAGGCTTCCCACGTCATCTGGTACAGGTAAGTACTTCTGTGTGGGACCTCTGTGTGGGGTGGCAGTCCTGTGTTGCTGTGTGTCCCCCATGTCTGTGCCTGTGTGACTCCCTATGCGGTCCCTGCGGGGATCGCTTGTACATGCGCTGTGGTGCTGTATGTTTTTGGAGGATTCCCTTCCCTGTTTCACTTCGGTGCTTGTGTGGGGCGCAGACTGTGTGTGGCGGCCCCAGCAGGGTAAAACCGCGCGGTCCACCATTTTAAGTATGGGCAGGCATGTTGCTTCATTATGGGCAATACTACATGCTGTTTTGGCGCCATCGGCTGCCATTTTGCGGTAGCAGAACGATCGTTCCGACCGCATGTTTGGCGGCCATTTTACTGAAGCCTCCCATTCAGTTCTATGGGGTAGCCATTTTCCCTGAGTCATGCAGCCTATAGTTCAGCCTCCTCTGACAGCACTTCCTTTTCCTCTTGAAGCAGGACACCGGTGGTAACACTCTGCAGAGCTCTGCAGATTATCTCTCAATTGCTTTCTGTATTATCGCTTCTGGCTCCGTTTTTTCTTCTCCTGTTTGGGGGTCTTTGTCACTGTAGCTGTAGCGGTGGGCTGCGCACTCCGCAGCGATCTTAAAGGGGCAGTACCACTTTATTGCACTGTTTGTTTTTTTGCTGGAGCAATGGATTTTCAGGACAGCAAATTCCCCCCAGCTCTGGTGGGGAACCCCAGTTCTCCTGTGGCCCCTCTAAGACCTGAATTGGCCGCTGTAGTGGCGACCTTGGTGTCAAATATGGAAATGCTGATGGCTGAACGTGCTGCTAAAAAGAGGGCCAGATTGTCTCTCTCTTCTGATTCAGATGGTGATATGGCTGCTGCAGCGAGCGTGCCCTTTTCAGGGTCCCACTCATCCTTGGACCCGCTGGGGTCTGAGGGGGAGGCTGAGGTGGAGGGGGTTTATACTTCCCCTCCCGGGGTTGCCTGAAGCGCGTGCGACCATGGATGAATTGATTGTTTCTGTAAAGGAAACACTGCATTTGGAGGATGAGCCCAGTCCTCCCAGCATTGTGTCCTCGTTTGGGACACACAGGACCCGCAAGTCGGCACAGGTTTTTCCCTGTCCCGCTGAGTTTCATTACACTGTTAATGAAATGTGGCGCACTTTAAAACGTCCATTCCTGGTACCTAGTCGGTTCAAATTGCTTTATCCTTTTGCGCCGGCTACGGGAATCACGATGGTGTGTGCCTCCGCAGGTAGATCACACTGTGGCAGTCTTAAACAAGGCTACCTTGATTCCTTCTGAGGATACCCCGGTTTTTCGGGATCCCACGGAGCGGCGGTTGGAGTCCCTAGCGCGCCATTCCTATACGGTGGTGGGCTCGTTGCTCAAACCCATTTTTGCGTCTGTTCTGGTAGCCCAGGCGGTGGCTGATTGGACTAAGGTGCTTAGAAGCAACCTCGTGTCTGATGATGTTCCACCTGCTCGGCTGGATATGGTGGATCAAATTCACAGAGGAATCATGTATTTGTGTGATGCGGCCTTGAATGAGGCCCCTTTGGTTGCACACCTGTCTAGTGTCGCGGTACTTAGCCGTCGACTGATTGGTCGGCTGACCAATCCTCACGGAAAACAGTTGCTGATTTTCCCTATGCTGGTTCTCGCCTTTTTGGCGAGGCGTTGGATACCCTAGTAAAAGGCGTCACAGGGGGCAAGAGCACTATGCTGCCCCAGAACCCGAAGAACAAGTCCTTTTGTGGCAAGCGGGGTTCGGCGTCTCGATCCACTCAGGGATCCTTTCGTGCCTTTCGGAACCAATCGAAGGGCAAGCCCTTCAAGGGCCAGGGTAACCAGAAGAAGCCCTGGGCGGGCAAGCAGAAGTCGGGCACTGCCGGGTCGGCGGGTCAATCCGCCTCCGCCTGAAGGGACGCCCTCACCCGATTCCGGTGGGGGGGAGGGGAGGACGTTTGAGCGGTTTCCTCCAACCTTGGCTGCTCCGGATCTCGGACAGGTGGGTTCAGGAAATCATTTGATCAGGTTACAAGATCGAATTCCTATCCTGGCCAGGGGACAGGTTTTTTGCTTCAAACCTTCATTTGCCTCCTGGGCGTCTGCAGGATCTGCACCAAGCGGTGCAGGACCTTCTTGCTCAGGGGGTGATTGTCCCGGTGCCTCATCGGGACAGGTTTCGAGGGTTTTATTCAAATCTGTTCACTGTGCCCAGGAAGGAGGGCAAATTACGTCCAATTCTGGACCTGAAAGCGCTGAACCGCTTTGTGCGAGTTCGAAAGTTTCGAATAGAGTCTCTCCGTTCGGTGCTGGCCTCCCTGAGTCCAGGAGAATTCCTGGCCTCGATAGATCTGAAGGATGCGTACCTGCACATCCCCATTTTCGAGGGTCACCAGAGGTACCTTCGTTTTGCTATCGCGGAGGACTACTATCCGTTTATGGCGTTACCTTTCGGTCTCGCTTCGGCTCCAAGGGTTTTTACCAAGGTGCTGGCGCCAGTTCTGGGCCTGCTGAGGGCACAGGGCATTGCAGGCTTGGGGTACCTAGACGATCTACTTCTGAGATCGAGTGTCAGACAAGACCTTCTGCGCGATCTGTCCACCACGGTACAGACGCTACAGGAGTTCGGATGGACCATCAACGTTCAGAAATCGACGTTGTCACCATCGGTTCGTCTTCCCTATCTGGGAATGATCCTGGACTCTGCTCAGGCAAAGGTGTTCTTCCCGGAGGACAAGCTCCGGACCTTGCAGGACGAGATCAGGTCCCTCAGGGGCAATCCGTCCTCGTCACTCAGGACCTGTATGCGAGGCCTGGGGTTGATGGTTTCGGCCTTCGAGGCGATACCCTTTGCTCAGTTTCACACGCGGGCTCTCCAAGCGGAGATCCTGGCCAGGTGGGACAGACTCCCTCAGTCCCTGGATCTGAGTGTCAAATTGAGTCGTCAGACCAGATTGGCTCTTCTGTAGTGGCTCCAGTCCCCGACGGTGTCGGAAGGCAAGTCATTCCGTCCGTTACTGTGGACGGTGAGTACCACAGATGCCAGCCTGTCGGGCTGGGGTGGCGTCCTGGGCAACCTGTCTGCCCAGGGCACTTGGTCGGAGGAGGAGTCCTCTCTCCCGATCAATGTGCTGGAATTGCAAGCGATAAAACTCTGTCTTTTCCAGTGGTCGGAACGACTTCGGGGCCATCCTGTTCTGGTAAAGACAGACAATGCTACCGCGGTGGCTTACATCAACCACCAAGGGGGCACCAGGAGTGCTCGGGCAGCCCGGGAGGTGACCGACATTCTGTCGTGGGCCGAGACTCGTGTCCCGGCAATTTCAGCAGTTCACATTCCGGGTGTGGAGAACTGGCAGGCCGACTATCTGAGCCGCCAGACCCTGGACCAGGGGAAATGGTCCCTAAACCCGGAGGTCTTCCAAATGCTGTGTGCGAAGTGGGGATCCCCGGACGTTGATCTGTTCGCATCTCGGTTGAACCAAAAGGTGGAAAGGTTCATGGCAAGAACGCGCGATCCTCTGGCAGACGCCTCGGATGGTGGCCCCTTGACATCAGTATCGTCTGATGTATGCCTTTCCCCCGATCCAGTTACTATCCAGGTTCCTCCGCAGGTTAGCCTCGGAACCGCACCTGGTGATTCTGGTGGCGCCGGACTGGCCACGCCGGTCCTGGTACACAGACGTTGTTCATCTGGCAATGGCGCCTCCGTGGCGGCTGTCAATGCGGGAAGATCTCCTGTCTCAGGGTCCGATCTTCCATCCTGCTTTACAGTCGCTGGCTTTAACGGCCTGGCTGTTGAGACCCAGGTCCTGAGGGACAGGAGTCTCTCCCCTGAGGTCATCCCTACCCTTGTCAAGGCTAGGAAGACCTCCTCTGGTAAAATCTATTACCGTACCTTGAAGGCCTATTTCGCCTGGTGTGAGTCCAGGGGGTTCTCCCCTCGCTCGTACTCGGTGTCGAGAGTGTTGGCCTTCCTCCAGTCTGGGGTGGACCAGCGTCTGGCGCTGGCCACGATAAAAGGCCAGGTGTCCGCACTGGCTGTTCTTTTCCAACGCCCTGTGGGGTCTCATTCCCTGGTTCGCACCTTCATTCAAGGTGTGCGACATTTGGCTCCTCCCAGGAAGGAGCCTCTACCTCCATGGGACTTGAACTTGGTTCTGTCCGTGTTACAGAGTGCTCCGTTTGAAAACATACGGAAAATATCGTTGCCTCTGCTGTCCAAAAAGGTTGCCTTTTTGGTGGCGATCACTTCGGCTCGCAGGGTTTCGGAACTGGCGGCGTTATCTTGCCGTTCTCCATACTTGGTGATTCACAAGGATAAGGTGGTTTTGCGTCCGCAACCCTCCTTCCTTCCTAAGGTGATTTCTGAGTTCCACCTTAATGAGGACATTGTCCTGCCTTCGCTTTGTACGAAGCCTAAGCATCCGAAGGAGATGGCTCTGAATTCCCTGGATGTTGTCAGGGCGATCAGGGTTTACCTGTCGTCCACGGAATCCTTCCGGAAGACGGTTTCCCTCTTTTTCCTTCCTGAGGGACCTCGGAAGGGCATGGCTGCGTCTGCAGCGACTATTGCCAAATGGATCAGACAGACCATTGAACAGGCTTATGCTTTGAAGAAACGGGTTCCACCCTTCCCTGTTAAAGCGCACTCTACCAGATCTTTGAGTGCGTCTTGGGCCTATTGGCATCGGGCCTCGGTGGCCCAGGTGTGCAAAGCTGCGACTTGGTCGTCGGTGCACACTTTTTCCAAATTCTACAAAGTAGATGTTCTGGCATCAGCTGATGCCTCCTTTGGCCGCAAGGTTCTCAGTGCAGCAGTGCCATGAAGGACCCTTGTTTTTTTCTATGGGTCCCTGGCTGTTGGTGTTTGCTTTCCTGGGCTGTTGCTCCTGTTGAGCATTGTTTTCTGTTGCCCAGCAGGTTCTCTTACTGTGCATGTAAGGTTCCTTTCTCTGATGTGGGTATTGCGTTGCCTTTTCTACGGTTGCGTCTCCCACCTCTCCTGTCTATACTGCTTTGGGACATCCCAACAGTGATGACTTAGAGGCGGCGGCGACTGTCGGAGGATGTAAGAGAAAACGGAATTTTTGTAAAATCTTACCTGGAAAATTCCTTTCTCTGAGTCCTCCGACAGTCGCCACCCCCGCCCCTCTTTTGGGGTTGTGTTCTTATTACCTACTGCTATGCTACCAAACTGAGTTGGGAGTGGTCATGCAGGGGGGTATTGACCAGATGGGACAGCCCCCATGGGTGTGTATATGCAAACGCCTTTGTTCTTTTGACTAAGTCTTTATGCCTAGCTACTCCTGCGGAGCGGAAGTCAATACCCAACAGGGATGACTTAGAGGCGGCTGCGACTGTCGGAGAACTCAGAGAAAGGAATTTTACAGGTACGATTTTACAAAAATTCCGTTTTTTTTCCACAAATAGAGCTTTCTTTTTGGTGGTATTTGATCACCTGTGCAATTTTTATTTTTTGCGCTATAAAAAAAAAAAGAGCGACAATTCTGAAATGAAAAACAATATTTTTCACATTCTGCTATATGACATTCTCCCCCCAAAAAAAATTTAAATCAAAATTTTTTAACATTTTAGGCCAATTTGTTTTCTGCTACATATTTTTGGTAAAAAAAATCGCAATAAGTATATTTTGATTGGTTTGCACAAACGTTATTGCGTCTACTAACTACGGGACAGATTTTTCTCATTTTTATTGTTTTTTTTTTTTTTACTAGTAATGGCGGTGATCTGCAATTTTTTTTTTTTTTGCGGGAATGCGACATTGTGGCGGACAGATCTGACACCTGACTGACATTTTTGACACTTTTGAGGGGACCAGTGACATTACTACAGTAATCAGTGCTAAAAATATGCACTGTTAATTTAATAACGACACTGGCAGGGAAGGGGTTAACAGTGTGAGTGATCAAGGGGTTAAATGTGTACCTAGAGGCGTGTTTCTAACTGTTGGGGGGCGTGACTTGTGGAATGACCATAGAGACCTGTGATTCTATATAGAAGGATCACAGGGGCTCTGGGATCATTCCAGGGAGAAGAACGGTCAGCTGTGTTTACAACAGCTGACCGTTCTTCTCTCTAAGCCGGGAACGATCGCGGGTGTCAGGCAGCAATCGGAGCCGCCTGCCCGCTGCATCGGCTTCCTCGCTGATGAGTGGAGGCGGGAGAGCACCGGCGGCGGCACCTGCTCGCCTCCAAGCGACAGATGTAGCCCTATGTCAGTTTGCCTGGGAGAGCCACACTGCCGCAGTAAATATGTGGTAAGCGGTCGGCAACCAGTTAAATAACAAACATGTTATACTTAACTTCTCTGTGCAGCCTGGATCCTCCTCTTCTCAGGTCCCTCTTCTCTGCTCTTTGCCCCTCTCTCCTGTTGAGTGCCCCATTCAGACACGGAGCTGCCATTTGTACCCAATGGTGCCGCTCCTGTGTCCCAGCCAATGAGAAGGGAGTGTCCCGGACGGTTGAGCGACTCGTGGATGTCACTGGATAGAGAGGGGGCTCCGGTAACTATTAGGGGGTGCTGGAGAGGCTGCTTCACACAAAACCTTTTATCTTAATGCATAGAATATGTTCAGATAAAAAAAAAAAACCTTCTGCCTATTCAACCACTTTAATTCCTGCTTTCCAAAACAGCATCCTCATTCATTATTTGTGCAAAAGGAACATCACAAATATTTCCTGACTTATTGTATATGTAGACCCCAGAAATAAAATGCAAACTGTATGGAAGACCAGTTTATGTGTAATCCACATATACAGTATCTCATGAAAGTGAGTACATCCCTCACATTTTTGTAAACATTTTATTATATCTTTTCATGTGACAACACTGAAGAAATGACACTTTCCTACAATGTAAAGTAGTGAGTGTACAGCTTGTATAACAGTGTACATTTACTGTCTCCTCAAAATAACTCAACACACATCCATTAATGTCTAAACCACTGGCAACAAAAGTGAGTACACCCCTAAGTGAAAATGTCACAATTGGAACCAATTAGCCATTTTCCCTCCCCGTTGTCATGTGACTCGTTAGCGTTACAAGGTCTCAGGTGTGAATGGGGAGCAGGTGTGTTAAATTTGGTTTTATTGGTCTCACTGTCTCATACTGGCCACGTGAAGTTCAACATGGATGTGGTGTATCTGGATTTTGCTAAGGCATTCAAAACAGTCCCCCACAAATGATTCATTTACAAAATAAGGTCTGCAGGTTTAGACCACAAGGTTTGCTCTTGGATAGAAAACTGGTTAAAGGGGCGTGTCCAAAGGTTGGTAATAAATAACGCATACTCAGACTGGTCTGGGCTCAGTCCTAGGACCAATTTTGTTCAATCTATTCATAAATAACATTAAGGACGGGATTGTTAGCTCAATCTCAGTTTTTGCAGATGACACAAATATTAGCAGGGCAATAACTTCACATCAGGATGCAGAAATCTTACAGAATGACCTGAACAAAAAAAAAAAACAGAGTGGGCAACTACGTGGCAAATGAGGTTTAATGTGGAAAAGTGTAAGGTATTGCACTTGGGGACTAAAAACATAAACGCAAAATTTGCGTTAGGGGGGAACCTCTGGGGGAATCAAAAATGGAGAAAGATCTGGGAGTCTTAGTAGAAAATAGACTAAGCAATAGCATGCAATGTCAAGCTGCAGCTGCCAAAGCCGGCAGAATATTGGAATGCATAAGGAAAATGAGAAAGCCTCTCCTAAAGATGATGCACAAAGCCCGCAAACAGTTTGCTGAAGACAATCAGACTAAGGACATGGATTACTGGAACCATGTCCTGTGGTCTGATGAGACCAAGATGAACTTATTTGGTTCAGATGGTGTTATGCGTGTGTGGCGGCAACCAGGTGAGGAGTACAAAGACAAGTGTGTCTTGCCTACAGTCAAGCATGGTGGTGGGAGGGTCATGGTCTGGAGCTGCATGAGTGCTGCAGGCACTAGGGAGCTACAGTTTATTGAGGGAACCATGAATGCCAACATGTACTGTGACATACTGAAGCAGAGCATGATCCCCTTCCTTCGGAGACTGGGCCGCAGGGCAGCATGCTAACATAAGGACCCCAAATACACCCCCAAGATGACCACTGCTTTGCTAAAGAAGCTGAGGATAAAGGTGATGGGCTGGCCAAGCATGTCTCCAGACCTTAACCCTATTAAGCATCTGTGGGGCATCCTCAAATGGAAGGTGGAGGAGCGCAAGATCTCTAACATCCATCAGCCCTGTGATGTCATCATGGAGGAGTGGAAGAGGACTCCAGTGGCACACCTGTGAAGCTCTGGGGAACTCCATTCCCAAGAGGATTAAGGCAGTGCTGGAAAATAATGGTGGCCACACAAAATATTGACACTTTGGGCCCAATTTGGACATTTTCAATTAGGGGTGTACTCACTTTTGTTGCCAGCAGTTTAGACATTAATGGCTGTGTTGTGTTATTTTGAGGTGACAGCAAATTTACACTGTTATACAAGCTGTGCACTCACTACTTTACATTGTATCAAAGTGTCATTTCATCAGTGTTGTCACATGAAAAGATATAATAAAATATTTACACAAATGTGAGGGGTGTACTCACTTTTGTGAGATACTGTATGTTCCTCTAGTCAATATATTCTGAAATGTTGTTCCACTCTGTCTTTCCACTTTGGGCAGGAAGGTAATCACACAAAACAAATACATTGATCTATCTTTACTGGAGCAAATTTTCAAATCTACAAAAGCAAATATCGCTGAGACACTTCAATCTTTCAGAGTTCACTTAAAATGAAAACATTTGTATTGGTCAGAGAGTTTGTATGTTATTATTTTTTATAAAGAATTTATATAACAACAAACAGTTTCCACAGTGCTTTACAAAATAAATGGAGACTGTACAATTACAATGCTATTCAATACAGGGCGGTTTGGAGGACACTGGTCATGAAAGATTACAATCCAAAGGGAGGGGCAAGTGATAGAAAAGGTAATAACTGTGAGGGATGAGTTGATGGTGAAGTGTTAGGTGGGGAGGGATATGTGTTCCTGAAGAAATTAGTTTTCAGGGCACATATAGGGCGATCCTGCTTACTAATAGAAAACTTGACAATTTAGCAACACCACAGCTACAAAGACTTTGAGGTTGCTTTACTAAAGGAGTAGAGATGGTTAAATTAGCACAGTGAATGTTCAGTTTGCAAAGTTAATGGCAGCAAAAAAAAGTTAAGTTGTGTTCACTTTAAAATTTCCAGTCATGTACTACCACAAATTTAAAGCGCAGTAAAGATCACACACAGAAAAATCAGCACAAGGGACATAACTCATAGTCATTACGATGTGCCCCTTGTGCTGATCCCTCTTCTGTTGGTGAAAATCTTCCTCTATCCAAAACCCCCCAACCCTGCCATCATAATTTTCCGGTGCAATGGGGTTCAGTACAACTAAGGGCTCTTTCACACGGTCCGCCTCCGTAGGCGGATCCGTGCTACTCAGCGGGGATCGATCCGCCGATCCCCGCTGAGCCGGCGGATGACAGCTCCATCTCCGCTTGCAGTGTGGAGAGGGAGGTGTCACAGCCCCCGCTGCTCTCTATGGGGGATCAGATGAGAGCGGACCGCCTGTCCGCTTTCATCCGATCCGATCCCTGAACGGATGGAAAAATAGGGTTTCCATCAGTCCAGATTTCATGGACAGGATCGGATACGGATGGCAGCAGGTGTCAGCGGAGGTGTCTCCGCTGACATCCGCTGCCCCATAGAGCTGCATGGAGGATCCGATCAGATCCGCCTAAAAAACTGACAGGCGGATCTGATCAGATCGCCCGCGTGAAAGAGCCCTAAGAGGCTTTCAAATGCTCTCATAAAGAGAGCCTGACTATGTCTGCCCCTTCCACCCCAATCTTCCACTCTTAGAAGCCATATTACAGCTTCTTATGAATGGAACACAATCAATGAACTTCTGTTACTGTATATCCTTCGGGTTTGGTGCTTTTTCTGAAAGTGCACCATGCTCGCAAGATGTAAGAGTGGGTAAACATCCACCAGGGATTGATCCCACGGAAAATTATGATCCTGATTGTTTAAAATTTTCATTATGCTATTTAAAATAAAAAGATTGATATTCTGAAACATTTAATTTCATAGTGGCCTGCAACCAGCTACCAAATCACTTAAGCTGTCCTATACAATTTTGTTATTCAATTTCCTTTAGATTTACCTTCAACTATCTAGTGCAGGAGCACCTGATTACATATAAATTGAAAGTGTTTAGGTTTTACCTCATATTATATGGTTTGGTAAATCTAAAGGAAAATTGTACATGATAATTGCACAATCTATGGCCAGCCTAAAGAGGCCCTCGCTCTTCAAAAGGTTGAGCACCCCTGCTGTACATTAACTCGATTTTACTATTTTACTGCAAGTGGAAAGAACTCTAGGGACTCTCCACACATGACACCTAGTGGTTGTTTTACAGACTGCACTTGTTTGATAAGTAAAAACTTTTAGAGTATTCTAAGATAAATTATGTATGGCCAATCGGCCAGGTACTAGAAAAATAACACTGCAGTTCTAAATTTCCAGCACTGGAGAAAAGTGGAGATCAAGAAGAAAGATGATAACTCCAACTTTCCATTTTGCTATCCTTGCCGAATTCTTGGAAGTTATGAATGAGCAGTCAAAAATATTGGTGGAAAAGCTTAACACTCGTGTTGGCAAAGGAAAATTTAACTGTTTCATGGATATAACACTGTGTGCTTTGGATATAATATGTGGTAAGTCTTCATTCAGTCGTAGCAGTCATTGAGAACACGGAGGGCTAATTTGTGTAAACTAGAACAAAGAAAACTAGCGTTGCTTTGTTTAGCAACTAGTCAGATGCCCACTTTCTTTGTGCATCCAGCACCAGCAAAACAACATCTTATGTTGTTGACAACACCTGCACTTATGGGCAAAAAAGCTGCTTTAACAGCTGTAAATAATTTTTTTTTTTTTTTGAATCTCTGATGATTTACAACTGATAGTCTAAAATGGGTGTACATAAGCATGGGATTCACTAGTCTTGGACATTTATAGTACATCTCTGTACTCCAAATTTCTGCTAAAGTGATTGTATAGGCAAGCAATAAAATACCCTTTGAGTTTTTATTATGCAAATTATTTTTTTCATTCTGTTCACTGGCTTTGACTGGCAGCAGCAGGAGCCAATGGTTCCCGCTGGTCTCACCAAAGCCTGTGAGACCAGGAAGGGAGGGGGAGAAGACCTGCAGCTGAGCACAGTGTTCAATCGATACAAGAGCCAGGTAAGTGTTTTGTCAGACAGTCTGTGCTGACTATTTGCTAAATAGGCGACACAGCGGAAGGGGTGTACCTTAATGTAGAGAACCTTTTAGAACTGCTTTTAAAGACACAGAATCAGTATTAAATCATAGACAATACAGTTATGCTGCCACCTTCAAGAGGAATTGGATGTTGGCAAAGTTTTTGGCCTGCCAAGTATAACCCTTCCTATTTCCATCATACTTCAGTTTTTGCTTTTGCATTAGGAACTTTTAGTTCTAGTGCCCTAGCTCTTACTAGCTTGGATTTCCTCAAAAGCACCGAAACTAGTAACACTTTTCCAGTTCACTCAAACCAGTTCTGTATGGAGACTGGATGAATCCTGGTTATTTTCTTCTTCAAAATGTTTTTTGACCAATGTCAATTTGAGGAGACTGTTCCCATGGTAGATCCAGCTATATCACTCCTTAGCAAATACTGACTGTTCCTATGTAGGATGCCCCAGTGTTTAAGGATCTTGTTGTTCCATGTCTGGAAGACTTTTAAATGTTTTATTTATTTTTTTTTTGCAGGTCCTGTTATGCGACTGATATAGTTGTAAAGTCAATTTATGAGACATTAGGGGAATGGACTAAAACATGTCTACTTAACCAGCTCCTGTCCCTACTGATCATTCAGTTATGTAGCCCTTACAGCTGTTGCCTGCAGCATTGTGAAAAAGGGTTAGTGGATAATGTCCATTCTATTTCCCGAATTAGTTTCTTGTTTTTCAATATGCAGAGAACTCTTTGGCCTAAATGTTGGTCTTTGAAACAATGCATAAAATGCTTGCTATGCATGCCTTTTGATAGAGAACGTCCCTAACTGATGGCAGTGATGAGTACTCTTTTACCACAGGAAAAAAGCGTAGGCCTTAGACTGGAAAATATCCTCCTGTCTCTGAGGCGAAAAAATGTTCCTTTTATTTCTCACGGGCCTTCAACTTTAAAGCCAAACCCAAGCCAAGGGCCCAATTCAATAAAAAATCATGGGCACCGAAAACCCACCAGTCCAGCAGACATGTCCTCTCCAGCATGAATGGACATGACCACTTTGCACTAACATCTGTGG
The DNA here is from genome assembly GCF_965119305.1 of Pelophylax lessonae. Taxonomy (NCBI): domain Eukaryota; kingdom Metazoa; phylum Chordata; class Amphibia; order Anura; family Ranidae; genus Pelophylax; species Pelophylax lessonae. Next base: position 721,269,153 of record NC_138768.1, read on the forward strand.
GCACCTGGTTAGCAAGTATCGTAATACAGGGATAAAAGACATGGTGTCCAAAAAGAGTTTTTTTGTTCTTGACCTTCGTCTGCTTTAGGTTGTCCAACGTGCCTTTGGTGGTCTACACAGGCTAGCAGACCTCCATGCTGCTTTTGCAAATCTTTTGGATTGAAGAGTTATTGCCATTGTCCCAACATTTGAAAGGTTTCAAGCTTTTTATTCTAACCTTTTTACTGTTCCAAAATCAAAAGGAACTTAAATGCCTTGAATGTCTCCAGTTGGTCCAAACCATTTGCATAGAGTCCACCAGGTCTGTTATAACTTCTGTCCATCAGGTAGACTTTGTAGTCTCTGGACATCAAAGATCTCTACTTAAATGTCTCCTTTTAAGCGCACAAACCCTAGCCTAGTTTAGCTGTGAGAACTCAACAGTACCAGTCTGCAGCTCTTCTTTTTGGCCTGTATTCCTCGCCCTGAGTATTCATCTAAGTACTAGCACCAGTGCCAGCTTTGCTACACTCAAGCACATTCTTATTGTGGGCTATGCAGAAGATATTCTATTGAGCAAAGACTCTGTCTGACAATGCAATGCAGACTGTTTAGATCCTACAAATGTTTGCTTGGATCCTAAGCCTTAAAAAGCAGTGCTGGAGCCAATTTATTGCTTGGCATAACTGGGTTTTGATCTGGACAGAGCTCAGACCAGAGTTTTTCTTCACCAGAGAAACTTCTAATTCTATGCTCCCAGAATCTGACTGATCTGAGGTGTCACCAGACTCTTCATTTCTCCATCATTTGAAATATTTGAAAATAATATGCGGGTCTGGTCCTAGACATTGCCTTGAACTGTAATGTCCAGGAGCCGTCCGACACTGTGATTCTACACAGGAGTTCTTGGTTTGTTAGTAGTCTCATTCGAGGCCATCTTATTTGCTCAGTTCCACTCCAAGACCCCCACAACTCATCATTCTGTCTGTGAAAGGCAAGAAGGTGCAATCTCTGAACAAATTGATAAGCCTGACACACTAAACCAGGTTATCTCTGACCTCAAAGGCTCAAAGCTCCAGTCCTGGAGAAAGGAAAATCTTTCCTTCCATTTTTTTTGGAACTTTCTTAAAGCGGAGTTCCACCCTAATTTTAAACTTTCCATCATACATAACCTTATCACATGCTAAAAACGAATTGGATATATATATTTATTTTTTTGGTTCGTTTACCTTATTTTTAGTGATAAATAACTGCACTTCCTCCTTATGCGGCCGCCAATGTCATTTCCTGCTTTGCACTGACTCCTGGGAGATGAGTGTCATCAATCCCAGGAGTCAATACGCCTGCACCGGTGTCCCTCGTCACTTCCGGTGCAGGCATGTCATTATCTGTCGATGGATGGAGAACAGCTTCTGTGCATGCGCAATACACGGAACAGGCTGTGGGATGACTCGCCTGCCCCAGAAGTGATGAGGATATAGCATTCTGGGACTCGCTTACAACCGTGAAATCCAGGAAGAGGGACACTGCGGCTTCAGATGCCCACACCGCAGATGGCCGCGCTGTACAAGAGTTTCACAAGGTAAGTAATTCATGCTGCATTTACACTAAACAGGGGACAGTTTACACAGTATTGTTATTTAAATACACTAGCCCTGACTATTCTAGGGGTATTTTTTGCTAAAAAAAAATTTGGCCTGGAACTCCGCTTTAAGATGAATGCCAGACTGACAGGCTGCAGATGAGTCCTAGGCATCCTACATTGACAGTGCAGGGGACTTGGCTGACGAAAGAAACTTGTCTTCAAAAACTTGAAGCTTTAAGTGATTTGTTTATCCTTGCAATGCTGGACCTCTTGACTGAAGGACCATCCAATAAGGATTCCGTTGGGCAATGCCACAGCAGTAGCATGCATCAATCATCAAGGAGGAAGCAGATGTCTTGCGGTAGCACATGAAGCAGAAAAAATTCTGTCGTAGACAGAACTTCACATTCCAACCTTATCCACCACTCACATCCCAGGTGTTGACAGTTTCCAGACAGACTAACCCAGCTGGCAAGCCAAGACTCAGAAGAATGGCCTCTTCACCAGAAGGTGTTTCAGGACATGCCCCACAGATTTAACGATTCAGCACCAAACTGTGGAGGTTTGTCTCCATATGCAGGGATCCACTGGCGAAAGCAGTAGATGCCCTGGTGACTCCGTGGGATTAGTACTCTACTCCATAGCATCCAGATGGAGGTCATTCTCATAATTCTTATAGTTCTAAAATGGCCATGGCTTATGTGGTACTTCCCAGATTCCTGGTCTGCGAAGTATAAGCCACATCGAAATACGCAATGAAATAACAAAAGAACAGGTATATTTTGGTTTCCTCATCACTCCTCCGAAGCGGTGGCAGGTGGGAATTGGGAATCCATGACAGCCTGGCCATGGGACTTATATTCCCATTCCTTATGTAATCAGTGCGGGCGAGAAATCTAGACCATAAATTGGAGTAACAATTGGGGCACTATGCCTTTCCCAACACCTCAATTATTGCTAGACCTCTCCTTTTGTCTAACTTCCCGTTAGTTCAGGGATAAGAAAAAAGAAAAAAAGGTGACTAGAAGAAAGAGGGGGGAAAAAGGGAAGGTGGGGAAAAAGTGCACTCCATAAAGGTTAACCTGTCTGGTCCCTAATGCTTCACAAGGGATCAGACAAGTATTTAATCCAGGGTTCCTTGATTTTATCAAATATGTCCTGTAAGATGACCAAGAGGCATTCGTTGACCATGATCCATGATGGCATAGCTTTCACAAGTCAAAGAGGATCGTGGGTGACCTCCAGGACCTAGCTATTGCAATCATAGCTGCCGTAAAGATAAATTCTATGAGTTTCCTTGCATGCCTCCGTGTCTTGTCCGCCAGACGTCCCAGTAATACTTGTTGTGGTGATTTAATTAGATTCACCTGAGTTAGAGAGTAAATAAAGTTTTATAGATAGAGATCCAAAATCGTTTGACTTTTGGACATAACCACCATGTGTGTATCACTGTACCCTCCATGCCACAGCCTCGTACGCAGCTACTCTCACCGGTACTGTGGACCATTGTATCAAAACTTTACAGTTTGCTTTAAACAATGAGGTGTTTATGTTTGATTTCAAAGCATATTGTGTCATTTTAAACTATTAATCTACTTTAAATGTCTCTCCCATGTCTTGTTCCCATTTGTTCATATAAAACCATTTTTTTGACTTGGAAGTCAGTATATTTTATACAGTATATGTTGGAAGTGTGACCAGTATGTATATCGAGGGACCTACACAAATACTCCATCGAGGTGGAGGTGTTGAGATCAGACGTAGATGTTGTCAAAAAATGTACGATCTGAGAATAATGGAAGATTTCCGAGTTTGGAAGTTGATGTTTTTCTCGTAGGGTTTGCTTTGATAAAATACCCCTATGGTCATACAAATCAGCAATACGTATCAAACCCTTGTTTGTCCACCAGGCAAAAGCTGGAGGGTTGAGAACTGGGGTGAAATCCATATTGCAGACCAAGGAACCCATGGGAGTGTATGGAGTTCTAAATCCGTATGACTTTATTACTCTGTATCATAGATTGAGGCTGGGTTCACACTATTGCGGGTTTTCTCTCTATGGAGCTGGTTCACATATCTCCAGAGCGGCTACAGTGCAAATTGCACAGGAGTCCTGTGCATCTTCTGGTCTGTTTCAGGTCCAAATTCAGCCTAAAATTCAGACTAAAATTGGACCTGAAACGGTGAACAGGGACACACCGAACCCCTGCTGTGAGCCCCTCAGTGCGGCATTGTGAATCCAGCCTCAAGGAAAATGGTAACATCATAGCCAGCGTGTCCTTGGGTCAAGGAAAAGTAGCGAATTAGCTGTGCCAGCTGCACTACATAGAAGTATTTGGCAAAGTCCGGCACTCCCAGACCGCCCCACAGTTTGGGTGTGTATAGTTATTGGACCTTTTTCAATCTGTAAATTCTACACTGTTAAAAGCTAGGAAATTAACCTATCTCAGGTTTTACCATCATACATGAGAGCTTACTTCTCCTTGTGCGTAGCAGGAGGTTTTCACCCCAGAAAGTACTCCGTGGGAAGAATCTTGACCTTTCTGCAATCGTGCCATGATCACCATTTGGCCCTGAGTACCATTAAAGGAAACATTTAAAAACAGATTTTTTTTTCTTTTTTCAAAGACTACTAGCCTTCCTTTTTCTTGGTTAAGGCTTTGGTGCAGGGAGTCTTTCCCACTGTTTTTCTCCACTAGTACAACCAGCAGTGACTCCATGGAATCTAAATTTGATTCGTTCAGCTTTTCAAAAACCACCTTTTGAACCTATCAGGGCTATTCCCCTTCCCATCTCTCTTTGCTGCACCCACACTGCAAGAGTTAACTCTTTTTTTAGACTAGGGGAGAGAAGAAGCACTTTGACTTGCCTGATCCACCGCTCCCCTGCCAGATGACACTCCCCCATGCTTCGGCATCATCTTTTCCAGTATAGGGCTTATGGCCTTGCATTGGTCCTAATGACATCAGGACCTTAGACTAGTGTAGCATAGGGGAGAAAAAACTACAGAGACCAGTCTAATAGGAGGATCAGGTAAGTAAATCTACTTTAACAAGTCCCCTAGATATAAAAGAGCAGTTAACCCATGTGGTGCGGGTGCAGTCACACTGTAAGGGATAACTTTTAAGTTTCCAAGAGCTTGACCTTAAAGGAGAAGAATGGTCAAAATTTTTTGGCCATACTTCACCTATAGATCACAGGAGTCCAGTTTGTTTTGCAGTACTGTGACCCGTTTTAAGCCAACAGCGGGCTAAAGCCTGCTGTCAGCTTACGTCACTCAGCTGGTCCAGGCTCAGGAAAGATCCCAACCATATGGTAGGTATCCACCCAGAAGCCTGAACCAGCACCTGGCTCAGCCTCTCAGCAATATGTTGAGATCCAGCCCCTGCGCCCCCTCCACAGCCAAGGACTCCAGCGAGAGCAGAGAGCCAGTGGCGGAGAGGGAGAACTGAGTGATCAGTGGTGTTTAATCGCTCAGTTCTCGCCGCAGAGCTGCCGGGGGTACAGATGCAGCATCGGATTGAAGTGACTATAAATGTTTGTTATTTTTAAAATGCCAAACTTCTCTTTTAACGAGCCTCAAGAAACAGATTTAATGGTAAGTACACACATTGTGAGATTATTTTTTGCCTTGTGCAAGAAAACCAGAGTCATAACAGAAAATCATGTCATCGTGGTCTGATTTTTGCTTGGTTATTAAACCACAGGAGCCTAGCAGCCATTATGGTAGGTTGTTCAGATTGGAGTAATAAGCTACCTTATTTTTACTTTAGGTGGACAACAAAGAGCTTGATATATGGCACTTGTACTCACCTAAGAATGTAATGTTCTTTTTTTATATTACATGCTGAAAATTTTTTTTCTCTTACGTCCTCCAACAGTCGCCGCCTCTTCATATTCGTCACAATGGGGTTATGACCTTTGCTCCGTAGGAGTAGCTAGGCAACAGAATATGTCAATATTAAGGCTTTTAACATATCCCACCCCCAGGGGGTGGTCCCCTCAGTCAATAACCTCCTACTTCCTGTATCCATACCTCAGTTTCAATGTCTAGCTTGTCAGGAGTAGCTGGATGTCTCTATGCTGGGGCATTTTGTCTCAGCCTTTTATCTTTTTTTGATTTTATTTGAGTTTTTTTCTCTCTCTTTACTTAGCTGTTACTTTTGTCAGCATTAGTTAGTTCTTCTGATGAAGAGGATCATGCGGGCTGGGTCTCGGGCTGACCCCCCTGGGTTGTGGGTCAGTGGCTTCCCAGCCTGCCATCGAGCGTTCAGCCAGGTATTTTTCCTGGCGCAATGAACAACCCATCCCTGTTCGCTGCAGGGATGCTATGGTGAGGTGGCCACCCTTACTGGACGCCTTGCGGTATCGCTCCGCAGTTCTCCTGCGTCCTGGCTGCGACTCTCCCTGTCCCATGTGCAGTGGCTTGATCGCTTGTGCGGGTTCCCCACGCCATTTAGGAGGTAAGTGTATCTGTGTGGGGACCTGTCTGTTTGGAGGGTGTCAGTCTGGGACTGTGTAACCCTGCCCCTGTTCACACTGTTGGACTCCCTATCTGTCTTGGCTGCACTCTATGGAATGCAAGGAGGGGGGCTATACTGCACTGTCTCTGTGTCAGAATGTGTGCTGTTATTTTACTGTGTGACAGGCTGTGTGCTGCGGGGCATGATGTGGATCATGTTGTGCATACTTGAGGCGACCGCTGCTGCGGTCCGCCATTGTTTTTACTATACTGCATGTGTACTGGTATTTCACTGTGGGCGGGAGCGGCGTTTTCGGCGCCAAGCGCCACCATTTTGGCGGCGATCGCTCCGGCCTCATGCTGGCACTGCAGGCGGCCATTTTCTTGTAGCCTCCATAGGCTCTAATAGAGCGCCCTGTATTGCATCACTTCCTCTTCTCCTGGGCGCACCGATCGAGGCAGCAGCAGCAGCGGTGGTCTCTGCAGGTTTTATCCTCTCTGTCCTGAATCCTTGCTTGAGTTTTGTGCTTTTCCCTGTGGGGGTTGGCTTGTGCTGGTGTGTGAGTGTGGTGGGCTGCGCTGACCGCGCTTTTAAAGGACAGTTACCCTTTATTCTCCTGCAATTCTGGACTTGAAGGCTCTGAACCGCTTTGTGCGGGTTCGCAAGTTCCGCATGGAATCCCTGCGGTCGGTGGTGGCTGCCCTGGTTCCGGGGGAATTCATGGCCTCCATCGACTTGAAGGATGCGTATCTTCACATCCCCATTTTCGAGGGTCACCAGAGGTACCTTCGATTCGCCTTTGCGGAGGATCATTACCAATTCGTGGCGCTGCCTTTTGGGCTCGCTTCGGCTCCACGGGTGTTCACCAAGGTGCTGGCACCGGTTCTGGCTTTGTTGAGAGCCCAGGGCATCTCTGTCCTGGGGTATCTGGACGACATCCTGGTTTGGTCGGCGACCAACCAGGGTCTGGTGTCAGACCTGTCCGTCACAATGCAGACTCTGCAGGAGTTTGGGTGGACGATAAACTTTCCAAAATCGACGCTGTGCCCGTCGGTTCGTCTTCCCTACCTGGGAATGATCCTGGACTCTGTTCAGGCGAAGGTCTTTCTGCCGGAAGACAAACTCAGGACTCTTCAGGAAGAAGTCAGGTCCCTCAGGGACGTTCCATGCTCGTCCCTCCGGACGTGCATGCGATGTCTGGGATTGATGGTCTCGGCCTTCGAGGCGATTCCCTTCGCCCGGTTTCACATGCGGGGTCTCCAAGCGGAGATCCTGTCCAGGTGGGACGGGCGTCCGCAATCTCTGGATCTCCAGGTTTCGTTGAGCCATCGTACCAGAGGGGATCTTCTGTGGTGGCTCCAGTCCCCGGCGGTGTCGGGGGGCAAGTCTTTTCGTCCTCTTTTATGGACGGTGGTCACCACGGATGCCAGCCTGTCGGGCTGGGGTGGTGTTCTGGGCGTTCTGTCCGCCCAGGGAACTTGGTCGCAGGAGGAATTCTCCCTTCCGATCAACATTCTGGAATTGCGAGCGATAAATCTCTGCCTTCGGTGTTGAACGGACAGGCTGCAGGGCCGTCCGGTTCGGGTGCAGACGGACAATGCCACGGCGGTGGCCTACATCAACCACCAAGGGGGCACCAGGAGTGCCCGAGCGGCTCGGGAAGTGGCCGACATTCTGTCTTTGGCCGAGACGCACGTCCCGGCGATATCGGCGGTTCACATTCCGGGGGTGGAGAACTGGCAGGTGGATTATCTGAGTCGCCAGTCCCTGGACCAGGGGGAATGGTCCCTCCACCCGGATGTCTTCCAGATGTTGTGTGCGAAGTGGGGTCTTCCGGAGGTAGACCTGTTCGCGTCTCGTCTGAACACCAAGGTGGAAAGGTTCGTGGCAAGGACGCGCGATCCTCGGGCAGACGCGTCAGACGCGTTGGTGGCTCCGTGGCGTCGGTATCGCCTGATGTATGCGTTTCCACCGATTCAGCTGCTGTCCAGGTTCCTTCGCAGGTTGACCTCGGAACCGCACACGGTGGTTCTTGTGGCACCGGACTGGCCTCGCCGGTCCTGGTAAGCAGACCTCGTGAATCTGGCGGTCGACGATCCATGGCGTTTGCCTCTTCGGGAAGATCTTCTGTCTCAAGGACCGATATTCCATCCTGCTTTACAGTCGCTGGCTTTGACGGCCTGGCTGTTGAGACCGAGGTCCTGAAGGTTAGGGGTCTCTCTCCGGAGGTCATTCATACTTTGATCAATGCTAGAAAGGCCTCTTCGGGGAAGATTTACTACCGTACTTGGAAGGCCTACTTTGCCTGGTGTGAGTCCAGGGGGTATTCCCCTCGCTCATATTCGGTTTAGAGAGTGTTGGCTTTCCTTCAAACGGGCGTGGACCAGCGTTTGGCGTTGGCCACGATTAAGGGTCAGATTTCTGCTCTGGCCGTTCTTTTTCAGCGCCCTGTGGCGTCTAATTCTCTGGTTAGCACCTTTGTTCAAGGGGTGCGGCACCTGGTCCCTCCTCGGAGGGAGCCTTTGCCTCCATGGGACTTGAACCTTGTTCTGTCCGTGTTACAACATGCTCCCTTTGAAAAGATCAGGGAGATCTCGTTGCCTCTGTTGTCCAAAAAGGTCGCCTTTTTGGTGGCGATCACTTCGGCTCGCAGAGTTTCGGAGCTGGCAGCTTTGTCGTGCAGGTCTCTGTATCTGGTACTTCACTTGGATAAGGCGGTCTTGCGACCTAATCCTTCTTTTCTCCCGAAAAGGGTTTAGGAATTTCACCTCAATGAGGACATTGTCTTGCCTTCGCTTTGCGCGAAGCCTAAGCATCCGAAGGAGGTGGCCTTGCATTCCTTGGATGTTGTCAGGGCGGTCAGGGTTTACCTGAATTCGACAAAATCCTTTTGCAAGACGGATTCTCTCTTTGTCCTTCCTGAGGGACCTCGGAAGGGCATGGCGGCGTCGGCTTCTACCATCGCCAAATGGATCAGACAGACCATTGAGCAGGCATATGCTTTGAAGGGAAAAGTTCCTCCTATGCCTGTGAAGGCGCACTCTACCAGATCTCTGAGTACGTCTTGGGCCTGTCGTCATGGGGCTTCTGTGGCCCAGGTGTGTAAGGCGGCGACTTGGTCGACCGTTCACACATTCACAAAATTCTACAAGGTGGATGTTCAGGCATCGGCAGATGCTTCCTTTGGCCGCAAGGTTCTTAGTGCGGCGGTTTCTTAGGGCCCTTTGTTTTGGACCCTTGGCTGTTGGGATGTTTTTATCCCTAGGTTATTTGTTTTTTCCTGGGTTGTTGCTCCTGTTGAGCAAGTTTTTTTCATGCTTCCCAGCTGGTTTCCTTCCTTTGGTAAGGTTCCTGCGTTGCCTTGGGCGCGGCTGCGTTTCCCACCCCTCATGTTTGCACTGCTTTGGGACGTCCCCATTGTGACGAATATGAAGAGGCGGCGACTGTCGGAGGACGTAAGAGAAAACGGAATTTTTGTAAAATCTTACCTGTAAAATTCCTTTCTCTGAGTCCTCCGACAGTCGCCGCCCCCGCCCCTCTTTTGGGGTTTGGTTGTATACTCTACTGCTATTCCACTGAAACTGAGGTATGGATACAGGAAGTAGGAGGTTATTGACTGAGGGGACCACCCCCTGGGGGTGGGATATGTTAAAAGCCTTAATATTGACATATTCTGTTGCCTAGCTACTCTTACGGAGCAAAGGTCATAACCCCATTGTGACGAATATGAAGAGGCGGCGACTGTCGGAGGACTCAGAGAAAGGAATTTTACAGGTAAGATTTTACAAAAATTCAGTTTTTTCAGTAAAATTAAATTTTTTTTATATAAAATAGTTTTTTTATTTTATAGGAAGACAAGAAATCATTCACAATACAACATAGAAATATGTGTTTCTCTGTCGCTCATTGACAGACGCAGTCCTCTTTGATTAATATCAAATTGGGTTATACTGCCCTCTACAGGAGTAGGACACCTTAGGGGCAGTCCCAGAGGGTATATCCTCTCACTTCCTGCTACAGGATGTCAGTTTTTTTCTGTCTAGTCAGGATTGTCAGCTTCAGTTATTCCTACTCTAATTAAAGCGAGGAAAGCGACTTCCAGAAAAGTCTATCATCGCACATGGAAGTCTTATATCGCGTGGTGTGAATCCCTTGGGTTCCCTCCACGTTCTTACTCGGTGGCCCGAATATTGGCTTTTCTGCAAAAGGGGGTTGAGCAGAAACTGTCCTTGAGCACTATCATGGGTCAGGTTTCAGCATTAGCAATCTTCTTTCAGAAGCCTCTGGCTACTCATTCCTTGATGCAGAGTTTCATCCAGGGAGTGCGGCACCTGGCTCCGCCGGTGCGCGCACCCTTGCCGCCCTGGGATCTTAATTTGGTGCTGTCAGTTCTTCAGAAACCTCCCTTTGAAAATATCAGGGAGATTCCCTTGCTTACTTTATCCCAGAAGGTGGCCTTTCTGGTGGCTATCACTTCTGCACGCAGGGTGTCAGAACTGGCGGCATTATCCTGTCGTTCCCCATATCTGGTGGTTCATAAGGATAAGGTGGTTCTTTGTCCGAATCCATCCTTCCTTCCTAAAGTGGTTTCAGAGTTTCATCTGAATGAGGATATTGTGTTACCTTCTCTGTGTCCTAAGCCCAGTCATCCTTGGGAGTTTGCATTACACTCCCTGGATGTGGTTCGGGCGATCAGGGTACACTTGACTACTACGAACTTGTTTCATAAGACGGATTCACCTTTTGTGATCATGGATGCCCTAGAAAGGGGTTGCCTGCTTCTGCCGCGACCATCTCCAGATGGATCAGACAGACGGTGGTACAGGCTTTTTCTATTAAGGGTCGGATTCCTCCGTTCCCTGTTAAGGCGCACTCCACTCGGGCGCTTAGTGCTTCCTGGGCCTTCCGCCATCAGGAGTCAGTGGTTCAGGTTTGCAAGGCGACTACCTGGTCGTCGGTTCATACCTTTACAAAATTGTATAAGGTTGATGTGCTGGCATCGGCGGATGCCTCTTTTGGCCGCAAGGTTCCTGCAGGCCGCTGTTTGAGGAGACCGTTGGTCTACCTCAAGGGTTTGTTGGGTTTTTCACTTGGGTCTCATCTTTTTGCTCGATGAGTCCTTAATGCTTCTGGTTGGCTCTGGTTGGGCCTTCTGGATTGGATTTTGATTTCCGTTATCCCACCCCTCATTTGTGGCACTGCTTTGGGACGTCCCAATTTGATATTAATCAAAGAGGACTGCGTCTGTCAATGAGCGACAGAGAAAAATGGATTTTTGTAAGATCTTACCGTAAAATCCTTTTCTCTTAAGCTCATTGACAGACGCAGTACCCGCCCCTCTATTTTTGAGTTGGGTTAAATTCTCTGATACTGCTTTGTGACATAACTGACATCCTGTAGCAGGAAGTGAGAGGATATACCCTCTGGGACTGCCCCTAAGGTGTGGCCAGAACATTTTCTTCTGCCCAGTGTCCTACTCCTGTAGAGGGCAGTATAACCCAATTTGATATTAATCAAAGAGGACTGCGTCTGTCAATGAGCTTAAGAGAAAAGGATTTTACGGTAAGATCTTACAAAAATCCATTTATAGTATATGTCTCCCTAGCATCTGAAACTACTTTGTATGTTTATATTTCAGGCCTGCTGTTTGTTATTATGTACAGCTATAAACTAGGGTAACCAGGTAGATTTCTAAACAGATTTTGACTCTCTGGAAAGGAAGCCTGTAAAACACTGGAGGGGGAGAGAATTTCATAGGGTTTAAATGACATAATAAAATTCACAACATACAAAAATCTTTTAGAAGGGGGGGTTCCTGGCACTTTTCCTTTTCTTTATCCTGATGACTAAGAATAATTGGGGTGATAAAGGGCTCACAGGCTTCTTATAAACAACTGAACAGGTAATCATGTGGTTGATAGACAATCAGCGAGTGTATTGAGCAAAGGATTATTGTGACAGGAGCTTGATTAAATGTTTGCAGTGTGGCAACACATTGTTTACTGTTTGCGGCCAGCCCAGTAATCATGTACAGCAGCAGGAGTCCCCTTTGATCGCCACCATTTTATTTTATAGAAACTCTTTTTGACAAAATATAGAGTATGACCCTCCTTGGCTTTTATCAGGCAAAGATAAAGCTGATCATTTTATTGAATTGTATTTCAACAGCAAACCCACTGTGAGAGACTCAAACTCAAATTGTTTTCACCTTTTTCATCGGAAGTGGATAAGCCCTTCAAAACTGTAGATTGGAGGGTTGCAATAGTAAGTTGCTATGCTGAAAAACTAGAAATATAAATGGAAACCTGTTTGCTGGCAAACTCCTTTTTTTAATTGCCTGGCCTGTTAGGAGTTAGTGCAGTGCTTGCTTTTCTAAAGGTGCTGGTTATGTCACAGGGGGTGACGTTCTATTTTGGGGCAGCTTATATCGAACTATGTCCAGCCCTACACAGGTCACACCATCATACTTCCCCAGGTGTATGCTGTCTACCCCTTGTGCTACTGTCAGCTTTACTAGAGAATGTTAGCATTGCATTGGCTTTGCAATCTCTTAAGAATTTCTGTTGGGAACAAGTAACTAATTTGCAAAAAATTTGTTTTTTTAGAGACGGCTATGGGAACGAAGATTCAAGCACAGAATAACAGTGACTCTGACTACATCAAGGCTATCTATGAGTATGTATTAAACTTGCAGCCTTGGATTGAGATGTAATGTATATTATTAGTGGTAAAATCAGTCAGATAATAACTAAGATGATTATGTAAAGTATATGTAAAACCAAGATCTGGAAATAGAGATTAGCAATACAAGTAGAAGTGTCATTTTGTGAGTCACCGCGGCTCTGGAGAATGTCCAAATTGGGTAATAGCATGATTTAAATAATCAAGTCATCATTTTTGTCACACTGTTTCAATAATATACTTCAGAATACAAAATAGCATATCTTAAGGTATGTTTGCATGTAAAATATTGGGAATAATTATCAAAATCTCAGTAATCAATAATATACAATTTAAAACATGCTAAATCCTAGTTAGAGCTGTTGACCAACTCCCATCACCTTCAGGGCACAATTAACATTAAGGCTGGGTTCACACTGAATTCAGAGCGGCTTGCAGCAGAGGGTCCCCCTGCATTGTTGCAGGTCCAAATTAGGTCCGAATTTTTGACTGAATGCGGACCTGAAACGGACCAGAAGACGCACAGGACTTTTCTGCAAGCTGCTCCGCAGCCGACATGGAGCGTGTGAACTGCCTCCATTGAGAGCTGGGTGCAGTCTCCTGTCATGCGAATTGGATGAGGGGAAACCCTTTTCTCCCTCCTGGAGAAGATAACAGGTCTCCCCCACTTAATCTTGCATTTGACAAATCTCTAGCCCAAAGTTTACTTTCTGGAAGCAGTCTCAACTTAAATATCCTCTTCCTAGAAATCTCTCTATTAAACAAACTTGCTGTATGACATGGTGTCAAATAGCTCATACCAGTGCCACAGTAGGAATGTCAACTGAGCTTGTTTGGATTAGTGCAGTTCCAGCTCATTGTACGTCAAGCCTCAGCAATTGGTGGATGAATATTGGGGTTGATTTAATCAAGGCAAATCTGCTGTGCACTACAAGTGCAGATTGCTGTAGATCTGAGGGGAAAATCTTTAATGACGGAAAGCTCTGCTGATTTCTTTCATCCAATCATGTGCAAGCAAAAATGCTGTTTTTTATTTTCCTTGCATGTCCCAATCAGATCTACAACGATTGCACTACCAAGTGCACTTGCAGTGCACAGTGGATTTGTCTTTTGTAAATAAACCCCATTGTCTTCCTGAGATCCAATCCTCTCTCTGAATCACTATTCCTGCTAAAGACATTCAACTGAGCAAGCCTTACTGTCAATCTTTTTCCAGTGCTACTTGCATTGATTTTGATCCCTACAAAGGATGCAGTGTCACGCAAGTTCTGTTACCCTTACCCTGGAGCTTACATTCTCTTTAAACCCAAAACAGAAAAAACTTCTCATTGTCCAGTACAAACAAGTGTACAGTCTATCCATGCATTCAGAAGGGGACCAACTCCCCACTGGTAACACCTAAATGTGTCCGATACTCCAAAACGAACAGACAGAACCTCAAAACGAAAACCAACAGGTTGTTATTGTCCCTTTCTTCCACAAAAACTTGGCTCCCACCATAACCCAATGAATCAGGGGGTAAAGAGCCAACTTCTTTCTCTTTTTTTATATGTACATCTAAACCAGATCTATTAATCCATCCCTTAATGGGCAGTATTAGTTAACTCCTCCTTCACTGAAGAAAATGGAGGTCACTTCCTCTTAAAATCTCAGTAGGTTTGAAACATTCATGGTAGATTTTATGCTTATTGGTGGCTATGAGTAAGTAAGAACTCTTACAAATATGAGGTCTGTTTAGGATTCACTTTTCAAGAGTTGTCTGTGTTGCCCCACTTTTTAAACTTAGTAAGGTGACAGTTGGACAATGCATGCTTGAAAGTTTGTTTCCCTTAAAAGATACACTAAGCTGGTCATAAACTAGTCATTTTTTTTATTCAACCAGCAGGTAGAGCGAAAGAAAAAGAAACGATTCCCCCTTCCACACACTCAGTTTGGAATGAGAAATACCTTGCGCTAAGCTGTTGTATTCTGACAGAGGCAAGATTTCCCCACCATCAGAATACATACATTATCACTGCCAGCTATAGTTGACAGTGCTGATCGAGAGAAATATTTCCAACAGGCTGGGTATTCACAAGTCGATCGATAGATGGACTTGTGTATAACCAGCTGCCCATACATGGATTGAAATTTGGCCAGTGCCTGCTGAACAGAATTTCAATGTATGGCTGGCTTAAGGCTGGCCCTAGAAGGATGTTTTTTTCGTTTTTTAATGATCAGTGGAGTAGTTCAGAAACAATGTATTTCCCTATCCATGCAAGTAAGGTGGATGGAGGAATCCTCCCCACTGTGCTGCTGTATTCTGACAGCAGGGACTGCTGTCAGAATACACTTCTCATCGCTGTAGCCGCTGATCAAATTAAAATTTTCCAACATTCCCACTCAACAGAGTAATAACGGCCATAGATGGATCAAAGAAACGTACTAACAGTGATACTGACAGTAGCTTCCAGCTCAGAGAGGTTAGGGGTACAGCTGCCCAAAGTCTACATAAACTTTCATTTTAAAGCTGAGTCCACCTTTGGAGCATGTTACATGATACACCAGTATTTGGAGTGTAACATGTTCCATCTCCCTCCCCTCAGTCACTGAGTACTCCCCCTCCATGTGACAGCAGGTGTCCTCCTGCACACAGTTGCTGTCACATTTAAAATCAGTACAGCTGCGTGCGGCTTTGCCCATATTGCAGCATCAGTCATTCACAGGGATCTGCTGCAGCAAACAGCTCGTAGTTCTCAATAAACTACGAGCATGCTGATCAGCGTGCCGATAACCCATTCCTTCAGCTCTCTAAATGGAAGCCCGTACAGAGATACGGACAGAAAGCTGGAAGACATGTCTGCAGGAGCTTGAAACTGCACCTGTGATCCACTGATTGTGGGTACAATGCTTTGCAGGCTTCTGTGGGGAAAAAGAATATATGCACAATTATCTCCTGCAAATAAATGGCCATTTATTATTGTTCCCTTAAAGGTGAACTTACCCATTAAATCTAGATACAGTTGCATCATAACAAAAGGTGTTCATAGTGCTAAAGTTTTTTTATCTTTAAAAGTAGTCACACCCTAGAAAAGCCTGCATGGTGACTGCATGCTGCAAAGCGGGACACTTGCTCTTTGGGGGGAAGCAGTGATCACTTTGCAGAGGTCCGACACACCCATGCCTAAGTCATACAAAGAGTTGTTAAGGCCTAGTTCACACCTATGCATTTTTTAGTGCGTTTTCATTTTTGCAGAAACACACTACAGTCTATTTAACATGGTTTCCTATGGGTCATGTTCACATCTGTGCATTTTAAGGAAAGGGCCAGGGACTTTTTTCTTGAAAAACGCAAAATGCACCTGGAATATGCAAACTGCAACCGGCATAGGTATGAACCAGGCCTTAATCAGCTAAGAACATGGGCTTCACTGATTGCAGAACCATACATTTCACTTATCAGGGGGTGTGTTGAGTCTCTAGAGCGACTGCTGCTCCCTCACAGAGAGCATGGGTCCCACTCTGCAGTTGCTGTCAAGGGACAGGCTTTTCTACTTGGGCTGTAGCTGCTTTAGGTGACAGCTCTAAAACACCAATTAGCTTCCTTATCATCCTGAGGGAACTGTGCTTTCACCCTGGGGCGTGCGCTGGCAGGGCAGTAAAAAAAATCCTGCAAGCAGCATCTTCGGAGCATGTTTGGAGCGCTAAAAAAAGCGCCTCAAAAACGCCCCTCTCAATTGAAATGAATGAGAAGCGCCTGAAAAGCTCTTCAAAAGTGCCTGAAAATGTGTTTTACTGGCAGTTGGGAAGCGCCTCAGTGTGAAAGGGCTCTTTCACTTTTGTTTTGGAGAACCTCCTTTATAGGTGATAAATAAGGTACATTAGTATTTTCAAATCTGCTTTGGAAAAGTTATATTTGTAAATTGGTCAGTTGTTTTCAGCAAGGAGAAGAACAATGTAAAAGCACTTTTAACTCAAGCCTATTGATTTAATTAACCCCAAAGCAAAAGCTATAATCTTACTGGGTGTTGAAAAAAATCAGTATCGAAACCAAATAAATGAGTGAAAGATAATGACACATGCATTGGACTGTCTCACAAATGAACATACACATCTCCTTTTCAATAGAATGAGTGATATGATACACCGTCGGCAGAAGATGCCCTGGTTGTGGCCAGATTTTGTGTACTCGCGCCTGCAAGCTGGAAAGAATCACGATAAAAACCTGAAAATCCTCCACTCATTTACAGATAAAGTAGGTGAATCACAAAAAACAACTTCTATCTCCACCTTGGCTTTCCTAAAGCATTCTGTGGTTACAGCTGTGTGCCCCTAAACACAGAAGTTCATATGAATATTATATATCCATTATGTGAAAAGTCTAGCACATTCACAACTACCTGTAAGTATGTGGACATATTCACATCTGCAAAGCAGCACAGATATTTGACCTATTATGTAAAAGGAGGAAACACAAGACAGTTTTCATTTCTTTTAATTTTAGCAGATTACAGGACAGAAAGTCAGCTTTAAGCTTAAAGCACTGATTTCGGTGGTGGGAGCCCCTCCTCATCCACTGGTGCTGACTCCTGGGTCTTTTAATTTCCTGATCGCCACAAGTGCAGTCCAGATTCTCCTGGTGGCTGCGGTGCCTGGTTTCTGCTAGGTGGTGAGTCTGGTGGTGTCTTCTCTCTCTCTGCTGAGGATCGATTGGGTGATCTGTTACTGGTGACTGGGGGTGCTGCCAGATCGGTGGGGGTTGTCCCATAGCAGTGTTTTTACACCTTTTTTGTGGGGTCCCCTTGGTGACTCATGGAGTCTTTGAAGCACATCTCCCCACCTGATCGCCTCTCTGGGGCTGACCTAAGTGAGTTGCTAGGCGATACCCCTATAAGGAATCCCTTCTTAAGAAGTGGACTGTTCCACCGGCGGTGAACCCTCCAGTTTCCAGATTAAACAAGGCAACCAGGATTCCGGTTGGAGAGTACCCGACTGACAGGAAGGTGGAGGCTGTGGCCCGCAATATGTACACCCCGGCTGGTTCGGGACTGAGGCCTATATTCACCATTGCCCTGGTGTCGCAGATTCTGACCGGATGGGCTAAGCTTTTGCGCTGTGACCTGGAGGGGGAGTAGCTCCCCCCTGCCTTTTCTGAGCTGGTGGACCAGCTGGTCTAGGGGCTGCAGTGTATCTGTGATGCCTCTTTGGATGCAGCCCCCGCTAGTGTCTTTTGGCTCAAATGCTGGTCTGCGGACCAGACCTCTAAAAAGGCATGACTGATCTTCCCTTTCAAGGAGGTCGCCTCAATGACATCATTAAAGGTCTCACAGGGGAGAAGAGTACCTTTCTTCTGCAGGCCTACTAAGGGCAAGAGTCTCCTTCTTGGCTCACAAATTTTTTTCGTCCCTCAGGGTCGACTGACAAGGGTTAACAAAAACACAAAAAAAGGGCGCACCGACCTAGCGCATTATCCTCAATATAGGCTTTATTATTAAGACATAAAAATGGCTACTTGCAAACGCAGGTGAAAATCAATCACATCAAACTCATGAGCTTGAGTCTCAGAAGTAGTCCATACAGGTGTCCATAGTCTCATTAGGATGATGGTTGACGCGTTTCAAGGCATAAGCCTTTTCCTCAGAGCCACTGCCTCGAAACGTGTCAGCCGTCATCCTAATGAGACTATGGACACCTGTATGGACTACTTCTGAGACTCAAGTTCATGAGTTTGATGTGATTGATTTTCACCTGCATTTGTGAGTAGCCATTTTTATGTTTTAATAATAAAGCCTATATTGAGGATAATGCGCTAGGTCAGTGCGCCCTTTTTTTGTGTTTTTGTTTTCAGTATTGTTGGACTGCCCCAAGTCCTTTAGGACAGCAAGACCTTAGCCATCCGAGACGCCATTTATAAAGTCTAGTTGGAAAAGCAGTTGGGGAAGCCTTGTCTTCTGAGCGCAGGAGAAAGATGGTTCATTCACCATATTGTGTTTCGACTGACAAGGGATCAAAGCCCTTCAGGGCCTCCTCTGGAGGACCCAAGCAAACTTGGTCTGGCAAGTTGAGAGTGGGCTTCTCCAGACGCCTGGACAGGGCCCCTTCAGCATGAAGGTGCGCCCTCATCCGTATCGGGGGTGGGGGGGAGGTCTTCGCTGGTTCCCAGACCTGTGGACTCCCCTGGTACAAGACAAGTGGGTCCACGAGGTCATTCGGTCCCGCTACAAGATCGAGTTTCATTCCTACCCTCTGGTATGGTTCTTCCTTTCAACGTGCGACTGTTCCCGGGGGCGGTGCAAGACCTTTTAATTTAAAGGGTGATAGTCCCAGTTCCGACTTTGGAAAGTTTTCAAGGGTTTTACTCAAACCTGTTTACAGTCCCCAGAAAGGAAGACAAGGTGGGTCCAATTCTGTACCTAAAAGCCCTGAAGTGCTTTGTGCAGGTGCAGAAGTTCAGAATGGAGTCCATTTGCACGGTGGTAGCTTCCCTGCAGCAGGGGGATTTTCTTGCCTTCATCGACATCAAGGCCGCTTACATTCACATTTCAATATGTGTCAGTCTCCAGCGCTTCCTCCGCTTTGCCGTTGGAGAGGAGCAATATCAGTTTGTGGCGTTACCCTTTGGTCTCGCCTCTGCTCCTCGGGTCTTCACGAAAGTGTTGGCCCCCGTGCTAGCATTGTTACGCCAATGGGGGATCGCGGTACTGGGCTACTTGGACAACCTATTTCTGTGAGCAGAGTCTCCTACTGCTCTGGTGGAAAACCTGGAAAACACCATATGAGCGTCAGGGAGTTGGAGCTGTATTCTGAATTTTCAGATGTCTGCTCTGGTTCTGTCCACAAAGCTGGACTATCTGGGTCTGACTTTGGACTTGGCCTTAGCCAGAGTACGCGTTCCTCTGGACAAACTTCAGAAACTGCAGGCTGCAATTCATCTCCTGCTGTCCAGCAGATGGTCATCCCTCTGGACTTGCAAGTAGGTGCTGGGCTTGATGGTGTCTACCTTCGGAATGGTTCAGTTTGCACAGTTCCATACGAGGTCCTGGCAAGGGAGATTCTGGCCAAATGGGACAAGAATCCGCAGTCCCCAGATAATCAGATCCGGCTGAGTCAGGGAATAAAAGAGTCCCTATACTGGTGGCTTTGTTCTTCGGCACTCAGCCGGTGGATCTGTTGGCTCAACAGAAAGGTGCAGAGGTTTGTGGCTTGGTCACAGGATCCTCTGGCGGACGCCACAGATGCGCTGGTGGCCCCGTGGGGTCAGTATCGTCTGTTTTACGCCTTCCCTCCTCTCAAGCTGCTGCCAAGATTTCTACGCAGGATCGAGGCAGAAGGAATTTCAGTCATCTTAGTGGCCCTGGACTGGCCTCGCCGGGCTTGGTATGCCAATCTGGTGTGGCTGGTCATCGGCGTTCTTTGGAAGCTTCCTCTCAGAGAGGATCTGCTGTCCCAAGGACCAATCTTCCATCCTCTTTACAGTCGCTGAATTTGAAGGTTTGGCTGTTGACTGCCAGGCGCTGATGGATAGAGGTCGGTGATTCCAACGCTGTTAAAGGTTAGGAAGATCTACCATCGTATGTGGAAGTCGTACATTGTGTGGTGTAAATCTCTTGGGATTTATTCTTGCTCTTTTCTGGTGGCTCGGATCTTGACCTTCCTTCAATGGGGGGGTTGAGCAGAAACTGGTCTTGAGTACTATCAAGAGTCAGGTGTCAGCCTTAGCGGTCTTCTTTCAACAGCCCTTGGCCACACACTCCCTGGTACATACTTTTCTTCAAGGAGTTAGGCACTTGACCCCTCCAGTGCTGCCTCTGTTGCCGCCTTGGGACCTCAATTTGGTGTTCTCGGTCTTCCAGAAGAAGCCTCCTTTTGTGAACCGGGAGATTCCCCTGCTTACGCTGTCTCAGAAGGTTGCCTTTTTGGTGCCTATCACCTCTGCGTGCAGGGTGTCGGAATTGGTGGCGTTATCCTGTTGTTCACCTTATATGGTGGTTCACAGAGGTAAGGTGTTTCTTCGCCTCTGTCAGTCATTCCTTCCTCAGATTGTCTCTGTCTCTGATTTTCATTTGAATGAAGACATTGTGTTGCCTTCTCTGTGTCCCAGGCCAAAACATCCGAAGGAAATTGCTTTGCATGCCTTGGATGTAGTCTGGGCAATTAGGGTGTACTTGGCAGCTACGGAGTCATTTAGGAAGTCACACTTACTATTTGTGTTCACGGATGGGCCTTGGAAAGGCTTGTCTGCTTCCTCTGCAACCATTTCCAGATGGATCAGACAGATGGTGGATTCAGGTCTATTCCATCAAGGGTCAGGTTCTTTCCTTTCCCTGTCAAGGCGCATTCTACTCCTAGGGACTGCCTTCTGCCTTCTGGGCCTTTTGTCATCAGGCGTCAGTGATGCAGGTTTGCAAGACGGCTACCTGGTCGTTGGTTCACACTTTCACAAAGTTCTATAAAGTGGATGTGTTGGCATCTGCGGATGCTTCCTTTGGCCGCAAGGTTTTGTAGGCCGCTGTTTAGAGGACCTGGTCCTCTTTGAGGGTGTATTGTTTTTTTTCAGGTGAGCTCCAGTTGTTTTGGTTGAGCTCCTGTTTACCTGGTTGGCTATAGTTAGACTTGGGAGTTTCTTTTTCGCTGTTCCCACCCCTCATGTTTAACACTGCTTTGGGACGTCCCCATGGTTAAGAAGATCAGGAGCTGTGTCTGTCAATGAACGAAAGAGAAAATGGGATTTTTGACTTACCGTAAAATCCTTTTCTCTGATGTTCATTGACAGACACAGCACCCACCCCTCTGTGGAGTAACTCTTCTGACACTGCTTGTAACAAAACTGAGTACCTATAGCAGAGAGAGGGAGTATACGCCTATGGGACTGCCCATAGGCGTAGCCAGACTTTTTTCTGCCCAGTGTCCTACTCCTGTAGGGGGCAGTATAACCCAATGGTTAAGAAGAACAGGAGCTGTGTCCGTCAATAAACATCAGAGAAATTAATTTTACGGTAAGTCAAAAATCCCATTTTATTTTTTCCCCTAATCCTTTATAAGAGACAGCAAGGATACAGACTTAACAGTTGGAATTATTATATATTACATAAGTTTGAGGAAAACTGTCACTTATGATATCAGGCCTTCTGAAATGTGTATATGTTCAGCATTTGTCATCACTGAAAATAGTAGATATAAAACATACAATCCAAAAAGTATCCATTAAAGTTAGACCAAAGGGAAACATAGATACAAGTGGGCACATGCGAGGAGTATGTATGTGTGGTTTTGTTGAGAAGTGTTTTATTGCTGTTGTAAAGAGTATCCTGAAGTTTTGTTGTATTTATACAATGACAATAAAGTATAACTTATCTTATCTTATCGTATAAATGTTGTGATATACTTGCTAGATGTTTGTTTTTTCAACTGGAGAAACCGAACACGTAAAGCAGATACAAATGGGAATAAATTGGGGAGTAAGGGTATCAGCTAAGGGGAAACCATGTGGACAAGGTCTCAAAGTGGGTGTGTTTCACAATAGGGAAAAGTAAAGGGGGAAGAGGGAAGGTGAAGCTCGAAATGGGAGAATAGAAGACATTAGAAATAAAGGGGAAGAAGCTTGTGAGGATAAAAAGAAGGGAAAGGGGAGAGAGAAAGAAAATTAGGGGAAGGAAGGGAATGAAGTCCAACTTAGGGGACTGGATTTAAAGTGGTTCTAATGGTAGAAGGTTTTTTTCCCTAATGCATTCTATGCATTAGGGTAAAAAAACCTTCTTTGTGAAGCTCTCCCCCAGTCCCCACTTACTTGAGCCCAGCGTTGTGTCTGAGAGTGGAATCACTGCTCTCTCTCACTCCTCACTGACTCTGAGGCAGCAGTGGGAGCCTTTAGCTCCTGCTGCTGTCACAGCCAGTGAGGAGGGAGCAGGCCGAGCTGCACTGTGTATTTCAATGGACACACAGAGCACAGCTTGTGAATGAGCCTGCATGAGTGCCCCCGTAGCAAGCACCTTTCTGCAGGGGAGCACTCAGAAAGGGGAGGGAGCCAGGAGCACCAAGAAGAGGAGAATCGGGGGTTGCTGTGTGCAGAACCATTGCACAGAAGTGTATAAAGTATACCATGTTTGTTATTTTTAAAAATATGTATGTTTTTTCTCTTTACAATCATTTTAAACAAAAATAGGCATAAAAGAGAGGTAGTGACAAGTGTTATAGAGAACAAACCCTACTCACTCATCCCCAGCTAACAAACCTTTCCCTTCCTCCGAGAACATGAACATGTGCAGAGCCAACAAGTTTTAGGGAATGTGACAAGAGTAATTTGTTTGTGAATTGATCAAGTCTTCCATCCTTCTTACATTTTTTCCACTTTTTTAAACCACATCTGGATGTACAGAGGGGAATCTTTTCACCAGCAGTCAGGAATACAAGCCTTAGCCAAACTTATCAGATGTGTAGTGATCAATTTTTGATATATTTTTGTGGGAATTGCACTGTGATGGAGGAGTAAAAAGCAGGTGTTTTTAGATGTTTAAAAACATTGGTTTATGTTTGCTTATTCACAGACCATTTTAGAAAGAGCCCAAGAATTAAAAAATGCTGAAGCATCCACCAATAGTAGTGCAGAATTGAAGAAACCCAAAAAGAGAAGTGCCTTCTTGGATATGCTCCTCAAAGCGACAGATGATGCTGGTAATACTTTGAGCTACAAGGACATCCGTGAAGAAGTTGACACCTTCATGTTTGAGGTAGCTTACTTACTTGCCATCTTTTGACCCTGAATAGTTACCTTTCTTCCTGGGCTGTTGGAATGGATTTTTTTTTTGCGCTGCTGAATACGGAAGTTTAATTGTATTGGTTTTATGCACTTTGTTCTATACAGGCACAAAATTACAAAATAATCATCTTGCACGAGTTTAAAAGTTTACCTAGAGGTCCCTTTGACTTTAAACCACACCCACTTTAGGACATCCACATATATTTTTTGCCATTCTGTACCAATTTGCATGATATGTGCTAAAAACACTTGGAATTTTGGTTAAAAAACATTTTTAAAATGTATGTGTAAGCAAAATACACAAATGCTAATATTTGTTTTTAAAATTGCTGCAAATACTGAAACATATCAGATGATCCTCAAGCAATAAATTGGGGGAGCAAACCCTGAACATGTATATCTAAAGCCGGTGCAGCTATGAACCAAGCGACATGTATATTAAAAAAGAATAGCGCACACATGCAAAAGAAATGACTATCAAATATGGAGACAATCCATAAATAAAAATGGGGATTTAGTCCCACCATATGGCCATATCGTGCTCAAGCCCACCACTACGTCAAATTACCCCATTATCAGTGGGTCCTACACTATCCATAAAAAAGGGGTGAATCCAACCTCTCTAACCCTTGGAGACAACACTCCTTGCTGGGAGAGATGTGCTAATGCACTACAAGGGACTCCTCCTATATCTACTTGATAGTGGACACTGATAGAGTACAGATGTGTGTGGGGGGTGGGGTGCTCAACCTCAGAAATCTGGTCAGACCGAATACATAATAAACAAGCAAAAAATTGGGGGAGCAAACCCTGAACATGTATATCTAAAGCCGGTGCAGCTATGAACCAATCAAAATGTATTATATATCAGATGATCCTGCCAGGAATGCAGAAAGCTCCAAATTCCTATAGCAGGCTGACAACACTGTCACTATTGCACAGAAATAGTGGTCAGGGAAAAGAAACGGCAGAGAACAAGCGCTTAAATTTCTAAAAATCAAGAGAAGGTGATGTGCAGTGTAGTGCAGGAGGGAAGAGCTCAGGCAAAGCTGACAACAGTGTTGTATAGGTAGAGAATGTGGTGAAATTTCTCTTTGCAAAGAATTGCAATTTCCCTGAAAAGTGAATAGTCTAAAAGTATACAGTCATGGCCAAAAATATTGACACCCCTGAATTTCTGTCAAATAATGCACAACTTCGTCCAGAAAATGTTTGCAATTACAAATGTTTAGGCATTCTCATGTTTATATCTTTTGTTTGTATCAGTATGACACAACAAATAGAGAAACAAAAAATCAAATCTGACACATTCCAATGCAAAACTCCAAAAATGGACTGGACAAAATTATTGGCACCTTCTCAAATTTGTAAAAACGAATTGCATTTCAAATTTGTGATGCTCCTGTAATTTGTAATTAAACTCACCTATATCAATTAAAATCTGCTGAAAATATAGAAATCACACTGGCAACCAGATAAAATGGTGAAAAATTGAATCAACCTTTCTGTTGTGTTTCTCTGTGTGCCACATGGAGCATGGAGAAGAAAAAGAACAGCATAAAATTGTGTGAGGATTTGAGAATAAAAAGTATTTAATACCATGAACAAAGCTCAACGTTTACAAGTCCATCTCCAGAGATCTTAATGTTCCCGTGTCCACTGTGCGTAACCTTGTCAATAAGTTTACAGCCCGTGGCACTATAGCAAATCTCTCTGGACGTGGACGAAAGAGAACAATTGATCAGAGTTTGCCAAAACTTACCTGAGAAAACCAAAACCCTTTTGGGAAAATGTGCTGTTGACAAACAAAACAAAATTACAGCTTTTTGGTAAAGCCCATCATTCTGTTTTCAGAAAAAAGAAATTAGTCCTTTAACCTCCCTGGCGGTATGATTCTGTTAGGAATTATGTACCAAAAGCGGTACAATTTTTTGCATGGAAATTTGGCATTATGTATTATAGGCCTACAATTCTTAGTAATTACTGACTTAAACCTGACCAAAACAAGACTCTAGTAGACATCCCAGATGTGATAAATTTGAAACACAAACGCATGAATTATAATCTAATCAATAATATAATTGTAATATATAATATAATATATATATATATATATATATATATATATATATATATATATAATAAAATTATATTATTGATTAGATTATAATTCATGCGTCATATATATTATATATATATATATATATATGTGTGTATGTATATATATATATATATGTGTGTGTGTATATATATATATATATATATATATATATATATATATATATACTGTATGTACACACACATATATATATATATATATATATATATATATATATATATATATATATATATATATATATATATATATATAAATGTTATGTGTTTGTGTTTTGTGCAACGTTTGAATTTCCCTCCCAGTTCCGCTCCCATGCAGCATTGCTGCTGCAGGGAACTAAACCAGGAAGTCATCACACCGACGGACGAGCGGCGGGGATCTCGGCTGGCGATCACAGCAATGGGAGATCATCGCTGGATCGCCAGGAGAAGGTAAGGGACAGCGCTGCACGCTCTGCACATCTACCCCGAGCGTGACTCGGGGATACCGATCCTAGCATAAAAAATCCACCCGAGTCACGCTCGGGGATACCGCTAAGGGGGTTAAAGAAAAGAATACAGTCAAACATGGTTGAGGTTCACTGATGTTTTTGGGTTGCTTTGCTGATTCAGGCACTGGATGTCTTGATTACCAAAGAATTCTGGGGTGCAAATGTAGGGCCCAGTGTCACAAAGTTGAGTCTCCATCAGAGGGCATGCATGGGTTTTACAGCAAGACAATGACCCAAAGCACACGTCAAAAAGCATCCAGAAATGGTTTTAGGACAAAGCGCCGGAGAGTACTGAACTGGCCAGTAATGAGTCCAGATCTAAATCCCATAAAGTAGGGATATGCAAACCGTGGCCTTCCAGCTGTTGCAAAACTACAAGTCCCATCATGTCTTTGCCTCTGGGTGTCATGCTTTTGGCTGTTAGAGTCTTGCTATGCCTCATGGGACCTGTAATTCTGCAACAGCTGGAGGGCCATGGCCCTGCCGTACAGTGCCTGTGGAGAGATCTAAAAATGGCAGTTGGGAAAAGGAAGCCTTCCAATCTGTGAGACCTGGAGCAGATGGCAATAGAACAGTAGTAGAATTCCATTAGAGAGGTGTAAGACACTCATTGATGGTTACAGGAAGCGATTGATTTCATTTTTTTTCTTTCCAACGGTTGTGTGTTATCAAAAATTTAATTGGGGGGAGGGGCAATCATTTTGTCCAGTCCATTTTTGGAGTTTTGCATGGAATGTGTCAGATTTGGCTTTTTGTTTATCCACTTCTTTGTGTCATACCAATACAAAATAAAATAATTAAACATGAGCATGCCTAAAAAAATTGTAATTACAGTAAGTTTCTAGACAAAGTGTTGCATTATCTGACAGAAATGCAGGGGTTCTAATATTTTTGGCCATGACTGTATATCTGTCTTCCCCTGCTTGTAGGTACTTTGGTCTGCTACACCAGCAGCAATACTTTGCCACTTGCCTGCTACTAGGCGTCACTGTGCTGCGATGATGCAATGCTACAGTTTTAGGCTTCTTTCACACGGCGCTCAGTTTTTTTCCTCCGCTGCGGCACTTTTTTTTTTTTTTTTTCACGAACACGGATGACACTTGTGTCATCCGGTCCATATGTCCGCATATCATCCCATCCATTTGCGGATGATATACG
The DNA here is from genome assembly GCF_965119305.1 of Pelophylax lessonae. Taxonomy (NCBI): domain Eukaryota; kingdom Metazoa; phylum Chordata; class Amphibia; order Anura; family Ranidae; genus Pelophylax; species Pelophylax lessonae. The sequence goes on from NC_138768.1 coordinate 721,296,360, forward strand.
GACATAATGTATGTCTATGGGATTGCGGATGTCAGCGGATGACACCGCTGATATCCGATTTTGCGTCCGTTCCGTTTTTTAAACGAAAGAAAAAATAGGGTTCTGTTCCGTTCCAAAAAACGGAACAGAACTGAAAGGACACAAATCGGATGTCAGCAGATGGTCATCCGCTGACATCCGCAATCCCATTGACATACATTATGTCCGTATATCATCCGCAAACGGATGGGGTGATATACGGACATACGGAGCGCCGGTGTGAAAGGGGCCTTATGGCTTACTTGTTTTAGAAATTTTCAAACAAGTCAGCACTGGCAGCTCCCATATTTCTATGGAGACAAGTTTCTCTAAATAAATATGAAGCTTTAAATGCCTTCTCTTTTCTTCCTGTCAAAAATTTTTCATAATGATAATATTGCTACAATCAGCGCAAACAGATTCCTAACATACAAATGCCAGCTGAACACTAAAAGGGAAATCACCCATACCTCAAACATAAATACAATATAAAACAGTGCAGCGCAATAACATTTCTAGAAATATTTCTAAAATTAAGTTGGTAAAGAAAAGTTCAAAACTGGTCATAGCCCATAGCTGCTAAGTCAGTGCAGCAAGAGCAGAGCACAAGCTTGTGGGAACACAGGTACCAGCAGACCTACAGCAGCAAAAGGACCTGTTAACTTTGGGAACCTGATTCAAGTTATCCCAGGAGGAGTAAAAATCCCTATTTTTAGCCCGGTTAATTTGATGAAGTGGGAGTCCGTTGCCTCTGGAGTTACCCTTAAGGCCCCTTTCACACGGCTCCGTTCCATCGATGGAGCCGTGCTGCTCAGCGGGGGATTGATCTGCCAATCCCCCGCTGAGCAGGTGGATGAAAGCTCCATCTCTGCTCTTTGTGCGGAGATGGAGGTGTCAGATCCCCGATCTCCTCTATGGGGGATTCGGATGAGAACGGACCGCATGTCCGTTCTCATCCGATCCGCCAGACGGATGGAAAATAGGGTTTCCATCTGTCCGGATTTGACTGACAGGATGGGTTCAGATGTCAGCGGACGGCCAGGATCGGTTCGGATGTCAGCGGACGGACAGGATCGGATCCGATGACAGAAGACATGTCTCCGCTGACATCCAATGCAACATAGAGATGCATGGGGCATCCATTCAGATCCACCTGAAAAACTGACAGGCGGATCTTAACGGTCCACAAGTGTGAAAGGGGCCTTATGGGAAAGTTTGTTTGACCTGCTGGAAACACATAGGTCATGGATCTCAGATGAGCACAGTGTGTTTTCACTGGTTAAGGTTCTGTCACCTGGAATAATCAACTTCTTCCTTTTCTCACACTGAATTGGATTACGTACTTGGATCCTCTGGGCATTTTGGACTTTTCTTTACCAACTTAATTTTAGAAATGTTATTGCGCTGCACTGTTTTATGTTGAATTTTTCATAATAAACAGACATACAGAGTGTGTATATTTTTTGTTGTTAAAGGCATTCATAGAAAATAGAAAAAGATCATTTTAGCTACTGGCTGCTAATTACATGTTCTCATTTCAAAAATACTGCAGCATACTGATTTTTTTTTGTTTGTTTAATGATTTAAATTTTTGAATAACTTCAACATTTTTTTTCAATATATTTCACTATGCTGGACAAACAGCTGTCACAAAGTATTGCACGTGCTTTATATACTAAATGTACTAATATTTCAGTTATATTATACAGTATTAATGACACAATGTATTAACAGAAATTTAATCTTTAGGGTCATGATACAACTGCTGCTGCTCTAAACTGGTCCTTATTTTTATTGGGATCCCACCCAGAAATCCAGGCAAAAGTGCATAAAGAGCTGGATGAGACTTTTGGTAAGACCTGCAATAATGTAAGGATGACAGCATGGCTCATAGCAGCTTAAATATTCCAGAAGCAGTATAGCAAGAACGCTGCTATTAGAAACACTAACACATGTAGTGGAATTAGTTTCCAAATTAGACATGGGCACCTGCGGGTGGGGATATTGTACTATGAATTTATTTTTATCTCAAATAAAAATAATCAGCACTTTTTGTTTTCTCAAGACCTCTAACTTCTGCTTAGGCAATTTTTCATCATGTGCTCAGTTTGAACCACCCAAATCCTTTTAGATAGCTGATGAGATTATAGCAAATAGTCAGATTTACTTTCTTTTCTATTATTTGATATTTTCATGAACTTTGTTCAATGGCCACTGTGAACCAGTCAAACATCTGGTACATAAGCAAGTCAACCAGTTTAAGAATAACCTAAAAAAATGCCCCTTATAAACTGATTTTCACTATAACTCTCCCATAAATGAATTGGTTCTTTTTAAGATTTAAAGTGCATTTGAAGCCAGTACCCCTTTTTTTTTTTTTTTTATAACGTTGGGCAAGTAGGGAAACAACCTTATTACATAGGGAGACTTGCCCTCCTTTTTTGTCCTAGCAGCCATTGTTACAAGAACTAAAACTGAGGAAAATCCCAAACATTTGAGTGGTTAGTGGAACAAGAATCAAGGGGAACTTGTCCAATGGGGACACATTTTGTAGTTCCTTGGAGAGCATTTCCTATGTGCTAAACCTTTCACCCAAATTCTAATTTGCTGCATTTGTCTGGAACATAGTGGGAGGGAGAGCAGAGACTGTGGTCTGAATATTTATGGCACTTCAGCCAATACCTGGGGAGGTGTGCCCAGAAGGTTGGGGAAGAACCTGAGTGGCAAGGGGGAGATTGCAGCATGCTGGTGTAAGGCAGAATTCCAGGGTCCAGCCTGAAGGACACCCTTGTTGAAGGACATTGCCCACCTGGGCAGAAGTCATTTTGAAGACACCAACATCCTAGCTAGGCTTAGCTGGGGGGGGGGGGGGCAGAGTACAGAGCATCCAAAAAATCCGAGGGGTCAGAACAGAAGAAAGCTCATGGGAGGAGAGCCAGGAAGGAAGTAGTAGGAGAGAGACCCCAGAGGATGAGTGGGTCTTCATCTTCCTCAAAGGGAAAGGGCCTGATGGATATAAGCAGGAGGCAACTGATTACAAGTGAGGACCTGAGTGCTGCTAGAGTGACTGTATGGTACTTTAGTCTCTGGACAGGTCACAGGTACCATAGAGATTCTTTGGGACTTTCTTTTGCTGGGAAACCAGAAGTTGTGCAAATACAGCCAAACAGGGGTGAAATACCATTGGGTGTTGTACAAATGCAGCTGGAGCTGTACAGATTTTAAGCATTGGGCAAGTAAAGCCAGAAATTTAGCAGTCCAAGTTGTTCAAGTTCTAAATTTGTGGGGTATTCTATGCTCCCTATCTCCATCCAAATTAATAGTTTCCCAATAAAAAAAACACAAAAAAGAAACCCCTAGACTGATTCTTGAGCCAGCGAAAGACTGCCGAAAATGCTGCGTGCCTGGCTGTGCGCTAATGGGAGGAAATAAGCCCAAACTACCAGTGACTCTTGGGGGTGCGCTATACATGCTTTCAAATATGCCAGTTTAGGGGATAAAATAAAACTCTTGATGAGAGATTTTAAGTGATGAATAAGAATGTCCCTCTGACATCTTTTTTACATCCTTAGGTCAGTCTGATCGGCCAGTGACAATGGATGATCTAAAGAAGCTGCGCTATCTTGAAGCAGTTGTTAAAGAAGCGCTCAGGATTTACCCTTCAGTTCCATTCTTTGCCAGAACCATCACTGAAGATTGCACCATTAGTAAGATTACAAAGTTTTCTAAGAATATTAACATTATCTCCTGTCTAAAATATTGTGCTCTTGCACTATAGAAGCCAGAGGGCCAAAAATACACAAATCTGAAACATCTTTGTGACTTAACATTGCTCCTTTTTCCATTGAAGCAGGAATGAGACTCTTGCCTTGTATGTGTCAAACTGAAAAATGAAAATAGAGTGCTATGTAAACAATGTAGAGACGTGACCCTGTGTTATGTGGCACCACATGCAATTAGTATGTAAAAGGAACTGTGTATGTATATAGGACATTTGCTTTTATTACAGGACTCAGTCTTTTTGGGTATGAGTCTATCAGCATGGCACATCTTGACTTGGCAATATTTGCCTACTCTTCTTTGCAAAAATACTCCAACTCCAAATATGTCAGATTGAGAGGGCATCTCCTGTGCACAAACAATAGAAAATCCAGAAATTGCGCTAGGACAAAAAAGACGTATAACAACAATTATGACTATGAGTCCATTGAATAAATCTTAAGCTGCTAGCACAACATCCTATTGGTAGAGGATAATATAGTATAATCAAATAAAATAGCAGCACTCAAAGTGTCTATTCCAAACAGTCCTCCAGTGAGATATGCATAAATATTGTGAGAAGGAATCAATATATCCACCACCAAGGAATCTAAAACATGCAGCCTCTTACCAGATAACACTGGATTAAACAGCAGTTAGAAATAGCATGTGTCAATCGCTTTGACATTTGGATCTGATTACACAATCCGCATAGGCACAGATTCCCAGGCACATACATGCAGAAATAACAGGGAAATCATTGCGCAGACATCTTTAACCACTTTAAGACTGAGCCTATTTTTGACTCTTTTTGTTTACAAGTTAAAATCAATATTTTTTGCTAGAAAACTACTTAGAACCCCCAAACATTTTATATATATATAATTTTTTTTTTTAGCAAAGACTCTGAAGAATAAAATGACGGTCATTGCTAAATTTTTTGTCACGCGGTATTTGCGCAGCCGTCTTTCAAACGCCATTTTTTTGGAAAAAGTATGAAAAATCACATTTCAATGATGCATTTAAAAATCTAAACAGTAAAGTTAGCCCATTTTTTTGTATATTGTGAAAGATGTCACGCTAAGTAAATAGATACCTAACATGTTACGGTTCAAAATTGGGCACACCCACGGAATGGCGACAAGCTACGGTCAATAAAAATCTCCATAGGCGACGCTTTAAAATGTATTAACGGTTACCAGTTTAGAGTTAGAGTGTAGATCTTTTTTTTTAATTATTGCTCATGCTCTGGCGATCGCGGCGATACCTCACAGTGTGGTTTGAACCGCTCGCGGCGACGGGGGTGGCTAAAATTTTTTTTTCCTATTCATTTTTTTTTTTTTTTTTAACACAGGTTTTTTTAAAAAATAAATAAATCTGATCACTTTTATTGCTGTCACAAGCAATGTAAACATGCCTTGTGACAGCAATATGCAGTGACAGGCAATGTTCCCTTTAAACTGCGCACATGCGCTGCCGCACAGTCTAATTGACTGTCCCGCTCAGCACAAATTTCAGACCGCGCAACCGCAGACAACCAGCCGCAGACAACGTGAAGACGGTGAAGGTAGTGAGCAGTGCGCTCCGAGAGCCCGCCCATTGTGTGACAATAGCGAATGAAAATTCACTATTGTCACACGGATCCTCCTCCTGGCCAATCAGGGAGCGGGTTCTCCCACCCCATGCCATTGGCCGAGGTCCGAGGAGGAGGCGGGGGGACTGAAGAGAAGCTGCCGTGACTCCATGAGGTAAGTGCACGGGGGGAAAGCTGCTCAGGTCCCAGGTCGTGCTTTAGGTGGTTCCGCATTTGCCTGCCTTTTTCAACTCCAACTTCTGGCTATCTCTACACTTTCTTCCTAGGTAGGAACATTCTGACATCTGAGTTGGATTCCACTCCCCCCCCCCCCCTTTTTATTTTTCCTTGAGCCATACATGTAATTTCCTCACTATGTAGACTGTTAGGTTAGTCAGTTCTGATTCCTCATCCTACACATGCTTTTGCCCCATACTACGTACTCTGTAGGCCCTGGTTTGACCTTGTATATTCTCTTCCCATCTTAGCTCTTGCACTCCCTGTGTGCTTCCTGCTTAAGTTAGCTCTTCCTTGTCACATGCCGTGACCTTCTGTGTCATTGGGGTTTTTTTAAGGACCTCTCAACAAAGAAGAACCCTCCTCTTTTGTTCTCTTTTTTTTTCCTCCTATTCCTGTACAACTCAACTGAAAAACAAACTGAAACTAAAAACTAAAATGTGGTTGCATAAGTGTGCACACCCTTTTATAACTGGGGATGGAACTGTATTCAGAATTTAGCAATCACAATCAAACTCAAGTTAAATAGGAGTCTATACACACCTGCCTTCATTTAAAATGCCTCTGATTAACCCCAAATACATTTCAGGTGTTCTAGTAGGTCTATCCTGGGATTTTTTTATGCCTCGTACACACACAACGATTGTTGGCCGTGAACTTTCGGCCAACGTCCGATCGGCCAATTTTCGGCATGTTAGTATGATGCTTCCGAAAACCGACTGCGACTTTTCGGCCGAATAAAATCTGGTACAGTTTATAGGTCACATTAAATGTGAAAAAAGTTCTGAAATTATTTATCTTTGTCTCATTTTTTTTACATTACAGAAACCTAACATTTTAACAGGGGTGTGTAGACTTTTAGATCCACTGTAGATATACAAAAAAAAACCCTAATCTGAGGAGCTATACAGGCAGTTCCCGAGTTACAACATCCAACTTACATATGATTCATACTTACAAACTGGGGAAGACAAAAGGAAGTTACAGGAAATCTACTCCTAGTAAAGGGAAAGTTGGAGACAGGTGGACCCCTTAGTGCCTCCCAAGTAGTGACCGCATGAGGACTGTGAATACCGACTAGTTTCTGTAATGGATAAACAGAAAAAAAAGGAGAAAAAGGGATTAAGAGTGATGAATAATCAATAAATAAATAAATAAAGAAGACTTGTGTCTCAATCCATTGTTCCCTCATAAAAATCCACATATCACACTATATATAGACACACTATACAGTGCCTTGCGAAAGTATTCGGCCCCCTTGAACTTTGCGACCTTTTGCCACATTTCAGGCTTCAAACATAAAGATATAAAACTGTAATTTTTTGTGAAGAATCAACAACAAGTGGGACACAATCATGAAGTGGAGCGAAATGTATTGGATATTTCAAACTTTGTTAACAAATAAAAAACTGAAAAATTGGGCGTGCAAAATTATTCAGCCCCTTTACTTTCAGTGCAGCAAACTCTCTCCAGAAGTTCAGTGAGGATCTCTGAATGATCCAATGTTGACCTAAATGACTAATGATGATAAATAGAATCCACCTGTGTGTAATCAAGTCTCCGTATAAATGCACCTGCACTGTGATAGTCTCAGAGGTCCGTTTAAAGCGCAGAGAGCATCATGAAGAACAAGGAACACACCAGGCAGGTCCGAGATACTGTTGTGGAGAAGTTTAAAGCCGGATTTGGATACAAAAAGATTTCCCAAGCTTTAAACATCCCAAGGAGCACTGTGCAAGCGATAATATTGAAATGGAAGTATCAGACCACTGCAAATCTACCAAGACCTGGCCGTCCCTCTAAACTTTCAGCTCATACAAGGAGAAGACTGATCAGAGATGCAGCCAAGAGGCCCATGATCACTCTGGATGAACTGCAGAGATCTACAGCTGAGGTGGGAGACTCTGTCCATAGGCCAACAATCAGTCGTATACTGCACAAATCTGGCCTTTATGAAAGAGTGGCAAGAAGAAAGCCATTTCTTAAAGATATCCATAAAAAGTGTTGTTTAAAGTTTGCCACAAGCCACCTGGGAGACACACCAAACATGTGGAAGAAGCTGCTCTGGTCGGATGAAACCAAAATCAAACTTTTTGGCAACAATGCAAAACGTTATGTTTGGCGTAAATGCAACACAGCTCATCACCCTGAACCACTGTCAAACCTGGTGGTGGCAGCATCATGGTTTGGGCCTGCTTTTCTTCAGCAGGGACAGGGAAGATGGTTAAAATTGATAGGAAGATGGATGGAGCCAAATACAGGACCATTCTGGAAGAAAAACTGATGGAGTCTGCAAAAGACCTGAGACTGGGACGGAGATTTGTCTTCCAACAAGACAATGATCCAAAACATAAAGCAAAATCTACAATGGAATGGTTCACAATTAAACATATCCAGGTGTTAGAATGGCCAAGTCAAAGTCCAGACCTGAATCCAATCGAGAATCTGGAAAGAACTGAAAACTGCTGTTCACAAACGCTCTCCATCCAGCCTCACTGAGCTCGAGCTGTTTTGTAAGGAGGAATGGGCAAAAATTTCAGTCTCTCGATGTGCAAAACTGATAGAGACATACCCCAAGCGACTTACAGCTGTAATCGCAGCAAAAGGTGGCGCTACAAAGTATTAACTTAAGGGGGCTGAATAATTTTGCACGCCCAATTTTTCAGTTTTTTTTTTGTTAAAAAAGTTTTAAATATCCAATAAATTTCGTTCCACTTCATGATTGTGTCCCAATTGTTGTTGATTCTTCACAAAAAATTACAATTTTATATCTTTATGTTTAAAGCCTGAAATGTGGCAAAAGGTCGCAAAGTTCAATGGGGGGCTGAATACTTTCGCAAGGCACTGTATATAGAGAGAAGCGGCCATCTCAGTGCTCCAATCACTAAGAACCCAACTAATAAAAGAAATAAGACAAGATACTAAGAAAACAAATATTGATAAATAGAAAACAAATATTGATATATAGAAAGAGTATCTCAATTATACCGGGGTCCAAATGGTTCAAAATGCATCTATCCAGGTGGATGAAAGTATGTCTTATTCAATATAAAAGCCAAAATGCATTCAGTTAGGTATCATCTGCACTGACATTTTTAAAAAAATAAACACATCACAACACAACTAGGAAATTAAATTCCACATATTAGTGTCATAATAGTATAATAGAGATAGATCTGTCAACAGATATTGCATATATCTAAAAGGATCCTTATGGATAACATACAGTGGGGGAAATAATTATTTGATCCCCTTAAGATTTTGTAAGTTTGCCCACTTACAAAGAAATTAAGGATCTATAATTTTTATCAAAGAATTAACCACTTGCGGCAGGTCGGCTGTATTACGCAAAACGACGTACCATGTAATAGATAGTGGAGACACGCACACGCGCTGATTGGCCAGAGGGGAGCTAATCAGCGGGTCCGTCGAACATGATATCCGCCAGCCACCTGCGAACCCTTTCCCCCGATCGGTCACAAATGAACACAGGGATCCTGTGTTCCTCCTGTTTAGGAACACAGGTCTCTGTGTTCATCTATTGAGTACATCCCCCACACAGTTACAAAAGCACCCCCTAGGAGCACACTTAACCCTTTGATCACCCCTGGTGTTTACCCCTTCTCTGCCAGTGTCATTAGTACAGTAACAGTGCACATTTTTAGCACTGATTACTGTAGTATAGTCACTGGTCCCCTCAAAAGTGTCAGTTAGGTGTCCGATCTGTCCTCAATGTCGCAGACCCGCTAAAAATCGCTGATCGCTGCCATTACTAGTAAAAAATAGATAAAAATGACATAAATCTATCCCCTAGTTTGTAGACGCGATAACTTTTACCAATACACATTGGCCTAAATTGATGAAAAAATTAGATTTTTTTTATTCTTTTTTATTGGATATGTTTTATAGCAGAAAGTAAAAAATATATATATATTTTTTTCAGAATTGTCGGTCTTTTTTTGTTTATAGCGCAAAAAATAAAAACCGCAGAGGTGATCAATTACCACCAAAAGAAACCTCTATTTGTGAGAAAAAAAGGACATCCATTTTTTTTTTTTTTGGGTACAGCATTGCACGACTGCGCAATTGTCAGTTAAAGTAACACAGTGTTGTATCGCAGAAAATGGCCTGGTCATTAAGGGAGTAAAACCTTCCGGTCCTTAAGAGGATTAAATGATTGAAACAGAATATCAACCAAAAATCAAAAAAAAAAAAAAACATATAAAACAATTGCTATAAATTAAGTTGCAATTCAGTGAGTAAAATAAGTATTTGATCCCCAAGCAAAACATGACTTAGTACTTGGTGGAGAAAGCCTTGTTGGCAAGCACAGAGGTAAGACGTTTCTTGTAGTTATTGACCAGGTTTGCACATATCGCAATTGGGATTTTGGTCCTCTCTTTTTTACAGATCTTCTCTAAATCCTTAAGGTTTCTTGGCTGTTGCTTGGCAACTTGAAGTTTCAACTCCCTCTATACATTTTTTATAGGACTATAAAAGGACCTTAATGTGCTTCTTCTTGAGCCACTCCTTTGTTGCTTTGGCAGTATGTTTTGGGTCATTGTCATGCTGAAAGACCTATCCTTGACCCATCTTCAGTGTTCTGGCTGAGGAAACAATACATGGCCCATTCATTTGCCCCCCAATGCAGCAGAATCAGTCTGTACCTTTAGCAGAGAAACAGCCCCAAAGCTTAATATTTCCACCTCCATTCTTGACTGTAGGGATGGTGTTTTTAGGGTCATAGTCAGCATTTTTCTTCCTCCAAACATGGCGAGTCCCCCTCCTCAAGAAGGCTCATGTACAGTGATTGGAAAATAGATTGAGTACGCTTCCAGGTTGCGGTACCCTGGGTGCCTATATAACGTAATGAGTGCCACATCCTAATACAAGACTAGTCAAAAAAAATTGGAGAGAAGCATGAACTTTAAAGGCACTGGGTACATAAAATATAACATTTTATTAAATCACATGTATAAAAACATCAAAAAAACAAAAGAAAAAAACAAAACAGTGTAAACATCCCATTCATGAAAAGGGACAAAATTATACAAAATAACCAACTCTAGCAGTTACATTGCTGGTAAGTAATGAGCAAATACAGATCATTCGAATAACATGATAAAGTCATTGATACTTCACATCGAAGCAATCCACCGAAGGTGACAGGGAGGCGTACTGTCTTCCCAGGGAGATCGGACGATGTGTTAACACATAGATATTAAATTTCATTGAGCCATGTTGCTCGACGTGTTTCGCGTTAAGCTTCCTCTGGAGCTAATAGAGCAATGCTCTGTACATAGTCAGCAAGTAACAACGTTAAACGCAACAAGGTAGGAAATATTGGGGAGAATGGATGAGGAGTCCCAAGTCATCAAGAATCGGCAGAAGTGTACTGCAAATCAATATTGGCCAGTAGCTCAGACATATATCAAAAAGCAACAAGGTAGGAAATATTGGGGAGAGTGGATGAGGAGTCCCAAGTCATCAAGAATCGGCAGAAGCGTGCTGCAAATCAATATTGGCCAGCAGCTCAGACATATATCACAACAGCTGGTATGCCAAATAGGTATCAAAAGTTGTTGCATTTATAGCTAAAGGACTCCAAACCACCAAGCTGGAGTAAACCACCAAGCAAATTTAATATCTATGTGTTAACACATCGTCCGATCTCCCTGGGAAGACAGTACGCCTCCCTGTCACCTTCGGTGGATCGCTTCGATGTGAAGTATCAATTACTTTATCATGTTATTCGAATTATCTGTATTTGCTCATTACTCACCAGCAATGTAACTGCTAGAGTTGGTTATTTTGTATAATGTTGTCCCTTTTCATGAATGGGATGTTTACACTGTTTTGTTTTTTCTTTTCTTTTTTTGATGTTTTTATACATGTGATTCAATAAAATGTTATATTGTATGTACCCGGTGCCTTCAAAGTCCATGCTTCTCTCCAATTTTTTTGTCTAGACATGTACAGTCATGCCAATGAACATCTAAATGATTCAGAGGATTGGGAGAATGTGCTGTGGATAGATAAGACCAAAATTGAGGTCTTTGTCATTAACTCGACTCTTAGTATTTGAAGGAAGAAAAATGCTGACCATGACCCTTTCTTTAGGGACGGGCGGGGCTTTTTTGTTTTTTTTCTTTTCAGGTCTGGCAGTGATGGCAGGTGTCCTGATTGACAATGGATTTCCACTGGGGGACATTGTTTTTTTAATTTTTTTTCTTCCTGCCCAGGCCAATTTAAAGCTTTCAGGGCTTGTCACGCTTTGAATGAGAATTATTCAGTCATGCAACACTGTACTCAAATGAAATTTATAATTTTTTTCCACACAAATAGAGCTTTCTTTTGGTGGTTTTTAATCAATACTGTTTTTTTTTTTTTTTGTTCTACAAATGAAAAAAGACCGAAGATTAGAAAAAAAAAAAAAGATGTGCTTTTCTTCATAAATTTTGACCAAAATTGTTACTGCTTCATTTCTTAGGTAAAATTACCCAAATTGGTGTATATTTTTGTGCTGTGTGAAAGTTATAGAGCCTACAAGCTATGGTACCAATCATTGAAAATTGATCACACCTGATGGTCTTATCTTATTTCTTGAGGCCCTAATATGTCAAGACAGAACAAATATCCCCCAAATTACCCCTTTTTTGGAAAGTAGACATTCCAATGTATTAAGTAAGAAGCATGGCAAGTTTTTTTAAGTTGTAATTTTTTTCTCCACAATTCTTTGGAAAATGGAATTATTATTTTTTATTTTTTTCACAAAAATGTCATATTAACACGTTATCCGTGACAGCTCTTTGTGTAAAAATATTCCCCTACACACAGAGCTGTCACAGAGGTTGCAGATTCCCCCGCTCCCCCCCCCCACCCCACACTCAGAGTTCCCACTGAGTTCAGCGGGGAGAACTGTCACAGAGACACATGTCTCTGTGTACACTGGAAGGCTGTGATTGGACACAACCATCAGTTGATCGTAAGGGCCAATCACAGCACCCATATCCCTATCCCGTCTTGGCTGTGTCCTGTGATCACAGCCATCACAGGAACGCGCCGTTGCGTGGCCTCCTGGCCGCGCATGGGTTCTTGTTCTGAGCGATGTACAGAAGCTTCCACCCCACCGTTTATGTATTGTGGGCGGATGGAAAATGGTTAAGAAAGGACTTGTCAAAAACCCTTGTTGTGTCTTTACTCACTTTTTGGTGAATGGGTAGGGGTACTATGCACCTCTTATGTATACTCATTCACATGAGGGGGGGTGAGATCTGGGGGCCCCCTTGTTATTGTTCCTAGCTAGGAAACTTATAGCACAGAAATGGCTCTCCTCTTCTCCTCCCACGCATTTGGAGTGGGTTGGGGAAGTGAATGGGATGCTTCTTCCGGAGCATCTCATTTACAAGCATAGAAGAAGCCCTGGGAAATTTGAAAGTATCTGGGACGCCTGGCTGGATGTTCCAGGTTTGGCCCCGGTACAGCTAGTCTCTAATAGAATCCTAGGAGGACTGACCTCCTCCATTCACGGGACACACAAATCTTGTGGTCACTTAGTATAGATCCATTCATTATAATAGTCAGGTATTGATGATTCACTCAGCCAATATTAAAGTACAATGGTGCTGGAGATGGCTACAGCAGAGGCAAGTCAGTTTGTCGTTTTTGCTTTTGTTTTGGCTTGCGCCAGTTTAAGGAGCGCAGTTTGGAACAAAAATGTAAAAACTGTAATATTTTCGGTTATATCTATATGATGAGATGACTTGTCTTACTTGGCACTGGAGGTTGCCACCTCTGCCTCTGCCATACTTGACAATTCTGACTGACACTACAGATGGTGCGGTAGGTCAAGTACAGGAGACACGGGTATAGGCAGAGAAGATTGTTGAAAGAACTATGCTGCCTACTGTTTCTGATTACCAGGTCTAAAACCGTATCTTTTTATAAATATAAATGGATCTAGGTCTGGTGGATACCTGTTAGATAACCACTTGTTCACTATGTGCCTCTTGTATTCATCTCGTTGTACCATTTATTTTTTTCAATAAAAACTATCTGATTTAAAAAAAGAAAATGGCTTATGTAGCTTTACGTACCATAATGTGCTTTTAACTTTCCTAATCTATCCTAGAAGTTTCATGCATTTCGGTCTTCCACAAGGCAAACTAGAGACATTAAGCTTGTTTTTTGGGAGCATAATGTGGCTTTACGTCCAAAAAAGAGCTTATATATTAACCAATTTTCCCCAAATTTCACACAATAAAAGACTCCCGTTGGCACTTTTCACAAGTGGGTGGAGCAGGTACTAGGGATCGAACGATTATCAGCAAAGCCGATATATTTAGGGCAGATCTTCCCTTTCCCGGTATATCGGAATCGGCCACCAAGGTGACCGATATTGCCGATATTTTTCGGGAAACTGCTTGTACTGAAGTGATGCCTGCAGCTAGAGGCATCAACCCGGTACCGGCGTCCATAGCCGACCGTCGGCTGTCTTGTAATGACATCCGATGTGGCTGAGAAGCCGCTCGGCTGTCATTACAAGGACCGGGAGGGGACGTCCCCCTTCCCGCCGCCTTCCGCGGCTCGCCCGGGTCTCCCGTCCCACCGGGAGACCTGGGCAATCAGCCTGCACGGCCACCGAAGGCCTGATCAAAAGCCGCATTCGGCTCTGATCGGGTCTCCATGCAAAAACCCGGAAGTGATGTCATGACATTAGGCTGTTCACATTAAATGTTTTAGAATTGAAAAAAAATAGTTTAATGTGAAAAGCTTTTGGTGTGATTCACCAAAGAAGCTGAAATTTTTTAGAATTGAAGTTTGGGGGAAATTGGTTAACATCTAAGCTCTTTTTTGTATGTTAAGCCACATTAAGCTCCCCAAAAAACAAGCTTAATAGCCCTAGTTTGCCTCTTAGAAGGCCAAAATGCATGATAGGATAGATAAGGAAAGGTAAAAACTTAGGCTGTGCAAAGTTTAAGGGCAATTGGTTAGGGTTTAGGCACTTTATTACACGCTAGGCTACATTAAGCCATTTTCACATTAAATGGTTCAGGATGTCCCCTCGGGGGGTCAATGGTGGAGAAGGATCTGAGTGTTTTGGTAGATCCTAAGCTTAATAACAGCATGCGATGCCAAACTGCAGTTTCCAAAGTGAGCAAAATCCTTGGCATGGACCCCTGAGAGAGAGAGAGAGAAAATTTTGACCCTGTAAAAATCATTATGACCTCATTTGAATATGCAGTTCAGTTTTGGGCACCATTTCACAAAAAGGATATCGGGGAACTGGAAAAAGTGCAGAGAAGAGCAACCAAACTGATAAGAGGCATAGAGGAGCTCAGCTATGAGGAAAGATTAGAGGAACCTAATTTATTCTCTCTTGAGAAGAGAAGATTAAGGGGGGATATGATTAACATGTGCAAATACATAAGGGGTCCATATACCTAGTGACTTTGGTGTTGAGTTATTCACTTTAAGATCATCACAGAGGACAAGGGGGTACTCTTTACGTCTGGAGAAAAAGATTTAATCTCCAAATATGGAAAGGTTTCTTCACAGTGTGAAAATGTGGAATAGACTCCCTCAAGGTGGTTCTGGCTAGCTCAGCAGCTTGCTTTTAAAAAGGCCTGCATTCTTTCCTAAATGTACATAATATAACTGGATATTAACATGTATAAGTAAAGTTGATTCCGGGAATATCCTCTTGGGGGATCAGGAAGGATTTATTCTCCTGCTGGAGCAAATTGGATCATGCTTTGCTGGGGTTTTTTGCCTTCCTCTGGATCAGCTGTGGGTATAGGATTGTGTACAAGGGATTTTATGATTTTTTTTTTTTTCCTTTTGCCTTTTATTGGTTGAACTAGGTGGACCTATGTCTTTTTTCAACCTGACTAACTATGTAACTATGTTGAAGGCATGTGGCCTGGTATGGTTCAGGATGGGGAGGGCTAATTTTTTTTAATATTGCCGTGGGGATCCTCTTAAAATACGAACCAAACCCGAAAGGACCTGGTATGGATTTGGGGGGTCCCCCTCCCTGTTTTTTTCCCTGAATCGAATTTGTGTTAAAAACTGATGACGTGCGATTCACATGTGTTCCCATAGAAGGCAAAAGTTGGGAATTCGCTTCTGAACGGCACCACAGTGCTTAGAAAATGCACAGGATATTTTTTAATTGGCAGCGAATTTGCACTGGCGCTGCACCGCCCGTATGTGAATCGGCTCCATAGAGAAGGCTGCTGGTTCACATGTCATGCAAATTGGAAGCAGTTCAAAATGCATCCAGTTTGCATTTCTGTGAAAGGAGCCTTAGGGAATAATAGAGGAACTGTCTATGGTGACTGTTTTAAGCAAAAAGAGTCTGTTTCCATCTAAAGGTTTGTAATGAAAAATGACAACTTGATCAGTCAGTTTAGACATGTTTATACAGCGCATAAAGCCTGGTATTTTTCTAACCAGAAAATGTTTTTCTTACCTTGAAAATTTCACGCTGTTATCTTTCTATGTTTTCATTGCTTTAGGAGGGTTTCATGTACCTAAAGGTGTAAATGTTGTAATTGTACCATTCGCTCTACATCGAGATCCAGAATATTTTCCTGAGCCAGAGGAATTTAGACCGGAACGTTTTCTTCCTGAGAATTCAAGCGGACGTAATCCTTATGCATATATACCTTTCTCTGCTGGGCTTAGGAACTGCATAGGTAAGCTATAAGGGTCAGCATATTTACAGCACATGAATCCAAATTATGATACTGTTTTATGAACTTATGTAGCAAAATGTGTTTGTCATATGATATTGAAACAAGAATTTGGGATAAAACTGTCACTCCACTCATAGGGATAGCTGTATTGAAGGTACCATTTACACATACACTATATTGTCAGAAGTATTGGGACACCTGTCTTTTCACGCACATGAATGGCATCCCAGTCTTAGTCCGTAGGGTTCAAAATTGAGTTGGCCCACCCTTTGCAGCTATAACAACTTTAACTCTTCTTGGAAGGCTGTCCACAAGGTTTAGGAGCGTGTCTAAGGGAATGTTTGACCATTCTTCCAGATACACGTTTGTGAGGTCAGGCACTGATGTTGGACGAGAGAGCCTGGTTCACAGTCTCTGCCCTAATTCATCCCAAAAGTATTCTGTCGGTTCCTCCACCATAAACTCGATCATCCATATTTTTTATGGAACTTGTTTTGTGCACTGGTGCGCAGTCATGTTGAAACAGGAGAACATGTTAAATGTTAATTTTATGGAACAAAAAAAAAAAATGAGGTGGGAGGCCGCAGACAGCTAAGTGTATTCATTTATTCACTGAATCTTATACATACTTTTCGCAAACAAGTCGTTTCTGCGCGCCTCAGCCTTTCCCCCTACTAGGAGCGGGTGGCTCAGCCTCGTCAGCGGAGGAGGTTTCCACCTTTAGCCGAGCTCCTAAACTTAGGGTTGACTCCGGAGGTTATTGGCCCCAGAGGCTCAACGACTACCAGTTAGTCTTTTCTTCTTTCTCACATTTCTCTCTTTCATTACTCTTCTCACTGATCTTACTCCTACTCTTAACTCTTCCCTCCTTTCCCTAATCTTTCCCTGTTTCCCCTCCTTCCCCACTCCCCTCTAATATAAAATGGCATACTCTCACTTGGGAAAATCCCCTCTTCTCATTTCCCACAATGTAAACGGTCTTAATTCTCCCGAAAAAAGAAAACGCCTGCTTTACGAATTGAAAAAAAACAAAAGCTCAAATAGTACTCCTACAAGAGACACACTTTCGTGGCCCAAATATCCCTAAACTTCAGACTAGATATTACCCTAGAGCGTACCATGCCACAAATACACATGCTAAAACGAAAGGTGTTACGATCTTGTTCCACAAAAATTGTGACTTTGTGTTAGAGGAGCATTTGGTAGATCCAGAGGGGAGGTACCTGTTTCTGTTAGGTACACTCAACGGAAAACCAGTCACTATTGCGAATGTATATTTTCCAAACAAAGCTCACGTAACTTTTTGCACCATAGTGACTGATGAGCTGAAAAAATTTGCTAAGGGTTGTATTTTGTTGGGTGGAGACTTCAATGTTCCCTTAAATCCCCTGCAGGATACCTCCTCTGGCAAGACGTGCATCTCATACAGAGTCATTAAAAAAATAAAAGACCTTCTAAAATCAATGACACTAGTAGACGCATGGAGAACAATGAACCCTTCAGAAAAAGATTATACCTTTTACTCCGCAATGCATAAAAGGTACACACGAATAGATCATGTCTATATCACTCAAAGAGACTTACCTAAACTTATTACTTCTGATATTGGGATCATTGCCTTTTCAGACCATGCCCCAGTATCGATTTCATTACGGATGGATTTACCGGAGAGGAGGGAGTTCACTTGGAGGCTGAATTCCTCTCTACTAGTGAAGCAAGACATACAAAAAATCGTACTAGACTCTATTACCAATTATTTTAAGGACAACACATCAGAGGAAATCTCACCACTTACTTTGTGGGAGGCTCATAAGAGTGTGGTTAGAGGAGCACTTATTAAGCAAGGAGCATTACAAAAAAAAGCGAATGAAAAACTAATAGCAGACGTCAGTAAAAAAATTTCATCTCTAGAATCCCAACACAAATATAGTGCATCACAGAAAGTAGAACAGGAACTAATTAAACAAAGAAAAACATTGAACGAAATCTTGCAATCAAAGATCAAACGTTCTCTATTTTTCAAAAAGTCCATATATTACGAGCAGGGAGATAAAGGGGGTAGATTACTGGCCAAAGCACTAAAAGAGGCCAATTTTGATAACAACGTTCACAGCATCATGGATAAGGAAGGTAAACTGCAAAGAGACCCTTATAAGATAGCAGAATGTTTTGGAACGTTCTACTCAAATCTTTATAACATTAAGACACACAGAGAAACCGAAAATCAGGAACATGGTCGAGATCAACAAATTAAAGATTATTTACAAAAAAGTGGCCTGCCTGTCCTGTCACATGATCTGGCAAAAGGTTTGGAACGAGAAATCTCTACTGAGGAAATCGAGTCTGTAATAGCAGATTTGAAAACAGGGAAAAGTCCAGGGCCTGACGGTTTTTCATCTCAGTATTACAAGATCTTTACAAACGAGCTGTCATCGCATTTAGCAAACGCCCTAAATTCTATCCTAAAAAACCCAGATTTGTCTAGAGATTTCCTGTTGGCGCACATTTCAGTGATCCCCAAACCAGAAAAAGATCCCAACTCATGTGCCAGTTACAGGCCAATATCCCTACTAAATGTCGATCTTAAAATATTGACCAAAATTTTGGCCAACAGATTAGGGTCCTTACTACATCACATTATAGGACCTGAGCAGGTCGGTTTCATGCAGGGTAGGGAGGCAAAAGATAGCGTCACAAAAGCTTTAAATTTAATTCACGGTCTGAAAGATACAAACATTGAAGGTATGCTACTTTCTACAGATGCTGAAAAAGCATTCGATAGGGTGGCATGGGATTATCTGTTATTGACCTGCAAACATATAGGCCTAGGCCCTAATATAGTAGAAATTAGCCCATTGAATTAGATATTAGGTATTTAGGTACCTCATCCCTGGATAGATTCGGACAAGTAGCAAAAGTGTGGGGCCAGGATGGGATTTTAAGGGTACCGTTATATAACTAATAAAAAAGGTGTATCTACAGGGATAGCTAAAAAGTATATAATTTTTATTATATCACATAGAATGAAAAAAATATAATAATACAAATACAAATACAAGAACATTACTGTTACAAGATAATATGATACATCATCATAGTAACAACAAAATTGATAAAATATCGTCAAAGATAATTTCCTTGAAATGTGGACAGGACTCGTCAGGGGTCACAGTTAGTCTGGAGGTGCCAGAACTGGTATGTGTCCCTCTAGTCGTTCCAAATACCACTACCCGACATGTTTCGCGGTAATACCGCTTCTTCAGGGGTATAAAGGATGTAGCTTGATAAAAAGCCACTAAAGAATGACAAAAGTAGGTACATGATTATCATACATATATCAAAGCGTGTGTACACATACATGTTCGTTTTGCTATTTCGAATATCGGTGTGTGTCAAGTATGGAGCAGTTGGCGATAAGCCCCTCCTACTTCTGACACAAATACGTCATTTATTCGATCACATGGTAAACATTTTACTTACATGGATATACAAGAAGAGTGTTCTACACTGGCATGCAGGCCAAAGCATATATGTGATACTTCCATATTTTTATCAAGTTACATCCTTTATACCCCTGAAGAAGCGGTATTACCGCGAAACATGTCGGGTAGTGGTATTTGGAACGACTAGAGGGACACATACCAGTTCTGGCACCTCCAGACTAACTGTGACCCCTGACGAGTCCTGTCCACATTTCAAGGAAATTATCTTTGACGATATTTTATCAATTTTGTTGTTACTATGATGATGTATCATATTATCTTGTAACAGTAATGTTCTTGTATTTGTATTTGTATTATTATATTTTTTTCATTCTATGTGATATAATAAAAATTATATACTTTTTAGCTATCCCTGTAGATACACCTTTTTTATTAGTTATATAACGGTACCCTTAAAATCCCATCCTGGCCCCACACTTTTGCTACTTGTCCTAGGCCCTAATATGTTGACCTGGATTCGAGCCTTATACACAACCCCCACAGCCAGAGTCAAGGTGAATAACACCCTTTCCCCACCCTTTATATTAAGGAATGGTACCAGACAGGGGTGCCCTTTGTCCCCGCTCCTATTCATCTTGACCCTGGAACCGTTAATTAGAACCATTAACCTTGCTCCTGATATACATGGATTTAGAAAGGACGCAAGGGAATTTAAACTCTCAGCATATGCGGATGACTTGCTGTTTTACATATCGCAACCGCATATCTCCATACCAAATCTAAACAGTCAGTTTAAATTATATAGAACTATTTCCAATTTCAAAATAAATCATAGCAAGTCAGAGGCCCTAAATTTGTCACTTTCCCCTAACCTTCTCAGACTTACTATGGAGAACTGCCCATACAGGTGGGAAAAGAAGGCCCTGAAATACTTGGGTATTAAACTTACTCCTAGACTGGAAAACATCTTTGAAACAAACTTTACTCCACTTTTAAAACAGATTGATGCAGATCTGAAAAGATGGAACGTTAAATCATTCTCCTGGTTCGGCAGAGCATCAATAATAAAGATGACCATCCTGCCCAGGCTCCTCTACCTCTTCCACACTCTCCCAGTCAGAATACCAATGCCCTTTTTCCATAAACTAGCCTCTTTGCAGAGGATTTTCATCTGGGCGAACAAAAAGCCAAGAATAAAACTCAAATACCTCCAAATGAGTAAATTGAAAGGTGGTATGAATTTACCGGATTTTTATAAATACTACCAGGCGACACATCTTACGAGAATCTTGGATTGGTTCTGTCACGCCAGCAACAAAGACTGGGTGGGTGTGGAATTGGGCTGGAGTGACACTCCGGCTAATCACTTACTATGGACCAATTATCAAAACCTCCCATCTGAGATCAAAAGACATCCACTGATCTCGACCACGCTAAACGTCTTTAGATCTATTGCACAACAACACAACATCTCCTCATTTCCGAGCCCAATCACCCCGATATTAAATAACCCCGACTTCATTCCAGGCTTAAACAATCGCTCACTACTTACATTGCAGAAGAACACATCTTGCCCCTTGCTCATTATGCACTGTTTCCACAGAGCGAGTTTTAGATCTTTCGATGACCTGAAACAAATATGTTCAAACACGACACCTCTTCAATATTGGAACTATATGCAAATACGGGACTTTATCCTACACCGTAGACACAAAGACCTTCTTACTAGACCATTAACTGAATTTGAACGGCAGTGCCTGCGTGGTGATAGAATTGAAGGGGCGACCTCACAGTCGTACCAATTACTTATTTCTGCACCTCCAAATTTCAAAGACCCATATAAAGAGTTGTGGGAGAAAGATTTGAGACGCACCATCTCCTCTGTTCAATGGGAAAAAGTTTGCTATTTTTCCCACAAGTGTTCGTTGAGCACCAGACTACAGGAGACCTCTTATAAAATTAAAACTCAATGGTACCGTACGCCTGTCGCCATTCACAGATGGTCTAGTGAGAGTTCAGATAAATGCTGGCGGTGTTGCTCTTCCCGAGGTACTTTCATGCACATATGGTGGGATTGCACGCATATCAAAAAATACTGGAACGGGGTTATTAGATGGATACGTCATATTACTGGAACCAAATTGATCTTAGATGCAGCTTGCTGCTTACTACACCTAAACCATCTGACTTTTCAAAAATACAAACGGTCACTGACAAGACATTTACTCAATGCAGCGAAGGCATTAATACCCTTACATTGGAACTCTCAAACAGCCCCTACCATTCCTGAATGGATAAATAAAATACGATCCATTTATGAGATGGAAGAAACACTAGCAATTAGAAATGAAAGGAATGACATTTTCCAGAGGCTCTGGTCCCCTTGGCAGAAATTCTCTGTCTCTAAAGAGTACGACGAACTTATGAGCAAATGAATACAAGTTTCAAATTATGGGATGAAGTTTTCCATTATCAGACCCTTTTCCCTCCCATTATCCTACACTCCACCTCCATCCCCCACCCTCATCTCTCTCTTTCTCTCCTATCTCTAAATTTCCTACCTTCTTCTTTTCTTTCCTCTCTTACTACTAATATCTTTCTTCAATAATGATGAAGCCAGTCTTTTGCTGGTTCCATCCTCTTGAGATTTATAAAGGCCTTTGTGCTACTGACAAATGGTTTTCTTTTTCTTTTAATGCTTTTTGGCGGGGAACATCTTGCTTAGATCTGTAGAGATTGACACTTTCCCCCCATTTATAACGCTGAAACCACATCTAATGTGATGATTTTTGATGGCATTATGTTTCTCATAATATGGTTTTGAGATTTTTGCACTTTGATTACCTGTTATTGGTTTTTGTATTGTATATTTCAACAATATGTTGTAATTTTTGTTTTGCATTATTTTGAAATAAAGCTTTTATTGAGAAAAAAAAAAAAAAAAAAAAAAAGAAACAGGAAGGGCCACCCCCAAACTGCCCCCATGAAGTTGGGAGCATGAAATTGTCCAAAATGTCTCAGTAGGCTGATACCTTAAGAGTTCCGTTCACTGGAACTAAGGGGCCGAGCCAAACACTAAAAAACAATGCCACACCATAATCCCCCTCTACCAAATGATT
Organism: Pelophylax lessonae; assembly: GCF_965119305.1. Classification (NCBI taxonomy): domain Eukaryota; kingdom Metazoa; phylum Chordata; class Amphibia; order Anura; family Ranidae; genus Pelophylax; species Pelophylax lessonae. The sequence goes on from NC_138768.1 coordinate 721,319,209, forward strand.
TGGACCACTGCACAAAGCAAGGTCCAAAAGACATGGATGAGCGAGTTTGGGGTGGAGGAACTTGGCCTGACCTCAACCCGACAGAAACTTTTTGGGTTGAATTGGAGCGAAGACTGCGAGCCAGGCCTTCTCGTCCATCATTAGTCCCTGACCTCACAAATGCGCTTCTAGAAGAATGGTCAAACATTCCCATAGACACACTCCTAAACCTTGTAGACAGCCTTCCCAGAAGAGTCAAAGCTGTTATAGCTGCAAGGGTGGGCCAACTCGATACTAAACCCTAGGGACTAAGACTGGGATGCCATTTAAGGCATTGTGCGTGTAAAGGCAGGTGTCCCAATACTTTTGACAACATAGTGTACTGTATGTGTTGCGGTAAAATTATGTTTTACAATGCCTTATCGCAACTCACATGAAAACATAATACAGTGTGTGATATGGTGCCATTCATTTTCAATGACATCCCAACGCACCTGTACAGTGCACTCAACCAATAGGTTGATTGAGATAGTTTACATCTTGGTGTTGTGGTGCTCTTTATAGAAAAAAAAATGCTGTAGGTCTGTGAGCAGCCCATTCAAAATGAATAAGCTGTCTTACTGCAACATATAACCTTGCAGAAATACTGCACATTACTTGTGATAATACAATGAAGTATGAACAGCTCTAAAGGAGTAGAATGCTCACACAGTATAGCAAAACTGTATTTACTGCAATCATCCAGTCATGTGCCAGAGATTTTTTTAATTATTTGAAAAGAACACAGCTTCAATGCACAGAGTGAATTTTCAACTTCTTTTGTAATATCAGCCCCATAGCAGTCAAGGAACGGGAAAGAAATCATTAAAAGTTTGACTTGCAACATTATTCACCTAGTTGCCAACTGCCCCAAGTTTCTATGATTAGTAACTGATTTTGTTCCTGGGGATATGTCCATGATTTTCTAAAATGACAAATTTTGCTATAATATTTGCTTTTTTAGTTCATTTTGATTGAAAAGCAGTATTTAAAAATGCTAAAAAGAGAACTGTATGACAATGTAAAAAATATGATGTAATTATGTATACACTAATACCTAGTAAATAGTTTGAAAGTAGTGTGTTAGAAATACAACAGAGGTGCTGCTGTTGCCTACAAGTAATTAAAGACTCCATGTTCATCATCCTTGATTTGCTGCATGCTGGGTAACTGACTTGTGAAGTTTATATACTTTTCTCTTTAGTTCATTGACATACACAGCTCCTGATTCTTTTTAACCATTGGGTTATGCTGCCCCCTAAAGGAGTAGGACACTAGGCAGGAAAAAGCTTGAATGGAATTGTTTCCTATCTTTGCTATTTTGTTCCTGTGAGAATCTACAATCAATTGCTAGACTGGGCGACGGACTGCATAATCTAGATCCAGGGATTCCTCCCAGTCTGCCCAGCGAGCGTGTGCAGACCGCGGCTCCGTGCTAGGTCGGCCTGCGAATTAAACGTCTCACGAGGACGCATACGACATGGCCTTGGCTTGAGTCGCAGCATTTTTCCTGGCACCCACATTACGATGGAGCGGTGGTCTGTCCGAAGCGGTGCCCACCCTGTTCCTGGCATGGAAAGTAGCTGCCGCCTCTACTCCTTGAGGGTTTTGGGATAGACGTGGGCACCTCCCTGGGACGGTGGGACCCCTGGGTTCCCCTTATTCCCCCCTAGCCCCTCTAAAATTTTGGTCACTGTGGGTCTTTCGGCCCCCCCTCCCTGGGTTAGATTATGAAATGGCTGTTGCCACAGGCTCTTAAGGGGGGCTGGTTGGAGTTGCTGCTGACCAGGTTTTCCTGGTGTGCAACGGGGGGTTGAACAGGGATCCCTGCCACCCTGGGGGTGGGTGACTAAGGCAAGGATGTCCGAGCTCCCTGCGGCGGTTGTTGGGCTGGGGGAGTAGATATTTTAGCATTACGCGGTCGTATCTGCCCGAAAATTTAGGCCGCGGCTTTGCGGCCTACTAGTCAGAAACTACGTGAGGCGGCCCCTGGGAGGGTGGCTGTAGCCACTGCCTCTCGTTTGGGCATCCACCCTCCCCTTCGTTGCCCCTGGGTGGTCGGCCAAGCTTTTGCCAGGTTTTGCTGGCTGTTTAGAGGACCTGGTCCTCTTTGAGGGTGTATTGTGTTTTTTAGGGGAGCTCCAGTTGTTTTGTTTGAGCTCCATGTTACCTGGTTGGCTATGGTTAGCCTTGGGAATTTTTTTTTTCTGCTTTTTTCCCACCCCTCATGTTTAACACTGCTTTGGGATGTCCCAATGGTCAAGAAGAATCAGGAGCTGTGTCCGTCAGTGAGCGAAAGAGAAAATGGGATTTTTGACTTACCGTAAAATCCATTTCTCTGATGTTCATTGGCGGACACAGCACCCACCCCTCTGTGGATTTGGCTTTCTTCTGACACTGCTTGTAACAAAACTGAGTGCCTATAGCTGAGAGTGGGTGTATACCCCCTGGGACTGCCTATAGGCGTTGTCAAGCTTTTTCCTGCCTAGTGTCCTACTCCTGTAGGGGGCAGTATAACCCAATGGTTAAGAAGAATCAGGAGCTGTGAACATCAGAGAAATGGATTTTTCAGTAAGTCAAAAATCCCATTTTTTCAGGACAGTGACTTACTAAAAGTGAAGAAAGGATCAAGATGAGCTTGTTCAAAAACGAGCAAGCTATGCTGACAGGTTCCTTTTACACATTTTTGACACGTTGCCTTCTAAAATAACTTTTTTAAAATGCCAGTTACCAAAACTGCCTAAATTCATAAATAAACTTCCCAGAAGCATGTATATTCAGAAATACTCATACATTATTGATTTTTAGATGTAACTAATTACAAGAATCTGACATCCTCTTACGAGGTATTTGAGCTTGTATGGTCATTCTGATTTAGGCTTAATGAGCTTTGATTCACTAATTTATGCATCCAAGTATCTGCACATTAAAATATTGTTATGCTTTGCATGCTTTTACATAAAGTTGCTTATTCCAAGAGGAGTATAGAAAGTTGCTGATGTGAATATTGTTACTAGAAGGACACACGTGATTTTGATTTCCACACGGGGACAATTTACTAAAGTAGTAGGCTGTTCAATTTGCAATGTGAATCCTCACTTTTCTCAAAGTGGATGTTAATAAAAAGTTGAACGCGTGTTCACTTTGAAGACCCAGTCACTTCTGAGGGAAAAAAAAGACTAGTTCTAGATTTTTGCTAGAACAGGATTAGTTTGTTGATATGAACATAGCTTCATCATATTCACCAAACTCAGTGAATAGTCAGTCCCCATTCCTTGAGGCCAGGTTCACACATATGCGAATTGGATGTAGGTTTGCCCGCATCCAATTCGCATGACAGGAGAGTGTGACCGACTTTCAATGGAGCCGGTTCACACAACTCTGGGGTGACCGCGGTCCGCATTGAAAAAGGGTCCTATGCATCTTCTGTTTCAGTTCGGGTGTGAATTCAGGCTAAAATTCGGACCTGATTCGCACTCTGCAATCAGTGAACAGGGACGCACCAAACCCCATGCTGTTAACCGCAGACCGCAACAATGAGAATGGAGCCTCTCTAAATCAACCCTTATCAAATTATTTCCATTTGGTTTCCAGACGGGCTTGTTGCACCCTACATACAAGGTCTAGCTCTCTCTGTTACATGGAGCCAAATCCAATAAAGAAGATCCACCATGAAATGTACAACCAAGTAATGAGTATTAATTATCGCAGTTCTAGGATCTCCCTTATGTTATGTAATAATATGAAATGTGGGGGCCACCTTGGATAGCATATTTATGTGAAACCAAAAGTGGTTAAGTAACTTACTTTTTCATGTATGTTGTGTCTCTGCTTCAACTTTAGGCCAACGATTTGCTTTAATGGAAGAAAAAGTTGTTCTTTCTACCATCCTGAGAAACTTTTCTGTAAAAGCAAGACAAAAGAAGGAGGAACTTTGCCTGGTGGGAGAACTCATTTTGCGTCCGCAGGATGGCATGTGGATTGAGCTGGAGCACAGAACACCTAGCTCTTCTACTCAAACCTTGTGAAGCAACATCACTGTGTGAACCTTAACTTACTATCACTTTAATTGTTATTAATTGTAAATAGCTCATTCTGTCTGCTTGTGGACACATGGGAATACATATAAATTGTCCCAAGTACTGGACATTTTATTGATGTAAAAAGACAGCCAGACAATATGTAATTCCTGATGCCTTACAAGCCCACTTTGTTCCATGGGCAATATTGGAAATACCTCAGACCACAAAAATGCAATATTTTAAAACATAGTTGGTTACGTGTAGAAATGCATAGGAAATGGATGGGGCACTCCGTCAGTTGTAAAGATCTGTAGCATTTTATTCATTGTTTTGTTAGTCATTTGTACTTAATCAAAATAGACAGAAAGAATGAAAAGATAAATATCTTGTGAGGTAGTGATGATATGCACAATACAATAACCAATCGGAAGACTGCATTATGTGAGCATGGCTCTGTGAAGTGCCTTGTAGAATAAAAGGAATTGCAATTCTTGAAATCGGAAGTAAGATTTAGCTGACTGTCCTGTCTTTGTTTTGCTTTGAATAACATTACTCATTCGTTGGCATTCCAGTGGCAAAAATGCATGAATCCTGGTAACTGGAGATTTAAAGCAGCCTGTCACTTTTCAAATGTCTTACTCATTAATCCAATAATGCAAGTTATATAATGTTCTAATATACTTCATATGTCAAAATGGTTATTTTAGAAACTGCCTGTTTCCATAGAAACAGCTGTCATGACTCTGAGTAGACAGCCTGGCCACTGGAGTTCTGTATAAGTCTACTTTTATACCTCCTTTATTAAACTTAGCAAAGCTACTTAATCAACTCCTCATCCACCAGTTTCACTTTATTTGTAAGACGCTAAGAAATAGCTTAATGTTTTTAACTGAAAGGAGGTGTCTAAAATGTACAGGAGAGATAAGATTGATAAAAAGGGGTATGTGTGGTAATGTCCAAGATTCAGAGCAAAAATTTCCAGTTTCATCAAATGATTGTAGAAAATGTCATAACTTGTATGCAGCTAATTGATGGTTAAGATCAAAAACAACCTATTACAGGTTTATAGTGAATCATTCACCATTGCTAAGACATTACTTTTTACAGTGTATTTGATACACACCTCTGCTTCATTGGAATTGAAGTCTAGAGCTCTGACATATCTCCTATATTAACAGTTCAAAGAACACATCTCTGTATGGGCCTCCGGGTGCTTTCATTTGCATAATGCGTGAGAGATCTCTCCTGAGTCAGAAATGCAAGTTTGTTAGGTTCCTAGAGCACTGAGAAGCAGTTTTAGAATGCAACTAGGGTACAAGTACCTTGATGTGTAAACTACCAGGAAAACTGACAAAATTAGTAGCGTAGATATGGTGGCAGGTTTGTTTAATTGAACATTGGATTACATTAGTTTCATCATAAATTTTCTGTACAATAGTGGTGTAATGGAGTTTTGAGGGATGTGTAAAGTGTTGGAAAACATGGTTAGGATGGAACATTAACATTCCTGACATTTTTTTTATTACTGTTAAAAAAATCAAGTAATGTATTTTGTACCTTCCAAAAGAAAGACAATAAAATGCATTTTAATATATAAAATGACAAAAAGCAGTCAATGGTCATTCTTCTGTACATGATTATAACAAGATATGTTTAATCGCAATATGAAATGGGGCATTTAAACCCACATTGTCTAATTGATTTAAATCCTTAATTGACAACCAGTAATGTTTTTCTGGGCTCAAAAAATTTTCTTGTTAAGAGCTGTATGTGTGAACAAAAAGAGGGCCATGTGTCATCAGTAAAGCGCCAATATTTTAGAAAACAAGTAAAAATATTTATATGCTGCTATTACCCCCGGTTCACACTAGGGCGACCTGTGAGGCGACCTGGTCACCTCACAGGTCGCCGCAGGTCGCCTCCCATAGGGAAGCTACGGACCCGTTCTAATAGGAGCGACACAAGTCGCTCCGACCTAGAAAAAGGGTCCGGAGCTTCTTTGGGGCGACCAGGAGGCGACCGCCATAGACTTCAATGTTATGAAGTCTGTGGCAGCCGCTCCTAGGTCGCGGCGCGCTGCTCGCACCGCGATCTCGGAGGTCGCTCCTGAAAGTAGCGTCGCGCCAGTGTGAACCGGCGCTAAATGATCATATAAAATGAAAGTTAGGAAATGGCTGATAATGGTGCCAAAAAATCCAGTATTTATCATGGTTTTTCTCCAATACAACTGCAGTCAGCTATAAAACTACAACTGAACAAATTACAGTATATGCAACAATAGCCAGCATGGTATTGTTCTAATATTAGACATATCTTTATGGAGAAACCCACACTATATTTTTGTTATGTCTTCTCAATCACACAGCATATCTGACAATAGTTTTAAAAAAATATTTCCTACCTTTTTTAGTTCATATTTTTAAGGAGGTAAAGTATGTATAAGACACTATAGGCAGCTTATGTTGCTTTGAATATTTGTCATTAACAATGTACCACCAAAGCCTTGAGATTGTTAACCCTTTGTTAGGTCAGACACATGCAGTTACCAACTAATAATTAAATCTGCCATCACATTACAGATAAGAATAATTGTAGAAAACACAACTCTCCAGCCCCTCAATAAATATTACATAGGAAGGGAGAACTAAGTAGGATTTTTCAGTTCTGGAGTTTTCATAAAAAAGCATGTAAAACACTTAAGCAGCAATTTTTGTGTTTTTTTTTTTTTTTTTAAGTGGTGCTAAACCCACAACAGTAAAATCAGTCTGTGTATATACAGTAAAGCGTGCTTGTTATACTCACTGTGGCACACATGACTTGACTTAAGTCACCAGTTTGTAGACTTGAGACTTGCTTGACTAAAATTAATAAAAGACTCGACTTGACTTTGACTTGGTATTCATGACTTGAGACTTGACTTTGACTTGAGACATATGACTCGAAATGACTTTACTTAAAGTTATTAAATCTTTGCATTTTTTCAAGATGTGTTAAAGCAAAATTAATGTGCCTGTTATGTTTTTGACACCACAGTCACTTAAAACACCTCAGTGTGTTCTGATTTTTAGGACACTGGCTGTTTAACAATGGAAATACTTAACATGTTTTTTAGTGACTGTGATGTTGAAACATGACCGAACGAAGGATTTTGAGTTGTTTGGGCATTCAATGTGTTTCTTTAATATGCCAAGAAAAAAGCACTAAGCAGTTTTGTTAATGTTGAAAATAAAACAAAACCTTTGCCGACCCGTGAGTTTTAACTGATTTAAAGGTGAACATTGGGGTAGATCAATATTTTGACTTGATTTGTGACTTGACCAAAAATAAATTACTTGACTTGACTTGCTTGACTTCTAGCAGGGACTCGACTTGACTTGCTTGCTTTTCACCACAGTAACTTGGGACTTGCTTGAGACTTGAAGGTTAAGATCTGAGACTTGCTTGTGACTTGCACATGTGTGACATACTCCCATGTCTGCTAGTTTCTGCTGAAGGGAAGGATCGGGGCTCAGGCACAGGAAGGGTTGATTACTTCTGCTTGAATGTGAGTCCTCCAAGGCCCATTAGGAGAAACCATGTGACCAGAAACGAAGTACTGGTTGTTTTTTTATTGATGGAAGGCACCTGGAGCAAGTTTGGCATAAAACTCAACCTTTGAAAATGCTCTTAATAATAGTGTAATTTTTAAGTATATAAAATGTAAGTGCTCTTGTTTTCTAATTCAAAAAGAGCCTCTACATTGTCATGGAGTTTGTTAGAGTCTGTGTTGCCCAGAGCAACAGCCAACCATATGCAAAAAAAAATGCTAGAGTGGTGTAAATCCTGATGGTTAAAGCAAAAACAGACAGTAGTCATTTCGCCTAGTCAGGTCAGGCACAAATAAACAGATCCAAAACAGAGTCCAGGTTCCAGACAGGTAAACAAAACTATGACAATAGCAGAAGTTGCAGACTAATGATCAGAATAACCACAGACAAACCAGATGCAGTTTAAACAATTCACAGGAATAATCCAAGGCATGAATTATAGGACAAAAAAATCAGTCAGATAGATCTCTATACCCAGCAGGAGCAAAGAAAACGCACCTGTTGATCAGGCACAGTGTCAGGTTGTCATGGATGGGGTCTTTTTCCACTAGACGGCAGGCTGCCAAATCAGGATTTGGTTTTAGCAACTAGGGCAAAGGCCACATGGTAGATGCAGATAACTCAACTGCTCGCTTGATTAGCGACGATGAGAGCCCTAGAAGGACCGAGATGGAGCGTCTAAAGAGCCAACTGATCTTTACCAGAGCTCCTGATGGTGGATTCCTGTGCTACAAGGGACTCTTCTCTGCCTTCTCTGCAGTAGCTGCCAGCCTGGGTGGGTCAGCGGGCTACAACTTTGGAGTTGTCAGTATAAAAACCTATTTTCTAGCACACTTACCAGCTAGCCAGCAAAACCATTTCTGAAAGCTGCACTGCCTTGTCAAGACCACTCTGTATAGTGAGGTTCTAACTCTAACCTATGAGAGCCTCCATGTTGGAACATATAATAATGGATACATTTGGAACAAGTATGCCTGAAGGTAACCCATTCTTCCATAAAGGCACAAGGACACACCTGAACAAAAAAAGAGAAAAAAAATAGTTCTTAGTACAGTTATCAGCTAACTAGCTAAAAAAAAAAGCAGAAGAACAAATGACACTGCTTTTATAAAAAAAAAATGCATTAAAAGCAGAGATTTTAGTTGTACAAAAATTTCAAACATACAGTATCTCACAAAAGTGAGTACACCCTCACATTTTTGTAAATATTTTATTATATCTTTTCATGTGACACTGAAGAAATTACACTTTGCTACAATGTAAGTGTACAGCTTGTATAACAGTGTACATTTGCTGTCTCCTCAAAATAACTTGTGAACTTGTAAAAAGTGAGACACACCTAAGTGAAAATGTCCAAATTGGGCCCAATTTGCCATTTTCCCTTCCTGGTGTCATGTGACTTATTAGTTTTAAAGGTCCCGGGTATGAATGGGGAGCAGGTGTGTTAAATGTGGTGTTATCACTCTCTCATACTGGTCACTGGAAGTTCAACGTGGCACCTCATGGAAAAGAACTCTCTAAGGATCTGAAAAAAAGAATTGTTGCTCTACATAAAGATGGCCTAGGCTATAAGAAGATTGCCAAGACCCTGAAACTGAGCTGCAGCACGGTGGCCAAGACCATACAGTGGTTTAACAGGACAGGTTCCACTCAGAACAGGCATCACCAGCGTCGACCAAAGAAGTGCTCAGCGTCATATCCAGAGGTTGTCTTTGGGAAATAGACCTATGAGTGCTGCCAGCATTGCTGCAGAGGTTGAAGGGGTGGGGAGTCAGCCTGTCAGTGCTCAGACCATACGTCAGACACTGCATCAAATTGGTCTGCATGGCTGTCGTCCCTGAAGAAAGCCTCTTCTAAAGATGATGAATAAAGCCCCCAAACTGTTTGCTGAAGACAAGCAGACTAAATACATGGATTACTGGAACCATGTCCTGTTTTCTAAGATAAACTTATTTGGTTCAGATGGTGTCAAGCATGTGTAGCGGCAACCAGGTGAGGAGTACGAAGACAAGTGTGTCTTGCCTACAGTCAAGCAAGGTGGTTGGAGGGTCATGGTCTGGGGCTGCATAAGTGCTGCCGGCACCAGGGAGCTACAGTTCATTGAGGGAACCATAAATGCCAATGTGTACTGTCACATACTGAAGAAGAGCATGATTCCCTGCCTGGGCCGCAGGGCAGTATTCCAACATGAGAAGGACCCCAAACACACCTCCAAGAATTGGAAAAAAAAACACTTGCACCAAACAATCTATACTGTGAAAAAGTAAGATGTAAAACTAGGACTGCCACTACTACAAGCCCTAGGGGTAAGGAACAGGAAAAAAATAGTCGGACAATTATTATCAGCGCAAATTCCTCAGTTAGATGAACGTTACCTATGAAAACTAACGCAGTACAAAAATCATATCATAAATAAAGTGCTCAAGTGCAATAAATACATTTAAATACAACACAATAAATTAAGAGGAAAATTATGAAAGGTTATTCCAAAGATAAATAATTCCTAGAGAAAGCGCATCTATTGTCCAAAAAAGTTGTGCTCAACCTCAGTGAATAATAATTCCTTTGAATTCCAAACAGCATGTATACTCTTCTTAAAAGTGCAAAGTGCTATCCACCAGATACAATAGTGATGGTGACACCCTCCGTGTGCTAGGAGATTGGAAAGAATTCAAACTCACCAGATATTGTTGATCTCTTTTACCTTATGGCAAAAGAAGATCAATTAACGCTTGGGAGATCCCCATGATCTGTAATCCACCAGCCCATACGTACTTTGAGGATGATCCAGATGTTGTTTATCTTTTACCTTATGATCTCCCAAGCGCTAATTGATCTTCTTTTGCCATAAGGTAAAAGAGATCAACAATATTTGGTGAGTTTGAATTCTTTCCAATCCCCTAGCACACGGAGGGTGTCACCATCACTAATGGATCTGGTGGATAGCACTTTGCACTTTTAAGAAGAGTATACATGCTGTTTGGAATTCAAAGGAATTATTATTCACTGAGGTTGAGCTCCATTTTTTTGAAAAATAGGTGCATTTTTTATACACTTGGACTATTTGTGCTGCTAATAGTTATCTGACTATTCATTTCCTACACCTCCAAGAAGACCACTGACTTGCTAAAAAAGCTGACAGTAAGGGTGATGGACTGACCAAGCATATCTCCAGACATGAGCACGTGCACTCAACTTCTTTGGCTGACCATGGTGAGGCCTGTTCTGAGTGGATCCTGTCCTGTTAAACCACTGTATGGTCTTGGCCACCGTGCTGCAGCTCAGTTTCAGGGTCTTGGCAATCTTCTTATAGCCTATGCCATCTTTATGTAGAGCAACAATTCATTTTTTCAGATCCTCAGAAGAGTTCTTTGCCATGAGGTGCCATGTTGAACTTCCAGTGACCAATATGAGAGAGTGAGAGCGATAACACCAAATTTAACACACCTGCTCCCCATTCACACCTGAGATCTTGTAACACTAACCAGTCACATGACACCGGGGAGGGAAAATGGCTAATTGGGCCCAATTTGGACATTTTCACTTAGGGGTGTACTACTTTTGTTGCCAGTGGTTTAGACACTAATGGCTGTGTGTTGAGTTATTTTCATGGGACAGCAAATTTACACTGTTATACAAGCTGTACACTCACTACTTTACATTGTAGCAAAGTGTTATTTCTTCAGTGTTGTCACATGAAAAGATACAATAAAATATTTACAAAAAATGTGAGGGGTGTACTCACTTTTGTGGGATACTGTATGGGGAAGCCTCACTGTCTCATCAAAACCCCTCTGTATAATGCAATCTTAACTCTAGTCTATGGGAGCCTCCTTGTTGAAATAGCAGTTGTTTTACTTTATATCTATGCATACATGTATACATTGTGTACGTCATAATTATTTCCTACAAAGATTACATTTGGTCAGTTCTCTTCTTAGATTTTTTTTTATTTTTTATTTCGATTCTTGGTGATCCCAAACAGTGTAAAGGAAATTATACATTGCTGTCACATTAGTCTGTGTGTGAAAACAAGGGTGTCCTTCTTCCTACAGAGCCTATACCTACCTTGCACCCATCAGGCAAGTGCAATTACTGTAATTTATGTAAAGAGTTAACGCTGTTACAGAATATAATTAGAGCAGATTAGGTGGCTGCCTCAGATGTTAGGCTCCAGGGGGGCCCATTGGGAATGCTAACCAAATTCTGCACTTTAGTACTTTTATATTAGGGTCAATTTCAGCTTTGCAAGTCTTTGGACTTTTTTCAGAAGGAATGGCAGTCTTGGTAAAGCAGTCAAATGGATTATTAGATGATCACACACAATAGAGATGCACACATCCTGTATTTGGAAGTATTGTTGCAAAATGATCTGCAACCATCATAGGAGTTATTTTAAAACAGTATAATGCTGCACTGGATCTAATTCAAACCTCAAATACTGGATGCCAAATCAGCAGAAATGTTTCACTATTGTCAGAAGAAAAACACAATTGTCTGTGACTATGTATGCATGATTCCATTACACTGAGGGTGGGGCAAGTCGAGTCCCTTATATATTAATGTAACGCTTTATCGGAACAGCATTTTCAAACCGTATTTAGTATTAAATTGCATAGAGATAAAGTGGGCTTAAGAAGGGAATACTACAGTACTGTCAGTATAAATGGGGAAAGCAGGATTCTCTATTGTGTGAATCTACCAGCAGCCAATAAAAAAGACCAATAATAAAAAAAAGGATTTTGTATACAGAAATGTTGACTTACTGAAACGTATGTCCATGTACAGTATAGTATGCACTCAGTACTTGGTCGGGGCTCCTTTTGCATGAATTACTGTATCAATGTGTGTGGCATGGAGGCGTACAGCCTGTGGCACTGCTGAGTTGTTATGGAAGCCCAGGTTGCATTGATAGTGGCCCTCAGCTTGTCTGCATTGTTGGGACTGGTGTCTCATCTTCTTCTTGACCAGGTATTGAGTGCAAACAATAGTGTACATGGACATACAGTGTATCAGCCTTTCAGTGAGAAAAACATTCTTTACATTGGTGGCCCGTGGAAAAAGGCCCCCTCAAATTGGTGATTAGAAAGCCACTCTTACAGACAGTTATAAAGGCATTGGTGTCCTACAGCTGTCTTGACAAGTGGTGTGGGCCCCAGAACTATGCACGCACCATCAAATGGAAGGTCAAGCAGCCATAGCAGAAGGAACACCTAGCAACTTCTGAAGAAACCCACGGGTTCCACAGAACACTGGTTGAAAATGTCTGGTTCATATAGCTCATTGTCCTATGGTCTATGAAATTCATGGTCCTAATTCATACTCTGTTTCTGTGTCTCAATAGAGTAATGACTCATGTGCCTGGTTCACTAAGAAAGGATTGGAGTCAGTATTGATTCACAGAGTTATTATGGATGGCCATTGCCAGCAACAGAGGTCTTCGAACTTCCAACTGCAAAATTTTATCGAATTCTGCTGGAATAGGATATAAAAGTTCTGTTCTTTGAAATGTGGTTCTGAATGTAAAATTTCAGAAATTAATTTTAGGTTTCTTTAAAATTATGAAGGTTTCCCATTCAGATCAGAACATCTGGACAATAAACTCTTGCGTTGTCTGTAAATGTGCCTTGATGGTTTGAGAATTATTATTTTGTTCTCAGAACCTGTTGGATTCGTTTTTTGTGTATCTGTACAGTGCTCCTACACTGATGGACCAGACTAACTATGTAACTATGTAAGATCTGATGATAGCTGGATAGCTGCTGAAAATAATACGCGGCCTTGACCTGAGAGCAATACATGTGACATAATGGTATTGCTAATCTTCACTGATTAGATAATCTAGGCATTGTTAATGTTTCACAAACCCTACAGCAGAAAAGTACAATGTAGCCTTAAATACCTAATATTATATGTTACAGTACATGTATATTCCTACAGAAGACACAATTCAAGAAATGTCTGGAATCTTTCACTACAAGAAGTTCACGCTACACTGCTAGGTTTGGTGATTTTTCTCAAGAAAAAGATTGCAAACAATAGTATTGGAAGACTCCCGATTGATATGGCGTACACTGGAGAGGTCCAGTTGCTAGTCTGGGTATCTGCAGCTGTTATTCTTTTGACCTTACTGGTCACCACCATTATGCCATTTCTGAGCGACTACATTCGCAAATGGAATATAATGAAGCCAATCCCAGGGTTTAGCCCTTGTTTTCCCTTGATTGGAAATGCTCTGCAGTTTAAACCAAGTGGAAAAGGTAGATATTTCCTGTTATAGCTATTTATATTATTATTATTTTATTGTACCATATCCATAGTAGTTTAAATTGTGCAGAAAAATCACACAAAAATTATTAGAGGCCTACTTGTGAGAGCTTACTCTCTGGTAGTGAACAGGGGGTGACGCAAAGTGTACGTATATAAGGCGATGTGCACAAAATGAAGATTTGGTTCTGAGCTTTTTGCTGTCCTATTACCAGTTATACAAATATTTTGTAGTGTCACAAATAGAGATGGAGGAATGTATGTTTCCACCAAATATTTTGCCGGATTCAAATTCTTAACAGAGTAATGCTAATGTGATTGTGTGTTCTGTCCCATTTGTTTCAATAACCTAGCGTAGTGACAGTTTGTATGGGAGTGTTAATGTGGCTAAAACTGTTTTTTGCCACACCTCTATAGGTATGAGACCTTAGCAGGTTTTCAAGGGAATTTATTTTTAGTGTTAGAATGGAAATCTTTAATAGGAAACATACAAATATTTAAATGAGCTGCTATCCTAGTGCAATCATTCAGAAAAATATAATAGTAGATAAGTAAAAATATTATAGAGCAGTGTGTTGATCATGAGCATGTAAAGATCTGTTTTTGTGAGCCGCAGCAGAGGAGATAACAAGGCAAATACAAAGAAACTTTCTCTGTGACTACAGTGTGGGAGTAATACTTGTGGTTACAGAAGGCGATCTAATCTGAGCAGCACAAGCAGCACCAAATAGGATATAAAACTATCACTGATCCAGTAGTAATTCTTTTCACAAAGGAAAATATTTTGCACTTGTGGTAGACAATTTATTTTTACGAAGATAATGCACAAGTGTTGCTTTTGCCAACTCAGAGAGGGAGGCTGTAGAGATAAGAGGTCTTAGAGTCAGGAGTTAGATGTAGTTATGTGCTTAGTGAAAGCTGGGTGCATAGTGCAACTTGACAGTTCATCATTGTCATCACCTTCTTGGTGGCCTCTGGCATGAGTAATAGACAGGGGATCAGCAGGGATAATGTTGAGATTTGTGTCAACTGTGGTTTTGCACCAAATCCATGAGATTTGTATTCATATGCAATGGTGATTTTATGTGTGATTTCACTGGGTGGAGCCTTTTTAAAACCATATTGCATTGCAAACCCTTTGAGTGAAGGTCATCAGGCCTCAGAAGGGCCAGTAATGTGGGACATTGGATAATCCAGCTCCCCTAACCGTAAAATCTTGGGCTCAATGTAGCCATATTGACAGTGTGTGCTGGAACTCCTACTGTCAGATTTGGGTGATCTGTGCTAAATTGGGCTGTTCTGTGCTGTGATGTATTACAGTGGTGGGCTACAATGTCTTAATTGTATAACCCTAGCAGTTTTTGTTAGAATTACTTTCTGTATCAGCAAAAAGTGTTTTTGCTTGCTAGCTGTTGGGCTCCCTTTTGCAGTTTCTTTTTCTTTAAAGGTGAAGTATGGCTAAATCTCTGTGGGTCACAGGAGTGCACTTTTGTTTTGACCCAGATTCAGCCGACAGCAAGCTAAAATCTCTGTCACAGAGCTGGTCATGGCTCTTCAGGGATCCCAACAGAAATGTTAGGTTCCACCAAGATGCCTGTCCGACAGTTGGCTCAGCCTCTCAGCTTCCCATTCCTCTGTGGACAAAGGAGGTAGTAGGGTCTGTCCTTTAGTTGTAATAGCCAGAGGAGTTTTACCCAGTATGGCAGAGCAAGGCCATGTCACTGCGTAATATAGTGGTCTGGGACAGGTTTTCCAGAAAACAGGCACACCAATGGCACAGGTGTGTTCTGCATTCATCTTAAAGCCAGGGTTAGAGGTTAGAGCTTAGGGCCCCACCCTGCCGAGGCAGTCAGTGTGTAAAGGAAGCAGTGAAAGGTACACATCTGTACCATGCTGTCCAGTCCAGGACAGACCAAGGCCCAAGCCTTCGGAAGCGAGACAGTCTATGAAAGATGGAGCAGCTGGGAAGCTGCAGGATAAGGTAGAGGTACACTGGAACTGTATGTGATGGTCAGGAGCATTGAGGCATGAGGTCTGATAAAGAGTTGGAGGCTGAATTCTATGCTTTGTTGCATTGATGGTGAGAACCCCCTGCGTGGGAAGATATTCATTTGTTTTCTTTTGTTTTGTTTAAAAAAAAGTGGGCAGAAAAAGCCCTGAAAAGACACTTCTGGCATGAAGTAAACTCGCTGTTTGCCAGTACCAATGAGATAGACAACTTGTCACACCAGCTTAGTGTAACTCAAGAGGGAATAGTCAGCAAATAGTAACTATTTGGGCATTGATCTGAAACCTTCTACAGTATTAGAAGCCACAGTTGAGTTTATGTGGTTCCTGAATTGTGTCTTCAAGCCACGGCACAGTTGTAGGAATCGTTAGATGAAATCAGTGCCGGGACAAGGTCATCTAGAGCACAGGGCGAACATGCCAAACCATGCCCCCCCTCAAGATGTATGCGCATTATGTGTCAGAAACCCCCCCCCCAATAAAAAAAAATTGAGCACTAACCTGCATACTTACCCTCTAAGCATAAATTCCGCCAGTACCACCCCCTGCTAAAATCCCCCTCATAGCACAAATCTTTGCCCCCCCCAAATCCCCCCAACACAAATGCCCCTCCCCAAAAAAGTCACCCTTCCTAGCACAAATCCCCCCCTCAAACAAAAATGTTCCCCCCTAGCACAATTCTCATCCCCCTTCACCATATCACCTCTTCAAACACAAACCCCCTAAATCCTCCCTCCTAGCAAGAATCCTCTTCCCCCCCATTCCCCCTTCCAACACAAATCCCCCTAACTCACCGCTCCTAGCAATTCATAGCCCCTGCTGACAACCCAAATTACCCCACCTGCCACAACTCTCCCTCCCTTCAATCTCCTCGCAGTGCCCCCCCCCCATCTCACATGAAACTACAATGCCCAGTGCGGCCGCTCCTCCTGCCCACCCCTTGTGCTGGCCCTGGATGAAATTGCAGGGTAAATCATATCTTTACTGTAATTGCATGAATGAGTATATTGTTCTGCTCTTGTGGACATTGCTGAATTGAGACCAAGCTCAGGTAAGTATAAGGATGGACTGGAAAGGGAGGGGGGGGGGGGTGTGGACACTGCAAACAGAAAGTTTTTGACCTTTCATTATGGTAAAAAAAAAAAATTGCTTTAGAATTTCAGCTCCTTTAACAAGGATTTTGGTATTGCCACAAGAACTTTTGTAAGTAAGATAATTTTCAGGAAGATGGTCATTTTAATCAAGTTAATTCTGCCTATGACAGACAGGGGCAACCTGGACTACACCTGCAGTTTATTCCTTAAAGCTTGCATTAGTGGACCAATGTTCTCTGAGATGACCTTTGTAACTGCAATCCCCAGGTATTTAGAGGAGGGCACAATAGAGAAAGAGGGCAGAGATAGGGTAAAGGGCTTGGCTTTGGACAACAATGGCATCAAAACAGAGTTTTGTCAGTTAATTTTAAGGCCTGTTAAAATAATCCAATTCACCCAATTCTTCATTAGTTTGAATAGCCCAGAATAAGGAAGGACCTGTATCATGGAGATATAATATTAAATCATTAGCATATAGGCCTATGCATTCAGTTATTTGTCCAAGGGTAATGCCTCTAAAGTGCTCCATTTGCTAAAGGCAAGGTTCTCTGTTGCTATAGCAAACAGGACGAAAGACAGGGGCCAGCCCTGCCTTCGGACCTCTTAAAAGAGCCAAGGATGGGGAAACTAAGTTGTTTACTATGGGTAGGGGATACATATGCACTTAGCACTGCATTGAAGTAGACTATTTCTTTATACAGTATGTTTTACATAAATTTTAGTTGATTTTTCAGACACAACACCTGTTTGATCGTTAACTTATGAATAACTTATGAATAATTAGAAAGTATGACAGCACTCAGTCTAGTAGCCATGTTTTTGTTAATATTTTGTAATCAAGAGAAATATGTTACAATCTACAGATCCCTTGTCAGATTTGAGCAGGAGTACAATAATTACATCATTTTTATACCGTATATCAGTAATGTCCTTGGCATAAAAGTTTCTCATCGACCTGTTTAGGCACAGGAACAATAATATGCAAATACCTTTTATAGAACTCTAAAGACTGTCTATCAGAACCTGATGCTATACCGACAGCAAAATGTGACTTTCTGTCTATTCTTGTCCACTGTGATTTATTTTTTTATTTTTTTGTCAAACATCTGCGCTTAAGCTGTGGACAACTGAGAGACCTCTAGTGCCCCTAGATAGGATTAAATGTCATATTGGGTTTACTGAGCACCTATGTATGTATACATTTCTTTATAGATTTCAGAAACAATCTTACAATATACTTTCAGCATCAGTGAGAATGAAACCCTCTGCACTAAGAATTTTAAAGATTGAGGTAGGAAGTCACTGCTGCTTAGGAATATAGTCTAGTAATTTGCTAGAGTAGTTGCTAGACTCGAGATGTGACAGTTTGCAAAGTTGTGGTGTAATGTAAAATTATATATGAATTTTTTCACTGTATTGTAATATTTGTAGCCTATTTCTATTTATCTGAGTGATCCTGAAGATTGCAAAACCTACTTTGTGATGATCCCTACACATTTACTGGCTTGAAATCTGTGACACATATTCAGTGTGCCCTGTCAGTAGGCACTGATGTATCACACATTTCAAAGAGCCTGACTTCTGAACTACAGAGGTGCTGAGGAGTTTTAGGAGGCGGAGTCAGTACAAGAATCGCAGCTTGCAGAAATTATAAGTAAACAGCAGAGGAGATGCTGCAAAGCATGCTGGAAATCCAGAAAGTTGTGGAAAAAGATGGCCAGCAGAAAGGCAGCACTCACAACACAAAAAGGGATTTTTCAAGTAAGCTTTTTTAAAGTAAGGATTGTCAAAAATAACTGTTGTTTGTATTTTTATTACAATACTGATGTTATAAAAAGAAAGTGTATACAAAAAAGTGTATACGCAAATTTCTGCGCTATGAATATAAATACAGTGGTAATGAACTCAATCCCAAAGAAAATTAAGTGATATAAAAGTAGCGACATACACAGACCTATAGAAAAATCCAATCATAAATGTAAATAAATGTGTAGCGCTAACCTTAAAAAGTGACTTAAATTCAATAATCATAAACAGTGTGTATAATAGTGAAAGAACACGAAAAGTCCACATAAAAGTCCTTGAATAGAAAAAAAGATTTGCTAAAGGATGTGTGGAAATAAGGAGGAACCACAAGTCCTAGCATATAGCAGATATCCACACTCTTCACGCATTGTGTAGATAGGAATCACCGTGGAAAAGAGCACACTGAGTAGCAGCTTACCAAATCGCTATGGCTATCCAAACTAATGGAAAGGCCAAAAACGCTTGACATATGGATTAACAGGAACGCCAGGTGTCAGTCCACGGAATCCCAGATGGGACATACTCCTAAGGGATGCATGGGAGCCATATGGATAAAAGGAAATGACAAAGGCACATAGCGTGATACTGTATAAAACTTACAATCCAGGTTTATTAAAAATAGGTGCACTCACATGAATAAAAAGACCATCAGGCATGACAAATCATGTACTGCTGGTGATGCAGAGAACGGCAGTGTCTCCGCACTCATAGAAACACAAAGCTGGGTGGAAGGGGGCATGGTGATGTCACGCCTGGTATCGCCCAACGCGTTTCGTCATACATTGACGCCGTCTGGGGCGAAAATATAGATATCTTCTCCTGTGACCCATTTTATGGCTTTAAATGCTTGACCTTACATGGCAAGATTACAGGTTATATGTAGCAATTTGAATGTTTCTCTCCAAATTGGTTTATTATTTTTTTTAGAGGTATATGAAATCTTTAACTATCCAAAACAATCAGAAAAAGGCCCAACTCTATGCTATTCTGATCTTACGTTGCTGTTTAGTGACTGTTGCTGCTCAGTGAGTGTTAACTCTACAAAAAAAAAAGTAAGCAAATTGAAGCCAGCTCTGCCCGACTATATTATATCAGATAGAACATTCAACTCCAGATAGGATAAAAATGCCCACAAATGCAGTTATGTACCAATCTGCCCTTCTACTTGTTAGAGAAAATCAATCTGGGCCCAAAGTAGTTTGAAAAGTAACAAGTTTTAATTTGATTTTCAAAGCACAGAGACAATATGAACAACAGAAAGTGAGCATACAAGAAAATAGGAAACAAATACGACTAGCAGTTAAGCTGGCATAAGAATGAGATACAATTTAAACTATAGTAATCAATATTCTAATATCCTTTTATATGTTGTATTTCACCTTTACCACTTCTAATAGAATGTCTTTTCATGACTTACTTGAATGATTTAAATATCTGTCTTTCCTTACACAAAAAAAAGAGGTCACACTTTTTGTTTCAATAAAAAGATACAGTTATGATAGAATTAGTCACAATACCTATAAAGATTTTCTCAAATTTATCTGACACACCATACTGCACTGCTACAGGATCTGGCTATGCAATATACAGTGTGGCAGGACTTCATGGACCACAACACCGGCTAAACACAAAATTACAATTTGCTTGCTGATGACATATATAAAAGTAATGGATGAAATTCTTCAGACATATATGTGTTGCTTTTGTTGCTTTAATTACTGAGAGGTTATTAGAGCAGTAAATAGTTCTAGGAGTAAAGTAGCAAAACCCCTGTGAAGACACATTCACTCCAATTTAGAACTATACTATTCTCTGTGTACATTATTTATACTTGTCATGTTACTTTTCAGATTTCTTCTGTGAACTAGCTGAAAACACAGAAAAATTTCGACATCTTCCTCTTATGAAAATATGGGCTGGACCAGTACCTTTCTTGATACTATACCATGCAGAGACTGTAGAGGTGAGCTGACCTCTGTGTCCTATGCTATGGACATACAGAGCAGAGGAGCCCTTGTATGGAATGATACGTGCACCCATTGAACCCCAGTCTTACATTCATATGTTCATATTTCTTGTCCTTTGACTATCTTTGCATCAAGATCCATGGAAGTCAGTGCTAAATCTCTTCTTTCAAGCATATCTTTCCTTCTTTCCTATACTCTCTGTCATTCACTGCCCCATTGATGACAGAGCTGATGATGGATGTGCTGCTTTTATTTTCAGGTCATTCTCCACCTTTTCCTGGTGCTAGTCTCCATTCTAGCAGTTTTCCTAATTTTATTTTGTTAGTTAGTGGCCCTGGAAGTTGACTATTTACTTAGAGACTTGAAAGATTTGTATAGAGCAGGACAGAGATAGAACTTTTGTCAGATTGGCATTGCTGTGTGTAATGCAAGGACAGTGCTAGGGGTGAGAAGGACTTGGGGCAACCTGAGGAGAGTATTGTTAGGTGTGGACATATTGCACTTGTAGCAACCCTGCTTTAAGCCATCGTGTATCTTATAAATTTAAAAGGTGTTGCTGCTAGGCTGTAACCAGCCTAAAGCAGAACTTTACCCATAACAACTTGCTTTTTGCTGGAGGGTGCCATTTTGCTGAAGCCCAGAGCCCTCAAACAGCAGTAAATCATAAAGTGGAACTAAATTCATTGATTTAACGGTTTCAAAAAACAGTTAAATTCCTGGAGTGCCAGGACTACTAACTGTCACATTTGCTTGTGTCTTTGGCCAAACTGTCAAACCATCAAATGGCTGGTGTCATAACTGATCACATATGCAGCACCATGGCAGTTGCATTGTAACCACTTAACCCCCGGAAGATTTTACCACCTTGCTGACCAGGGTTTTTTTTGCGATTTTTTTACTGCGTGACTTTAACGGACAATTGCGTGGTCGTGCAATGCTGTACCTAAACAAATTTGACGTCCCTTTTTTCCCACAAACAGAGCTTTCTTTTGGTGGTATTTGATCACCTGTGCAATTTTTACTTTTTGCGCTATAAACAAAAAAAGAGTGTAAATTTTGCAAAAATAACAATATTTTTCAAATTTTTTTATATGAAATTCCCCCCAAAAAAATGTAAAAATCAACATTTTTTAACATTTTTGGCCAATTTGTTTTCTGCTACATATGTTTGGTAAAAAAAATCGCAAAAAGCGTATTTTGATTGGTTTGCGCAAAAGTTATCGCGTTTACTAACTAAGGGAAAGATTTCTGTAATTTTTGGTGTTTTTTTTTAACGCCTAATGGCGGCGATCTGCAATTTTTTTGCGAGACTGCGACATTGCGGCAGACAGATCGGACCCTTGACTGACATTTTTGACACTTTTGGGGTTACCAGTGACATTACTGCAGTAATCAGTGCTATACATATGCACTGTTACTGCAAAATGACACTGGCAGGGAAGGGGTTAACTTTATTGGGGAAGGAGGGGTTAAGTGTGTCCCTAGGGGCATGCTTTTTACTGTGATTGGACATGGCTACTAGTGTAGGAACAGTGATCAACGGTCCTACATAGTAGAACTGTATGATCACCATTCCTACACACTGTTGAGAATGACAGGCGGCTTGTTTACATTAGCCGCCTGCCTTTCTCCCTCTCCACCGACAATCGCCGAGTGACCGGCGGACATCGGGTACGCCGGTCACACGCACGGACTTCCTAGGGAACGAGCCGCGGCGGGCGCGCGCCTCCGCGGGCACGCGCTCGCCCGCTATTGGCTCACAAGGAAGTGACAGGCTAGTGACGTATATATACGTCACTTTGCCTGGCCGTGGCTGACCATCGCCGTATATAGTCGTGCGGCGGTCGGCAACCGGTTAAACAGAAGCAGCTTTCATGGCTGTAAAGGATAGGAAGGTTCAGTGGCGGCTGGTGCTCCAAATTTTTTGGGGGGTGCAAACAGAAAAATGTAATAAGCATTGCTTCGCGACAAAAAACGCGGCAAAAAATTGCGTGACTTTGAGGTCACACAAGTGTGAAAGGGGCCTTCAGTAATCAAGGTACAGTGCCTTAAAACAACAATAGATCCCCTAAAGCAACAATAAATCCCCCAGAACAATAGACCGGAGCAACAATAGATCCCACAGCAAAGATAGATAGCACCACCCAAACAACAATAATAGATCTCCTAGTAGTCAGCATCAATAGACCCTCCAGCAGCTAGCAACATGATACCCCTTCCTCACCAGTGAATCTCCCACCAGTAACAATAGACCTCCTCAACAAAAACAGATCCCCCTAATGATAATAGATCCCCCAGCAGCAAGCTTCAATAGACCCCCCCAGCACACCCCAACTCTCCTTGCCATAAAATACATTCAGGGCTGGAGGTGCGGGAACTGCATGTCTCCTCTGCAATATACAGCCTGCCTGCTTCCAGTTATTATTTTTTATTTTTTTTAACAGTTTAGTTCTGTTTTAATGACTCTTTCGCTTTGCCCTGTATAGTGAGCACAGACCTGAGAGGAGGACGGGTCAGACTCCACTCACCCCTCAGACCACACACAGCCCTGCCCGGGCCCCGGGCAGGTGCAGCGATCCCTCCGGCTGTGATAACAATAACGATCATACACCGTGTGTCATCTGCAAACGAGCTTCCCCCTTCCCTCCCTCCAATCAGGCGATCCGAGCTCCAACCACGATTTCCTTGTTGCGAGTGATCGCGGTCCCACCCAGGATGAGGAAGGGCACGCACATGGACGCCGAGGGGCCCCTTACCTGCTTTGCTGGCTGTAGAGGGGCCCAGGGGAAAGGCGGGTGCTGCTAGCTGCAGGCAGTGCTTAGATCTGCAATCACAGAGTGACGCCCGGCCCAAGCAACGCCCCTACGACGTCGGACGTCCTGATTGGTCCAGGCTGGACCAATCACAGGACGGCAATCATGAATGGGAGTGTTCAGGGCGCATCGCTCTGCGCCCCGAGGACACTCTAAAAGGCCGCCAATTACCTTACAAGAAAAGAGGCACATGATGCCTAAACCCCCACCCCTCCCATAGCCAGCAATGTGTCTGGAGCCCCGCTGCCATATTAAAGGTACACTTTTTTTTTATGTTGATTTTACGGTGACTAGACTGGGGGGGGGGGCGGCGCCCCTGCACCCCCTATTCACTAGCCGCCACTGGGAAGGTTTAATTCTGCTTTAAGGTTGTCAGCAGATCGGCCTCTACAAACTCAGCAGTGCTTAATAATGCCTAAAATAGGAGAAAAACTGAGCATGTTCAGAGCAGGATAAAACAGTGTGTTACTGGATTTTAAACAGTATAGACACTTTTTTTAATGTTTACATAGCTATACCTGCAAAATGGGCCAGCCTGAAGTGATCTAGCAGGACTTTATTTTTGACTTAAGTTCAACTTTAGGCTAATGCTCAACTTTTCTGGTTTCCCTAAGACTGGTAGGTTGATTGCTTCAACCTGTTACTGGAAGGAGGTTCCAGTAATCAGTGTGGGAAGGATTAACCACTAGGTCATAGATATTTATCTGAGCCAGCCAAGCCCTGAGCAGCTACATTTGAAGTATGGTCTGGAGAGATTAAAAATGTTTGGGAGCACCTTTCCAGAACTCTTTCCAAGTTAAAGTTGGAGCATATGCCTGAAAGGATCAGGGCTAAACCGAAATACTCTTGTCTAAAGAGGGTTGCAAAGAATCTGGGGGGGGGGGGAGGAGGGGATCAATAGTAAAAATACCCTAGAGACCTAGAGTTTTGTTGGTGAGCTGTTGGATCCTGATAATGGGCAGGTAGCCACAGGACAGGTAGAGAGATACAATAACATTTACAAACTCCCTAGGAGGCCGAATCAAAGCTCAGGAGAATGTAATGTACAGAGTGCCAGGGTCGGTAGTATGTAATGCACAGAGAGCAGGGTCAGTATGCACTATACAATATAGCATACAGATTTCAAGGATCAGGAGTATGTAAAGTACAGAGCACA
The DNA here is from genome assembly GCF_965119305.1 of Pelophylax lessonae. NCBI lineage: Eukaryota > Metazoa > Chordata > Amphibia > Anura > Ranidae > Pelophylax > Pelophylax lessonae. Next base: position 721,343,946 of record NC_138768.1, read on the forward strand.
GCAGGCAGAAGAGCATAACGGAGTGCAGGGGTCAGGAGTACTGTACTGTACACCCCCGGAAAATTCTACCTTCTCATAAGACAAAAACTACAGAACACAAATTTCCAAGCCTTACTGATCCTGGATGTGTGCCCCTACCGTGTTTCCCTGAAAATAAGACCTATCTCTGTTTTCTAGGATGGCTGCAATATAAACCCTACCCCAAAAATAATCCCTAGTTAAAATCCTTGTAAAATCATGTAATCCATGCTGTAAAAGGATTATATAATGTCCAGTGTGTGCATTTATGTAACATGATTGTAGAAAATAGCTTATTTAAGGTACTGTTGGGCGCTCATGCGACCCGCCAGAGCTCTCCTCCTATTCTTGGCTGACACAAGCAGCCCCTCCCTCTGCAGTGCTCGGAGCAGGGCTGACATCAGCCGGGATCTCGGCAACTCCCTCGGCAGTGCTCGGAGCAGGAAAGATCTCCGGCAGGTCATGTGAGCACCCAGCAGCACTGTAAATAAGGTATTTTCTACAATGCTACATAAAGACACACACTGGACATTATATAATTAATTTACAGAGCAGATTCAATTATTTTACAAGGACTTTAACTAGGGTTTACTTTGGGGAATACGGAGATGTTGACTCCTGAGCTGACAGGGAGGCAGAGGAGGAGAAGAGACAGGGGACAAATAAGACAAGCCCTAATTAATTTTTTGTAGCCAAAATTATTAAAAGACCCGGTCTTATTTTCGGGGAAACTCTGTAGTACCTGTCAATGAAGATGCCTATAGTGTAATGTCCGATTCAGCATCTTTTTTGATCCAGGACAAGAAATAAGTAGAACATGTCTCTCAGTAAAAGGAAGAAACAACAAATAATCAAACTTGCAGATAGTCTAACCCTTCCCCACTTTATTAAAAAATGTTTTGCTGTCTTCAACCTCATTCAAGAGATTTTCACTTCCTGTTCTTTTGACACCTTGCCACTGGGACAGCAAGTAAGAGAGAGTTCCCGCTGAATCTGTGAAAGGAAGCACAGTGACCAATGCCAAAGTGTCAGCACAGCTTCACCATATCGAATCAAATAAGCGTAGATGCACTTCATTCGATATGGTGAAGCTGTGCTGACACTTTGGTATTGGTCACTGTGCTTCCCTTCACAGATTCAGCATTGTGTATCCAGAAAGAAAAGTTCAGTTTGAGCAGTGTGAGTGGAGAGAGTCATATATGGTTTGAGGGAGACCTTATTTCCTCACGCCCTGTCTGACCACCCATAGTTTAGTGGCTATTTATATCTGGTAAGCAGTTTGTACAATTTACATTGGGTGTGGAGCAGGATCTTCTTCGATTCCTTGTTTGGTTCAATCATCACTATCTTCCCTTCCCTTTCTGGGACAGTTACATGGGATATGGATGAGGATTTTTTTCTATTTTTCTACTTTGATGGACATTTATTCACTCTTTTTTAATTGCACGATTTTATAATTATTGCTTTGACAATTGCACTTTATGTTTTATTTTATAATAATAAATAAAAAATTCAGCGCAACTGTATAACATAATAATAGAAAGCTGCTATGCACTAAAGGATCAATAAACTAAAAGTCCCAATAACAAATATATAACAAAAAGTGCAGCGCTGTCAAATATGGATTATGAAGATGATATCGAGGAGAGCAGTCCACAGGTGCAAATTATGGTGAAGCATGCACAAGATATAAACATTCAGTGCTCTTCAATGTGCTGGTAATCCTCCGCCCAGTCTCCTTAGCCTCTCACCTCACACTTAGCCCCTGTGTCACCAGATGGGCTAGTAAGACATAAACTTTCTCCAAGGATATCACCAATATAGATCAGATCAGTATTCCTCTTCATCAGAAAATAAGGCTCACAGGTAACAGATCACAGGTCCGTAAAGCGGGTCACAGGTCCATAGGAAAAGGTCCGGACATAGTGCATTACCGCGATAAATTACTTTATTGAAAATAGCATAAAATCATAAAATTACCTTGTAAAGCACTATACAAGTGCATGTGATGAGCAGATCGTATTACACACAGCGGTCTCGACCGCAATGGATGGCGGGTGACGTCACCGGCGCCTCTCCCTTCGCACGCGTTACGTCCCACGATGCGGGACTTCATCAGCTATTGGTAAGGGAGAAGGACAGGGCTACATATAGTTACTCATAGCCATCAGACCCGGAAGTGCAACCAAGAGAATACCTCACACAGGAAGTGAACACCTCACACAGGAAGTGAACACCTCACACAGGAAGTGATACTCCGTTGCCCCGGGGACAGCCAAATAAACAACAATAATAAAGACGCCAGAACTCTAAATGCAAGCTACAGGAATCAACTGGCGGTGATCACCTTCTATAAGCACATATAAACATATAAAAATTATGGCTAATTGCATATACATAACTGATCAAACCTGCTGAATCAAATATAATATTTTAAAAGTGAATTACTTTTTTAAAATAGGATTTCATGGGCTGATCTTAACTGAATAGTTGTAGAAACACAACCCAGAATCTGCGGGAAAAAGGGGCCAGGACCTCAAAACCAGCCATCCATATAACACAAATAATACACCACATACAAATCGGTAATGATGAAAAAAATTAAAATAAAAATAAATAATAAAAGTTAAAATAAAAATAAATATATATGATAATAAAAATGCAAATACAAATAATACTAAAAGTCAGAAATAAAACAGTTTATTTTTATTTTCCAATATTTTTTATTAAAGTTTTGCAAAAAGTAAACAAAGTGTACAACAGTGCAATTTACACCCATAAGGCTTAGTCATATATCACAAAGATAGCATAACATCCCCATAATATAAATCAAGGCACAACTGACACAGATATAGCCGGTGTAAAAAAATGCAACAGAAACAGAATAATACTAGGAATGGCAGCCCAAGTCAGGGTCAGGTCTGAACCCCGAGTCGGCCGCCAGGTCACCAGGGGCCCGAGGCCCCCCCCCCGGCGCCCCTCAAGGGAACACGCTGTGCCCTAGGAGGGAGGTGGTCCCCGACCCCCGGCCTTGGCCCCCCTCCCCAAACTGAGGGGGGGCACCGGCTCTCCGGCTGTGCACTGTATTGAGTAAGAACAATAAAGCGGGGAGAAAAAAAAAAAGAACAAAACAAAAATAGAAAGGGTAGAAGTGAGCAAAGAGAAGGGAAACAAAGGGTGAAAGAAGGGGAAGAGAGAAGGGAGTTAAGTGGTCCACGAGGGCCCAAGCAATAGCAAGGAAGGAGACTGAAGGAGAATTAGTAGCGGTGGGTAGAAAAGGTAGGGGGGGGTCTGCGCCCAGGTCCGTCCACCCTCATTAGGTTACCTCGCCTCCCCCAGCTCCTGTGGGGGTCAATAGCACTCCCCCTTCAATGGGGGCCTGCCAAATATCTGAGCCAAGGATCCCACGTTTTATCAAATTGGCGCATTTTATTGTTAAGCAGCGCCACCATCCGTTCATTTATCATGATCCATGTCAGCTTGGCTTTGAGCAGCTCTAGCGTTATAACAGGCGAGCGCCAGGAGCGGGCTATCGCAATTTTAGCCGCTGTAAATATAAAAGCTATAAGGCGCTTAGTGGGTTTAGACTCCCCCTCGATCCGCCCTCCCAATAAGGCTTGTTGGGGGGATTTAAATAAATCGACCTGCGTCAATGAGTAGATTAAATTATACGTGCGGATCCAGAAACGTCTTACTTTCGGGCAAGTCCACCAAGTGTGGAATACAGTACCCGCCTGTCCGCATCCCCGGAAACAGTCAGGGGACGCAGTACGAACTGCCGCCGCCAACCTGACTGGGACCATGTACCAGCGGAGGAACACCTTATAGTTAGCCTCTATCAAAGAGGTGTTGAGGATGGATTTGGAGTTAGATTGTGCTAGGGTATTCCATTCAGCGCGGTCTAAATGATCATTTAGATCTTCCTCCCAGCGGAGCATGTACGGAAGTTTAGTGTCGTCATCATGTAACATGTTATAGATCGAGGATATGTAACTCTTTTGCTTGGCCACCATGCGACATAGAAACTCCATTTGCGTGGAGGTAGTGATGTCACTCTTGTTTTTTAGGGAGGCTACATAATGAGAAATTTGTGTATAGCGGTAACATTCACTGCCCGGGAGGGAGTATTTTTCCTGCAGCTGGTCCCTAGTAAGCAATCCACGGTGATCACACAGATCTGCCAGCCGAAGGAGGCCTTTGTTTGTCCACCACTCGAATGCCGAGGGACACAGGCCCGGGGGAAACGAGGGGTTGCCCAACAGAGGTGCCAGAGGCGCGTGGGGGGATTTAAAACTGTGTCTTTTCGTAAGTCTATCCCATATGCCTAGGGAGAAGGACAGAGTGGGGCAGAGCACCCCCGGTCTGTCCTTGGCCCTTAACCATAGTGCGTGATGTATCGGAAATGGTAAGTGGGCCGATTCCAATCGCATCCAAATGGGTTGAGGATTTTGGGAGTGGAAGCGAATTAAGTGAGCGAGTTGAGCCGCGTGATAGTATTTCACCAAATCAGGGACCCCTAATCCACCTCTAAGCTTCGGGGTGAAGAGAGTACGTCTATTTACCCTGGGCCTCTTGTCCCCCCACACAAACGAGTAAGTGTCCCCTGAAATTCCCTGAGGTCTGACATGTGCAGCATCACAGGTAAAGTGCGAAACAAATATAGCAGTCTAGGCAAGATATTCATTTTGACTGTATTCAACCTACCGAACCAAGATGGAGGGCTCACCGACCAGCGAGCGAGGTCTTCCCGAAGTTGTTTGTATATGGGTGGGTAATTGTGTGTGTATAAAGTGGCAATGGATGATGTAAGGTGTATCCCCAGATATGGTAGTGACCGTTCCTGCCATGTGAAGGTTAAATTGGCCTTGAGAGCCGACTGTGTTGTCGCCTCTAATGTCAAGTTTAAAGCCTGGGACTTGGAGGGGTTGACCCGCAGGCCAGAAAGGGATGCAAACTCCGTCAGGACCTTAAGCAAATTAGGGAGAGATATTAATGGATTTGAGATGAACATTAGGATATCATCCGCGAAGAGGGCACATTTATGTTCCATGCCCCCGCACGGTATACCCTGAATATTCGGGTTAAGGCGAATCTTAGAGGCTAACGGTGCCAAGGCCAAAATGAAGAGGAGAGGTGACAAGGGGCATCCCTGACGCGTGCCCCTGTGTATCGTTAGGAAGTCAGAACCATAGCCCTTAATGGACAGCCTCGCTATAGGGTTGTAGAAAAAGGAATAATAACCGCGCTAAAGGAACAGGTAAATTGGGACAGCAGCAACTTCAAGTGTGACCACACCTAATAGATATTGTATATATAAGTCGCGCTAAATATATTAGATGGAGATGTAAAAAAATAAGGGAATTTGAGATAAATACCCCTTACCAGATAGGTTAAGGGTTAACACCCTTAAATAATTGAAATATATCTCGGCTGGAGTCGCCTCTTACCAAACAGAAAAGTAATGACACAGTGAAGAAAACACTGAAAAGAAATAATCGTGCTAAACCACCACCAGCTGGATTCGCCTCTTACCCTGAATAGACCCTGTTAACCCTTAACCTATCTGGTAAGGGGTATTTATCTCAAATTCACTTATTTTTTGCATGGTTTAGTTTCCACTTAACATATTTCATTTTCATTTTGGTGGAGGTTATTTCACAACACAACCCTTATTCACCCACGCCTGTGGTGATACTCACAATTAAAATTGTATGTTGGGTTTTACGCTATTGCGGTATCTTTGCTTTTCATGATCCAACGTCCACTGAGTTGACCGATCATAGCGGCCTTGATCTACTGTCAAGGTGACAAGTTTCCACGCAGCGAGACTGCCTTTTCCTTACCTTCATCTGGTAAGCACATACCCTTAAGGGAGCTTGATCCTGGAATTTATCAACAATAAATTTTTGGACTTTTTATGGACTTCACATCTCCATCTAATATATTTAGCGCGACTTATATATACAATCGCTATAGGGTTGTCATACAACGTTCGAATAAGGGAAAGAAAGTGGCGCCCAAAGCCAAAATGTTCCAGAGTCTGCATTAGGTATTCCCATGATAGGGAATCGAATGCCTTATGTAAATCTAACGATAATAGCATGCCTTTCCTATCCCCCATACCATCCCAGTTAGATTGAAGGGCCGATATAATGTTGAGTGCGTGCCTAGTTTGGTCCAGGGCCTGCCTACCGGGAACAAAACCCGCTTGATCCGGGTGAATGTAGTCCGCCAGGAAGGAATTCAACCTGGTCGCCAGTACCTTAGCCATTACTTTGAGATCTACATTAATGAGTGATATCGGTCTATAGCTAAGGCAATCTCCATGATCTTTGCCCGGCTTAGGAATGACATGTATGAATGCATTGTTTTCATATTTGGGGATAGCCTCACCCTTCCTAATGGAATTGAAATAGGAACAAAGATGAGGGGCTAGGGTTTCACAAAATTTTCTGTAATAGTGTCCGGAGAACCCATCGGTGCCAGGTGCTTTAGCAGGGTTGATGGTTTTAATAGTGGCCAGTACCTCCAAGTCCGAAAATTCCCTGTCCATGAGGTCCGCATGGGGGGAGGATAGCCGAGGCAGAGGGGTATCTCGGAAAAAATCGTCAAAAGGGGCTGGCGGAGGGGTGGCGGCTGTGAATAGAGTTTGGAGTAAAAATGGTAAAATTCGTTTACCACTAATTGAGGGTTCTGTGTCCGAAGACCAGACCGAAGTCTCAGTTTAGGAAGTGCCGGTGAATAAGGCCTTGGAGTTAACTTACGGGCCAGCAGGGTATGGGGTTTGTCTCCCAAAGTGTAGTAGCGGTTACCCGTCCAGCAGAGAGACTTCTCCGCCCTAGTGGTCAGGCTAAAATTGAGGGCTACTCGGGCCGCATCAATTCTATGTCTAATATCTATCTCTGGAGCCCTTTTCTGTTCTTTCAAGAGGTCACGTAAGACCCCTTCCTGTTGCGATATTTCCCCGTCCCGTTCTCGCTTTTTTCGAGCAGCTATTTGGATAAGTTTGCCCCTGATCGTCGCTTTGTGCGCTGCCCAGACTATCGTGGGGGAGGTGTCCGTGACAGGGTTCTCCGCAAAAAAATTGGCGCAAACAGTCCGACACTTCCTGGAAAACTGAAGGGTCGTTGAGCAGAGAGGCGTTGAGCCTCCAGGAGGACAGTTTAGGCTTGGTCCAAAGGTCAGAGACTGGAAATAAAACAGTTTAGATCGAACTCCACGTTAAGACCTCTGGGGGCAGACACCTTAGTTTCGTGAATCCAAAAAGATTCACGTCGGCTTAACTGGCGTATAAAATTCCCTCCTCGCCAGTGAGGTTTAACGTGTTCGATGCCCCAAAATTTAAGACTACGTGGATCACGGTTGTGGACTTTCCGGAAATGTCTTGACACACTGTGTGTTTTTAAACCCTTTTTGATATTACCCACGTGTTCTCGGAGCCTAACTTAGGTAATTTATTGCGGTACTGCACTATGTCCGGACCTTTGTTTTCCTATGGACCTGTGACCCGGTTTATGGACCTGTGATCTGTTACCTGTGAGCCTTATTTTCTGATGAAGAGGAATACTGATCTGATCTATATTGGTGATATCCTTGGAGAAAGTTTATGTCTTACTAGCCCGTCTGGTGACACAGGGGCTAAGTGTGAGGTGAGAGGCTAATGAGACTGGGTGGAGGATTACCAGCACATTGAAGAGCACTGAATGTTTATATCTTGTGCATGCTTCACCATAATTTGCACCTGTGGACTGCTCTCCTCGATATCATCTTCATAATCCATGTTTTATTTTATGTTTGTGATTATTAATGGGATCTTATTTTTGAAGTTTTGTTTATCAATTGATCTGGTATTTAACTTTGCGCTGCATTGTTTTATATAATAATTAGTATTAATTTAATATGTGTATGTGGTTTGTTGTTCATTAAGCTCTTTTTACATTTTTTTTAGGCAATTTTAGGTACTTCCAAACATATGGACAAGGCTTTCCCATACAAGTTCTTTTACCCTTGGCTCGGAACGGGTCTACTCACAAGGTACTGTGTAATTTCTTTAAATTTTAGTATTTTAATTCAACATTTTAGAATTCCTGAGTAATGAAACTACAAACATTTAGGAAATCAAATAATCTTATGTGCTATAGTTTCAGAATCATAAAATGTTGTACAATGCCCAAAATAAACGACTGCCAAGGGACCCTTGACACTTGGACTCCAGATCTGGTCTGATCCCACAGACTTTGCCACTTTGGCTCAGAGCATGTTAGTCGTTCAGCTGTTTTGTACGTCGACTTTGTTCTTACCTAACAGTAGGTATTTTATGTACAATAGAAAGCTTTTTCTATGATCCTTTTAATGAAAACACACATTTTTATGGTGCCACCATACATACAAGGCTTTGAATCTTTGTTTCTATGTCGGTGTTGCTTTGTTCTTGTGTGTGAGTGGTCACATGTCCTCATTAGTATCATCTCTTATCAGCAGGGCTGACCTATCCATAATGCTTTAGATTTAGAAGCACAATTTGTTCTTCTGTATTTAAGTGGTACTATGGGTCATCTTGATAGAGGAGGTGGTAGACACAGACACATCATTTTTTAGGGTATCAGGTGCTGTCCTGCATATTAGTTTCTATCTGCAGTGGCTATAGAAAAGAATCATCCACTTTAAAATAATCACATTTTGTTGCTTTGCAGCCTGACATGAAGACAGACACAGTTTTAGCTACACCTAACTGAGTTTACAAGTCATTTGTAGAAGAGGGGGTGATCCTTTTTCCAACTCAGTGATTCTGTTTTTTGATGGTGTTATAATAGCTGGATAAAACAAAAAATTGGTCCGTCTTCATTTCAGGATGCAAAGCTACAAAATGTGAATATTTTAAAGGAGGTGATTCTTTCCTATACCCACTTTATCTGGTATTGATATGAACATCTCGCCACAAAACACAATTTCACTTCTTTAGCTAGACCTGAGTTCTTTTAAAATATGTGCTATGTTTTCATTGTTTCATTGTTTTCATTGTTTCCATTTATGTTTTAGTAGTGTTAACACAGAATTTATCAAATGTCAACTTTTTTTTTTTAATGTAATGTAGTTTGACTTCAAAAGCCCACTAAAACAGAAGTGTAAAACCCGAAGACATAGTGACAAACTCTCAGACCAATTATTTTCACCTTCATCACATTCCCTCTGCGTGACCTCCGTCCAGCAGGTAGTGCTCAGACCCAAGTAGCCAATTGCCAGGCCTGAACCATGTCACCTGAAGGCAATGATAACATCATCAACTCTATGTAATTTCTGACAACATCTGACATGGAGCTTAAAGTGTTCACTATATCTGGTCTCCCACAGAACATGGAAATGCAATTAGGTTAGTAAATATAAACTGCTAAATACATTTTCCCATCAGCAGTATATAGCAGTCTTGTGACTTCAATCAATGTCTGGTTAAAGCTTGAGGCTGTAGGACCCCTGACCCTCTGTCTTGACAGTGCTGATCACATGCAACCTCCCAAGAAATCAAAAACTCTCTATCAATACACATCAAACTGAGCATGTGCATCTTGACCCCAAGGCTCTGTTCTATTAGGAGATGGATTGGGGACTGTGGAAGAAGGTGGGGATCAAAGAAGACAGGATCTTAGAGCCTTTTTGCACAATGCAGAGGTTTAACCCCCTAGGTTGCACAGTGAATATATCAAGCATGCCTTACTGCATATTCAGAATGATTTTACTGTTGTGGGTTTAGTTACACTTTAAGCTGGTCATAGACAGTTTGAATCTCAGCTGACTCAGCAGGGACGGCCCAAGATTCGAACAATGTATGGGCAGGCTGACTGTAACAACCAGCATGTCAGATTTTTCATACAATTATTGCCGTCGGATATAACCACTAGAAGTAATCACTGTGTCTTCTCCCAGCATGGACAGCCCCTTGAGCCCCCTGCTGGGAGAACACAATAGCTTTACGGGAGGGTTTACCCTCCACCCCCAGCACTGACTGCGTATAATGGGGGAATCAAGCAATTTTCTTTCCTGCAACCCATAGTTTCAGGAACGAAAATCGCACCATCTGTGGCTGGCTTTACACTAGGTTTGACTCCTGGAGGAACAGAGCAGAAGAGCATGCGAAAGTGGAGTATAAATGGATATCTAGGAAATGTGTACTTAAAGAAATACAAGAGCTGCCATTACTGATCCGCTTCTAAAATGCTAGTTGCCTGGCTATATCTGGCTTTACTACTTTCTGAGACACTTACCTGGAACAAGCATGCAGGTCAAGTAAGAGTGAAGTTAGTTTTCCTGATATGCATACATGTTAAGGGGCAGCAAACTAGGAACAATTGAAGCCTTTAGCTAAGCATTAACTATAGGGAACTAGAATTCTCATATGGAGATGTCAGCAATGGCCTCCTCTTTACTTTTCACAGCAGGTTTCTCCTAATGATGGAAAAGCAATCTCAATATATGATAAAAATATTGTCCTATTGGACTTGGGGAGTCTGTTGTGTGTGAACAGCGGTGATGTGTTTTATATGTCTGTGCTGCTTTTCATACTAGGACAAACATTGCTTAAACTTGAAGCATATTTCTACTACCTTGTAACCTCAGCATTTATTATTTCAATTACAATAGCACCCTGCAAGACATTCATATAAACTGCATTCACATAATAAATGACTCTACATGACTACTTATCTTTCATTGCACAAAGTGAATTATGAATAGCAGGTTTCTGCACTTTGCATCTATACGTATGCTTATTCAATTAGGTTACATTAGCTCAGCTGGATCCTCTTGGGTCTCATGCTTGGTGATAAGCCTTTAGCAAAAACATTAAAAGTATTTATGTACGTCATCCTCATACTGGTCTGCCTGGCTGAGTTGATTTATAAGAGGCTGCTCTGTGTGAAAATAAAATGATTTAAATGTTCATTGCTAGATTGCTACATAATTCATGATGCTTTTAAAGTCTCAAGACTAGCTTGCTGTAGCCACCTAGCATTGTTTAGCAGGATTGCCAGATCTTTCTGTACAGTCCATTTACAGTATATGGAGAGAACATTGCCAAATTCTGTTGCATGGACTCTGACTGCGCCACTATTAGGCCTGGTTCACATTAGTGCAATGCACTTTTGAGACCATTTGAGGTGCAATTATGTAGTGTGACTTGTGAGCGATTTTGACATGATTTTACTCCTGTGCGATTTTGATGCAATTTCATCCATAGTAGTCAAGCGCTGCTGATGCTTTGCCTGGAATGAGCGTTCAGGTTTACAAAACATAAAATACATTTACAAATCGCATCAGAATCGCATGTACATGAGGTTTCTGTGTAATTACATTGAGCTCTATGGGGCCAAACTTCGGCTGGAATCGCACTAAAGTAACACAGGAACCTTTACCAAAATCGGTCTGTTCTGAGTCGCATTGATGTGAACAGGAACAATGTGATTTCCATTGTCATGCAATTCCATGCACTGGTGTGTTACCAAATTGGTAGGATCAGCATATGCGACACTGCCCAAAACATACATAGTTTCATATTTGCGCTCCAGTATTTGAATGTAGATGATAACCTTGCTTATCACAGAATCTTGTATTAGGTTTCAGTATGTTGCATAGTTTTGCACAGCTTTTTATCTTTAGGGGATACTTGTTAAAATAAAAAATATTGGTGCTGCCATTTCACTTCAAAGGAAGTGATTGCCAGCACATGATTCTCTCTATCAGTAACAAGAGATAGACTCACGGTGTTGTTCATCTGTAAAGTGTATTTTACACCAAAGCCAAATGCAAATGTGAGAAACCAAGATGAACACTGCCACGGTATGAGATAGTAGCCACTTAAGCCCCGGAGGATTTGGCTGCTAAAAGAACAGGGGGTTTTTTGCGATTTTTTACTGCGTGACTTTAACGGACAATTGCGCGGTCGTGCAACGCTGTACCTAAACGAATTTGACGTCCTTTTTTTCCCACAAACAGAGCTTTATTTTGGTGGTAATTGATCACCTGTGCGATTTTTTGATCATGCGCTATAAACAAAAAAAGAGCGTCAATTTTGCAAAAATAACAATATTTTTCAAATTTTTTTATATGAAATTCCCCCCAAAAAAATGTAAAAATCTAAATTTTTTAACATTTTCAGGCCAATTTGTTTTATGCTACATATGTTTGGTAAAAAAAAATCACAAAAAGCGTATTTTGATTGGTTTGCGCAAAAGTTATCGCGTTTACTAACAAAGGGAAAGATTTTTGTCATTTTTGGTGTTTTTTTTTAAACGCGTAATGGCGGCGATCTGCGATTTTTTTTCGGTACTGCGCCATTGCGGCGGACAGATCGGACCCTTGACTGACATTTTTGACACTTTTGGGGTTACCAGTGACATTACTGCAGTAATCAGTGCTATACATATGCACTGTTACTGCAAAAATGACACTGGCAGGGAAGGGGTTAACTGTATTGGACAGGGAGGGGTTAAGTGTGTCCTAGGGGCGTGATTCTAACTGTATAGGGACATGGCTATTGGTGTAAAAACAGAGATCAACGGTCCTACATAGTAGAACCGTCTGATCTTCATTTTTACACCAGGGAGAATGACGGGCGGCTTGTTTACATAAGCCGCTCCGCCTTTCTCCCTTCACCGGAGCGATCGTAGTGTGACCGGCGGACATCGGGTCCGCCGGTCACACGCACTGACTTGTCAGTGAACGAGCCGCGGCGGGAGCGCGCCTCGGCGGGCGCTCGCCCGCCCGCAATTGGCTCTCAAGTCAGTGACAGGCCAGTGACGTACCCATACGGGGCTGACCGCCGCAGTATATTGCGGCGGTCGGCAACCGGGTAGTTAGACCCCTTTCGCACGGGCTGTCTAAGCAGGTCCGTTTTTCAGGCGGACCTGATCAGACCTTGCACTCTCCCCTATAGAGCGGCGGATGTCAACGGTGACATATCCGCTGACATCCACTGCTATCCGATCCAACCCGCAAAATCCAGATGGATGTTGGTCCTATTTTCCATCCATCTGGCAGATCGGATAGGATCAGAACCTAATCTCCCTATAAAGGAGAGCGTGACCTGTCAAGACCCCTACTGAGGAAGTTGATTGCCCTAGCGAATGACGCAACGCGTATAGGTGGCGGAGAATCCAGACAGACGTGGCCCGGCAGCAGACACAGGACGCGGTCCTGTGTATCTCTCCTATCGCACGAGTCCACTATACGAGAAGCCCGCACAGTTCGCACAGCTGATGTGCAGGATTACGTTAGTGTATTCATGCTATTAGTTTTAATAAACACAATTAATACAGAGAGCACTAGATCTCCTTCTCCTTTTTTATATATGGTGCTGTCCGAGTACATGGAATAGGAAGCCAGCGTTATGATTAACCCTTGCAGTGCCCTAAGAGTATCTCAAGAGTTGGTGGAATGACCCTGCCTTTCCCTTTATCAAGCGTGTGTGACCCAGTGGTGAAACACGGGTCAGATTATGAGGTGAGAGGACATCTACTTATGGTGGTGGGATCATGAGCACTGGATACTCCGTTTGATTGAGCACTTGAGCACTTTGTGGCTATTGAAGAAACTGCTATTCCATACGTTGGACTCTTATACTGAATGTTATTGCACTTTATTATCGATTGCCTATTCATGAGCACATTATAATCGATTTTGCACAGTTTATTTATTGCGTAGTTTGCACATGATTTTTTGATGTATTTATACCCACATGATATCATTGCAGTATTATTTTTATATTGGTACTTTATAACTTTATTTACTTTGTTTACGTATCCAAGACTTCAGCACTTTATTGATTAGCACTTTTGTAGTTTACTAAGCACCCCTTTTGATTATTCAGGCACTTTATTGCATGTTTACACATCATGATGTGCTAGTAACGCTGTATCGTATGATTTTGTTTTTTACTTTGGGACCTGTCATCTGCCTGCTCAGCAAGGATCAGCGGATCGATCAATCCCTGAGCAAGCAAAGGTGCTCGTGTGAAAGGGGCCTTTACAGTAAAAAAGAACACACACAATAAATTGATTAATGGCTTTAACCCCTTCACACATTTAAAAAAAATTTTAGGCCTGAAGTTCACATAAAACCCCTCAAAACATAATATATTTTCTGAAACCAGACATCTTAAAGAATAAAATGGTGGTAGTTCCAATTTTTTATGTCACACGATATTAGCGCAACAGTTTATGAAATGCAAAATTATAGGGCACACAAATGCAATAAATTACCCAATTCGTAGGTAAAATATATAAGATGAGGTTGCACCAAGTAAAAAGATATCCAACATGTCAAACCCTAAAATTGTGCGCGCATGTGAAATAGCGACTAAAGCCCCATACACACATACCGATTGTCGGCCGTAAATATTCGGCCGCCGAACGATCGGCCGATTGTCGGCTTGTTAGTATGATGCTTCCGACAACCGACAGCGACTTTTCGGCCCAACAGAATCGGGTGTGCAGGCTATAAAATTTTTGTTGGCCGTCACCAGAACGGCCGATTGTTCGCCAGTCAGTACAGAATTCGGCCGACAAACAGCAGATTAGCAAGACTGGGCATGCTCAGAAAAGAAAAAACACACGGAAAGTTAACCATCACATGACATCACTTCTGCAGTCGGCTGTTGTTGGCCGACAAAATTCGTGTGCAGTCTTTTGCACTTTTCAGCCGACAGGACAGCACCGGACAAAAGACGGCCGATCGTTCGGCCGACATTCGGTACGTGTGTACGGGGCTTAACTTTAGTCACTTATATAGGCAAAAGGTCCTACAGGGCATCAGATTAGAATTACTGACCTCATTCTGGTGTGTGCCTGTCTGTGTAGCGCAATCAACGTTTTTATGCGTAGACGCCCCGGAAGCATGCATTTACATTTGTTTGTGTATGTGTGGAGTGAGTGGGGGGCTCAAAAATGATTTTGGGATAATATTAAAGTGATTGTAAATGATCACCTTGTAAAACAACCCATTCAGTTTAAAATATAAATGGAAGGCATTATAAATACCTTTTTTCCCTTTTATTTTTATAAGGGATGATGCTTTGCTGGGGTTTATTTTCGCCTTCCTCTTGATCAACAGTGGGTATAGGATTGTGTATATGGGATTGTATGGTTGGGTTTTCAATACTGTTTTTTTTTTTATTTTGGTTGAACCAGATGGACTTGTGTCTTTTTTCAACCTTACTAACTATGTAACTATGTTATCACATTCCCTCTGTTTTCAGCTGCATAAGAGCTGGAGGGGGGGGGGGGGGAAGCAGCAGAACAATGAGCTTCCCAGTGAATGGTTGTGTAGCGGGGCAATGTTGTGTCAGGACAAGTAGGGTCATTGCAGAAGAGAAGCGTGAGTTCACAGCATAGCTAGAGGACTGACCGTGCTGTGTTCTCTTGCTTCGAGTGGTTGGTTTTTAATAGGGAAGCAAGGGGAACTAACAGGATCACCAGGGATTTCACATAAAGGAAGCAATACAAAGAGAACTGGATACTTTCTCATACAAGTACATGGTACAGCAGCCACATATCAGGAATATGAAGTGTTGGGGTAACAAACACTTTAAGTGCTTAGGTGTAACTTACATTTTTTTCACTTTACTAAATGTTTTTTATTAAACTTTTTTTCATCACATAGGGGACAAAATATGATGCATTTTATGGTGACAGGTTCTCTTTAATGAGACATAAGGGGCCTGAAAGACCACTGATGTCTCACCTGTCCTCCAATAGATCAGCGAACATACATTCACTGATCCCCCCCCGCCCCCCCCATACCTAGGGGCAACTGCCATGCTGGTGCACAAAGCACAGAAAATTGGGGTGGCGGGGCTTCAGAGCTCAGGGGACCAGCATTAATATGGGTGTGTGTAAGCAATCTGGCAGCTGCACAGCCGCTAGGTCACTTCCATCTGACAGCTGACCTTTCAGATTTAAACCCCCTCCCCCTGAAGCCACCACCATAGTATCTATAGCAATAGCAGTAAAAGCATTAGATGGCTGCTCTCAATATTATAAAGTAACCCAAAATATAAAAGAACACACCATCTTGCATCCTAAATCAAAAGACTAGCCATAAAACTCAGGCTAACCATTCCAATAATCTCTGGTTATCCGAGATGAACTTTGTCCCTCCAGCATTAGGCTGAATGAACAACCCCACTAACAAACACTGCGACAAAGATAATGGTGGGAGGGGGCTCCCTGCTGCTTCTGACAGGACGGCAACACAGGTGATTTAGCAGGGGCCTAAATAGCTAGCAGCTGTAAGGTTTTCCACAGCCTACCACTTTTCAATAATCAGCACTGGCTGAGCTACTTGAATCTTCTGTCTATAGGTGGTCTTGAAAAACTAACATACAGTTATTAGTAGCCAACAGCCCCTGTGCTCATCCCATGAAGGGCTTCCATACTACTACAGTCCTTTGCATTATTTGCCAGTGGCCGTGACATAATTTTTCAGTGTAACTGTATGTATTCAGCATCACTGCACCAGATCTAGTATGCGGCCTGAGGCCCCTTTTACACATGTGGACTGTTTTTTTTTTTTAAAGCCCTATTTTTGTTCTGTTAAAAAACGTGTAGCATAGAATTTTGTTGAATTATAAATTACATGGAAATTTTTTTCCATTTGGTTAATCGAAGAGAGTCTGGCCTTTAATTGGGCCTGGGGGAACGAAGAGGATTTCCAATTTACTGCAATCAGCCAATGTATGGCAACACATATAGTGTGAATAAAGCCCCGTACACACACACAGATCGTCGTCATACAAATGTTCGTCTTTTCTCCCCGGGATGTCGGTGTCTGTTGAAAAGTGCAAGGACAGCACAAGAATTTTGTCCGCAGACTTCAGCTGACTGCAGAAGTGATGTCATGTAATGGTTAACTTTCCCTATGTTTTTTATTTTCTGAGCATGCCCAGTCTTGCAAATCTGCGGTCTGTCGGCTGATTTCTGTACTGACAGGCGAACAATCGTCCGTTCTGGTGTCTGCAGACAAAAATTTTCATGTTTGCAAGAAAGACTCTTGTCCGCGGATTGTGTGCAGACAGCTGTCGGAGGCACCATACTAACACGCGTACAATCGGCAGATCTTTCGTCCGCCGACGTTTGTATGACGACGATCTGTGCGTGTGTACGGGGCTTAAGTCTCATCTGAGGAACAGACAAACCAGGTATCTGGGAACCTTGGTTTGATCACTCTAACATTCTATTCCCACCGATGGGTTCCTAATCACAAATATATCTTTACGACGTGATTGTGAAAGATGTAGTTGGTAATTTGTAGTCATTTTGTACTTAACGATATGTTCTCTATATACTCTTGTATTTTTACTGCTTTAGGCAGTATTATGGAAATTGTCATAGGTCCGCTACTCGGCACCACTCATACGAAGTCTTATTTTTTCTTGATCCTGTTGTTTAATTATATCTGACAAGAACTTATACATACTTTCTGTAACAATGACTATTGTTTATTGTTGTTTACCTCACTGTTAATATACGCTTTTGTACCACAATTTTTTCACCCTAATAAAAAAGTTTGTATACAAAAAAAAAACGTGTAGCAGGGTTTCCAGGCCTGTGGCCTTAGGTGGGTCTGTCATTGTTACCGGTTACCTCTCCAGCTAGAGTTGCCACCTCATCCCTTTAAAACAGAACACAAATTAATTACACAGGTTCTGAGGCTAATTTAATGCAGATAAGGCTCCAAGTGAGTTTAATTATCACTTTAATAAGCCACAGAACCTGTGTAATTAATATGTGTTCTGTTTTAAAGGGATGAGGTGGCAACCCTATCTCCAGCCCATGTGAGCTGCGGCCCTGGGTGTGAGAACTGAGACATTGACAACTCCGGCATCTTTGTTTTGTAGTTTTATTGTAGGAAAAGGGGATGGGAGAAGGGAATGAGTGGGAAACTCCTTTAGGCTTAACTAGATACAATTTGGGACTTTATCCAGAAAATGTCTGTTAACGCTGCCTTGATGCCAGCTGACCCTAGCCAGCGCTCACTGACGCTTAGAACACACTATTACTTGACAGAAGTGCTGAATCCTCGACTCTTGGTACAGAAGACTCAGGACTGTGGAGCATAGAACTACTGACACCACTGCAATGCAAAGTCTCTGACCACTCCCTCCAGTCTGGCACTGGCTGGAGGTAGCTTGCTGTGAATTACTGTGCAGCTGCAACTCTCAACTGGTACTCTGCACCATTCAGGGCCCAAACCGCAGGCGCCCCATTTACACTTTTAACTCTTCAGGGTCCACTGACTATGTACCCCCCTCTATTACTTCAGCGTCCTCAACCTAGGTACCCCTTTCAGCTAGCTGGCACTGGATCCCAGAACCTCCTCCGGAGTGGTCTCCCCTAACTCTTCAGGCAGACCCCCAGGGGCAATCCTCAGTAATCACAACCTGTGTAGGCTTTCCTGGGACTGGACCCCTCTCGCTCTCCGCTGGTTCTCGGCACACTGGATCCCCTCGGCTCAACTCAGCACTCTCTGGATTCTCAGACGACACCCCAAGACATCCACTTCCTCAGGCAGGAGGAGAGACAACCGTTCTCTCCCTCCTGGGACTCTGCTCCCGCCAAAGACACCACGTCACGCGCTTCCCCCAAACTTATACCCACTCCCAGAATCCCTTGCAGCATAATCTGCCTTCTGGGGTAGTTACAAGCTTGAATGTGCCCCCTGATTGGGTTTCCTCCACTGCCCTATCAGAAGCCTCTAATAGAGCCAGTGGGGATACTTCCCTCACAGGAGACACACTTTGAAACCATGACAACCCAACTAGCAAAAAGAAACACGGCCCTGCTGTTAGGCAGACAGGCCCATTATGCATTTACCTAGCACCTACCTGTAGGGTGCTACACACGGAACAGACGTAAAATGGGTCAGTCTTTTGCATTCTTTTTTGCTTTTGTAGAGGATTTAAAAAACCTGATGTAAACTGATGAAAAACTGATGTAAACTTAATACGGTTTTTCTTTGAAAAACAAAAAAAAAGCTGAACTGATGAAATGAAAGGTCTGCATGTGTAAAAGGGGCCTAAGGCTGGCTACACATTATACAATTTTTTTTGTTCAATTTCCTTTCGATTTACCTTCAACTATGTAGTACAAGGGCCTGCCTGATTGCATACTATTTGAAAGTGTTCAGGTTTGACCTCATATTATATGGTTTTGGTAAATCTACAGGAAAGTTGTACAAGAAAATTGTATAATGAGTAGCCAGCTTTACAGTAAAAGAATAAATATTTTTGGTTTGTGATAGAATCTAGGTTATGTTGTGCTTGTCACGTCTGCCGACTGGGGGTTGTGTACAAGGACATGGGTGTAGTTATGCAGACTATAGGCTATCTCGCACCATTATCTTTTTTACTGTCATTAAAATAAACAAGCGTGCAAAGAGTTCAACGTTCAAATGTCCAAGGTCAGTTAAACTAATAAACCGAATGTTTCTAGTGAAGGTATTTTCCCATTTAAATGCATGGACCAAGGCTTTTTTTTTTACAAATCTAATAGTATTACTTATAAATGATAAATAAATAAAGCAAAAATCAATGGTCATTGTGTGGTAACTTGGAGCAAATGATTTTTATTCATCTTCTAAAGCAGATATAAAAGATGATAGATTAAACGTGACTGGTTAACCATGGGTTAGGGTGCCAATGTACAGCCAACTCCTTTGACCATTGTCTGCGCACAGTGAAAATGTAAAAACATGTTGTTTCCTTGGGCAGGGTAAATAAGTGGTTGCTTTCAAACTTAAAGTGTAACTAAATGTAAACAATAGAAAAACTGCAAACAGGCATATTTTTATTGCAGAAAAGACATGCTATATCTCTTCTGAAATAACAAACCCCTGCCTGCTTGCAGTCTTCTATTGAATGCACACTGAGCTGCACATGTGCAGCTCGCTGTTCATTTCCCGCACACTCCAGCTGTGCTGAAATGACCGACTCCTGTGTGCATGCGTGGAATGATGTCAACCCTTGACCAGCCAATAAAGAGTTGGAAAACCTGGCAGTAGCCAGGGAGAAGGCGACAGTGGCTGACAAGGGATTTAACTTTGCTGAATCGAGGAGGTCCGTATTTTCACTAAAATTTTTATTTCATATGAGCGACTGGGAACTGCGTTGGCACAGAGGTCTATGAAAGCGCTAGTCCCTCTAGAGAAAGTAAAGTAACATGCAGCACAAAGTGTTGATGTACAGTGTCTTGAAAAAAATATTCAAACTCTTGAAAGTTTCTACATTTTGTCATGTTACAACTAAAAACATAAATGTATTTTATTTGGGATTTTATGTGATAGATCAACACAAAGTAGCACATAATTGTGAAGTAGAAAGCATATGATAAATGGTTTTCAATTTTTTTTTACAAATAAATATCTGAAAAATGTGGCGTGCATTTATATTCAGCCTCCTTTAGACCCCTTTCACACATACGGACCGTTTGTCCGTTTTTCATCCATCCGTTGACTGATGAAAAACGGACATCAATGCATTCCTATGGAAAAATTGATGATCATCTGTTTACATCCGCTTCCATCAACATCCGTTTTTTTGAACGAATGAAAGCCCTATTTTTCTTCCATTAAAGAAATGGATCGGACGTAAAACAGATGTAAACTGACAAACAGAATAACTGATGAATACTTTATCCATTTTGACATGACTGAACTGATAAAAGGAATGGTCCGTGTGAGTGAAAGGGGCCTAGCTCTGACACCCCTAACTAAAATCTAGTGGAACCAATTGCCTACAGAAGTCACCTAATTTGTAAATAAAGTCCACCTGTGTGTAATTTTATCTCAGTTTAAAGCCCAGGACCCTGCTCTGGTCATTGGCAATCATTTTCACAGACTCTTATATTGACTACCACCCCCACCCCCCTCATCTGAGTGGGATCTTCACGCCTTTGCCATCTTGTTTGTTATTTTGTTTCCTCACTCACTATCAGATACGCCTAGGCGACAGCCAACTTTATACGTTTATTCATTTTTTTTCTCTTACACATGTTCACTTTACAAAGGATGACTCTGACGGATTACTAGTGCCTTTCCCATGCTGCCTACTCTGCAGTGTATTTGTATACTGATTGTAATTGTCCCTGTCAGATGACTTCTGTATTGTTCTTTTGGCTTTACTCAAATAAATCTTTATGGAAGAAAAAAATGTGAAGCATGGTGGAGGTTTTTTGCAAGTTTGGGGATGCATTTCTGCAAATGGAATTGGAGATTTGGTCAGGATCAATGATGCCCTTAATGCCCAGAAATACAAGTAGATATTTTTCCTTCATGTCATACCATCAGGGAGGCATGTGATTGGACATTTAAATGTATTCTGCAGCAGGCCAATGACCACAAATATATAGCCAATGTCATTAAGATCTACAATATATTGCCAAAAGTATTGGGACACCTGCCTTTACATCCACATGAACTTTAATGGCATCTCAGTCTTAGTCTGTAGGGTTCAATATTGAGTTGACCCATCCTTTACAGCTGTAACAGCTTCAACTTTTCTGGGAAGGCTGTCCACAAGGTTTAGGAGTGTGTCTATGAAAATATTTAACCATTCTTCCAGAACCGCATTTGTGAGGTCAGGCACTGATGATTGAAAGAATGCCTGGCTCACAGTCTGCCCTCAAATTCATCCCAAAAATGTTATATCGGATTGAGATCAGAACTCTGTACAGGCCAGTCATGTTCCTCCACCCCAAACTCGCTCATCCATGTCTTTATGGACCTTGCTTTGTGCACTGATCCAAATCATTTGGTGGAGGGGGGACTATGGTGTGGGGTTGTTTTTCAGGGGTTGGGCTTGGTCCCTTAGTTCCAGTGAAGGGAACTCCTAAGGCATCAGCATACCAAGACATTTTAGATAATTTCATGCTCCCAACTTTGTGGGAAGAGTTTGGGGATTGCCCCATCCTGTTCCAACATGAATTCACACCAGTGCACAAAGCAAAGTCCATAAAGACATGGGTGAGCTAGTTTGGAGTGGAGGAACTTAACTGGCCTGCACAGAGTCCTGGCCTCAACCCGATAGAACACCTTTTAGGATGAAAACTCCTAAACCTTGTGGACAGCCTTCCCAGAAGAGTTGAAGCTGTTATAGCTGCAAAGGGTGGACCAGCTCAATATTGAACCCTACGGATTAAAACTGGGATGCCATTAAATTTCATGTGGTTGTGAAGGCAGGCTTCTTTAGTGTAAAGAAGAACAAGGAGTCCTGGAAGTGATGGTTTGACCCCCACAGAGCCCCGATCTCAGCACAGGGCCGTCTTTACCGCAGGGCAAACCGGGGCAACTACCCAGGGCCCATTCCATATTGAGGGGCCCAAAGCAGCTGCCGCTTGAACCCGCACATGGATGATGCAGAGCGCATGGATGCTGCATTCCCGAGCAAGCCAGCAGAGAGGGGGCGGGACTGGGAGCTCCACTGATGCTCTGATCCCCGCCCCATGCATCCTGTATGTTCGATCAGAGTGGCTGTAGAGAGAGCAGTTATCGGAGAGGGAGCCCCGCCCCCAGACCTATGTATTCCCCTGCCAGTTTAGAGGGGAGCGGGGGTCAGAGCATCAGTGGAGCTCCCAGTCCCGCACCCTTGCTGTATCCTGTGACTGTCTGGTAGGATTAGAAGCGGCCAGTGGCGGAACTACCAGGATCGCAGCAGTCGCACTTGCGACTGGGCCCTGGTGTTCCGCCAATGTGGGGGGGCCCTAAGACCCGGCATCTCCCCTGTAGATTCGGCCGTTAGCTCACTATGCAGTAGGGGCGGAAGGGGGCAATCGGCAGCTCTGCGGTGCCCGTGAGCCGTGGGATCTCCCTCCGGCTAGCAGTTAACTTTCCTTTGTATGTACAGTGGAGAGGGGAGGGGCCTCTGTGGTTGCCAGCTGTCTCGATCTGCGGAGCAGAAGATCAGAACACTTGCTCCTACTTCTGCAGAACATCCCCGATGCGGAGCCTGCTGAGGCATGCATTTTGATTGGGTTGGACTCTGGGAGGGGGTGTGGCCAGCCTCGAAGTTGATGGTGCCCAGTCCATGTTCTGGTGCAGGCTCAAGCTGCATGGAGAGAGAGAGACCCTGTGAGAGACTGCAGCGCACGGTGGAGGATTCCAGGTTGAAAATGTGCAGTATGGAGTCTCCATATGGAGACCCTGAGATTCCCTGGATTTCAGTTAAGGGTGGAGGTGTGCACACCTCCCCCCTTAACCAAAATCCAGGGAACCTCAGTGTCTCCACCACCAGCCAATGTAAGGTTTTGTAGTCAGTAATCAACATTACAGATTTCCTTGATTATTATTGTGACTAGGACTACAAATGGAGATGTTCCTAATATGTATGAAGATGTAAACAATTGCTAAAGTCACCATATATTGGACTGCTTTTTTTATGTATTGTTAATGTGAACGTGGATATTTATTTGGGTTTATTATTATAGTTTATAATAAGCTACAATAATAAATCCAAATAAATATCTGTATGTTCACATTACCATGAAAGTAATATAAAAGTACAGTCACAGTATATATGTTCACTTTAGCAATTTTTCACATCTTCATGCATGTTATGATAATATCTCTAATAGCATCCTCCTAATGTCCTAGTGACAATAATAATACATGCAGTATAATCGCTAGCCCTGGGCATTCAGAAAATGTGCTCCAAATCTCTCATGGGGTGTCCTGGGACCCAAGTGATGTACATGTCACAAAATTTAAACAGTTAACTTTAGATACAAGGAAAGCTTCCCCCAACAAATAAATATGTTAATGGGACGCTTCTTGTAGAACCACACCGAAAATAAATGAATTCATCGTCACTAATTAAAGTATATGCCCCGCCTACAATGGCTTTCTGGACATGCAGGAAACCAGGATGTCCCTAAAAAATATTTTTTAAGTGTTGGCAACTATAGGGGCCTCTGACCATGGCAGGTATTGGCTTCAGAATACAAGTCGCTCTCCTTGTACACTGAAGCCAATACCTGCCCAGGTAAGAGGCCCCTACCCCTCTCCACTGTATAGACTCGGGAAGTGAACTGCTAGACAAAGAGAGATCCTGCAGCTTTTGGGCACCACAGAGCTGCTGATCACCCCCCTCCACTGCATAGTGAACTGCAGCTGAAGTGAACTGAGATGCAGGGGGAGATGTTCAGGTGAGTGGCCATGGGATGAAAGTTGGGGGTGGGATACAGAGATGCACTGGGGGTTGGAGGTCCACGTCAAGTGGGTACAGAGCAGAGATGTGGTAGGCCCCTTTCACATTGACGGACTGATTATGTCTGCCTGTTTGTTTTCCAGATGGACCCGATCCGTCTATCTGTTGCTCTCTGTGGAGCAGCGGATCTTAGCAGACATGTGTCTGCTGACAGATATTTCTATCTGACAGCTCCATAGAGAGCAGCTGGCTGTCCGTGTCCGCTCTGCATTAGCAGAGCAGACATGGACCTGTCATCCGTTTGCTCAGCGGAGAGATCCCCGCTGAGCAAGCAGATCCCACTGACAGGTGGGTGTGTGTGTTTGTGTGCTGGGGGTTACAAAGGCTTGCTGGGCATGTGGAGGCATACTGGGGGATAAAGAGGATTCTAGGAGGTGTGTGGGGGTACGGAGGATGCTGGGAGGTGCAGAGGTGTGTGGTAGGTGCAGCAGGTGTCCGCAGCCTCTGACATCTCCTGTACCATGTCTGCAGCCTCTTACCCCTCTCCTGTACCATGTCCGCAGTCTCTGACCCTCTCCTGTACCATGTCCGCAGCCTCTGACCCCCCTCCTGTACCATGTCCACAGCCTCTGACCGTCGCTTGTACCATATCTGCAGTCCCTGACTGTCTCTTGTAGTATGTCTGCAGTCTCTGACCATCTTCTGTAGTATGTCTGCAGTCTCTGACCATCTTCTGTAGTATGTCTGCAGTCTCTGAGGCTCTCCTGTAGTACGTTTGCAATCTCTGACCCTCTCCTGTAGTATGTGTATTAATGTGCTGCTTTACTTGTGCAATTATTTGGGATTGCTCCACTGCTCAGTCAGTGGTAATATTGTGCAATTAGCTGTAGCAATCAATAATCAGTTGACAGTAGTGATCCGCTGTAATCTCTAGCAACCAATCAGTGAGCAGCAATAATGTGCAGTAACCTTTAGCAACCAATTGGCAAGCAGAAATAATGTATTGTAACCTCTAGCAACCAGTCAGAAAATTTTTGCCCAGGGTCCAATCAATATTAAAGACGGCCCTGTCTCAGCATCATGGATTCTGTCTGGGATTACATGAAGAGACTGAAGGATTTGAGGCAGCCTACATCCACGGAAGATCTGAGATGTTTGGACTAACCTACCTGCCAAGTTCCTTAAAAACTGTGTGCAAGTGTACCTGGCAGAAATTATTCTGTTTTGAAGTCAAGGGGTAGCCATACCCAATATTAATTTGATTTAGATTTTTCTTCTGTTCGCGCACTTTTCATTTTGCAAATTGATATAACTAGACAATTAAAATATATTTCTCTTACGTCCTCCGACAGTCGCCGCCCCTTCCCAATTCGTCACCAATGGGTATTGACCTTTGCTCCGTAGGAGTAGCTAGGCAACAAGAATTGTTAATACAAAGCTTTTAACATAGACACACCCCTAGGGGCTGTCCCCTCAGTCAATACCTCCCTGCACCAGCATTCCCAACTCAGTTTGTCTTTGCCTAGCTTAGGAGTAGCTGGCTATCCTGTGCTGGGGCTCAGTCTCAGCCTTCTACCCTTTCTTTGATTTTATTTCGAGTATTTTTCTCTTTTCCTTGCTAGCTGTTATTTTGTCAGCCTTAGTTTAGGGATCTTCTGATGAAGAATCATCATGCGGAGCTGGGTCTCGGACTGGCCGCCCTGCATCCCAGGGCTGATAGCCAGATGGATCCCCAGCCTGCCATCGAGCGTTCAGCTTAGGTTTTACCCTGGCACATTGAACGACCCATCCCTGTTCGCTGCAGGGATGCTGCCTGTGAGGTGGCTACCTCACTGGACGCCATGACTGCAGTCCACATGCGTCCTGGCTGCGGCACTCCCTGTCTGTCCTGATAGCGGTTTGTCGCTGGAGACGGCTCCCCACGCCATCTGGTACGGTAAGCACCTTCTGTGTGGGGACCTTCTGTATGGGTGTCAGTCTGTGGCTGTGTATACCCTCCATGTCTGTGTAACTGCGGGCTCCCTGTCAGATCCCTGTGTGGCTGCATGCCTGTGGGCTGCGAGGGGGGGCCATCCTGCTCTGCTGTTTTATTATGCTCTGGGTGCAGTTTGAGTGCAGACATGTGTGTGTGCGGTGATCGCTGCGGCGATCCGCCATTTTATTTGACTGTATACTGTGACCGGCCCTGTCTCTATGCAGCACCGTGTTTTGGCGCCATTCGCCGCCATTTTGGCGGGCGATACTGTCCATGCACATGGCGGCGCCATTTTATTGTAGCCTTTTTCCCTCTGCCGAGCGGCCATTTTGCTGGAGCCTTCCATAGGCTATATCTATCAGTCAGCATTGCATCACTTCCTCTTTCCCCGGGAACAGCGATCTGTGGCAGCAGTCTGGTGTGCTCTCTCCAGGTTTTTGCCTGTCTGTCCTGTCATTCCTTGCTCAGTGTTTGTCTATCCCTGCGGGGTCAGTGCATACAGCAGTGTGCGGTGGGCTGCGCTCGCCGTGGTTTTAAAGGGCCAGTACCTTTATTGCTTTTCTGTACTGGGGCATGGATTCTCAGGATAGCAAGTTTGCCCCTGCCCTGGTGGGGGACCAGGGGGCTGCTGCACCCTCCGAGGGGGCCGATCTGGCCACTGTAATGGCTTCCTTGGTGTTTCAGGTGCAGATGCTGCTGGCTGAACGATCCGCAAAAAGGGCCAGGTTGTCCATTTCCTCTGATTCAGAGGGCGATATGGCTGCTGGGGCTGACGTGCCCTTCTCAGGGTCCCGCTCATCTTTGGACCTTGCGGGGTCTGAGGGAGAGCCTGAGGTGCAGGGGGTTGATGTTTCTCCCCCTGGCTCGCCTGAAGAGCTTGCACTCATGAATGAGCTGATTGCCTCCATAAAGGACACCTTGCACTTGGAGGATGAGCCTACTCCTCCTGCTAGGATGTCTGCTTTCGGAACACAGAGGGCTCGCAAATCAGCGCAGGTTTTTCCCTGCCCTGCTGAATTTCACCATACGGTTAATGAACAGTGGCGCAATTTAAAGAAGCCTTTTACTGTGCCAAATAAGTTTAAATTACTTTATCCGTTTGCGCCTGCCACCGACAAGCGTTGGTGTGTGGCGCCTCCGGTGGATCACGCGGTAGCCGTTTTGAACAAAGCTACTGCGGTGCCCTCCGAGGATACCCCGGTTTTCCGGGACCCTACGGACAGGAGAATAGAGTCTCTTGCCCGTCATGCCTATATGGTGGCTGGTTCTATGCTGAAGCCTATTTTTGCTTCCATTATGGCGGCGCAGGCTGTTGCTGATTGGACCAAGATGCTCAGGCGCACCTTGGCGGCTGATTCCGCTCCGCCTACCACGTTGGCTATGGTGGACCAGATCCCTCAGGGTGTCATGTACTTGTGTGATGCGGACTTGAATTTAGCTCCCTTGGCTGCACGCCTGTCCAGCGTGGCGGTACTGAACCGTCGTCCGATTTGGCTGAAGAATTGGTCGGTCGACCAATCATCTCGCAAGACGCTGGCGGATTTTCCCTACGCGGGGTCTCGCCTTTTTGGCGAGGCTTTGGATACCCTGATAAAAGGGGTTACGGGGGGCAAGAGTACTCTCCTGCCCCAGTCTTTCAAGCATAAGTCTTTCCGTGGAAAGCGGAATTCCTCGTCTAGGCCCTCTCAGGGGTCCTTTCGTGCCTTTAGGTCGCAGTCCAAGGGCAAGCCCTTCAAAGGCCAAGGCTCCCAGAAGAAGCCGTGGGCAGGGAAGCAGAAGTCCGGCCAGTCCGGTTCGACTTCCCATACCACTTCCGCATGAAGGGGCGCCCTCACCCGTTTCTGGGGTGGGGGGACGTCTGCGCGGTTTCCTACAACCTTGGCTGGCCCGCGTTCGGGACAGGTGGGTTCAGGAAATCGTTCGATCTGGTTACAAGATCGAATTTCTCTCTCGGCCGGGGGGCAAATTTTTTCCCTCAAATCTTCAGCTGTCTCCGGAGCGTTTGCAGGATTTGCACCTGGCGGTGTGGGACCTGCGGGCCCAGGGGGGCCCGCAATCTCTGGATCTACGGATCTCGTTGAGCCAAGACACCAGAAGGGGTCTTCTGTGGTGGCTCCAGTCCCCGGCGGTGTCGGGGGGCAAGTCTTTTCGTCCATTGTCATGGACGGTGCTCACCACGGATGCCAGCCTGTCGGGCTGGGGTGGTGTTCTGGGCGTTCTGTCCGCCCAGGGAACTTGGTCGGAGGAGGAGTCCTCCCTCCCGATCAACATTCTGGAATTTGGGGGAATAAAGCTTTGCCTTCTGCGATGGGCGGACCGGCTTCGGGGCCGTCCGGTTCAGGTTCAGACGGACAATGCCACCGCGGTGGCTTACATCAACCACCAAGGGGGCACCAGGAGTGCCCGAGCGGCTCGGGAAGTAGCCGACATTCTGTCTTGGGCTGAGACGCACGTCCCGGCGATAACGGCAGTTCACATACCGGGAGTGGAGAACTGGCAGGCGGATTATCTGAGTCGCCAGACCCTGGACCAGGGAGAATGGTCTCTCCACCCGGATGTCTTCCAGATGTTGTGCGCGAAGTGGGGTTTCCTAGATGTGGACCTGTTCGCGTCTCGTCTGAACAACAAGGTGGAAAGGTTCGTGGCAAGGACGCGCGATCCTCGGGCAGACGCCTCGGACGCGTTAGTGGCGCCCTGGCATCAGTATCGTCTGATGTATGCCTTTCCGCCGATTCAGCTGCTGTCCAGGCTTCTTCGCAGGTTAGCCTCGGAACCGCACACGGTGATTCTGGTAGCGCCGGACTGGCCTCGCCGGTCCTGGTACGCAGATCTCATAAATCTGGCAGTCGACGCTCCGTGGCGTCTGCCGCTTCGGGAAGCTCTCCTGTCTCAAGGGCCGATATTCCATCCTGCTTTACAGTCGCTGGCTTTAACGGCCTGGCTGTTGAAAGCCAGGTCCTGAAGGATAGGGGTCTCTCCCCTGAGGTCATTCCCACTTTGATCAAGGCCAGGAAAGCCTCTTCGGGTAAAATTTACTACCGTACTTGGAAAGCATACTTTGCCTGGTGTGAGTCCAGGGGGTATTCCCCTCGCTCATACTCGGTGTCGAGAGTGTTGGCTTTCCTCCAAACTGGAGTGGACCAGCGTTTGGCGCTGGCCACAATTAAGGGTCAGATTTCTGCGCTGGCCGTTCTCTTTCAACGCCCTGTGGCGTCTAATTCGTTGGTTAGCACCTTTGTTCAGGGGGTGCGACACTTGGCCCCTCCTAGGAGGGACCCTATACCTCCGTGGGACTTGAACTTGGTTCTGTCCGTGTTGCAACAGGCTCCCTTTGAAAAGATCAGGGAGATCTCGTTGTCTCTGTTTTCCAAGAAGGTTGCCTTTTTGGTGGCGATCACTTCGGCTCGCAGGGTGTCGGAGCTGGCAGCTTTGTCCTGCAATTCTCCCTACCTGGTGGTCCACAAGGATAAGGTGGTCCTGCGGCCTAACCCATCTTTCCTTCCGAAAAGGATATCGGAATTTCACCTGAATGAGGACATTGTCTTGCCTTCGCTCTGCGCGAAGCCTAAGCATCCGAAGGAGGTTGCCTTACATTCCTTGGATGTTGTACGGGCGATCAGAGTTTACCTGTCGTCCACTAAATCTTTTCGCAAGTCGGATTCTCTCTTTGTCCTTTCTGAGGGACCTCGGAAGGGCATGGTGGCGTCGGCTGCGACTATCGCCAAATGGATCAGACAGATCATTGAACAAGCCTATGCCTTGAAGGGAAAGGTTCCTCCCTTCCCTGTGAAGGCGCACTCTACCAGGTCTTTGAGTACGTCTTGGGCTTTCCGGCATCAAGCTTCTGTGGCCCAGGTGTGTAAGGCGGCGACTTGGTCGTCCGTTCACACCTTCTCAAAATTCTATAAGGTGAATGTTCAGGCATCGGCTGATGCCTCCTTTGGCCGTAAAGTTCTCAGTGCGGCAGTCTCCTAGGGACCCTTGTTTTCATGGGCCCTTGGTTGTTGGGGTGTTTTACCCCTGGGTTACTTGTTTTTTCCTGGGTTGTTGCTCCTGTTGAGCACGTTTTCCTGTTGCCCAGTTGGTTCTCTTACAATGGTAAGGTTCCTTTCTCTGATGTGGGTACTGTGTTGCCTTTTCTGCGGTTGCGTCTCCCACCCCTCATGTCTACACTGCTTTGGGACGTCCCATTGGTGACGAATTGGGAAGGGGCGGCGACTGTCGGAGGACATAAGAGAAAACTGAATTTTTGTAAAATCTTACCGTAAAATTCCTTTCTCTGAGTCCTCCGACAGTCACCGCCCCCCGCCCCTCTTTTGGGGTTTTTGTGTACTCTTACTGCTATGCTACCAAACTGAGTTGGGAATGCTGGTGCAGGGAGGTATTGACTGAGGGGACAGCCCCTAGGGGTGTGTCTATGTTAAAAGCTTTGTATTAACAATTCTTGTTGCCTAGCTACTCCTACGGAGCAAAGGTCAATACCCATTGGTGACGAATTGGGAAGGGGCGGCGACTGTCAGAGGACTCAGAGAAAGGAATTTTACGGTAAGATTTTACAAAAATTCCGTTATTTCTGAAAGCATTCTTACTTTACAGCATTTTGTCACACCTGCCTAAAACTTCTGCACAGTACTGTATATGTAAAAACATACAGCTAAAGATACCATATTTATCGGCGTATAACACACACTATTTCCTCCTAAAAATGGAGGAAAAAGTAGCTGTGCGTGTTATACGCCGATATAATAAAAAAAATGTTCAGAAAGCAGCGCAGAGAGGTAGAAGGGGGCGGGCGGCGCCGAGGAGAAGGAAGGACGCGCTGTCATCGGAAGTCCCGCCTCCTATGCCGACGTCAATCATAGGTGCCGGGACTTCCGATGAAAGTGCGTCCTTCCTTCTCCTCGGCGCCGCCCATCCCCTTCCACCTCTCTGCGCTGCTTTCTGGACATTTTTAAAAGTCATGTGTATAGTGGCGATGGCGAGGCTGCAATTATGGGCGCTGGCGAGGCTGCAATTATGGCCGCTGGCGAGGCTGCATGTATGGGCACTGGGGCTGGGGAGGCTGCAATTATGGGCACTGGCGCTGGCGAGGCTGCAATTATGGGGACTGGCGAGGCTGCAATTATGGGTGCTGGCGAGGAAGCAATCATGGGCACTGGTGAGGCTGCATGTATGGGCATTGGCACTGGGGAGGCTGCAATTATAGGGACTGGTGCTGGCGAGGCTGCAATTATGGGGACTGGCGCTGGCGAGGCTGCATGTATGGGCACTGCGCTGGCGAGGCTGCATGTATTGGCACTGCGCTGGCGAGGCTGCAATTATGGGCACTGGTGCTGGCGAGGCTGCAATTATGGGCACTGGCGAGGCTGCATGTATGGGCACTGGCGAGGCTGCATGTATGGGCACTGGCAAGGCTGCAGGTATGGGTACTGCACTGGCAAAGCTGCATGTATGGGTACTGCACTGACGAGGCTGCATGTATGGGCACTGCACTGGCGAGGCTGCATTTAAGGACACTGCGCTGATGAGTCTGCATTCGTGGGCACTGGTAAGACTACATTTAATTAAAAAAAAAAATTCTGAGTTCAAAGCTCTTTCTTTTAAATTTCAGCTTTTTTCCTGAAATTTCTGCCCTAAAATTTAGGTGCGTGTTATACGCCAGCGCGTGTTATACGCCGATTAATACGGTATCTACAGCTAACCAGACCTGATTCTGTAGCTCTTCACCAGCTGTGCTAGATAAATCAGCATCGGAATTATTTCCCCCTTTAAGTATGTTTTATATATATAAATACTTGGCTTCTGTTGGTAGAGTTGAAACGAGACAGAAGGGGGTCATGTTGGTGCAGTTGGTCAGTTTGAACTTTCTAATTGCAACATATGCGAATCAAGAATCATCATTTTTTTTTTTAGCTAGAAATGAATAGGAGTATATTGCAGGGTGTAAAGGTTCCACTGAGAATTATAATTTAGGTGGTAGCCAGTATTTGTAATGGCATATTAATTAATTAATGTATATGGAACATAAAAGCATTTCAAAGTATTTACCATTCAATTAATTTGTATTGACACAATAAATCTGCTTGCAGACAGCACACATTTATCACCTTGTCTATTCATTGTTACAATATTTGCTGCATATATGTTTTTATTAAGGGTGACATAAGCATGACGCAGGGGGTAATGGGGAAGGGGGAATAATATCACACTAAAGCATAAAAATAGAAGAGATATAGATGACTCATATGTCATGCAGCAGACTGAGAACATTCACTGACAAGTTTTCACACTGTATGATTTCTTACACCTACAGAATGCAAACAACACTGTAGAAGTATTGAAAATATCATCCACATTAGAAATAATTAGCAAACAAGTGGGTTTCAAAAAGTGAATTTGTGATTTTAACTAAAAATGTATTTTTAATATTTTTAGCACAGGAGAAAAATGGCGTTCCAGGAGAAAAATGATAACCCCAACTTTCCATTTCACCATTTTGTCAGAATTCTTGGAAGTCATGAATGAACAGTCAAGAATATTAGTGGAGAAACTTAAGAAACATTTGGATGAGGATGCTTTCAACTGCTTCATGGATATTACCCTGTGTGCCCTGGATATAATATCTGGTAGGTTATGGGGTCCTGGTGAGATTTTGTAATTTAAAACCAAATTCTACATTGTATATAAATAGGGGAAGGGTTGAAACCTTTGTCAGGTGTCCCCATTTAGTCCATTTCCCCTATTTCCTTTCCTGGTGGCAAAGATCAGAGGGACAGAAAGTGAGAGCAAATCTCTCCAATTGTACCAGAGTCAACAGTAAAACAATTTTTAGTTTTTTAGAGAATCTTGGGAAGGTTTTTTTTTTTTAGTTCCAGTAAACCTTATCACTCTAGTTACTTGTTCTGGTGTCAGAGGAACTAAAAAGCAGGGGTAAATTTTAAAATGGGGACAGAAAACTGAAAATTTAATATGAAATACTGACGGCAATTTTCCTTTCCTGACGAGCCTCCATGTCAGCCTACCACTGAGTATGCTCCGGCCATACCCCCACCTGCTGGACTTAACTCATAAATTTGACTCCCTCACTCAGGCCAGCGTTCCATAACCAGAGTTGTTCTGAAAGTAAAAGTACAAGTACTGTGTTATGTAGTTTTTAAAGAAAGAAGTCAAAAGTTTGAACATCATATTGTTTATTACTTCAAATGCAGCTTTTATTTATACATACAGTAGCATTTATTTTCGTATGCGCTGATAATACACATGTTTTGAGCTTCATGAAACCTGGCAGTGGTAATTTTTATAATAGTAACGAGTAACTATGCAGCACAAAAAAAAAATATTGGAGTAGAAGTATTGAAATCATCGAAAAAATGTAGTGAAGTAAAAGTGGAAGTAGGAGAAAATAATTCTACTCTAGGAAAGTACAGATACCGCCTTTCGGTACTTAAGTACAGTAGTGAAGTAGTTCTATTTAGTTACTATACATCTCTGTCCATAACTCAATTTCTGCACCTGGGTGGGAGTCTGTGCTGACATGGAACTTGTCAGGAAAGGAAAATTGCGGTATTTGATATTCAATTTTCTGTTTTCCTGACAGCTCCATTTCAACCTACTAATGGGAACTAACTATCCAATCAGGGTGGGATAATGCGGAAACAAAATAGAGTTAATTATAGCCTCAGATAACCCTTTTGCCAAAATTAACAGTTGTCAATAGTTGACAGATCTATGTGATAGTGAGAAATAAAGGTTTGTATGGATGATTAGGTTGCCGCCTTGCATTTTGACTTTATTGAGTCACTACAGACTGCTGCCCAGAAGGTTGAGATGCTTCTTGTGGAGCATGCTGTTATTTCTACCAAAAGGGCTAACCCCCTATCCTTATACGAGATAGGGATCACTTTTATAATCCAAGAACCAACCACTCGAAGATCTGGCCCCCTTGCATGAACCTCTGGGAACCACAAACAGGCAATCTGATGTCCTGATAGTTGGGGTAGCAGTGTCTCCCCGACATCAAAGGACTTAACTTTTTGTCTACTTCCAGATGAAAAGTAGGCAACACGATTTCTTGACTTAGATGGAATCTTGGGGCCACTTTTGGAATAGAATCCAGCATCAAGAGCAGAATAACTCTGTCCGTCAGGAAGGACTTATGGGGATCTTTATACCTTGGAGCCTCCAACTCAGAAACCCTCCTAGCTGAGGCTACTGCCACCTGGAAAGCAGGTATTTCCCATAGCGACAATCATGGATTTTTGGAGCAGATAGGTAGTTGAATATTATTGTGAGGTCCCATGTAGAAATGTGGGGGCTCTGGGAGGCCTTAGCTTTACTACGGCCTTAAGAATTGAAGAATCAGAGGTCCACTGTATCTTGCTAAGGGCTGACGTGGAAGAGATGTATCCTTTGAGTATGTTTGCGCTCAGGCCCATGTCTAGACCTTTTTGAAGAAAACCGAGGACAAACTCTTGCTTCCGTGGAGAAAACTTCTGATGTAGCATATTCTTGGAATTTTGTTGTATTACTATAATTAGAATTTATTATATATAATTTATGTAAATTATAATTTTTTTATTATATTATAATTTATTATATATCATTTATTATTGTACTATAATTTATTATATATATTTCAGACTTTGCTGTAGACTTTGTTCATGCTGCTCTTCCATGCTCTCATGAGGGCATCTACCATTCTCAAAGAGCAACCTAAATCCACGAACCTTAGCCTATTAAAATCCAGGCCTCCAGAGCTGGATGGAGAACTTGACCTTGTGCCATTGTCTGGAAACTGAGAAGATTTGTACTAGGTGTCTGTGAGATTAAATAGTTTGGTACATTTCCACTGTTGAAGAGAAACCCCTGGAAAGGGTATCTTCTCCACTGAGCCACTCAACCCCAGGACAGGAGAGACCATGGTCCCAATAGCCACCAGGCATGCAGATGCTAACAGATGAGGAGAAACACCAGGACAATTAAGTACCTTACCACTGGTATGTTCTCTAGCAGCAGAGAAAGACATACTTTGAAGCTTCTAATTACAGAAGGACTGTGTAGGGGTCAGATGACCATGTTCTTTATTCGCCAACTGCCAACTCAGACATTTATTGTGAGGCAGGATCCAGACTATCCACAATCACAGAACCTTGCTGTCAATTTAAGCTTCATTTTCTATGACCAAATGTAGTGAATGAGTACTTCCTTGAAAGCCACATCATCTTCTAATGGTAAAGTATTGTACCTGACCAATCCCATAAGGGACACCCCGACCAAAAGGTGTGACTCCAAACACTGAAGACCTTCCTCCTAACAAGGGCATAACTTTGACATCTGCTGTAAAAACATGCTTTTTGCTCCATTCTTCTAGCATGAGTCGTAATACAGTCACCATAGGAAAATTGCAAAATGGTCTTTGGAGGCACTTGAAATACTTTCACTGCTTTCCTTCTGTCTTAAGGCAACTCACCAGCCTTACAAAAGAGGGGTCAAACTGGATAAAGGTCATCCTGATCTGAATCTTCTTTCTTTGGAAGAGTCTAAAGAAGGTTGGTTGGCCTGAGAAAGCTCTTGAGACCAGTTGCTGGTTTTGGAAGAAAAACGGGACCTTTCCAGAATAGATGACTCTTGCACAAGGGGAGTTCAAACCACTTATTTAGAGTGTTTTGACCACAAATTTTAATAAATTGTGACAACCTTCTGGTCCTCGTCATCTTTATCACTGACCGCTTGAACAAAGCACGATTCATACAGTCATGTTCATCCGCTTTTCCCTCTTTGGAAAAGTCTGAAAAGGGCTGTTTGCCTGGAAAGCAGATAGGCACTGTCCCCTACCTTTTTTGGTAGCGCTGATCTTTATTTACACCTCATATGCCACCCCAGAGACCAGCAGAGGTATTCCCTGATAGACAATGCATTTAGCATGTGAACACAGGAACCACATCTTAGTGAAGCAGAATGGACAGCCCAAGCTTTATATGAGC
Organism: Pelophylax lessonae; assembly: GCF_965119305.1. Taxonomy (NCBI): domain Eukaryota; kingdom Metazoa; phylum Chordata; class Amphibia; order Anura; family Ranidae; genus Pelophylax; species Pelophylax lessonae. The sequence continues at coordinate 721,380,106 of NC_138768.1, forward strand.
TAGGTAGGAGATGTGCCAATTTCCTGGATCCTGTCCCTTCACAGGGTGAGTGAAAGCAACTCCTTTAGTGTGTTTTGACTATGTGTTTAATGAATGTGGCAGCCTGTTAGGTGGTATCACCTTTATCTTTGGCTGCTTGAACCAGGCAAGATTCATACAGTCATTTTTACCTGTATCTTCTCTTTGGAAGAGTCGGAAGAGAATTGTTTGCCTGGGTAGGCTTGGAGACTTCTCATTGCCAGAATAGGTAGCCCCTTTACAGCATAAGTGGAAACACTCCTTTAGAGTGTATTAACCACATGCTTAATGAATGTGACAACCTGTTAGGCGTCGTCATCATTATCCTTGGTTGCTTCAACAAGGCAACATTCTTGCATTCATGTTTATCTGTATCTTCTCTTTGGAAAAGTCTGAAGAAGATTGCTTGCCTGGTAAGGCTTGGAGACTGCTCGTGCCAGAATAGCTAACCCCTTTACAGGGTGAGTGGAAACACTCCTGTAGAGTGTATTGACCACGTGTTTAATGAATGTGACAACTTGTTAGTTGTCGTCATCTTTATCCTTCGCTGCTTGAACAAGGCAGCATTCTTTCAGTCGTGTTTTTATCCGTATCTTCTCTTTGGAAGAGTCTGAAGAGGGCTGTTTGCCTGGGAAGGCTTGGAGACTGCTCATTGCCAGAATAGGTTACCCTTTCATAGGGTGAGTAGAAACACTATGGCCCACATACAGGGCTTGCTTGCCTAGGCATGGGTAGCACAGGCCCATAATGCCTGCCAATCTGGAGGCACTCACTGGCAAGAGCACATAGTTCGCATCCCATACACCTGAAAGAAAACTCTTACCTTAACGGTGCCCTTACCTTCTTTGCAACGACTGGCTAGTAGGATGAGGTGACACTCATGGCTTTGAAGCAAACTGGCAAAAAGAAATACTATACAAGGAGGTAACAGTACACAGTTTTACTGCTTGCTGCAGAAGGACTTGTTTCAGTAAAAATCAATCCTGGACATGCAGGGATACTGAGCAAGTCTAAAGAAGAACTCCTCATTAGTAATAATAATATAACATGTACAATGCTACCCAAGTCATCTGGTAACTTAAAATAACTAAGATGTTTAAAAGTTACCCAACCATGCCAGCACATTAACCACTTTTACTCCCTTCATGACCAGGCCATTTTCTGTTATTTGAAAAATGATCAATCCTGATGTATTAACTGCCTATCTCATTTTTTGAGGCCCTAAAATGCCAGGATAGTACAAATACCCCCCAAATTACCCCTTTTTGGAAAGTAGACAGTCCAAGGTTTTTAGTAAGAGGCATGGTGAGTTTTTTGAAGTTGTAATTTTTTGTCACAATTGTTTTGAAAAGTAAGACATTTAATTTTCTTTTTTTCACAATCTTTTTTAAATACTGTCACCAGTGGAGTGCAGAATTATCATACGACTGATGTGGCGGTGATCAGGGACTGGTGACAAAAAAATGATGTTAAAAAATATATATATAAAGAATCTCACAAAAGTAAGTACACCCGTCACATTTTTGTAAATATTTTATGATATCTTTTCTTGTGACAACACTGAAGAAATTACACTTTGCTACAATGTAAAGTAGTGAGTGTACAGCTTATATAACAGTGTAAATTTGCTGTCCCTTCAAAATAACTCAACACACAGCAACAATTTTCAGATCCTCAGAGAGTTTTTTTGCCATGAGGTGCTATGTTGAACTTCCAGTGACCAGTATGAGATAACACTGTTATATAAGCTGTACACTCACTACTTTACATTGTAGCGAAGTGTAATTTCTTCAGTGTTTTCACATAAAAAGATATAATAAAACATTTAGACTCGGTTCACACTACCGCGACCATAAGTCGCCCGATGACGGAGCGACTTTTTACCTCGATTTTACCGCAACTTCAGCGCGACTTGTGAATTATTTAAAGCAACTTATATGATAGACGACTTTGTATTTGGCCAATCAGAATATGATGTGTTGTGACCTAATTCCCCTTTTCTGTTTTTTTTTTTACTCATTTCCTCATTGCCCACCAGTGCCACGTATCAGTATCCACCAGTGCCACGTATGTGTCCACCAGTGCCACTGCCCACCAGTGCCACGTATCTGCGTCAACCAGTGCCACTGCCCACTAGTGCCATGTATCAGTGTTAACCAGTGCCACTGCCCACCAGTTCCACGTATCAGTGTCCACCAGTGCCACTGCCCACCAGTGCCACGTATGTGTCCACCAGTGCCACTGCCCACCAGTGCCACGTATGTGTCCACCAGTGCCACTGCCCACCAGTGCCACGTATCAGTGTCCACCAGTGCCACATATCAGTGCCACAAATCAGTGTCCACCAGTGCCACGTATCAGTGCCACAAATCAGTGTCCACCAGTGCCACATAGTGCCACGTATCAGTGCCACAAATCAGTGTCCACCAGTGCCATGTATCAGTGCCACGAATCAGTGTCCACCAGTGCCACATATCAGTGCCACGTATTATTGCCACGAATCAGTGTCCACCAGTGCCACATATCAGTGCAATGTATCAGTTCCACGAATCCGTGTCCACCAGTGCCATGAATCAGTGTCCACCAGGGCCACGTATCAGTGCCACGTATCAGTGTCCACCAGTGCCACGTATCAGTGCCACGTATCAGTGTCCACCAGTGCCACGTATCAGTGCCATGTATCAGTGCCACGTATCAGTGTCCACCAGTGCCACTGCCCACCAGTGCCACTTATCTGTGTCCACCAGTGCCACTCACACAGACCAGGCAGAGATATATATATATATATATATATATATATATATATAGAGAGAGAGAGAGAGAGTATATAGGAACTGTAGGCATGGCTGCAATGTGGGGAATGCCTGGCTAATTTTCCTTCTCCTTCCTGGAAAGTCTGATAACAAGTCGCTTGACAAAAGATAAGGATCCGACTTGGAGGTTGACTCCCATTGAAATCTATTGGCACAAGTTGGATACAAGTCGACTTGAAGTAGTACAGGACCCTTTTCTGAAGTCAGAGCGACTTCAGTAGTGCATATTAAGACGGCTCTCATTCATTTACATTGCATTTGTTATGACAAGCGACTTGGGGCGACTTGAGGGCACACAAGTCGCCTGACAAGTCGTGCTAGTGTGAATGGAGCCTTACAAAAATGTGAGGGGTATACTCACTCCCTGTCTGAGGATGACCATTTAAAGTGGATCATGATCCTGCATACTGGATATACTCTATAGAAAAAAGCCTAATAGCTGGTTTATAATCTTACCAGCCATTCCATCTGGTGAGTCAGTTTGGGGTGATTTGTGGAAGCAGCACACAGGGTGTTTCTCGGCGCACACCTTTGGTTGAAGATTGGCTGATACAGATATTTATTCTTTGCACTTTTTTGCACTTTATTGGCCTTTTCTTGGGACATTTTTAACCACTGATGTCTTAATTTTTAACAATGATGAATTTTATGTTGATTGAATTTTTCACTTTGTGCTGTATTTTTCCTTTTTTATATTGGTACTGCAGCCTGCTGCCTGCTCTCAGTTAAAGTACCGTGGGCAGGAGGCAAATAGTTAAAGGAAATACCCTTTAGCACTTTTACTGAGGCATCAAGAGGCAGCAAAAAACACTGCTTTTCTTTGACGCTTCATAAAGAGCTATAAGAACGCCAGAACACTGCCAATGGATGAGAGCACTGATTGGGAGCTGATCGGCAGACCTTTTTCAGTCATGCACCATCGTCAAAAGCCACCTGACCGGAGCTCTAGAGTTGTTGCCGGTGCTGGGCAGAGGCTTATGGCACTCTATCCTGATGCCAGCACTTCTGTTGGTGACCCCACATCATCCACTCCAGCTAACTATTGGGGAGGGAGGCCGGCTTCCTCCACTCCCAGACAGTGGATCTGCTGCTGGGGAGGGGGGGGGCACCTGATCTCCCTGGTCCTTGGCCTGCAACTGGGGAGAGGGAATGGCTTCCTCCCCTCCCTGTATCTCAGACTGCTGCTGGAGAGTGAGGATAGAGGGCAGAGGTCTTGGATCCTCTGTCTTGTTGTCAGCACTTCAGCTGGGCATTTGAGCTTCTCTGCATTGGCCTGTTGCTGGGGAAAAGGGCTGCCTGTCTTTGCTCTCTGGAGCTCCGGAAGTAATGTGGGTGCTTGGCAGGGGTCAAGTTGTGCTCTGCCCTGATGCCAGCTCTTCCACTGCCAGCTCTTCCACTGGGAAGCAAAATGAAAAGTCAGTTGCCTCACACAAATCTTCTAGGGCCACTTGTTTTTGTAGGCAGAGGTCAGCAGTGCTCTGCTTTGATGCCAGCTCCTCTGCTGGAGGCTCACTGGGTTGTTCCTCCTCAACAGAAAAGTATATTAAGTCCTCACTCTCTGGAGCTGGTGGCTGGGGATAGAGGTTCACCATCTCCTCTCCCAGGTGCTTGAACTGCCGCTGGGGAGATGAGGTGGCTGCTCCATCTCCCATACCTTCATCTGGCTGCTGGGCAGACACCTTCCTCCATCCAAGCTTGTCTTGTGCAGAAACAGGTTCGTCAAGGTGAGTCAGCCCTTGCTACATCCAACATAAGAGCTCCACTTCCATAGCTGAAGTGGGCAAAGCACACTGTTACTCTGCCCCATTGCCGACACTTCAGCTTTGATTTCAGAGCTGTTGGCTGGTACTTCCTGATAGTCCCAGGCAAAGGGAGCCCAGCCCAGCTACTGAGCCGAGTCAAGCAGCCATCTGTAGGTGATCTCCAGCTCCCATTCCTGAATGGAAACTCCAAACCTTCCTGTGCCCAGAGCACTTCCTGAGATGTTCAGCATCCGGTCTCTGTACTCCATGATTTCCTCCAAACGCCACTCCAGATCACTCCTGAAGTCAGGGTGCTCTGATAGCCTCCATTACAACAGCCCCAGGCCACCATAGTCAAAGACTTCTGTCGGGCTGTCGTCTGCTGTCCAAGAGCACATGGGCTACATGCCAGCTCCAGCCCTATCTCTGCCCAGACCTGCCTGTGTAACTCAGCTGTCCACTTCTTATGTGGTTTTTCCCAAATTACAGCACTTCATTCGGCAACCAGTACCTTTCCTGGATGAAGGGCAGATTTTTTCCCTGGTGGCGCTGCTTGTGCTTTAACGCTTCCTTCCAGAGTTGCTGCTGGACAGAATCATACCATTTCAGCAGGACCTGCACTGACACTGGTCCTTTGTGCTGCACCCACATCTCTTGCAGCCTCCATCCGAATTTCTGTTCCATGGCGGTTAGTATCTGTACCGCTCCTCTTCTGCTAACCGGACCTCAGATCCCAGTGGTGGTTTGGATGTTCCAGACTGCAGGAAGCATCCCAATGCTTGCCACCAAATGTGACAAACTGCCTGGCTCTCGCCTGGGTACTCCCGCCAAAATACAGCTTCCTCCACTCTGGAACCAGGAACCAGGTAATATTGCTGAGCATTGTACCCAAGAACTAGATGACACTAGCTTAGGTGCAAACTTGAACTGACTTTATTGTAAGTTCACACAAAATTTATACCACACAAAATCAGATAAGAGCTTGATCACACTATCCTAAATAATGCAAATTTTAAACAGTAACATAATCAGTGCATCTATGAGTTTATCCAACGAACAGCTAACATAAAAATAAACAGTATGCTAATCAACCGCTAGGCACCCAGACAATGCTTTGATTAATCTGGGAGTCCTCCGCAAGCAGTGTGTGGCAACAAGCCCACACCTGAATACACAAAGTACATTACACATGATGTCTCTCAGGTACTTGTGTAATCTGTCAGCTAGAAAAGTCATCATAAGAAAAAGTGGAATTAGTTTATTTTCGCCTTCGCTCTCAGTGGTCATCATGTTGTTGTCTATCAATAGAGAATGATCTGCTCTCTCCATGGGATTAGAGGCGGGACTAAGCTCTTTACCATGCTTTGACTGGGAGAAGCAGACACAATTCCCGGTCTCCTCCATGGGCCATAATCAGTGGGTAGAAGGATAGCCCCTAGTCCCCTTAAAAAAACCCTGTCCTGGTTGGGTCTGTCACAGGCCTGGCATCTTTACTCAGAATTGTTTTTTTTTTTTTTTTACTTTATCTTTACCTGTTGACCCTGCCAGTAAGTGATAGTTAGGGGGTTGACACTAACAGGAGTGCCCACATTTGTCAGTTTATGTAAAAGCCTTTATCTCAAAAAGGAAAAAAATATCACTGCAACCAGATACAAAGTGTTATTTGGAGTCCAGCTTTAATTTTCTAAGTCAAGTCCAATTAAATCTGCTAGTGAATCTAAGACTACCCTCTCCCCAGGCTGATAATGCTGCTGTCTGAAGGTGTCTCCGTTGTACCTCCATCTAGACTGGAGGCACTGAGAGGTATTACCCACCCCCACCAAAAAACATATATATATAGTATATTACAGCTTATTCATTTTTAAATGTTGTGCTGCATTTGTTTTCTTTATTTAGGGTTTTTTTTTTACCTGTATTTTCACTTGGCGATCTGGCCAGTAAAAGACTTCCTGTCCTAATGTGTATTCACTCCACTGGAGGAGCAACGTAAACCTCTTTTGGCAGTGTTTAGTGATAGATGCACAGATTGAGTTTTTTATGCACAATGCATGTTTAGACCCTGTGCCTGAGAATCCAATGTTCTCGTGCAGATAAAAGGCACAGATCAGCTTGCAAAATTCTATGAGGGGCTAAAAGCTGCTATGGCTTGGATTGGACAGGGTACAGAGTGATACAAATGTCCTTGTCCCTATATGCCTTGGGACAAATTCAGACTTCTTGCATTCCAAGAATTTACCCCTGGTTGCATACAGTCCTAAATGTTAGGTCCACTCAGTACACCATTTAGCTCTGTCCAGCTGCAGCAGCTTTCATCCTCTCATAGACTTTTGCAGGCTGGAAAAATGTGAATTTACGAAAATACAAAACTCTAAGCCAATGAGGCCAAATGCTTAGTGTGCATGAGGCTTTAGATGGACTGGACTAACAAAATAAAGCCTAACACTTTTTAAGTAGTTATAGCAACAGTTTTCTTTCTTTAGTAATAAAGGTTTTACATAAATAAAAAAAAAAAGCTGACTGTTGTAAGCACCCCTTTCAGTGTTAATTGTTTTGGGGTTTAAAACCGCTTCAAAACAAGAAGTGGGTTGCTGGCTGGATGACCAGGTGAAAATAATGAAAGAAAAAGCCTAAAAACAGAAAATGAATACATTTATCATATTATAGGATTGGTAAGCTCCAATGCATTAAATTTCTGTTTGGGGGTTTAGTTTTAGTTTTAAAAAAACTGTCAGTATTCAAAAATGCAGATTTCTGCGTTTTAAATAATTTGAAGTGCAGTGGACAGGTTTGGTTTTTTTTAGACCCCAGATCCCTCCATAAAGAGTACCTGTCACTGCCTATTACTATCACAAGGGATTTTTACATTCCTTGTGACAGCAACAAAAGTGATCATATTTTTTTTTTTTTAAGGAACTGTGTTAAAAATAAAAATTAAAATGAAATAAAATAAATAGAAAAAAAAATTGAAAGCGCCTCCGTCTCCTGTGAGCTCGTGCACCAAATAAAAAGCATGTGTAAGTCGCGCCCGCAAATGTAAACGGTGTTCAAATCACACATGTGAGGTACCGCGATTGTCGGAGCAAGAGCAATAATTCTAGCAAGAGAACTCCTCTGTTGCTCTAAACTGGTAACCGCTAAAATTTTTTAAAGCAATGCCTACAGAGATTTTTAAGTACCATAGTTTTTCGCCATTCAATAAGTGTGCGCAAATTTAAACCATAACATGTTATGTATCTATTTACTCAGCGTGATATCATCTTTCACAATATACAAACAAATTGGGCTAACTTTGCTCTTTAGTTTTTTAAATTCAGTGAAGTGTATTTTTTCCCCAAAAATTGCGTTTGAAACACCGCTGCGCAAATACTGCGTGACAAAATATATTGCAACGACCACCATTTTATTCTCCAGAGTGTTTGCTAAAAAGCATGAGGCATACATTTAACCCCTTGATCACCAACAGTGTTAACCCCTTCCCTGCCATTGTCATTATTACAGTAACAGTGCATATTTTTAGCACTGATTACTGTAGTAATGTCACTGGTCCCCCCAAAAGTGTAAAAAATGTCAGTTAGGGGTCCAATCTGTCCGCCACAATGTCGCAGTCCCACAAAAAAATCGGAGATCGCCGCCATTACTAGTCAAAAAATAAATAAATAAAAATGACAAATCTTTCCCATGGTTAGTAAACGCGATAACTTTTGCGCAAACCAATCAAAATACGCTTATTGCGATTTTTTTTTTAACCAAAAATATGTAGCAGAAAAAAAATTGGCCTAAAATGTTAAAACATTTAGATTTATAAATTTTTTTTAGGAATGTTATATATCAGAATGTGAAAAATATTGTTTTTTTTTTTTCAAAATTGTCGCTCTTTTTTAAAAAAATTAAAAATCACACAGGTGATCAAATACCACCAAAAGAAAGCTCTATTTGTGGGGAAAAAAAAGGATGTAAATTTAATTTGGGTACAGGGTCGCACGACCGCGCAATTGTCCGTTAAAATAACGCAGTGCCGAATCGCAAAATATGACCTGGTCAGAAAGGGGGTAAAATCTTCCGGTCTTAAAGTGGATAAAAATACGCTCATTGAGAATTTTTTTTGTCAAAGACATGTAGCTAAATACATTTTGGCCTAAATATATGACAAAAATTGAATATATTGGATATTTTTTAACTGTCAAAGTAGAAAATGTCAATTTTTCGCAAAATTTTTGCTCTTTTTTATTAATATCGCAAAAAAAAAAAAAGTGCAGAGGTGATCAAATACCACCAAAAGAAAGCTCTGTTTGTGGGAAAAAAAGGACGTAAATTCTGTTTGGGTACAGCATTGCATGACCGCGCAATTGTCAGTTAAATCCGTGCAGTGCCAAGTTGAAAAAAGTGGCATGGTTATTAAGTAGCCAAATCTTCCGGGGCTAAAGTGGTTACGTTTTACGAAGAATATAACAGAATATGTAAAAAGGAAATCAAGGATGCAAAAATTTAAAACGAACAACAGATTGCAAAAGAAAGTAGAACAAGCACCAAAAAATTCTTCAAATATATAAATAGTAACAGGGTCAGGTCTGAGCATGTAGGTCCTTTACAATCAAATCTAAAGTGAGAAACCATCGACTCCTATGTCTAATGTATGCAAGACTGCAGCCAAGGACAAAAAATATAAAGTGAAGTCTCAAAGGAAGCAGCTGTTGCTGGGTGATTCAATCATAAGAAGTGTGGAGCTTAAAGAAAATGGTTTTGTGAGAGATGTCTCCCTGGTGCTACTGCTAGACGAGATAGAAGACGTATTATTAATATTGTTAAGCAAGCAAAGCAGGAAGGGGACGTGGATGTTCTTGTCCATCTAGGGACAAATGACCTGGCTTGCAATGAAGTGTCAGAGGTGAAAAAATCTTTTATCACACTTTGTAATGACGTACAGGATTTTGCATCCACCATTTCATTTTCTGAAGTTCTGCCTGTGCATAATGTTCAGAATGATAGGCAGAGGCGCATAAAGGAGTTCAACATATGGCTTAGTAAATGGTGTCAATAGCAAGGATTTGGCTTTGTTTCTCATGATAGCTCTACTTGGAATAGAAAGGAACTGTACAAAAAAGATGGTTTGCATATTTCTCTCAAAGGAACAAATGTACTTAGTGAACAACTCCAAGAATTTGCGAAAGAGTATTTAAACTAGGAAGGGTGGGCAAAAGAGTGGAATTACAAGAGTCCAATTGCCCCCCGAAACAATGCCAGAACAGGTCAGAAGCACAGAGGTTAAGAAATGATAAGCTCAGAGTCCTGTCTACAAATGCTCGCAGTTTAGGTAAAAAAATCAATGAACTTGGGTCAATAATGGCATCTGAGAATGTAGATTTAGTGGCTGTTACGGAGACATGGTTTAATGAAAGAAATGACTGGGACATAACCATACCAGGGTACTCTTTATACAGAAGAGACAGAGAAGGCAAGAAAGGAGGAGGAGTGGCCTTGTATGTGAAAGATAGCATTAAATCTAACCTAATACAAGTTGGTGAGGCCAACATAGAGTCAGTTTGGGTTACGTTGCAGTTTGCTAATCATGCAGTAACTCATGTAGGTGTGATATATAGACCACCTGGTCAAGTTAAAGAACTAGATGATCTACTAGTTGAAGAAATAGCTAAAATGACAATGAAAGGAGAAGTTATCATTATGGGAGATTTCAATCTTCCAGATATAAACTGGAAAACCAAAATAGCAAGTTCTACCAGGAGTACAGATATTCTAAATTCCCTACCGGGGTTGTCTCTGCAACAAGTGGTTGAGGAGCCAACCCGGAGGGAGGCCATTTTGGATTTGGTATTCACAAATGGGGATTTGGTATATGATGTCATTGTAGGCGAAACCTTGGGATCTAGTGATCACCAGTCAGTGTGGTTTAATATAAGAACTGTGAAAGAGTCACACCACACAAAAACAAAAGTTTTAGATTTTAGAAAAACAGACTTTTCAAAAATGAAATTAGTCATAAACGAGTCCTTATCAGACTGGAACGGATTACATGGAGTCCAGGAGAAATGGGACTACTTAAAAGGTGCATTATTGAAGGCAACAGAAAATTGCATTAGACTTGTCAGTAAAAGCAAAAAAAAGGAAGAGACCACTGTGGTACTCAGCAGAAGTGGCCCAAATCATTAAAAATAAAAAGCTAGCATTTTGTAACTATAAAAAAACCCAGAGCAATGAAGATAAGGAAATCTACAAGATTAGGCAGAAAGAGGCCAAGCAAGTTATAAGAACTTCTAAAGCACAGGCAGAAGAAAAACTAGCTCAGTCTATGAAAAAGGGGGATAAGACATTCTTCAGATATATAAATGAAAAAAGGAAATTAAAACAAGGAATAACTAAATTAAAAACAAAGGACGGATGGTATGTAGAAGAGAATAAAGGGCTAGCCGACTGCCTTAATGAATACTTCTGTTCAGTTTTTACAGAAGAAAAAGAAGGAGAAGGACCTCCACTTGAAAGGATGACAAATTAATCATTTGATGCATGTGTCTTTACAGAGGAAGACGTTCTAAGATTGCTGTCTAAAGTGAAGACAAATAAGTCACAGGGTCCTGATGAGATACACCCAAAATTATTAAAAGAGCTTAGTGGTGAGCTGGCAAAACCATTAACAGATTTATTTAACCAATCATTAGTAACAGGAGTCGTCCCGGAAGATTGGAAATTGGCAAATGTCGTGCCGATTCACAAGAAAGGTAGTAGGGAGGAATCGAGCAACTATAGACCAGTGAGTCTGACATCAATAATAGGCAAATTAATGGAAACCCTATTAAAGGATAGGATTGTGGAACATCTTAAATCCCATGGATTGCAAGATGAAAAACAACATGGGTTTACTTCAGGGAGATCATGTCAAACAAATCTTATAGATTTTTTTGACTGGGTGACTAAAATAATAGACGGTGGAGGTGCAGTAGACATTGCATATCTAGATTTTAGTAAGGCTTTTGACACTGTCCCACATAGAAGACTTATCAATAAACTGCAGTCATTGAGCATGGACTCCCATATTGTTGAGTGGATTAGGCAGGGGCTGAGTGACAGACAACAGAGGGTTGTAGTCAATGGAGAACATTCAGAACAAGGTCATGTTACCAGTGGGGTACCTCAGGGATCTGTACTGGGACCAATTTTGTTTAATATCTTCATAAGTGATATTGCAAAAGGCCTCGATGGTAAGGTTTGTCTTTTTGCTGATGACACAAAGATATGTAACAGGGTTGATGTTCCTGGAGGGAAACGCCAAATGGAAAAGGATTTAGGAAAACTAGAAGAATGGTCAGAACTCTGGCAACTGAAATTTAATGTGGATAAGTGCAAGATAATGCACCTGGGGCGTAAAAACCCAAGGGCAGAATATAGAATATTTGACACAGTCCTGACCTCAGTATCTGAGGAAAGGGATTTAGGAGTAATTATTTCAGAAGACTTAAAGGTGGGAAGACAATGTAATAGAGCAGCACGAAATGCCAGCAGAATGCTTGGATGTATAGGGAGAGGTATAAGCAGTAGAAAGAGAGAAGTGCTTATGCTGCTGTACAGAACACTGGTGAGACCTCACTTGGAGTATTGTGCGCAGTACTGGAGGCCATATCTCCAGAAGGATATAGATACTCTAGAGAGAGTTCAGAGAAGAGCTACTAAACTAGTACATGGATTGCAGGAAAAAACTTACCAGGAAAGGTTAAAGGACCTTAACATGTATAGCTTGGAAGAAAGAAGAGACAGAGGGGATATGATAGAAACTTTCAAATACATAAAGGGAATCAACTCGGTAAAGGAGGAGAGCATATTTAAAAGAAGAAAAACTACCACAAGAGGACACAATTTTAAATTAGAGGGGCAAAGGTTTAAAAGTAATATGAGGAAGTATTACTTTACTGAGAGAGTAGTGGATGCATGGAATAACCTTCCTGCAGAAGTGGTAGCTGCAAATACAGTGAAGGAGTTTAAGCATGCATGGGATAGGCATAAGGCTATCCTTCATATAAGATAGGGCCAGGGACTATTCATAGGATTCAGATATATTGGGCAGACTAGATGGGCCAAATGGTTCTTATCTGGCGACACATTCTATGTTTCTATGTTTCTAAAGTGGATGACTGGGGCCACAGAGAATGTAAATGTATTAAATAACTTCTCCAGCTCTGTGTATACAAAGGAGCATGGGGGAGCTCATGTCCATGATGGGGATTTTATTGACACTGCCCAAATGATCCACAATGGCTCAAAATGTATATGATCCAGAAATGTTTAGACAGCATAAATGTGAAAAAAAGCACCTGGACCAGATTGCATACACCCACAGATCCTAAAATAATTGAGCTCTGTCCTTTCAAAACCATTATTTCTAACTTTTAGAGACTCCTTACTGACTTGAATAGTACCATTGGATTGGCGTAAGGCCAACGTGGTGCCTATATTGAAGAAGGGGTCAAAGTCTTTACCACGTAACTATAGAACCTGTTAGTTTAACTTCTATATTCGGGAAGATACTGAAGAGTTCAATAAAAGACCACATACAGTAGATTAATTCTTTGCTAGAAAAAAATATTTTTAGTAACAGACAGCGTGGATTCATGAAACACAGATGTTGTCTGACAAATCTGATTTCTTTTATGAGGAGGTAAGTAAAACCTTAGACAAAGGAGTGGCTGTGGCTATAGTAAACTTTGATTTTGCATTTGACACAGTTCCCATTACTCGGCTAATGTGTAAGGTAAAGTCTACAGGGTTGGGAAAATCAGTTTGTAAATGGATAGAAAACTGGCTAAAAGACTGAATTCAGAGAGTAGTGGTTAATGATTCATACTCTGAATGGTCTAGGGTTGTTAGTGGTGTACCCCAAGGTTCAGTGTTGGGACCCTTACTTTTTAATATATTTATAAATGTAGGGTGTGGGATTAAAAGCACTCTTTCAGTTTTTGCAGATGACACTAAGCTATGCAGTGGAATAACTTCCTTACAGGATGTCTCCAACTTACAAGCTGACCTCAATGCACTGTTTAATTGGGCATCTGAGTGGCAAATTAGGTTTAATGTTGATAAATGTAAAGTTATGCACTTGGGGGCTAAGAATATGCATACATCATACATATTAGGGGGAGTACAACTGGGGGAATCAAATGTGGAGAAGGATCTGGGTGTTCTGGTAGATCATAAGGCTTAATAATGGCATGCAATGCCAAACTGCGTTTTCCAAAGTGAGAAAAATCTTTTCTTATATTAAAAGAAGTATGGACTCCAGAGAGAGCAATATAATTTTGCCCCTGTACAAATCATTAGTAAGACCTCATCTGGAATACGCAGGTCAGTTTTGGGCACCAGTTTACAAAAAGGATATCGGGGAACTGGAGAAAGTACCAAGAAGAGCAACCAAACTGATAAGAGGCATGGAGGAGCTCAGCTATGAGGAAAGATTAAAGGAGCTGAATTTATTCTCTCATGAGAAGAGGAGATTAGGGGGCATGTGATCAACCTGTACAAATACATAAGTGGTCCATATAGTGAACTTGGAGTTAAGTTATTCACTTTAGATCATCACAGAGGACAAGGGGGCACTCTTTACGCCTGGAGGAAAAGAGATTTAATCGCCAAATGCGGAAAGGTTTCTTCACAGTAAGAGCTGTGAAAATGTGGAATAGACTCCCTCAAGAGCTGGTTCTGTCAAGCTCAGTAGGTTGTTTTAAGTAAAGCCTGGATTCTTTCCTAGATACACAAAAAATACACATAATATAACTGGATACTAATATTTATAGGTAAAGTTGATCCAGGGAATAGCCGATTGCCTCTTGGGGGATCAAGAAGGATTTTTTTCCTCTGCTGAAGCAAATTGGATCATGCTTTATTGTGTTTTTTGTCTTCCTCTGGATCAACTGTGGGTATATGACTGTGTAAGGAGGATTGTATAAAACATTTTTTTGCCTTTTTTTCCCCTTCTGTTGGTTGAACTGGATAGACTTGTGTCTTTTTTCAACCAGACTAACAATGTAACTATGTAAGGAAAACCAGCATCAGTGGTGGTGATATAGTTGTAAGGAAATTCAAGTTGAGGAGATGAGATGTATGAAAATGACCAACATTTGCTGGAGGAATTACACAATGGGGCATTAAACTTAGAAAAAAGATGCAAATATGAGCAGCGAAATATAATTTAGACATTTGTAATTGGTGGCGGCGGTGAGAGGTGGTAGTGACATTGGAGAGAGGTCTTGATTCTCTTGAATGATGATGTATTTTCATTCACAAAAAAGACAAGATGACCAGTAATCAGTAATAGGCATCATAATCAAATTATTTGAATGATTGGGTTATTATGCAAATTGCTAGTATACATAGGAGCAATTTTCATGTGCTTGATACTCTTACAATTGAAAAATGTCAAAGGTTCACTGTTTATTGTTTCCTAATAATGTCCTAGGAATAAGAGAAGGTGTTACAATGTATAATAGAAAAGATTTTTTGTGCAATTTTTGTTAAGAGCTGTATAATTTGAAATATTTACATTTTAGTAATGATCAGATAGTAAATTGCTATAATGGAAAATTACGTACAATTGTCTTTATCATTGCATCTTGCGTGAGCACTGTGTGAGTCTCATTATTTACAATAAGAGACCGATTTTGAATGCAGGTTTGTGTTTCCTGTTCTATTTGCCCCACAGAAACTGCAATGGGAAAGAAAATCCATGCACAAAGTAACAGCAGCTCTGAATATATCCAAGCAATTTACAAGTAAGTTTTATAATTACTGATATTATTATATGCTCCTCTATGGAGCACCATTAGGTCTTTTTATTCTATATCAAAAACAGCAAGCTTTAATACTACAATGTGGTATTTATAAAATCTGAGTACAGTCAGAAAACTTTCATTTACCCATTGATGCTATATACTCGCCACACTTTATTCACATTTTATTTATTTTCATGTATTTATTACCCTTTATCTGTTTCATCAAGAATGTCACTTGGCAAAGTCTTATTATATTGCACTTGAGAATTCACCTGGCAGGTCTATCCAATCTGTCGATTTAATTTAAATGGTGTCCCAGGAAGTATGTTTAAGCAGACATTGGGATTTCTACTAACAAAATTCCATACATTAATTCTTGAACAGAAATCCAGTAAGACTGTGCGGTGCTAAAAGTCCGCTAACAATAGTGAAGTAATATGTGGGGACGTTTTATACCATTTTTAGAAAATGTTAGGCCTCATTCACATGAAAAAAGTGCAATTGGCTTAGAAAATTCAGTGAAAGTACAGTTGTGGCTGCTCGGAAAACTTTTGTGCACAATACTGTGCTATTGCTTTTGAGCACTATCAGCTGAAAGGGCAGGGCAAAGCTAATTGGAGCAGACTGAGAGCGACCAGTGGTCATGTGATTGTTTAGTTCTTGGACTTAGGGCCGCTGTGGGGCAGCTGCAGATGCTGCCGCTCAAAGGTGAGTATTTATGTTTGTTTTATATAATGCCATAATTCTTTTTTTTACCAGATCTTTTTTTATTGATTAGTATAAGTGTAATATCTATGCAAAAATACTAAAATGGAGGACTCCCTGTCCACGCAGGGCAGGGTCCGATAAGTACAAAAAACACAAAGTATACTATTAACTTAAACCACTGTGTCATTAAGTACAATGGTGTTATGTGCTTGACTCAAGCACAAGTACAACTATGCAGGGAAACTAGATAATAGAGAATTTGAATACCATTCAGACAATTATACTCAAGGTTGAACAAAGAGAAATAAAAAGTAAATTTAGATATCCAATGGCGTAGCCCTAGAGGATTTATCTAGCCAGCAGGAACATACCTTTTGAAATTTATTCGGACAACCCTTATGTATCTTGGTACATAGGCAGGTTGGTAATAACCAGTTGCATCCAAATTGAAGTGTACGAGGGAGGAGAAGACTCAGAAGGATCTAAAGTGCTTTGGTGTTTAGCCAGTTCCTCCACCTAGCCCAACAAATAGAAATGAGGGGTGTATGGTAAAGGATTATAAGATATAGAGCTAACAACCCGTAAAACAGCTTTCCAGTAGGAGCCAATGGTCCAGAATATATGAAAAAATGCCATACTACTTTAAATTATTTTAATCATAAGGGGTCTTTTTTTGGCTTTCATGATTAAATGGGCCTCTAGGAATTCAGAAGCACTGTCTTACATTGTTGGAAATATTTTTTTTTAAACAGCCAAGGGTTTACTTTTTTAAATGAAGTCCTTTTTATTCTGATCAGAAAGTTCAATTTTGTACAACTTTTGTTAACCTAACCATACTGTATAGAGAGTTACAAAAAAAGTAAGAGTAAATACAGCCTTTTCAAATCACAAAGTATGACAAAGTATTGTAAAAAAAAGTACAGTAATAGTACATGTAATCAAAATCAATTTTAAGTCACTAAATAAGTGACAGACCAGAGAACATGAAAGATGTAAATTATGATTATAGAGAACCAGGTTATTGTCACGTAATGCACCTCATCTTTTTCACTGAATGTAATTAGGAGTAGGCAGTTATCACTGCATTAGTCTGATCAGGAAATTATTTGAGTTAAAGATTTTATAAAATTAATGAATGAATCCATCTGGTAAAGTCCTTTATCTGATATTTTCTCCTTGGTTATTGAAGATGATGAAATTCAGGTAAAAGCTTCGAGAGACTGCAGCTCTGAACAAAAGCAGAAGCAGCAGCAACATTATGTTATATGTTCACAAACAATACTTTTCAGTGTAAATGATTGAAAAATACATTTCTCACCTCACACTTTGTGGGGCTGGGCAGATAAGGTTTTTGGAAAGCAGTTTACAATTCTCCCAAGGGTGTTTTCCTTCAAAGCTATGAAATAATTATAAAATATACTTGTGCAATAAACAAAACCTGTCTTTTTGCTACTACATTCGTCAATTGAAAGGTACATTCAGTCTTGCAGTAGGAGTATTGGAAAGGGACATACCTAGTGGGTGGGGTGGAAGCAAGTGTTAGCAGTATAATGTTAACTCGTAGTCCAAACAGTGACCCTGAAGCAGCATCACCCTTCTTACAGTATTTTGGAAGCCATATAGAACAGCAGAGAATGGTGGATCACAACAGGAGGCCATTATTAAAGGATAAGTCCAGTCTAAAATGAACGCTAAACCTGCTTTTTGCCACAATCTTAGACTATTCTGTCTAACCCTGTAAAGCAAAAATCACTGTACTTACCTTTTCTACACCCGATCCGGTTCGGTGCCACACTGATCTGTCAACGGCGGCTTCAGCGTGGAGGAGAGGCACTCGACAAGGAAGCCCCATAGTAAGTCTTTGGGTGACGTCACTTTCCATTAATTTCCTCTCTTGCACAGACCTTCCGTTGCTGGAGACCGGACCGGATCGGGTGTAGAAAAGGTAAGTACAGTGATTTTTGCTTTACAGGTTTAGATAACGTAGTCTTATAATGTGGCAAAATACAGGTTTAGCATTAGTTCTTTTTTGACTGGACTTATACTTTAAAAAGGAAATAAAAACAGCTGTTAGGAGTTGCTTGGCTCTTTATTCTAATAAATCATTCATATTCTTTATTCTAGTTCTTTTTCTAACAAATAATTCCTTTAATCAGATAACACATAATGTATATTATAATTGCCAACTTTTAGATTTTTTTTTTCTCCAAATTTACAGCACAAATTAATATAATACGCTAGAACTTAATTCATTTAGAAATGTGTTTTGAATATTAATTGTTTAACCTCATTCTAATACTAGAATGAGTGATATCCTTCATCGCAGACAGAGGTTGCCTTGGTTATGGCCAGACTTCCTATACTCAAAGCTTGCGGAAGGGAAAGAACATGACAAGAACCTCCAAATTCTACACTCGTTCACTGATACTGTAAGTTATTTTTAACTCTGTTATTGTTCTGTAATGAAATAATTGTATCCTTTTTCTAGGAGTTGAATGTGTCTTTAGCTTAGTAAAGCTGTGTCTAGGTATTAAGGAAAATAGAAGTTCAGTGGGCTAAGTGAAACTCAACCCAATTGGGAGTAAAATTGTATAATATTTCTAGGTAATTGAAGAAGATCCTTTATGCTTTATAGAGTATTCTTTATAAATCTACCCTATTCTAGATGGTGTTAAATGAGGAAAAACTGATATTAGCTCTTATGTGTATGAGGTTAGTTGATATTTTAAATGTGATCATATCGGAGACGGATGGCGTTTAAATAAACAATTTCAGTCAGCTTACAATTACAAATAATAGAACATCTTTTCTTTTGAAGAGAATCTGATGAAATAAAAATTGTTGATGCACTCTCTTCCAGACCTGCTGGGTCTTCCATCTTCTTGTGTAAGGTTGGACAGTGAAGGTGGATGTTATGTGAAGGGGGACTGAGAACATTACAGTGGGGGAGGGGTGATGTGAACCGGGGAAGAGTACACTACAGTGAAGGGCGGGTCAGGACATCATTGCTTGGGGGTTATTGTGAAGGAAGGGGGTGGTGTTAAGAGGGTGTGGTAACACTTCTGTGAAAGGGGTAGAGGGGGTTATATGAAGGGGAAGTGAGGACACTACTGTGAAGGGGGGACTGGGACGTGAAGGAGGGGGATCTTCATATGCAGGTGAGGGAACTGTGATGTGCAGCAGGGTTGTTATGTGCAAGGGGGACTGAAGACACTGATGCAAGAACAGGATTGTGACATGAAGCTTGATTCAGATATGTGCATGTGCGTTTGTGCTCACACATTGCAGATTGGGCAGCCCAATAATTCTAATGGGTTTCCCTACCCATGATAAATACAGGGAAAGAAGTACTTGTCTCTTTTTTTAAACCCGTCGCACCAAGCTACAATCACAACTCAGTATGACCCGATGCGTTTCATCCACACGGACATCATCTGGGGTATGAGTCAGTGATAATGTCCGTGTGGAATAAACACGTTGGATTGTACTGAAGTCGCTCCATGTCATTGCTCCTGTTGGATACTACTTGTGATCACACCATTTGTACTTGAATCGTTTGTAAACTGAAGAGTGGATGTAAGTTTTTAACATAAAGTCCTTCTATGATGGCTTTACACTATGAGTTTTCTATGGTTATCTGAGTTCCTATATAATTAGGGAAGACTTGATGTGACAAAGGAGATGTTGACAGCTATCCAGAGATTATTGCTTCACACTGTTTCAATACCCTTTGCTTGAATGACTCTCTGCCGCACTAGAGTCCATTAACTCTGGTAAGCGCTTCTGACTCTTCCCTCTGATGGTGGTCACACCTTTTTGGCAATCTTCTATTCTAAACACAGAATTCTCTTCTTGGAAATAAACGTTATCTTTTGTTTGAACACATATTATTATTCACGTTTTTTAGGATTTTACACTTTAATTTTTTATTGATTTATATAGAGGTTGCACATTTGTCATTTTGCACTTTAAATGGTTTTGCATTTTTCACAGTTATCCATATACTTAATACTGTATGTGTAGAACTTTATATGCTTGATTATTGTATGCATCTTTATTTAAATCTGTTTATTCATAAGGTAAATGTTTTTAGCAGGGCACTTTCTCCTCTTCAGGTCTTCGTGCATTAGCATGGCATGATACCTACCTATGTGGGTAAATGGTGTCTGGAACATAAAGGTTTGTCATTGGTCTGCCCGCCTATTGATTTGAAACCTTGTGTGCACTGTTGTTGTCATTGTCTGTGCGTGAAAGGAGTCCTCAGTGGCCCCTGAAATGTTGCTTTGTTCTATGATGATTAAAAAATGTCTTGCTTATACTTCACTCTAATGGGCTTTGCATTTGAAAGCGCCATCCATCATGTTACTGCAGCACCCAGGAAATTTAGGTTTATGGATGTAAGGAGCATGCCAGATTATACAACTATACACAAAACTTGATGTGTTGCGGGAGGGAAATTTTCAAACATGCCCAATGCTTTTAACTGTTTGTAACAACATTTACTTTGTCCCATAGGGGATAGAAATGTAAAATAAAAATTCTATGTTAGATCTTCTTTATCACATTTGTGAAAAAGGTTAACTTTAATTCCAAGGTGTTACCTATGTTTTCTCCACGCCAAGCTTAAAAAAAGGTAAAACTGATAGAACACCTACCAGGTACAATACATTGCCATTTCACAGAATCGGCTGACATGCATACACGAGTTGACCTTTGATGAAGTAGTCCTACAGTGCTGCTGCAGGTGGCAGTGCTGGTACACATTGTGATTTAGGCAAATTACATGAAAAAGAACTCCTACAAATAATAATTACATGGATTAAGGCAGGGAGATTTTTCTCTTGTAGCCTCCTCTCATTTTCCCCTTACTCTTGTTTGTTTAAAATGAGCAGTGCACATTAGTTTTGGTCAAATGCACTGCTCTTTGCACACTTCAAATCTCATAGTCCATATAGTACATACAGTGAGGTTGACAAGTGGAAAACAAACATACCCACCCTCTATCAGGAAGTTACAGATGACAGCAGCAAAGAAAGGAAAAAGAGATTTGGAGGAGGCTGAGAGCAATAGAAGGTATTATTTTTGATTTAAATTAGAACTATAGGCAAAATATTTTCTTTCATTTTGGATAGAGTAAGGAAGAGATATAACGCTTCTAAGTTTTATTTTTGCCCTCTTTGTCCCATTGGGGAGATTTACCTTCACTTCCTGTTCCATAGCCAAAACAGGAAGTGAAAAGAATTTCCTCAAATTAAGAGAATCTCTTGGGGACCCCCAGATTCCCAGAACTAGTGTCCCCTTTGGAAGATTTCAACTCTGTTGCTTTTCTGGGGGGGGGGGGGGACTTAAAATTTGTGATTTTCTTACTTTCAGTTTCAATGATAACTGTTAACAGGACAAATAGAGAGGGTGAATCTCTGAAATAAGGACACAGGCAGCAATAAACAAGTGGCAGGTGTTCTAATCCTGCTCCACTCTATCCAAAATGTAATTTTGATTTCAGTTATACTTTAAGAATACATACTTAAATCATGTTTTTTAAACCAGAGTTTAGTGTCACTCTGCAACAGAGAAAAAAAAAAAGCTCTCTTCCCTTGCCAGACAGGGCTGTGCTGCGTGATGGGGCTGTGGTAAAATCTCAGGGCTCTGATATATATATATATATATATATGTATATACTGTATATATATATATATATATATATATATATGTAGAAAGGTTTCTAGGCCTATAGCCTGATGTGGGTCTGCCATTAGTACCGGAATCCTCTCCCCAGGTATGACAACTGAAGCAGTGACAACTCCGGCATCTTTGTTTGTGGTTTTTATTGTAAATTAAGGGGATGGGAAAAGGGAATGAGTGGGATACTCCTTTCGGCTTGAACTAATTACAATTGGGACTTCGATCCTGAAAATGCCCGTTGGCGCTTCCTTGATGCCAGCCGGCGCCAGCCAACGCTCACTGACTCTGAGAACACTCTGTATAACAGATGAAGTGTTGAATCCCCGACCTGTAGTTCGGTAGATCCAAGACTGAGAACTTTAGTACTCCTGACACTGTTTCACTGTGTAAGTCTCTGAATACTTTGCCCCGCCTGGCGCGGCTCGAGGTAGTATTCTGTAGAACTCCAAGCAACTATCTCTGTAACTGGCACACGCAACACAATTCAGGGTCCAGACTGCCAATGCCCCCTTTACTCCTTGAACTCTTCAGGGTCCACTGACTATGTACCCACTTTACAACTTCAGGGTCCTGAACCTAGGTTATCCCTTTACAGCTAGCTGACACTGCATCCCAGAACCTCTTCCGGAGTGGTCCCCTCTGACTCTAGGCAGACCCCCTGGGGCAATCCGAAGTACTCACGACCTGTGTAGGCTTTCCTGGGACTGGACCCCTCTCTCTCTCCGCAGGCTCTCGGCACACCGGATCCCCTCAGCTCAACTCAGCACTCAGGCGACACCCCGAGATATCCACCTTACTCAGACAGGAGGAGAGACAGCCGCACTCTCCTTTCTGGGACTCTGCTCTCGCCAAAGACACCATGCCACACACTTCCCTACAAACTTATACCCACTCCTAGAATCCCTTGCAGCGTAATCTGCCTTCTGGGGTAGTTAGAAGCTGGGATGTGTCCCCTGATTGGGCTTCCCACACTGCCCTATGAGACGCCTCTCACAGGAGCCAGTGGGGATACTTCTCCCCTCAGCAGGCACATCTGGAAGCCCTGACACCCTAACTAGATAAATCACAGCCCTGCTGTTAGGCAGACAAGGCACACTATAGTTTTACCTAGCACCTATTTGTAGGGTGCTACATATATACAGGTTCATTTCATAAAATCAGAATATCCTCAAAAAGTAATTTTTTTTTTCAGGAATTCAATTCAAAAGGTGAAACTCATATATTTTATATAGACGCGTTACACACCGAGTGATATATTTCAAGCATTTCTGTCTTTTAATTTTGATGATTATAGCTTACAGCTTGTGAAAACCCAAAACTCAGTATCTCAGAAATATAGACTATTACATAAGGCCAAAAAAAAGGAATTACTGCATCAATGCGGTGTGGCATGGAAGCGGTCAGCCTGTGGCACTGCTGAGGTGTTATGGAAGCCCAGGTTTCCTTCAGCCTTCAGCCAATCTGCATTGTTGAGTCTAGTGCCCCTTATCTTCCTCTTGACAATATCCCACAGATTCTCTATGGGGTTTAGGTCAGGCCAGTTTGCTGGCCAATCAAGTCAAGTGATACCATCATCATTAAACCAGGTATTGGTACTTTTGGCAGTGTGGGCAGGTGCTAAGTCCTGCTGGAAAATGAAATCAGCATCTCCTTAAAGCTGGTCAGCAGAGGGAAGCATGAAGTGTTCTAGCATTTTCTGGTAGAGGGCTGCGCAAATTTTGGACTTGATAAAACACTGTTAACCAACACCAGCGGATGACATGGCTACCCAAATCATCACAGACTGTGAAAAATGTTGCATTTCATTTGGAAATCAAGGTCCTGGAGTCTGGGGGAAGAGTGGAGAGGCACAGAATTCAAGTTGCATGAGTTACAGTGTGAAGTTTCCACAGTCAGTGATGATTTAGGGAGCCATGACATCTGCTGGTGTTGGTCCACTGTGTCCAAAGTCCAAAGTCAGCACATCTCTCAACTAGGAAATTCTAGCGCACTTCATTCTTCCCTCTACTGGCCAGCTTAATGAAGATACTGATTTCATTTTCTAGCAGGACTTGGCATCTGCCCATACTGCCAAAAGTACCAATACCTGGCTTAATGGTATCACTATGCTTGATTGGCCAACAAACCCGACTGACCTAAACCCCATAGAGAATCTGTGGAGTATTGTCAAGAGGAAGATGAGACACCAGGCCCAATAATGAACATGATTTGAAAGTCACTATCAAAGAAACCTGGGCTTCCATAACACCTCAGCAGTGCCAGATGCTGATCGCCTCCATGCCACACGACATTGATGCAGCAATGCATGCAAAAGTAGCCCTGACCAAGTATTGAGTGCATACTATACTGTATGTGGACATACTTTTCAGTAAGCCAACATTTCTGTATTAAAAATTATTTTTTTTATTGGTCTTATGTAATATTCTATTTTTCGGAGATGCTGAATTTTGGGTTTTCACTAGCTGTAACCCATAATCCCCATAAACCCCAGAAATGCATAGAATATATCACTCTGTGTGTAACGCATCTATATAAAATATATGAGTTTCACTTTTTGAATTTAATCACTGAAATAAATTAAATTTTTGATGATATTCTAATTTTATGAGATGCATCTGTATTAGCTGTTTGTCAGACGTTCAGTCTCATAACATTATAAATCAAAAGATACCACAAATGTCTGTAAAGGTTCTCATAAAGCCAGGTCCCAGTTTGGCTCAGCCTTTCCCAAATTTTAAAACCCCCGAAGAACCCTTGAAATATGTATAGGTCCCTAGGAACCCCTGCTAAGATTGATCATTTGGGGTCATTGGGCAAATGTCCCTTACATTGGTAGTAGTCAGTGGTAAAAATGCACTTCTTTCAGTAGTGGTCAGAATGCCACCATTGCACAATGGTTGCTGGCACCATCAGATGGAAGGTTTATTAGCCTCAGGGAACCCCTGGATACCTTTAAAGGCACCTTGGTTGGCAATGGCTGGTATAGCTAAGCGTAGTTAACTAGACTTGTACTATAAAGTTGGACAACAATATAGAATATGTTGTTGAGCATTATTGAATAAGTCTGGCTGAATGTGACTAACTATTATTAGCTAAAAAGGTAATATTTTTTTTATGTGTTTTAATGTAATCAGGTCATTAGAGAAAGAGCTAAAATTTTAAAAGAACAAGGATTGGTGGAGGAACAGCCCAGCAGTGATGTATATTCCAGCAAAAGTAAGAAAAGAAGTGCATTTCTAGACATGCTTCTGAGTGCTACAGATGATTCTGGCAACAAACTGAGCTATAAAGACATTCGTGAAGAGGTTGATACTTTCATGTTTGAGGTAACTCTTCTAAACAAAGGATGATTTTAAGTACAGTAAAACATGTATAAATACCTCTGATGGATAGCTCTATCCGAAGACTTGTAAAAATGTAATCACCCACTAGTATCTCAAATGCATAAATTACAGGCCAGCCTTGTCTTTCTTTAATGAAATGAGATCAATGCCCCGGCAATCTGATAATACAGTAGATAATAATATAAACATTTGTCTATCAATTAACAGGGGCATGATACAACTGCTGCAGCTATGAACTGGTCTTTATACTTGCTAGGGTCCCACCCTGAAGTGCAGAGAAATGTCCATAAAGAAGTGGATGAAGTATTTGGTATGTTGCCATGCAATGTTTTTTTCTGTAGACTTTTGCTCGAACTTACTCTTACTTAAAGCACCACATTTAGAATTATACATTCTGAATTTTTTTTCGAAATATAGGAAAATGTGACAAGTTACATAGTTACATAGTTAGTGAGGTTGAAAAAAGACATCAGTCCATCCAGTTCAACCTATGATGTGTGTGTGTGTTTGCTTTTAACCGTACATTGTATACCCCTGTATGTTGTGGTCTTTAAGGTGCCCATCTAATAGTTTTTTGAAACTATCAATGCTCCCTGCTGATACAACTGCTTGTGGAAGAGAATTCCACATCCTTACCGCTCTTACAGTGAAGAACCCCTTACGCATTTTAAGGTTAAACCGCCTTTCCTCTAGTTTTAGTGAGTGGCCACGTGTCTTGTTGTATTTTCTTACTCTGAATAGTTTGTTCTTTATGCTAGGGTCGCCAGTACAGTATTTGTACATTGATATCATATCCCCCCTCAAACGTCTCTTCTCTAGAGAGAATAAGTTCAGTGCTTGTAGTCTTTCCTCATAACTGATGTCCTCCATTCCCCTAATTATTTGTGTTGCCCTTCTCTGGACTCTTTCCAATTCCAGCACATCCTTCCTGAGGACCGGTGCCCAGAACTGGACAGCATACTCCACATGTGGCCGGACCAGAGTCTTGTAGAGCGGGAGAATAATCTCTTTATTTCTGGAGTGAATCCCCTTTTTTATACATCCCAGTATTCTGTTGGCTTTGCTTGCAGCTGCTTGGCATTGCATGCCACTGCCAAGCCTGTTGTCTACCAGTACCCCCAAGTCTTTTTCCATCCTAGACTCCCCCAGAGGTTCCCCCCCTAGCGAGTAGCTTGCTTTCTGGTTTCTGGCCCCCAAGTGCATTACTTTACATTTATCAACATTAAACCTCATCTGCCATGTAGTTGCCCACCCCGTTATTTTGTTCAGGTCCGCTTGTAAGGTTTCCACATCCTGCATAGAAGATATTGGCATGCTTAGTTTAGTATCATCCGCAAATACTGAGATTGTACTAGATATCCCCTCCTCTAGATCATTTATGAATAAATTAAACAGGATTGGTCCCAGGACCGAACCCTGGGGGACCCCACTTTCCACACCCGCCCAATCCGAGTATTCCCCATTAATCACCACCCTCTGGACTCTCCCCTGGAGCCAGTTCTCTATCCAGGTACTCACCTTATGGTCCATACCTAACTTCCTTAGTTTGTACAGTAAGCGTTTGTGGGGAACGGTGTCAAAGGCCTTTGCAAAGTCCAGATACACCACATCCACAGGCTTACCTTTATCTAGGTGGCAGCTCACTTCATCATAGAAGGTTAATAGATTGGTTTGGCAAGAACGATTTTTCATAAATCCATGCTGATTACTACTAATTATACTGTTTTCATTACTAAAGTCTTGTATGTGGTCCCTTAACATCCCCTCCAAAATCTTGCAGACTACAGATGTTAGGCTGACAGGTCTATAGTTACCCGGGATACACCTCGACCCCTTTTTAAATATTGGTACTACGTTGGCCTTTTTCCAATCTGCTGGCACCCTACCCGTCTGTAAACTATCCTTAAAGATCAAGAATAATGGTCTGGCAATCACCTGGCTGTGCTCTTTAAGAACCCTCGGGTGCAAGCCATCCGGTCCCGGTGATTTATTTATGTTAAGTTTCTCAAGTTTAGTTCTAAGTCTATCTTCAGTTAGCCATGGCGGCACTTCCTGAGGTGTGTTGTTTAGTTTGGCCTTACAAGCTGGAGAAAATTAGAGAAGAAATTATTTAACACTTCCGCCTTTTCCCTGTCCTCAGTGGCCATATTTCCTTTGTCATCTTTTATGGGGCCAATGTGTTCTGACCTCGCTTTCTTACTGTTTATATACTTAAAGAACTTCTTGGGGTTCTTTTTACTCTCTTCCGCTATATGTCTCTCGTGTTCTATTTTAGCCGCCCTGATTTCATCTTTACATTTCTTATTACACTCTTTGTAATGCTTAAATGCTGCCGATGTCCCCTCAGCCTTGTATTTTTTGAAGGCCTTTCCTTTAGCACTAATATGCATTTTTATGTTGGAGTTTAGCCACCCAGGGTTTAATTTTGCTCTTTTAAATTTATTTCCCTTTGGAATGCACTGGTCAATCCCCTTGTTAAGTATGCTCTTGAAGCACTCCCATTTTTCCTCCGTGTTCTTTGTTCCCAGGGTTCTATCCCATTTGATATTTTCTAGCAGCGAGCGCAGTTTTGGGAAGTTGGCTCTTTTGAAATTCAGTGTCCTTATATTACTCCTCTGCTTCCTATAACTGTAATTAATACTGAAACTTATTGACCTATGGTCACTGTTTCCTAAGTTGCCCCGTATTTCTATATCCGTGAGCAGGTCTGTATTGTTGGTAATCAGTAGGTCAAGTACCGCATTGTTTCTTGTCGGTGCATTCACCATCTGACCCATGAAATTGTCCTGCAAGATATTTAGGAACTGCCTAGCCTTGGCTGAATGCGCGCTTCCATCTGCCCAGTCTATATCTGGATAATTAAAGTCCCCCATTATAATGACATTTCCCATCCTTGCTGCCAATCCTATCTGTAAAATGAGGTCCGCCTCCCCCTCCTCCCTCAGGTTGGGGGGCCTATAGCATACGCCCAATATTACCTTCCCCACCGTGCCTTCCCTTTGAAGCTCTACCCATAGGGATTCTGCCTCGTCCTTAGCTCCATTATTAATATCATCCCTCATATTTACCTGTATACTGTTCTTAATATACAGACATACCCCTCCTCCTTTTTTACCTTCTCTATCCCTGCGATAAAGGGAATACCCCTGAATGGTCGCCATCCAGTCATGGGAGCTATCAAACCAAGTCTCTGTTATCCCCACAAAATCTAAGTCCTCCTCAAACATCAGCAGCTCCAGCTCTCCCATCTTGTTGGCCAGGCTTCTGGCATTGGTATACAAACCTCTTAATTTTGAGCGGCTACATATATCCTCATTTGATGTTTTTAGGCTGCTCTCCTGATTTTTCCCCATACCCACCCTGGGTATAGGAGCTCCAAACACCCTACCGCTAATGCCCCCATTTCTGCCCTCTGAAACTTGCTTTCCACTGTCTAATTCTACATCTGTACCCTCCCCCCCATTCCCTAGTTTAAAAGCCCCTCTAACTTTTTGGCCATCCTCGCACCCAGTACGGCTGCACCCTCCCCATTTAGGTGCAATCCGTCCCTACCAAAGAGCCGGTGACCGACTGAGAAGTCGGCCCAGTTCTCCAGGAACCCGAAACCCTCCTTACTACACCAGCTCCTCAGCCACTCGTTAACTTCCCTAATCTCCCGCTGCCTCTCTGGTGTGGCTCGAGGTACAGGTAGTATTTCGGAAAATACTACCTTGGAGGTCCTATTCCTCAACTTAGCGCCTAAGTCCCTGAAATCGTTTAGGACTCTCCATCTTCCTCTGCCTATGTCATTTGCACCACCCGGTCAGTCGCACCACACTCCTGTCGCATACACTCACAGTCTCACAGCCCGGTTCAGTCGCACCACACTCACAATCGCACAGCCGGTCAGTCGCACAACACTCTCAGTTGCCCAACACTCAGTTGCACAGCCCGGTCAGTCGCACCACACTCACAGCCACAAGGACACTCACCAGTCGCTAGGACACTCACCAGTCGCAAGGACACTTCACCAGTCGCAAGGACACTTCACCAGTCGCAAGGACACTCACCAATCGCAAGGACACTCACCAGTCGCAAGGATACTCACCTGTCGCAGGGACACTCACCTGTCGCAGGGACACTCACCAGTCACAAGGAAACTCACCAGTCGCAAGGACACTCACCAGTCGCAAGGACACTTCACCAGTCGCAAGGACACTCACCAGTCGCAAGGACACTCACCAGTCGCAAAGATACTCACCAGTCGCAAGGATACTCACCAGTCGCAGGGATACTCACCAGTCGTAGGGATAATCACCAGTTGCAGGATGCTCACCAGTCGCAGGGACGCTCACCAGTCGTAGGGACGCTCACCAGTCGCAGGGACACTCACCAGTCGCAGGGATACTCACCAGTCGCAAGGATGCTCACCAGTCGCAGGGATACTCACCAGTCGCAGGGACACTCACCAGTCGCAAGGAAACTCACCAGTCGCAAGGACACTTCACCAGTCGCAAGGACACTCACCAGTCGCAAGGACACTCACCAGTCGCAAAGATACTCACCAGTCGCAGGGATACTCACCAGTCGCAGGGACACTCACCAGTCGCAAGGACACTCACCAGTCGCAAGGACACTCAGCAGTCGCAAGGACACTTCACCAGTCGCAAGGACACTCACCAGTCGCAAAGATACTCACCAGTCGCAAGGATACTCACCAGTCGCAAGGATACTCACCAGTCGCAGGGATACTCACTAGTCGCAGAGATACTCACCAGTGGCAGGATGCTCACCAGTCGCAGGGATGCTCACCAGTCGCAGGGACGCTCACCAGTCGTAGGGACACTCACCAGTCGCAGGGACACTTACCAGTCGCAGGGACGCTCACCAGTCGCAGGGATGCTCACCAGTCGCAGGGATACTCACCAGTCGCAGGGATGCTCACCAGTTGCAGGGATGCTCACCAGTCGCAAGGATGCTTACCAGTCGCAGGGATGCTCACCAGTCGCAGGGATACTCACCAGTCGCAGGGATGCTCACCAGTCGCAGGGATGCTCACCAGTCGCAGGGATACTCACCAGTCGCAGGGATGCTCCCCAGTCGCAGGGATACTCACCAGTCGCAGGGATACTCACCAGTCGCAGGGATACTCACCAGTGGTAAGATGCTCACCAGTCGCTAGATACTCCCCAGTCGCAAGGACACTCCCAGTCGCAAGGACACTCCCAGTCGCAAGGACACTCACTGAGCCTCAGTGTTCAACCTCAGTCACCAGTCCTGTGTGTGTGTGTGTGTGTCCCTTTAAGCCTGACACTTGCTTAGGCTCCTGCCTCCCTCCTCTGACAAGTATCCTTTCCGAACATACAGTGGGTACGGAAAGTATTCAGACCCCCTTAAATTTTTCACTCTTTGTTATATTGCAGCCATTTGCTAAAATCATTTAAGTTCATTCTTCTTCCTCATGATTGTACACATAGCACCCCATACTGACAGAAAAACACAGAATTGTTGACATTGTTGCAGATTTATTAAAAAAGAAAAACTGAAATATCACATGGTCCTAAGTATTCAGACCCTTTGCTGTGACACTCATATATTTAACTCAGGTGCTTTCCATTTCTTCTGATCATCCTTGAGATGGTTCTACACCTTCATTTGAGTCCAGCTGTGTTTGATTATACTGATTGGACTTGATTAGGAAAGCCACACACCTGTCTATATAAGACCTTCCAGATCACAATGCATGCCAGAGCAAATGAGAATCATGAGGTCAAAGGAACTGCCTGAAGAGCTCAGAGACAGAATTGTGGCAAGGCACAGATCTGGCCAAGGTTACAAAAAGATTTCTGCTGCACTTAAGGTTCCTAAGAGCACAGTGGCCTCCATAATCCTCAAATGGAAGACTTTTGGGACGACCAGAACCCTTCCTAGAGCTGGCCGTCCGGCCAAACTGAGCTATCGGGGGAGAAGAGCCTTGGTGAGAGAGGTAAAGAAGAACCCAAAGATCACTGTGGCTGAGCTCCAGAGATGCAGTCAGGAGATGGGAGAAAGTTGTAGAAAGTCAACCATCACTGCAGCCCTCCACCAGTCGGGGCTTTATGGCAGAGTGGCCCGACGGAAGCCTCTCCTCAGTGTAAGACACATGAAAGCCCGCATGGAGTTTGCTAAAAAACACCTGAAGGACTCCAAGATGGTGAGAAATAAGATTCTCTGGTCTGATGAGACCAAAATAGAACTTTTTGGCCTTAATTCTAAGCGGTATGTGTGGAGAAAACCAGGCATTGCTCATCACCTGTCCAATACAGTCCCAACAGTGAAGCATGGTGGTGGCAGCATCATGCTGTGGGGGTGTTTTTCAGCTGCAGGGACAGGACGACTGGTTGCAATTGAGGGAAAGATGAATGCGGCCAAGTACAGGGATATCCTGGACAAAAACCTTCTCCAGAGTGCTCTGGACCTCAGACTGGGCCGAAGGTTTACCTTCCAACAAGACAATGACCCTAAGCACACAGCTAAAATAACAAAGGAGTGGCTTCACAACAACTCCGTGACTGTTCTTGAATGGCCCAGCCAGAGCCCTGACTTAAACCCAATTGAGCATCTCTGGAGGGACCTAAAAATGGCTGTCCACCAACGTTTACCATCCAACCTGACAGAACTGGAGAGGATCTGCAAGGAGGAATGGCAGAGGATCCCCAAATCCAGGTGTGAAAGACTTGTTGCATTTTTCCCAAAAAGACTCCTGGCTGTATTAGATCAAAAGGGAGCTTCTACTAAATACTGAGCAAAGGGTCTGAATACTTAGGACCATGTGATATTTCAGTTTTTCTTTTTTAATAAATCTGCAACAATGTCAACAATTCTGTGTTTTTCTGTCAGTATGGGGTGCTATGTGTACATTCATGAGGAAGAAGAATGAACTTAAATGATTTTAGCAAATGGCTGCAATATAACAAAGAGTGAAAAATTTAAGGGGGTCTGAATACTTTCCGTACCCACTGTATAATTCATGTGTTTGGGTATTATGTGGAAGCAGAGATATATGTATATTCTGGGAATGCAGAACGTAGAGGTATTTCTTACATTTGTAGCTGTAGAAGCCCAGGTCCCAGGCACATGTTGTACTGAGTGGTAGTACATTATCTGTATTAAGTAGGTATACAGTTACCTGCAGATTTATTAAGTGTCAAGGGCTTTGCAAAGGGTTTTTGACACTGATTATTGAAAAATATATGTTGTGATGATGTATGATGTACTTGCACTAATTACTGAATAAACAACCCGGGTAAGAGCCAAACTGAGCACAAAAATGTTCATTTAAAAATATTACTCAATAACTACAAAGGAAACAAATCTATGAGACTGTTGGAGGAAGGTAAAAAGAGGGGGGGAAAGAGAGAAAGGAAGGAGGGAAGAGGGGAAGAAGAAAGAAAGGAAGTAGGGAAGCGGGGAAGAAGAGAGAAAAAGGCAGGATGGATGAGGGGAGGAAGAGAGAAAGAGGCAGGAGGGACGAGAGCAGGAAGAGAGAAAGAGGCAGGAGAGAAGAAAAGAGAAAGAGGTAGGGGGAAAGAGAGGAAAAAGAGAGAAAGAGGCAGGAAGGACGAGGGGAGAAAGAGAGAATGAGCCAGGATGGAAGGGGAGAAGAAGAGAGAAAGAGGCAAAAGGAAAGAAGAGAGAAAGATGAAAAAAATGATATGGTATTGAGACTGTTGGAGGGAGGTAGAAAGAGGGGGGGGGGGAGGGAGAAAGGAAGGAGGGAAGAGGGGAAGAAGAAAGAAAGGAGGGGGGGAAGAGGGGAAGAAGAGGGAAAGAGGCAGGAGCGAAGAGGGGAGGAAGGGAGAAAGAGGCAAGAGGGAAGAAGAGAGAACATTTAATTAAATGATATAGCATTGAGACTGTTGGAGGGAGTTAAAAAGAGTGGGAAACAAGAGAGAAAGGAGGGAAGAGGGGAAGAAAAGAGAAAGAGGTATGAGGGAAGAGGGGAAGAAGAGAGAAAGAGGCAAGAGAGAAGAGGAAAAGAAGAGAGACAAAGGCAGAAGGGAAGAGGGGAAGAAGAGAGAAAGAGGCAGGAGGGAAGAGTTGGTTAGGAAGAGAGAAAGAGGCAGGGTTGAAGAGGGGAAGAAGAGAGAAAGAGGCAAGAGGGAAGAAGAGAGAAAGTTTAAAAAAAATGATAGCATTGAGACTGTTGGTGGGAGGTAAAAAGAGGGGGAAAAGAGAGAAAGGAGGGAAGAGGGGAAGATGAGAGAAAGAGGTAGGAGGGAAGAGGGGAGGAAGAGTGAAAGAGGCAGGAGAGAAGAGGGGAATAAGAGAGACAGAGGCAGGATGGAAGAGGGGAAGGAGAGAAAAAGAGTCAGGAGGGAAGAAGAGAGAAAGAGGCAGGAAGGAAGAAAAAAGAAAGAGGCAGGATGGAAGAGAGAGAGAGAGAGAGAAAGAGGCCTGAGGGAAGAGAGAGAGAGAGCAAAGCAGGAGATAGAAGGAGGAGGAGGAGTTTGTGCAGTTTCCTAGGTGTGGGGCAGCTACCTGCTAATCCCTGTAGGTGAGCATGAGGACTTCTTCACACCTATGTGGTAAGGAAATGCATTTGTTAATGCACGCAAAAAGAGGGGGAAAAGAGAGAAAGGAGGGAAGAGGGGAAGATGAGAGAAAGAGGTAGGAGGGAAGAGGGGAGGAAGAGTGAAAGAGGCAGGAGAGAAGAGGGGAATAAGAGAGACAGAGGCAGGATGGAAAAGAGGAAGGCGAGAAAAAGAGTCAGGAGGGAAGAAGAGAGAAAGAGGCAGGAAGGAAGAAAAAAGAAAGAGGCAGGATGGAAGAGAGAGAGAGAGAGAGAGAGAGAGAAAGAGGCCTGAGGGAAGAGAGAGAGAGAGCAAAGCAGGAGATAGAAGGAGGAGGAGGAGGAGGAGTTTGTGCAGTTTCCTAGGTGTGGGGCAGCAACCTGCTAATCCCTGTAGGTGAGCATGAGGACTTCTTCACACCTATGTGGTAAGGAAATGCATTTGTTAATGCACGCCTCACTACAATGATTGGATGAAAAACTACCATACACTGTTAGTGCATGATGTGCACAATGTGTTAAGGAAATGCATGGGTTAATGTACGTCTCACTACAATAATTATAAAACTATCATACGTTGTTTGTGTATGAAGTGCACAATGGCACATCAGGGAGGATTCCTCCACCTTTCTTGTGTGTAGAGCTGGGTGAGCAGTTCGGGCAAAGCAAAAGATGTTCGACAAACACCTGAATTTGTGGGTAGCTTGGTGGGATGTTCACTCGCCAAGCGCCCCACAATGCACTGCGCACTGCACAGTGCATTCTAGGGCCCTAATTGGATGAAGCAATGCTTGATCCGCTGGTCAGGTGCAAGGTTTTGCCCAATCAGGGCACAGGGCACAGTCAGAGCTATGAATGGACAAAGTCTTGATGACTTTGCCCAATCATGGCTCAGTGCACATAGTCCCACCCCACATTATAAAAGGTTCCTTCCCATAGGATCCTTTTGCAGTGTGTTGTTGGAGTGGTGATAGATAGAGCAGGGCTCTGTTTGCTACTTGCGAGTTAGTTTGTTCTTGGGACTCTGAGTGTAGAGAGTCAGTGTAGTGTTAGTGTAGTCTGAATATAGTGTTAGTGTAGTATGAGTATAGTGTGATGTGTCAGTATAGTTGTAAGATCCTGGCACTCTCAGTGCCTTCCTATCACATCATTTCCGGGTGCGTTCCATCTACCTAGGTAGATGAAGCACATATAGGTGTGTTTCCCTTTAAGAGTGCTGACATCATCATGAGGCGCCGGACTGAACGGCTATTTAAACCACCAGCTTTCACTCACATGTGTTCGTTCAATGTGCCTTGATGCTTACCTTGTCTTGTGCTGCCGGAGCTTCCAGCTATACCCTTTACCTGAACCGAACCGGAACCTCGCTACGGATCCCGTATCTTGCTACCGGATCACTCCTTACTACTGGACTTTGCTACTGCTAACTATCTAGTGATAAGTACCCCACAGGGGATCCCTTACTAACTTTACTTCACTATCATCTACTGCATATATCAAGACTATCTCTATCTAAGCTACTCCTATCATCTGCATAGATTGTGAGCTCTTGGGACTACCATCAACTATCTTTGCACTGGGTTACTCTATCTTCTATACATGATTGTTAGAACCTATCTGCATACTACCATCACCTACCACCTCTCTTGAATACTATTACTGAGTGCTCACCATACTATCGCCTGTCTCTCACCTCTATACTATCATATATTCTATCACTCCAGGAACATCATATAGAGTGTATGTATATTGCATAACCAGGCTGTGCACGGTGATGAAGTCCTGAGAGTTGGATATGTTGTTCAACAGAATCTCTACACGACTACTGAGTGTAACAATTCTGCAGCTGCAAATCCATTCACTAACAAAAAACGCATGAGCGTTACAGATTGAACGAACCTTTAAAAAAAAATATGGATTCAGCAGAATTGTCCACTCAAGTGACACAGTTAACACAACAAGTAAATGAATTAATACTTGCTCTTACTGAGGTAAAAGAGGAAAATCAGACATTGAGACAGCAGATAGCCCGTATTTCACAGCCTACTGCCCCTCAACCCCCAGAACCTCTTGTCCTTCTACCAGACAGGTTTGATGGTTCCCGTTCCTCTTTTCTTTTTTTTCGAATGGATTGTGAGCTCCTATTTATCCTTAAGCCCAGGACCTATCATAATGACTTTATTAAAGTTCATGCTGCCATTAATTTGCTTTCTGGCAAAATGAAAACATGGGCATACCAGAAACTGCAAGAAAAAAGTCAGATCCTAGACAATTGGGAGTCATTTGCAATTGCGATGCACTCCCAGTGTCTCCCCTCCCAAAAATCTACTCCTAAACCTGCTCCAGGTAACCGCAGACCCCGGGTACCTAGGGAAAAAAGGAAACCAAATGAATATGGTGATCCTGCCTGGTCATGGTACAAGCCTGCCTTAAACAGTCAGCCTTATCACTCTGACACATCCCATTTGAACCCTGATCCCACAGAGATTGATGAGGAGCCTATGGAGATTGGTGCCGTACATACTAAGTTGTCCTTACAAAAAAAAGATCACAGGAGAATCTGTGGCCTTTGTTTTTATTGTGGAGAAGGGGGACATTTCATTACATCTTGCCCAACCCGACCCCATAGGCCTAAGGCTCTCCCAATGGAGGCCAGGCGAATCCGAACTGTCTTCCCTGAAAAACAGCCTGGAAATTACCAAGGCTGTTGCCAGCCCTGTCCCCGTTCTATATCAGAAAAGGACACCCAGAAATTGGCAGATGTTGGTATAGATACTCCTATTTTAGCAAGCACACTTATAGCTTCCAATGAAAACATTGAGATTCTTGCACCTGACTGCGTACGCGCTTCTAATGGCACAGTGGTACGTAGGAAGGATCTAAGGTTATTTGAAGAAGCATTGGTTGCTATGCCTACTTCGGATGTTTATGCGTCCGATTAATGAGGGGTTCATATAGCAGCCTACCTGATCCGATTCTCAGATCGGTTACCAACCTGATCCGATTCTCATATCGGCAACAAGTGATCCGATTCTCACATCGGTTACCAACCTGATCCGATTCTCGTATCGGCAACAAGTCCTATCCGATTCCCACATCGGTTACCAACCTGATCCGATTCTCGTATCGGCAACAAGTCCTATCCGATTCCCACATCGGTTACCAACCTGATCCGATTCTCGTATCGGCAACAAGTCCTATCCGATTCTCAGATCGGTTACCAACCTGATCCGATTCTCATATCGGCAACAAGTGATCCGATTCTCACATCGGTTACCAACCTGATCCGATTCTCGTATCGGCAACAAGTCCTATCCGATTCTCACATCGGTTACCAACGTGATCCGATTCTCGTATCGGCAACAAGTCCTATCCGATTCTCAGATCGGTTACCAACCTGATCCGATTCTCATATCGGCAACAAGTGATCCGATTCTCACATCGGTTACCAACCTGATCCGATTCTCGTATCGGCAACAAGTCCTATCCGATTCTCACATCGGTTACCAACGTGATCCGATTCTCGTATCGGCAACAAGTCCTATCCGATTCTCAGATCGGTTACCGACCTGATCCGATTCTCATATCGGCAACAAGTGATCCGATTCTCACATCGGTTACCAACCAGATCCGATTCTCGTATCGGCAACAAGTCTTATCCGATTCTCACATCGGCAATCAGTTTTTTTCCGATTCTCACATCGGCAACTAGTCTTATCCGATTCTCATATCGGCAACCAGTCTTATCCGATTCTCACATCGGCAACCAGTTTTTTTCCGATTCTCGCATCGGCAACCAGTCTTATCCGATTCTCGCATCGGCAACCAGTCTTATCCGATTCTCGTATCGGAAACCAGTTTTGTTTTTCCCCTTCCGATTCTCACATCGGCAACCAGTTTTTTTCCGATTCTCATATCGGCAACCAGTCTTATCCGATTCTCATATCGGCAACCAGTCTTATCCGATTCTCGTATCGGCAACCAGCTTATCCGATTCCCACATCGGTAACCAGCCTTAGAGGCCTTCCGGAGCCGGCCTTACGGGGGGGGGGGGTACTGTAAGATCCTGGCACTCTCAGTGCCTTCCTATCACATCATTTCCGGGTGCGTTCCATCTACCTAGGTAGATGAAGCACATATAGGTGTGTTTCCCTTTAAGAGTGCTGACATCATCATGAGGCGCCGGACTGAACAGCTATTTAAACCACCAGCTTTCACTCACATGTGTTCGTTCAATGTGCCTTGATGCT
Organism: Pelophylax lessonae; assembly: GCF_965119305.1. Classification (NCBI taxonomy): domain Eukaryota; kingdom Metazoa; phylum Chordata; class Amphibia; order Anura; family Ranidae; genus Pelophylax; species Pelophylax lessonae. Next base: position 721,417,962 of record NC_138768.1, read on the forward strand.
TACCTTGTCTTGTGCTGCCGGAGCTTCCAGCTATACCCTTTACCTGAACCGAACCGGAACCTCGCTACGGATCCCGTATCTCGCTACCGGATCACTCCTTACTACTGGACTTTGCTACTGCTAACTATCTAGTGATAAGTACCTCACAGGGGATCCCTTACTAACTTTACTTCACTATCATCTACTGCATATATCAAGACTATCTCTATCTAAGCTACTCCTATCATCTGCATAGATTGTGAGCTCTTGGGACTACCATCAACTATCTTTGCACTGGGTTACTCTATCTTCTATACATGATTTTTAGAACCTATCTGCATACTACCATCACCTACCACTCTCTTGAATACTATTACTGAGTGCTCACCATACTATCGCCTGTCTCTCACCTCTATACTATCATATATTCTATCACTCCAGGAACATCATATAGAGTGTATGTATATTGCATAACCAGGCTGTGCACGGTGATGAAGTCCTGAGAGTTGGATATGTTGTTCAACAGAATCTCTACACGACTACTGAGTGTAACAATTCTGCAGCTGCAAATCCATTCACTAACAAAAAACGCATGAGCGTTACAATAGTGTGAGTATAAGGTAGTGTCAGAGTAGTGTTAGTGTAGTGTAGTTACATAACATTTAGTGCTGTTAACAGTGTTGTATACCCCACCCCCTTTTTTTGGTTGCTGCGGTTTTTTTTTTTGTTGTTTTTTTGTTTTCTGTCCCATGCCTGCCCCCTTTTTTTAAATTGTCGCTGCAGTTTTTCTGACTGCGACACTGTTGTTCCCCTTTTTTTTTTTATAGTTTTTACATTTCTATCAGCGGCAGAACCACTTTTCATTGAATTAAGTGCATCCAATTACTCATTTCCCAGTATATTTTGAACTCGGGTAATTACAACCTGCCTATGGATGGTGTCTCTTCTTCCAAATTCCCAGCTGCCTGGGAGTCAAATTTGGCAGCAGGGGAAAAAAAGGAAGCATGGGTACATCTGTATGTCATGGGAGGCAGAGAAAGTAAAGTTGCCTAAAATTTCATGCTGGCCTGGGGTACTGAAAAATGACATCAACTTGCTCTGTACCTGCCAGCTGCCAGTTGATTCTGTATTTTTACGAACTTTTGCTCCTATTCACAGGCATCTTTGGACGGGAGCAAGCAGACTGTTTTTTTACACACTGTCCTTAAATATATGGTTGGTTAGTTACTATGATTGATCCCTGCAATGAAAAAAAATTAATACTTACCTCTCTGATGGTTGATAAGTCCCAACTCTGCTGTCTTGAAATGTTAAAGCAATTCATTTTTTTTTTTTTTTTGTAAAGCGACAGAGTTTGGTCTTTAGGTTTTCTTGGGGACCAATCATGTATATGTTAAAAAAAGTCCATTAAAAACTCTTAAAAAATGCAGTTGGTCTATATGCTATGCCTTTATCGAGCCTTTATGGCACAACTTTGAATAAAGTGATTCATTTATGAGACTGTAAAAATATCATGTACAATTATTGCTGGGTTGTGGACATCTATAAATGTACCAATGTATTTATAAGGAATTTTGAATTGTAATAAGGGCAAGCTGGGCAAGCGAAAGGTCAGATTGTTAAATGAATAATTTAAATCGAGTCTCCTTCAGAAAGGACGGTAGGTTAGGGCTTTTGACTATCTTACAATTAATTTGGATGAGGTTATATGTACAATCCAGGATGCTCCTAATTCAACTAAATATATAGTATATATCTTTAGACAATTTTACATTGCTGTATTCTGCAGGTGAATCTGACCGCCCAGTCACAATGGAAGATCTAAAACGTCTACGCTATTTAGAAGCTGTAATAAAGGAGGCCCTTCGCATCTTTCCATCAGTTCCATTTTTTGCTCGCACTCTATGTGAGGACTCCACAATACGTAAGTTTCTAGTGTGCTAGTACTAGTACTTTGCAAACCTATATCAGGCTTGTCTGTCTTTTTTCTGTAATGTCTCATAATATTGGCTTGGTAAATGAAAGTTAAAAAAAAAAAAAAAAAAAATACACATGGCTTTATACACACACCATAATCATAATATATTTAAAGATTTTCATTGGAATATACTTAAGCTTTCATGAAATAAAATAGAAATAGGAATATAAAGATTGTTTCCCCACCTTCTTTCTGTGATTTGAGAATTGGTCAGGGATGATGCACTGTAAATAAATTAACTGTATGCAGTATATATATATATATATATATATATATATATATATATATATATATATATATATATATATATATATATATATATACAGTGGGTACGAAAAGTATTCAGACCCCCTTAAATTTTTCACTCTTTGTTATATTGCAGCCATTTGCTAAAATCATTTAGGTTTATTCTTCTTCCTCATGAATGTACACATAGCACCCCATACTGACAGAAAAACACAGAATTGTTGACATTGTTGCAGATTTATTAAAAAAGAAAAACTGAAATATCACATGGTCCTAAGTATTCAGACCCTTTGCTCAGTATTTAGTAGAAGCCCCCTTTTGATCTAATACAGCCAGGAGTCTTTTTGGGAAAGCTGCAACAAGTCTTTCACACCTGGATTTGGGGATCCTCTGCCATTCCTCCTTGCAGATCCTCTCCAGTTCTGTCAGGTTGGATGGTAAACGTTGGTGGACAGACATTTTTAGGTCTCTCCAGAGATGCTCAATTGGGTTTAAGTCAGGGCTCTGGCTGGGCCATTCAAGAACAGTCACGGAGTTGTTGTGAAGCCACTCCTTTGTTATTTTAGCTGTGTGCTTAGGGTCATTGTCTTGTCGGAAGGTAAACCTTCGGCCCAGTCTGAGGTCCAGAGCACTCTGGAGAAGGTTTTTGTCCAGGATATCCCTGTACTTGGCCGCATTCATGTTTCCCTCGATTGCAACCAGTCGTCCTGTCCCTGCAGCTGAAAAACACCCCCACAGCATGATGCTGCCACCACCATGCTTCACTGTTGGGACTGTATTGGACAGGTGATGAGCAGTGCCTGGTTTTCTCCACACATACCGCTTAGAATTAAGGCCAAAAAGTTCTATTTTGGTCTCATCAGACCAGAGAATCTTATTTCTCACCATCTTGGAGTCCTTCAGGTGTTTTTTAGCAAACTCCATGCGGGCTTTCATGTGTCTTACACTGAGGAGAGGCTTCCGTCGGGCTACTCTGCCATAAAGCCCCGACTGGTGGAGGGCTGCAGTGATGGTTGACTTTCTACAACTTTCTCCCATCTCCTGACTGCATCTCTGGAGCTCAGCCACAGTGATCTTTGGGTTCTTCTTTACCTCTCTCACCAAGGCTCTTCTCCCCCGATAGCTCAGTTTGGCCGGACGGCCAGCTCTAGGAAGGGTTCTGGTCATCCCAAACGTCTTCCATTTGAGGATTATGGAGGCCACTGTGCTCTTAGGAACCTTAAGTGCAGCAGAAATCTTTTTATAACCTTGGCCAGATCTGTGCCTTGCCACAATTCTGTCTCTGAGCTCTTCAGGCAGTTCCTTTGACCTCGTGATTCTCATTTGCTCTGGCATGCATTGTGATCTGGAAGGTCTTATATAGACAGGTGTGTGGCTTTCCTAATCAAGTCCAATCAGTATAATCAAACACAGCTGGTGTAGAACCATCTCAAGGATGATCAGAAGAAATGGAAAGCACCTGAGTTAAATATATGAGTGTCACAGCAAAGGGTCTGAATACTTAGGACCATGTGATATTTCAGTTTTTCTTTTTTAATAAATCTGCAACAATGTCAACAATTCTGTGTTTTTCCATCAATATGGGGAGCTGTGTGTACATTCATGAGGAAGAAGAATGAACTTAAATGATTTTAGCAAATGGCTGCAATATAACAAAGAGTGAAAAATTTAAGGGGGTCTGAATACTTTTCGTACCCACTGTGTATATATATATATATATATATATATATATATATATATATATTGTTGTTGTCATTTAGTCGTGTCCGGCTCTTTGTGACCTCATGAACCCTAGCGAGCCAGGCTTTTCTGTCCTCCGGTGCCTCCCGAGTTTGCTTAACTTCATGTTCATTGTTTCGAATATGCTATCTATCCATCTTGTTTTGTGTCGTCCTCTTCTCCTTTTTCCTTCCATGTTTCCCCAGCATCAGAGTCTTTTCCAATGAGTCCTTTCTTCTCATTAGGTGGCTAAAGCATTTGAGTTCCAGCTTCAGGATCTGTTCTTCCAGTGAATAATCAGGGTTGATTTCCTTCAGAATTGACTGGTTTGATCTTCTTGCCGTCCAAGGGACTTTCAAGAGTCTTCTCCAACACCATAGTTCACAAGCATCAATTCTTCAGCGTTCAGACCTCCTTATTGTCCAACTTTCACAGCCATAGGTTACTACTGGGAGTTCCATAGCCTTGACTATACGGCACTTTGTCGGTAGGGTGATGTCTCTGCTTCTTATAATGTTGTCTAGGTTTTTTTTTGCTTTCCTCCCAAGAAGCAAGCGTCTCTTAATTTCATTGCTACAGTCACCGTCTGCCGTGATCTTGGAGCCTAGGAAGATAAAATCTGTCACTGTTTCCGTTTCTTCTCCTTCTATTTGCCAAGGAGTGATGGGACCGGTTGCCATGATCTTAGTTTTCTTAATGTTCAATTTCAGGTCAGCTTTTTGCGCTCTCCTCTTTCACCTTCATTAAGAGACTCTTTAGTTCTTCTTCACTTTCTGCCATTAGTGTGGTATCGTCTGCATATCTCAGGTTGTTGATATTTCTCCCTGCAATGTTAATTTCGGCTTGTGATTTGTCAATCCTGGCATTTCGCATGATGTACTCTGCACATAAGTTAAATAAGTAGGGTGGCAATATACATCCTTACCGCACTCCTTTCTCAATTTTGAACGAGTCAGTTGTTCCATGTCCTGTTCTAACTGTTGCTTCTTGACTTGCATAAAGGTTTTTCAGAATACTTGCATAGTTTGTGAGGTTGAAAAAAGACATCAGTCCATCCAGTTCAACCTATAATGTGTGTGTGTGTTTACTGTTAACCGTACATTGAATACCCCTGTATGTTGTGGTCTTTAAGATGCCCATCTAATAGTTTTTGAAACTATCGATGCTCCCTGCTGATACGACTGCTTGTGGAAGAGAATTCCACATCCTTACTGCTCTGACAGTGAAGAATTTGTGTATTTTTCCTCTAGTTTCTAGTTTTCCTCTAGTTTTAGTGAGTGGCCACGTGTCTTATTGTATTCCTGTTCTCTAAAAAGTTTGTTCCTTGTGCTAGGGTCACCAGTACAGTATTTGCACATTGATATCATATTCCCCCTCAATCGTCTCTTCTCAAGAGAGAATAAGTTCAGTGCTTGTAGTCTTTCCTCATAGCCGATGCCCTCCATTCCCCTAATTATTTTTGTTGCCCTTCTCTGGACTCTCTCCAGTTCCAGCAAATCCTTCCTGAGGACCGGTGCCCAGAACTGGACAGCATACTCCAGATGTGGCCGGACCAGAGTCTTGTAGAGTGGGAGAATAATCTCTTTATTTCTGGAGTGAATCCCCTTTTTTATACATGCCAGTATTCTGTTGGCTTTGCTTGCAGTGGCTTGGCATTGCATGCCACTGCCAAACCTTTTGTCCACCAGTACCCCCAGGTCCTTTTCCATCCTAGACTCACCCAGAGGTTCTTCCCTCAGTAAGTAGCTTGCTTTCGTGTTTCTGACACCCAAGTGCATTACTTTACATTTTTCAACATTAAACCTCATCTGCCAAGTAGTTGCCCACCCCATTATTTTGTTCAGGTCCGCTTGTAAGGTTTCCACATCCTGCATAGGAGATATTGGCATGCTTAGTTTAGTATCATCCGCAAATACTGAGATTGTACTAGTTATCCCCCCCTCTAGATCATTTATGAATAAATAAAACAGGATTGGTCCCAGGACAGAACCTTGGGGGACCCCACTTTCCACAGCCGCCCAATCCAAGTACTCCCCATTTATCACCACCCTCTGGAATATCCCCTGGAGCCAGTTCTCTATCCAGGTACTCACCCTATGGTCCATACCTATGCACCTTACCTTAGTTTTTACAGTAAGCGTTTGTGGGGAACGGTATCAAAGGCCTTTGCAAAGTCCAGATACACCACATCCACAGGCTTTCCTTTATCTAGGTGGCAGCTCAGTTCATCGTAGAAGGTTAATAGATTGGTTTGGCAAGAACGATTTTTCATGAATCCATGCTGATTACTACTAATAATACCATTTTCATGACTAAAGTCTTGTATGTGGTCCCTTAACATCCCCTCCAAAATCTTGCAGACTACTGATGTTAGGCTGACCGGCCTATAGTTACCCGGGATATATCTCGGCCCTTTTTTAAATATTGGTACCACGTTGGCTTTTTTCCAATCAGCTGGCACCATACCCATCTGTAGACTATCCTTAAAGATCAAGAATAATGGTCTGGCAATCGCCTGGCTGAGCTCTTTAAGAACCCTCGGGTGCAAGCCATCCGGTCCCGGTGATTTATTTATGTTAAGTTTCTCTATTTTATTTCTAAGTCTATCTTCTGTTAGCCATGGCGGTACTTTCTGAGTTGTATTATTTTGTTTATCATTACAAGCTGGGTTAGTGTAGCCCCCCGATTCTTTTGTGAAAACTGAAGAGAAGAAATTATTTAACACTTTTGCCTTTTCTCTGTCCTCTGTGGCCAAATTTCCATTGTTGTCTTTTATGTGGCCAATGTGTTCTGGCCTCGCTTTCTTACTGTTTATATACTTAAAGAATTTCTGATGAGGTGGTCCCGGTATTCCCATTTCTTTCAGTATTTGCCACATCTTGTTGTCAACCACACAATCGAAAGCTTTGCTGTAGTCAATAAAGCAGAATTAGACATTGCCCTTGCTTTCTTCATGATCCAACGAATGTTGGCAATTTGATCTCTAGTTCCTCTGCCTCATTGAAATCCAGCTTGTACTTGAGGTAGCTCTCGTTTTACATGCTGCTGAAGCCTAGCTTGAAGAATTTTCAGCAAAACCTTGCTAGCACGTTAGATGAGTGCGATCATGCAGTAGTTTGAACATTTTTTGGTGCTGCCCTTCTTTGGTATCGGAATGTAAATGGACCTCTTACATTTTCTTACATTTCTTCTTCTTTGGGATGGTTTTCATTGCTGCTTCTTGTACGATGTTACATAGTTCCTTCCATAGTTCCTCAGGCACTCTGTCTATCATATCTAATTCCTTAAATCTGTTCATCACCTCCACTGAGTATTCACTAGGGACCTGATTTAGATCAAATTTCAAATGTCTAGTGGTGTTTCCCACATTCTTCATTTAAGCCTGAATTTTGCCAGAAGAAGCTCATGGTCTGAGCCACAGTCAGCTCCAGGTCTTTTTTTTTACTGGCTGTATAGAGCTTCTCCATCTTTGGCTGCAGAGAATATAATCGATCTGATTACTGTATTGACCATCCGATGATGTCCATGTGTAGAGTTGCCTCTTTGGTTTTTGGAAAAGAGTGTTTGTTATTACCAGTGTGTTCTTTTCACAAAACTTTATTAGCCTTTGTCCTACTTCATTTTGTACTCAAGGCCATATTTATCCGTTATTTCAGATATGCTTTGACTTCCTACTTTAGCATTCCAGCCTCCCATTATGAGAAGGATATCTTTTTTTAGAGTTAGTTCTAAAAGGTGTTGTAGATCTTCTTAAAAGTTGTCAACGTCTGCTTCTTCAGCATCAGAGGTTGGTGCAAAAACGTAGATTTTTGTGATGTTGAATGGTTTGCCCTAGATAGGGACTGAGATCATCCTGTCATTTTTGGGATTGTACCCCAGTACTGCATTACTCACTCTTTTTTTGATTATGAGGGCTACACCATTTCTCCAGTAGTAGATATAGTAGTCATCCGAGTTGAATTTGCCTATTCAAGTCTATTTTAGTTCACTATTTCCCAAAATATCGAAGTTCAATCTTGCCATCTCCTATTTGCCCACATCCAGTTTACCCTGATTCATTAATTTTACATTCCAGGTTCCTATGCAGTATTCTTCTTTACAGCTTCGGACTTTCCTTTCACTCCTACCATCCACAACTGAGAGTCCTTGCGGTTTTAGCCCAGCCATTTCATTAGTTCTGGAGCTACTTGAAATTGCCCTTTGCTCTTCCCTAGTAGCACATTGGACACCTTCTGGTCTGGGGGACTAATCTTCTGGTGTCATATCTGTTAGCCTTTTGTTTCTGTTCATGAGGTTTTCTTGGCAAGGATACTGGAGTGGGTTGCCATTTCATTATCCACGTTATTACGTTTTGTCAGTATTCTCCGCTGTGACTTGTATGTCTTGGCTGGGCCTACACGGCATAGCTTACTGCTTCACTGAATTACGCAAGCCCCTTTGCCATGGCAAGGCAGTGATCCATAAAAGGATCACATATACACAAACACACACCTGAGAAGATGACAATGGGCAGAAAACTGAATGGATTATGGTTTCTTGACTTCAGCAGTTAGAAAACTGATCTTGGTTAAGCAATAAAGACAGAAAACAAATTTGATCTGACAACAACTGAGCCCCAAGATAATAGATGGACGGCCCTGTGCTAAACAAATTTTTTAAAATACACATTTCTTTACTTTCTCAATTTCAGGAGGTTTTCGTGTGCCTAAAGGTGTAAATGCACTAATTATTCCCTACGCTTTACACCGGGATCCTGAATATTTCCCTGACCCGGAAGAATTTAGACCAGAAAGATTTTTTCCAGAAAATATAAGTGGCCGCAATCCATATGCCTATGTCCCATTTTCTGCAGGACTACGAAATTGTATAGGTAAGTGATAGTAGAAGATACAAGTAAAAGAGTTAAAATTATCCATACATGCTGTAAGATTGTGACATCATACATGGCCTGGTGTTGGCACACTTCAACTACAAAGCGACATTCAAGTGCACATGGCATTGGGACTTCCCACTACTGTTAGAATTCACTACACCAGGACTGCCGGGCTCTACGGAAAACCAACCCATCCAAGAGTGATGGTGTGTTCTACCCACACACAGCATTAGGTTCAGAGTGATAAAAGATCATGTAGTTTCACTGGTAAACAAGTACGCTCCTGTTAAGGTCAGGATATTACTGATATTTTCTCCTTCAAACCTATATAAACCTGTATATATAAAAGAGAGAAAAAAAGGTAAAAAGTGATTTTTATAATTAGGGTCCTGCAAACATGAGGAATAAAGGCCTTTACTTGAAGTGCAGAATAGCTTAATGGTTAGCACTTTTGCCTTGTATTACGGGGGTCCTGTGTTTGAATCTTGGCCAGGACACTATCTGCATGGGTTTTCCATGTTCTCCCTGTGCTTGTGTGGGTTTCCTCTGGATACTCCAGTTTCCTCTTACACGCCAAAGACATGCTGGTAGGTTAACCTACTCCTGTCTAAAATTTTGCCGTAGTATGATATTCTACAAGATGGCTGCCTCATCAATAGTAGATAATGCCCTTTGAGTACCCAGGAAGAAAAGGAATATAGAAATATACATAATAATATTTTAGATGGAAAAAGTATTACCTTAATTGTTGGCTTATTTATAGTTAATTACCCTGCTACATAAAATATAATTATAATTGTAATTGATGCATCTCATTCTTAGTTTGCTCTAGTTTCATTATAGACATTTTGCAATTACAAATAATATAATACACAATAAAATGTGATTGTTTATTACATAATTGTATTTAGTTTTTTTTTTTTTTTTGGGGCAATGATATTAGCTTTCTATTTCACTTTTTAGGTCAACGTTTTGCATTGATGGAAGAGAAAGTGGTTTTGTCAACATTATTGCGCCATTTCTGGATCAATGCGAGTCAGAAACGTGAAGAACTGGGACTAGTCGGGGAACTGATTCTTCGTCCCCAGGCTGGCATTTGGATTCAGTTAAAAAACAGAGAAGAATTGTTAAATAAAGCCTAAGGAGCTTTCTATTGTGCTCCAACAACTCTAGCAGGCAGTACATATCAACTCTAGCTGGCAGTACATATCAACATTACCCATAAATATGCACCTGTCCAGATCAACACATTATGATATGAAGTTAGATTCTGTACTCTGTTTTGGTAATGGTGTGTCAGTGCTTTTCAGAGCAGCCCAGTACTTACATGCAAAGTTCATTCCCTATGCTAGCACTAAAGCTGGATACACACTATACAACTTTTCCTTTAGATTTACCTTCAACTACGTATATAGTGCAAGGGCCTGATTGATTGCATACAAATTGAAAGTGTTTAGATTTGACCTCATATTATATGGTTTTGGTAAATCTAAAGGAAAAAATCTAAAGATAATTGTATAGTGTGTATGGCCCATAACTTTGAGAAGTGAATGAGAAGCTTCTCTAAACTCTTTGATAATGTACAGTTGGAAATGGGGCTGGGCAAGTTTAACATTGTGAAGAGGATAGCTGTTCATTTTTTTTACTTTTTAAGAAATCAGTTGATGCTGTTAGGTATATATTTATTAGTGTGAGCCATTTGCTGGAGAAACCCACAAAACCCATGCTTATGTACAAAACAAAATAAATAAAGAGAGATTAAACAGTTTATAGGAATTGACTCCATATTTATTCACAATATCCTGCTTCTCGGGAGCCTACAGGCTGCATCATATTACACATACTATATAATGAATTAATAGAGAATTTCAGACTAATTAGGTAATTTAAGCAAGGCATAAATGTGATATGACAGTTGTCCAATCCAGTTGTGATCTCCTGTCTATGTAAAATACATACCCAGTGTCCTGCACCAAACCCCTTAGGTTCCACAGTTATACTCATTAAGGGGTTAATCCTGTGCATTGTGTAAAAAGGCTGTTTGATCTTTTTCTTCTAGCCCTAGGATCACTCTGCACATACTCAGTTCTCAGTTTGGAGAGCACAGGGCCAATCAGCACTGTCCAGACAGAGGGTCTGGGATCATGCAGCCTCATAGGACAGTCAGAGGAGAATGAAAACTCCTCCTACAAGCTTTAACCAGACACTGATAAAAGTCACAAGACTGCTATATTTTGCTGATGAGAAAAGGTATTTAGCAGTTTATATTTACCAAAATAATTGCCTTTCCACCTTCTGTGTACTTTGTTAGACCAGATATAGTAAATGCAGGGTCCTGGGTTTAGTACCACTGTAATAATGTTTTGTATTTATTTCATTGGTAGCAGCCAATGACTTGGACTGAACCACAACAGTGGGTAAGGACTGATGGGAATGATAAGGGACCAGTTACCCGTCAGGTACATACATATTCGCCAGCACACCATGGATCTTGCAAAAGCAGTCCTAAAAAGTTTTAATGCAGAGAGGGTCACATCAAAAACAGTGCAACGCACTGCATTACATACATAAACATACAAATGAAAATGCCTGCTCCATACAATTACAACCCAGCCCCCACTTCAGTCCTGACATACTATTGGGGAAGTATTGAAGTTCACCCTGTCCTATGGTGTGCTTAGCATTGTGCAGCATTACAGGCCTCCTCAGACCACCGTCCTGAGTGTCTGCTTAGTTTGTTCAAACTTTAATACCAATAAAAACAACATGATATTAGATTTTATTTTGCTCCAGGAGTATATAACGAGTTTGGAAATTATAGAGAATGCATTACATATTAACTAAGCCCATTAGTTTTTAGTAAAATGATTTTAGTTGACCAAAATATGCTAGAGATTTTAGTCAACTAAAATTTAGGATATTTTAGTCCACTAAAATGTACTGCAGATTTTAGTCAACTAAATATGGCTAAAACTAAAAGAAATGCAGATGGCTAAAATGTGACTAAAACTAAAATGGTATTTTAGTAAAAAGTCTATGACTAAAATGTCATTTGATGCCAAAATTACCACTGGTAGAGCCTAATGCAGCAAAAAGGAAGGTGGGCAGAGACAGGTGCTGATGATGGAGTGTTGAGTAGATCCAATGGCTGCTGCTTTATCTTGTCTTCTGAAACGAAAGCTCCAGATGTTCTGTAAGAGCTGCAGATTGTTCAGCATTTCAGTTACAGTGAGAGACTGTGGGTAGGAGAGGGCAGCTCTTGGGGGCCCTTAGGCATGTAAAGGCCCTGGGCAATTGCCAAGCTTGACCACCCTGGTCCATTTATGTTGCAGCTTTTCCACTAAAATAAGCTAGTAAATTAAAGAAAACAAGGCCTCTAATAGGGTTGGGATCATATTCAAAAGGGGAGTACCTTCACCCTAGTAGTAGTAGAACAAAAAAATAGTCTCCAAAGGGGAGGGAAAGATGGACTACCTCTGTACCCTAAGCAAAAGTATGCATGAGCTAAAAAAGGTAAAAAGGACTAAAGTATCTACAAACAGGAAATCAACTATTTCAATTGACATATAGTAGTATTAAAACTATACATAGGTTGCACTGACACTTGATAACCTCCAAGGTGGATGTAGGAGATACAAAAGGTCCTCAGTGAACATAAAACAGCTCCTCTACATGTTTTGCAGAAATCAACTGCTTTTTCAAGAGGATTTGATATTTGTACATAATATCAAGATAATACAATAATGAAGTATGGTATATGAAAAATAACAAAAAGGGAAAAGGGAACTGATGCTTACCAGTGTAAGCCAACACCCATGGGAAGACCAGGAAAGGTGTCTCCCAAATCTTCCCCACAGCGAGCACGGGGGACAAATTTTGGTGGATGAATTGGTCCGGAGTAGCAACTATAAAAAAGTGTGTGTGTGTGTGTGTGTGTGTATATATATATATATATATATATATATATATGTGTATACAGTGCCTTGCGAAAGTATTCGGCCCCCTTGAACTTTGTGACCTTTTGCCACATTTCAGGCTTCAAACATAAAGATATAAAACTGTATTTTTTTGTGAAGAATCAACAACAAGTGGGACACAATCATGAAGTGGAACCAAATTTATTGGATATTTCAAACTTTTTTAACAAATAAAAAACTGAAAAATTGGGCGTGCAAAATTATTCAGCCCCCTTAAGTTAATCCTTTGTAGTGCCACCTTTTGCTGCGATTACAGCTGTAAGTCGCTTGGGGTATGTCTCTATCAGTTTTGCACATCGAGAGACGGAAATTTTTGCCCATTCCTCCTTGCAAAACAGTTCGAGCTCAGTGAGGTTGGATGGAGAGCGTTTGTGAACAGCAGTTTTCAGTTCTTTCCACAGATTCTCGATTGGATTCAGGTCTGGACTTTGAATTGTCCATTCTAACACCTGGATATGTTTATTTGTGAACCATTCCATTGTAGATTTTGCTTTATGTTTTGGATCATTGTCTTGTTGGAAGACAAATCTCCGTCCCAGTCTCAGGTCTTTTGCAGACTCCATCAGGTTTTCTTCCAGAATGGTCCTGTATTTGGCTCCATCCATCTCCCCATCAATTTTAACCATCTTCCCTGTCCCTGCTGAAGAAAAGCAGGCCCAATCCATGATGCTACCACCACCATGTTTGACAGTGGGGATGGTATATTCAGGGTGATGAGCTGTGTTGCTTTTACGCCAAACATAACGTTTTGCATTGTTGCCAAAAAGTTCGATTTTGGTTTCATCTGACCAGAGCACCTCTTCCACATGTTTGGTGTGTCTCCCAGGTGGCTTGTGGCAAACTTTAAACTACACTTTTTATGGATATCTTTAGAAAAATGGCTTTCTTCTTGCCACTCTTCCATAAAGGCCAGATTTGTGCAGTATACGACTGATTGTTGTCCTATGGACCGAGTCTCCCACCTCAGCTGTAGATCTCTGCAGTTCATCCAGAGTGATCAGGGGCCTCTTGGCTGCATCTCTGATCAGTCTTCTCCTTGTATGAGCTGAAAGTTTAGAGGGACGGCCAGGTCTTCGTAGATTTGCAGTGGTCTGATACTCCTTCCATTTCAATATTATCGCTTGCACAGTGCTCCTTAGGATGTTTAAAGCTTTGGCAATCTTTTTGTATCCAAATCCGGCTTTAAACTTCTCCACAACAGTATCTCGGACCTGCCTGGTGTGTTCCTTGTTCTTCATGATGCTCTCTGCGCTTTAAACGGACCTCTGAGACTATCACAGTGCAGGTGCATTTATACAGAGACTTGATTACACACAGGTGGATTCTATTTATCATAATTAGTCATTTAGGTCAACATTGGATCATTCAGAGATCCTCACTGAACTTCTGGAGAGAGTTTGCTGCACTGAAAGTAAAGGGGCTGAATAATTTTGCATGCCCAATTTTTCAGTTTTTTATTTGTTAACAAAGTTTGAAATATCCAATAAATTTCGTTCCACTTCATGATTGTGTCCCACTTGTTGTTGATTCTTCACAAAAAATTACAGTTTTATATCTTTTATGTTTGAAGCCTGAAATGTGGCAAAAGGTCGCAAAGTTCAAGGGGGCCGAAAACTTTCGCAAGGCACTATATATATATATATATATATATATTTATATATATACGGTTAGGTCCATATTTATTTGGACACAGGCACACTTAAGCCATTAAGAGTAAGAATCATTAACCACTACTCTCTGAATTTTATCTTTTAGCCAATTTTCTTTTCATTTACAAACTATTTTTTCCAAGCCTATACACATAGGTTTTATTTTTAGCCTTTTAAACGTATTGCCCATGGGAATATACTTTGCAGTGAGTTTGCATAAAGTCTTATTGAAAAATTCCCATTTCTTTTCTATGTTCATCCATGCCGATATTCCCTCTCAGTCTAAGTCCTGGAGAGCAGCCCTCATCCTTGGAAAATTTGCTCTCTTAAAGTTAAGTGTTTTTATATTTCCTGTATGCGTTTGTTGCTGACAGCTAACATTAAAATAAATCATATTATGGTCACTGCTACCCAGATGTTCTTTTATATGAACATTATTAATAAGCTCTGCATGGTTTGAGTTTACAAGGTTCAACAGAGCATCATTTCTAGTCGGGGGCTCAATAAACTGTACCATAAAATTGTCTTGGAATAGATTTATACATTTTTGCCCTTTAACAGTTCCTGCAGTGCCATTACTCCAGTCAATGTCTGGGTAGTTAAAATCCCCCATTATTATCACTGTCCCAGCCCTTGCAGCTCTTTCTATCTGTGCCAAGAGCTGAGTCTCCACCTCTTTATTAATACTGGGAGGTCTATAACAAACTCCACTTATAGTCTTTGTATTGTGTACACCCATGTAAAAGCCTTTACAGGTTACCACTTTAGATTAACAGAGGAGGTCTACTGCAAGAAATACTGCCCTCGGTCTGACGTTTGCGACGTTACCTCACATGCATGGTGCAATTGCTGTTTACATATGACACCAGACTGATGCTTGTGTTCGCCTTTGCGCCCAAACTCGGGGGACATTATTATTATCTATTTTGCTTTTTTATTTTATTTTGACACCTTCCCTTTACTTTTTAAATCATTTTTATTGTTATCATAGGGAATTTAACTACTTCAGTACAGTGCACTTTCACCCCCTTCCTGTCCAGGCCAATTTTCAGCTTTCAGCACTGTCACACTTTGAATGACAATGGCACAGTAATGCTACACTGCAAATTGTTATCATTTTTTTCACACAGATAGAGCTTTCTTTTGGTGGTATTTAATCACTGCTGGGTTTTTTATTTCCTCCAAAAAAAAAGGAAAAAAGACAGAACATTTTGAAAAAGTTTTTCCTATTTCCTATGAGTGAATTTTGAAAATAAGTAATTTTTCTCCTTCACTGATGTGCGCTGATGAGGTGGCACTGATGGGCACTGATAGGCACTGATAGGCACTGATGAGGTGGCACTTATGAGCACTGATGAGGCGGCGCTTATGGGTACTGATGAGGTGGCACTGATAGGCAGCACTGATGAGCAATGATAGACAGCACTAATGAACACTGATAGGCGGCACTGATAGGTACTGAAAGGCAGCACTGATGGGCACTGATAGGTGGCACTGAAGGGTGGCACTAATGGGCACTGACGGGTGGCACTGATGGGCACTGAAAGGTGGCACTAATGGGCACTGATGGGTGGCACTGATGGGCACTGATGGGCAGCACTGATGAACATTGATGGGCAGCACAGATGAGCAGGCACTGACTGGCAACACTATGGGCACTGATGGTGGGCACTGATGGACATTGCTTGGGGGGACTTATGGGCACTGTTTTTTACTTTACAGTAATCAGGGCACTGATGATCAGTGCCCTGATTACCTTTCCTAGGCTTCCCATTGAGGAGGAGCTGCTGATTGGCTCTCCTCACCACACACACTGACAGTATGAGGTGAGAAAAGCCAATAAACAGCACTTCCTCATTTACATGTGACCGGCTGTGATAGGACACAGCCGATCACATGGGTAAAGAGCCATGTCATTGGCTCTTTACCAAGATCAGGGTCACGCCATGTCCTAGCAACATGGCACAGCCACGATCGCTGCACTGCGCATCTCTGCGGGTGCACGATAGAGGCTGTTCTGGTGCGCCGTCATATGACAGCATCCCAGAATGAGAACTGCTCCGCTCTGCCGTCATTTGACAGTGGACGGGCTGCAAGTAGTTAAATATCCCCTATTATGACAATAAGTAGTGACAGGTACTCTTTTTTTCAAAAAATTGTGGTCTATTGGACTCTAGATCTCTCCTCTGCCCTTAGAGCATCTGACCACACCAAGATCGGTGTGATCAGATGCTTTCCCAATTTCCCAATGGAGCTGTTTATATCTGGCGAAACCAAAGTCATGAAATGCTCGTAGCTTCCAGTATCTTAGACCATAGAGATGATTGTAGCGATTCTGGGCTCCAATCAGCTCTATGGTCAGCTGGCGGAACCATTGGTTGCAGTCTCGGGTTACCTGGTGGGACATGAGAGCCAGAGAAAATGGAAGGAAGGCAGCGCGAGGAGGGGGTAGTCCCCTTCCATTGCTTGTAAAAGCTGTCTAGCAGATAATTATCTGCTAGGATTGCTTTTACATGAAAGCTGACCACTGGCTGTAAAAAACGACACCAGCTCCCAGCTACCACCCACTTCTAATGATGGGCATACATGCAATGTTGTTTTTTTTTTTTTTTTTTCTTCAGCCCAAAAAAAAAGTGTTAAAAAATATATGGCGAAGCATAGGGGAGATCCGCCCTCTGTGTCCACACCCCATCCCTTGTGCTTCACCATATATGCTCTTTTTTTAACTACAGTGGTGAAATCACCTCCTAGAGCGCTACAATCATTGATTATGGATATGGTGAGAGCAAACATTGTTGCTGTCAGAAAAAACAAATTAGTGCTGCAGCTGATGGGCGTACCTGCAAAGCAAACAATGGTTAACAATAAAATACAGTAACAATAAAATGTTACAGTATAACAGTAAATTATAAAGTACAGTGAAAGTAGAAAAGTAGAGTAACAACAGAAAATTAACTCAATAAAACAACAACTGTTTTTGGCTTTTTTATTTTTAAATTTTTTTAATTTTTTATTTATTTATTTTTTTTCCAGGCTAGGGTCTCTCAAATTGCTATAGCCAACATCTTTCGAGAGCCTGTGTGAAAAAGTGTGCCCTAAACTGTGCCGTGCTGTGCCCTATACTAATACTCTACTAGTGTGTGGTAGCATGGGAAACAGTCCCTAATGCAGGGACCAGATTGGTAAGGACAGGAGGGACACAAAAAAAAAACAGGTGTCGCACCTAAATCCGCATTTCCTACAGACACAATATCTTCTTTGGGGTGCATCCAGAAAACGCCTCTCATGCAGCCGGCTCACTGCATCTGTATTGAGAATTTGGGGTGCAGCACCTTCTCGATACAGAATCTTCCTGGAATTATAGGAAGGATCCACTTCTTCCTGGTGCTTTGTATAGCACATAAGCGTTCAGCAGAGCCAATTGAAATAAGTATACACACACTTTTTTATACCAGCGTCTGGCCTTACGGGCAATTAAGTACGGTACCATCATCTGGTCGTTGAAGTCCACCCCTCCCATGTTATTTGTGGACACAGAAGGGCTTCTCAACAACACCAGTTGCCGTTGCAATTTAGACTGTTGTATCTGCGTGAATGGAGGACAGAACGAAAACATTCCATTGTCCAAATGGTACCCCTTTCCGAATAAGGGTGACACCAAGTCTCAAACAATCTTGCCACTGCTCCCCATGTAGTCTGGGCAGTTGGGGGGCTACGCATTTCTATCTTTTCCCTCGTAAACCCGGAAACTACATGTATAGCCTGTTGCCCTGTCACAGAGCTTATACATCTTGACCCCATATCTGGCACTCTTGCAGGGGAGAAACTGTTTGAAAGCAAGGCGGCCAGAAAATGTAATCAATGACTCATCAACGCAGACAGCTTGTTGGGGCGTATACAAGACTGCAAATTTCTGGTTGAAGTTGTTCATGAGGGGCCAAATTTTGTGGAGCCAGTCATATCCAGGGTCACCCCGAGGACGACAGAGTTCATTGTCACTGAAGTGCATGAACTGCAAAATTTGCTCGTATCTAGTCCTGGCCATGGCAGCAGAGAACACAGGCATATGGTGAATTGGGTCAGTGGACCAATATGACCACTCACTCTTTTTAGTAATGCCCATGAGGAGGGATAGGCCCAGAAAAGGTTTAAATTTGGAAACCGTGATACAATTCCATGCAAATTCTCTGGCAAGGGTCAAATTTGGATTTGCGTCGATGACTTGATCGGCATATAAATTGCTTTGGTCCACAACAGATCTGTAAAGATCTTCTGTAAAAAACAGCTCATAAAAATCAAGGGAAGTAAAATTGGCTGTTTCCACCTGAATTCCGGGTTGGCCAGTGAATGGGGGAAGTAGGGGCGCTACAGAAGTGGTGGGCTCCCATTTAGGATTTTCAAGCGCATCAGGAAGGACACTATGGGCTCTACGGGTCTGTCTTCTAGTTCTTGGTAGCTGCAGGACACTAATTGTGCTAGCCACCGCACTAGCTTGAACTGCACTTATGGGACTCACCAAGTGTTACTGCAGTGCTGGTTTGATTATGACCAGGATGTACTAGGCCGCTGGTGCTTGCCAGTTTATCAGAAGGTTGAGCAACACCAGTACCGACACTCTGCTGCATACAAGAACCCTGCAGTTATTGCACCTCAGCAACAGAAGAACGGGGTCGGGTACACCTGACCTTAGCAGCGACCACTACTCCGTCTTTAGAACTATCTGTCAGGGTGACGCTGCTGTCTACAGGTTTGAATACTGAGCTTGATTCTGACAGTGAGGCTTCCCCATCTCTCTCATCTGTCATGCTCAGTATCGTGTAGGCCTCTTCGCTAGTATACCTCTGTTTGGACATTTTGGCCAATAAATTTATAGGTACCTAGTGTAACTCACAGGTAAGAAAGCAGCTGGTTGTCAAGGACTGTTTGAACCGCTACCAAAAAATGTAACTGATAGTGCTTGCAGAGATCAGGCCTGACTCTGCTAATGCTGTGGTTTAGTGTGCTGTGTATTGAAAGTGACAGAAATCTGATGATACTGCACTTCTTGGGGGCTGGGCGGAGGGGCTAAACATAGGTGCTGGTAGGTGTCAGGGCTGATCCTGCTAATGCTGCGTTTTGGGAACACTATACTAAATTATTGGTGACGCTAGTATAGTTCTGATCATATCAAAGATATTGATCCGTTCAGACACTATACTAGTAATGAAGGTGTTTAGTTTGTGTGCGTGTTGCTGGCAATTAAAGGGTTAAAATGTTTCACTAAAATATGTGGCGGGCAATCTGAGGCTGTCCTGAATTGACGCTAACTGATGTCACCTGTGACACTAATACAGTGATCAGAAAAAAGATCTGTATACTATAATAGTGACACAGGGCAATGAAGGGGTTAACCAGGGGTTTAAATCTTTATTGGGGGATATATGGCAGGGACCCTAAAGCTATTTAGGATTACCACTAACTGTCTCTCACACTATCTGAAGTCACAAGTGACACTAATACAGTGATCAGTACATTTTATCTGTATTGTATATATAGTGTACTCTGTGACAGAGAGTGAAAGGGTTAATGGGGGGGATTAGGGGTTAAATCTTTATTGGGAGATATATGGCAGGGACCGTAAACCTATTTTGGACTACTACCACACTATCTGAAGTCACAAGTGACACTAATACGATATTAATTATATCTGTAAATTATATCTGTACTGTATATAGTGTACACTGGGACATGGAGTGAAAGGGTTAATGGGGGGTGACCAGGGGGTAAATCTTTATTGGGGGATATAGGACATGGACCCTAAACCTATTTGGGACTGCCACTGTCTCTCACACTATCTGAAGTCACAAGTGATACTAATACAGTGATCAGTGTACTTTAAAGCTATTTAGGATTACCACTAACTGTCTCTCACACTATCTGAAGTCACAAGTGACACTAATACAGTGATCAGTACATTTTATCTGTATTGTATATATAGTGTACTCTGTGACAGAGAGTGAAAGGGTTAATGGGGGGGATTAGGGGTTAAATCTTTATTGGGAGATATATGGCAGGGACCGTAAACCTATTTTGGACTACTACCACACTATCTGAAGTCACAAGTGACACTAATACGATATTAATTATATCTGTAAATTATATCTGTACTGTATATAGTGTACACTGGGACATGGAGTGAAAGGGTTAATGGGGGGTGACCAGGGGGTAAATCTTTATTGGGGGATATAGGACATGGACCCTAAACCTATTTGGGACTGCCACTGTCTCTCACACTATCTGAAGTCACAAGTGATACTAATACAGTGATCAGTAAATTTTATCTGTACTATATATAGTGTACACTGTGACAGGGAGTGAAAGGGTCAATTAGGGGATGATCAGGGGGTTAAAAGTGTGCCTATGTGTACTAATTGTGTACTTACAGTGGATGCTCTCTTCTCACGCTGGAACCAAAAAGGGCTCCAGGAGAGGAGATCATTTCCAGTACCTGTGTTTACATTACACGGGCACAGGAGGTTCTGCAATTGGTCAGAACCGATCAACAGGTCCAGGCCAAAAATCATTGGCCTGGACCTGATGACTGATCAGTTCTGAACCGAATCAGAACATTGGCCTGGCGGGAGCGCTCGCGCGCCCCCCCCAAGCCCCGCGTGGGACAGCCGTACAGGTACTGTGATTCGTGCAGCCGAGCCAGCTTGCCACAGTATATATGCGGTGGGCGGTCAGCAACTGTGTTAATAAACACCAATGACCCAGTGCCACTGGAAGCCATGCATGCCCATGCGATCACAATGCCTCCACCATGTTTTACAGATGACGGTATGTGCTTTGGATCATAAGCTGTTTCAAGCCTTCTCCACAATATTTTCTTCTCATCATTCTAGTGTAGATTATTCTTAGTTTCATCCATCCAAAAAATGCTTTCCCAGAACTGATCTGGCTTTTTTAGATGTTTTTTGGCAAAGTCTAATTTGACTTTTCAATTTTTCTGGCTTATGAATGGTTTTCACCTTGTGGTGAACCCTCTGTATTTGCTCCTGTGAAATCTTCTCTTTATTGTAGACTTTGACAATGACATGCCCAGCTCCTGGAGGGTGTCCTTCACTTGTCTGGATATTGTGAATGGGTTTTTCTTTACCATAGAGAGGATCCTGTGATCATCCATCACTGTTGTCTTCTGTGGACATCCAGGCCTTTTTATGTTGCTGAGATCATCAGTGCGTTCTTCTTTCCTCAGAATGCACCAAACTGTTGATTTGGCCACTCCTAATGTTGCTGCTATCTCTCTGGTGGATTTGTTTTGTTTTTGAAGCCTTAAAATGGGCTGTTTCACTTGCATGGACAGCTCCTTTGAACGCATGATGTAGATTCACAGCATTAAATTCCAAATGCAAATAACACACTTAGAATCAACTCCAGACCCTTTACCTGCTTAATCGATGAAGAAATAATGGCCATGAAACAGCTTTTGATTTAATTGTCCAATTACTTTTGGTCCCTTGAAAAAGGGGGCTAGCTATTCTTAAGAACTGTAATTCCTAAACTCTTACTCCGATTTGGATGTACATACTGTGACAGGAAGTCAGATAAATCTGTGGGGGTTGTCACAGACGGGAGATAAATTTCTGCCTTGTTTAGACAATTCATCAATTACTATCAGGTGTGGGCTGCGAAGGTAGCCAGAAAGGTTTAAGGATGTTGGAAAGCTTCAGCTATTCAGAATGAGGCAATTAAGGCCTCTATAAGTTATCCAGAGGATGACTACTGATTGCTGCATCCTGAGGCTTTGTGCGTTAAGGAGAGCAGTGAGCTGAGAGACTTCTGAAGGTGAGGTGGTGTTGACTTGTTCTGTGTGAAAAGAAAACAAAGACTATTGGTTTTCTGCTGTATTACCAGCAGTGTCTGCCCAGCAGTAGGTTGGGACAGACTCCATAGGTAGGTTCCTGTGTTGTGAAGGTAGACGCCCCAAGTGGTCAGGGTTTATTTTATGTTTGTTTGATTTATGCTGATTGGATGCTTGCACTTGTTTCCAGCAAATTGGAAGAATAAACCATAGACCGTTGTTTTCAACCTCTCCTCAGCTGTCTCTCTGTGTAGCGAATCCACCCAAGGGGTCAGCCACACCCGCTACCGAGCTAACCCCTTACAATACCCTCAAATTAAACCTGAGAGTGTGCACTTTCAGCCCATTTCCATTGTATACCTATAGTTTGAATATGGTTTGGTAAATACCTGAAAAACCTAACATTGTGCCTGTGTCCAAATATATAGGGACCTAACTGTATATATATATATATATCATGTGTCGGGATAAAAGACTTTCAAATAATTGGAGTAGGGGGAAAAAAGAGGGAGGGGAGGGAGATGGGGGGGGGCAAGGGGGAAGAAAAATAATAGGGGGGGAGGAAGAATAGGAGGGGGGTGGGGAGGATGGAAGAGGAAAGGAGAGGAGGGGGAACAAGGTGTAGTTCAAACAATAATAACTAACCTCAAAAAACATAAAAGCACCTTACAATGCCAGGGAGGGAGTGGAGGAGGAGAAAAAGCACAACTGCAGAGGTACTGGATGGGGTGCACTACCCCCAAGTGTATCTGGATACAGAGAGTGGTGCAGCACGTTCACTTGGGATCTAAAACAAAAAGATCCCAGTCAGGCTGAAATACATTGATAAAAGACACAAGTGCCCACAAGAGGGCCCCTGTCAGATGATGCAGCAAGTACAATGTAGATCACAGCTTACCTGCAGATAAAGAAGTTAGCGTGTCCCCCTCTGGCAACATCTACCACCATTATGAACAGGCATTAAGCCTGTTTAAATAGTTCCCAACCCGGCGTTTGTAACAATGTGACGTCACCGAGTCTGATCCCCTGCAATGTGCATGCGCAGGAATAGCGCACGAGCATGCGCACACATGTCGCAGTTAAGGAAATGCAAGGCCCAAGCCATGATAAGCGCAGGTGAGGTCTCGAGTATTACTCAAGCGATCCGCCTCCACCTAGAAGATCACATGCTTGCCAAAAGGAAAAACAAGGGGGTACAGCAAACATGGTAACCCCCGTGTGGTGACACCTTAAAGCAACATTACCCACAACATTAGAAATGCTTAACAATATTCAGTATCTATTAAGTATTATAATATTAACAAATAAAGAGAAAATTAGCTTTTGCAATATATGCTAATCAATGATTTACCAACACGATTTCCCAAATAATCTGTGACGGACATCTAAGTGAAACAAAACTAGGCAGAGTCAACTTCAGGTAAGGGTCAGTATATTTGGCAAGGAAGGTAACCAACACCAGTACCACTCCATCAACAGAGACAGTTTACAGGAATGGTTTATAGGACAATACCTCATTGAGGCCCGGTGGAGTGGTGACATTAAGCCTCTCAATCCACAGGCTCTCACGTTGCAAAACGGTCCTATCCCAGTCACCACTCCTTGGATCCTGGAGGACAGTCTCGAAAACTATGAATTTTACCACGAGGGGATTGAATATATGGTGTAGGCCAATGTGACGGTCTACATTAGTTAGTTTGCCACTTGTGGAGTAATATAAGTGGTCACTGATCCATTGGTGAAGCTCACAGATGGTCTTCCCCACATAAAAAAGCGCTGCAGACACATAACATCAGAAAAATAACCCCTCTCATACCACAATTGGCCAGAGTACGGGGTGTTAAAAGTCCACCCATGGGTAATCTGAAGGTAAAACCTTCAAGGACCCAAGGGCAATGAGGACACTGTCCACAATAGGAAATGCCACAGGACTAGTAGGGAGTCCAGTCTCAGTTTTATAATGACTACTTGTCAGGGGATCCCTAAGAGAAAATGCTCTACGGAAAACCAATTCTGGAGTAGTCCTAATGTATTTATTAAGAATATGGTGGTCAGCTAACAAATGCCAGTGGTTTGACAAAATAGTTTAGAGCTGGGGATGATGGGCTGAAAATCTGGTAATGATTTTGACAGTATCTGTTCGTCCCTGGTTGGGGGATGATACAGCAACAAGGTTCTAGTACGAGCCAAGGCACGGTTAAAGGCCTTCCTAAGGTTGGTTCGTCAAAAGCCCCGCAACAGGAGCCATAATAACTGTGGCTGTATACAAAATTAATTTATCCTGCAATTACTAAGAAGCCACAGATACTGCGAGTAAGGAATGCTGTGGACCAGGTCTTGGGTGTGCACTAGAAGCATGTAACAGAATGCTAAAAAAATCAGTCAGCGCAGAGCTGCACTCCCTTAACAAATGAAGTGGGGATAATTACAAATTATCCCCTATTGTGTAAAAAAAAAACTATGTGCTCAATCCCTAAAGTGCTGGTGCAATCTTGCAAACAATCACTTTCACATAAATGTGATACTCAGTGCAACATTAAAAAATAAGTGATGCATATAAAAATACAATTATGAAACTACAAATTCATATAGTGCAAAAAATACATTTACTGTGAACTGCGGAAACCAAATGTCGCTGTAAAAAGATTCAAAAATCAGCAGCCATGAAATACTGTTTATCTCATTTCTCATAAAGTCCCAGAAAAAAGAAACAAAAAAGTACATATGAACAATGTGCAAAACCTTCAGCAAGCAAATCTGTGCAATCACCCAGTACGATCCTTCTACCGATTACCCCAAACTGACTCACCAGATGGAGTGGCAGGTGAAATTATAAACTAGCTTCAACGCCTTGTTATACAATGTCCAGCGGACCGGGTTTTAACTCTATTGTTGATATTCCCGTTTTTTTGCCCAGGCTCTCTCATAGAGATATATAGGAGGTATATCGTTTTAGGAAGAAAGGAGAATCCACATAGCGTTAATCCATAAAACTGTACCAGTTTATTTAAAATTGTAATAGCAAACACTCACATTTTAAAAGTGTCTGCCCGACACTAGCGAACAATGTGTTACCGACTGTGGGTTTGCAGTAAAGGTCAGTACCAAATGATCCATCTAGTTGTTTGATGATCATCAAATCCAGGAGACGGGATACATTGATCATCAGAGTTAAAGGTAAAGTGCATGTTTAGATCATTAGTATTCAGTAGTTGAATAAATTCTGCTAGTAATTTTTTGGGACCTGTCAAAATAAGGAACAGGTCATCGATGTATCTATACCAAGTAAGGACATAGTTGAGATATGGTGCAAATCTATCTTTCGAAAACACCTGCCTCCCCCAGCCACCGAGGTAAATATTTTAATAAACAAAAATGATGGTCCATATAAACAAAATAATTTTTGGTGAGTATGAAGTGTAATACCGTCAAAATGAAGTCATTAAGGCCCAAGTTGTCTGGTCCTGCTCCATCAAGAAGGTTTCAATCATCTAGACACCCTGTTTAACAGCGATGAGCAGGGCATCCGGAGGAATCTGAATCCCCTCTATGTGCTTAAGGAGGTCATAGTATCATGTATGTAAGATGGCAGACTCAGGACATGGGGCATGAGGAACGCATCTATGAATTTACTGGCGTTCTCTGTCACGGAACCAATGCCTGAAAACAATAGGTCTCCGGGGGGGGGGGGGGGGGGGGTTATGGGTTTTGGGCAAAATATAGAATGTGGGAGTACGTGAGAACGTGGTGTTAAGATAATCTAGTGTGTCTCGGTCAGTCAAACCCTCCGGCCATATTAGTTTACATTGGGGAGAACTTTGACCCATGACACAGCCGTCAGGTGGAACGGGACAGCCAATTGAAGCATTTCAGCACATGGACATGCCCCCTACCTCATAAATAGACCAGAGCTTTCGGCCATTTCACATTCTGTTAAGATCCACAAAAGTCCTTTTCAGGGCTGGTATTTCGGTATAGGCCTACTACAGTCTCTTTTGAGTTTAGGGACAGGTATCCAGTCTGTGCTTTAGGGACAGTTAGAGATCGGCAGACAGGGACACAAATCGCTCTGTTAATGTCCACAAAAGTCATTTAAAGGGCTGGTATTTATTTGGTATAGGTATACAGTCTCTGTTCAGTTTAGGGACAGGTATCCAGTGTGCTCCAGGGACAGAGATCAGCAGTGACACAAATCGCTCTGTTAATGTCCACAAAAGTAATTTAAAGGGCTGCAATTTTTTTGGTATTGGTGTGCAGTTTCTGTTCAGTTTAGGGACATGTATCCAGTGTGCTCCAGGGACAGAGATCAGCAGTGACAGAAATCGCTCTGTTAATGTCCACAAAAGTAATTTAAAGGGCTGCAATTTTTTTGGTATTGGTGTGCAGTGCACTATATAGGGGTGTAATCCACGGTATAATATACTTTGTAATATAGAAAGCATATTATAGTGGATTTGTATTGTGCACTGTGCAGCATTGTGACTGGTGTGGTGACTGATCGTTGCTGCAGCAATACTACAAACAGTGACAAAAGCACTTTTAATGTATTATAACTAGTGTGATAGACCAGTGGCCCCCCAATACCACATATTGAAGTGGGGTGTTATCTGAGTATACTTTTACAAGTGTATTTGTGTCCTGCAACAATATTGTCAAATCCAGAATGAGGCATTCTAAGTGAGACAAGCAAATTCATTTTGAGATCAATCTAAATTTTTAGTAGTCACATGGCAGCACAACTTCTGAATTTACTTGTGACTCAAAAATGTGTATGTGGCATTACACCCTCATTCTTGGAAACTTCTTACTGTCTAGCATTCCAGGTGGCTCAGTAAGCAGAGTTGTTGCCAGACAAAGTGGAGATCCCAGGTTCAAGTCTGGGTCCTGACAGTGGGTCTGGGTACTGCCCTGGGGCACGTATATCAAAGCATTTTTTTTTTTCAAAACAATTGTTTTTTCTAGGGCAGTGATTTTAATGATGCTTAAAGTGCAACAATGAAAATGAAAAATTCCTTTAAATATAGTACTTGGTGGGTCCCCTTAATGTACCTGTAAATTGGTGCATTTGTAGCATATACAGAACATGCTTCAGCAAAAAAGAACATTTCTAAAGAAAACAAAAATCCCATTTAAAGTGACTCGCCGTTACAATTTCCGGCTCCGGGCAAATAAAAATTAAGAAAAAAACAGCATGGGATCCCCCCCCCCCAAGTCCATACTAGGCCCTTCTAGTTTTGATTTCAAGGGGAACCCCAAGCCAAAATGTAAAAAAAAGTGTGGGGTCCCCCCCAACATCTATACCAGACCCTTATCTGAGCATTCAGCCTGGCAGGTCAAGAAAAGGGGAAGGACGAGGGACCATACCAGGCCACATGCCCTAAACATGGGGGGGGGGGGTGCTTTGGGGCAGGGGAGGGGGGTTCTACTTTTTTTCTTCAGAAATTTAATTTTTGCTGTAGCATGTTTTACGCATGCTACAGATGCACCATTTTACAGGCACATTAAGGGGACCCCCAGGCACTATATTTATAGGAATTTCTAATTTTTATGGTTGCTTTTTTTAAGTATAGATAAAATCACTTAAGAGGAGGGGGGGGGTATCACGCTTCAAGGAAGTATCGTACCAGATCTCGTGAACTGTTGGTGAACACAAACCAAACAAGTGTTCAATTCCTATGATGAAGCTCAAACACATCTAAATGTTGACTCCAAATAAATATGTGCACTACTAAAATATTAAATATATATAAAATGTGTAATAACCAATCTTAATATGTGTTCAAAGATACCTTTCAATTAAATAGCATATAAAGTGCACCAGTGTCTATAACGTTAATATAAAAAATAGACCTTACAACTAAATAATTTAAGAAAAAACAAGAAATTCATACAGGTGAAAAATAAAGTGCTCAGTGCTTAAATATACAGGTGGGTGTATTGTTTTACAATCTTCATATACAGTCTTTATAAGGTGCTTTCCAAAATAGGAAAAACAAAATGGTGGATTTCTTCTACAAGGTGTTCACCCTCCACCTATCCTAATGAATTTCTTGTTTTTTCTTAAATTATTTAGTTGAAAGACTATTTTTTATATTAACGTTATAGACACTGGTGCACTTTATATGCTTTTTTTTTGAAAGGTATCTTTGAACACATATTAAGATTGGTTATTACACATTTTATATATATTTAATATTTTAGTAGTGCACATATTATTTCATATTTATTTCAGTCAACATTTAGATGTGTTTGAGCTTCATCATAGGAATTGAACACTTGTTTGGTTTGTGTTCACCAACAGTTCACGAGATCTGGTACGATACTTCCTTGAAGCGCGATACCCCCCCTCTTAAGTATAACTTTACACTATATGGCTTTCAGTACTGGTATATGCAGCATCTAGGAAGTGTACACTTAAATTCCCCCAGACAGCGCGAGACTCAGATGAAAACACAGATAAAATCACTGCTCTTGAAAAAATGATTGTTTTGAAAAACATTTTTTTTTTTATTGAAACATGTCCCCCAGGAGACATGTTTCCCAGACCCCTATACCACTTTTTATGGCCAATTAAATGCATATAAGCCTTCAAAATGGGAACTTTTGCTTTTTCCTAATCGGCTCCCATAGACTTCAATGGGGTTCGCCATTCAGGTTAGAACATTTCTCCTGTTCGGGAGTTATGCTGAAAACCGAACAGGGGATGTTTGGCCCATCCCAATTCAGGTACTACAAATCCCATCATGCCTAGCCATGTCTTTAAATGTCAGAGTTTTACAATGCCTCATGGTATATGTGGTTTCGCAACAGCTGGAGGGCCGTAACTTGGAGATCTCTGCTCTAGAAGGTTATGGGGTGAAGGCATCGCCAACACCCAAAGACCAATTTTTCAGGAACTGTTTGCCAGTGGCATAAATATTCAATTTTTTTACAGCAAGGCCAATTCTTGCTTTCATCAAGAATACCTCTAGAAGGTTACGGGTTGAAGGCGCTACCAACACCCAAAGCCCAATTTTTCCGCACCTGTTACTTCTATCCAAAGTCTGCAAAAGAGATACCAGACTTTATCTAGAAAAAAATTGTTAATCTTGGCCTGGGTGTACTATATTATGGCTTCTTCACATAAGGCTTGCACACTGTGGTGCAAAAATGTTTTATTTCCATCCAAAGTCTGCCAAAGAGACACCAGAATGTATCCAAAAAATATCTGAACTTGTTCCGAGTGCACTAAATTCTGGCCCCAACATACAGACTGGCTCCCCAAGCCGTTGTTTACAAAATAAAGAAAGCTTGCAGGGAAAATCAATTTAAATGCCTTTTTTTTTCTTTATGTAGCACCCTCCTAGATAGGTGTTAAGTAAAAGCTTAGTTTTTGGCTCGGCCTGCTCATCAGGCGAGTCTGATTGTTAGTTCTGCCTGTTACATGTGTCAAGGGTGTGATTCATTTGGTCTGAGGGAGCGTCCCCACTGTATGCAATAGGAGAGCCTGTTGGACAGTGGAGGAAACCCAGCCAATGACACACTGGCTTTTGTGGCAGTCCCATCAGGAGGGCACAACCACAGTGCATCCTGGGATTGATCATAAAACCCGGGGGCACATGTGACATGGCGTCTTTGGGCGGGAAGCCAGGTCCCAGGAGGAGGGTGACGACTGTCTCTCCTCCTATCAGCAAGCAAGTTGGTCACAGGCAGTCGGCCTAGTAAGCCAGAGTGTGGTGCTGAGCCAGGAGGCCCAGGATACTGACAGTGGAGTTGAAGGCAGAGTGACCGGAGGAAAAACAGTGTCCGTGAGTAACCGGGAGCTTGCCAGGAAGGGGACCACTCCAGTGCGGTCAGAGGACAGAAGCTAGCACACACAGCAAGTGAGAAAGGGGGTGCCGAGTTAGACCCTGAAGAGTAACCTAATTAATAGTTTACCTTTCAAATCTTCACTTCAGTGGCAAGGTGAAGCAGCGGCCTTGCCGCACTGAATTAAGTTGGAAGTCCTCAAGATTTGTGCATAGTTGTCAAGTTGGAGTATCCCACTCATTCCTTCTCCCATCCCAATTCTAAATAAAACACAAAAACCAAATCCCCTGGACTGTTCATTGACTGAGCCAAGTACAAAGTGATAGGATTTTACAAACTTTTGCTATGGGTAACCCAGGGGAATCCACACTCAGCAGCCCCAAGGGGGCACTGTTACATTTATAAATATCAGTATTACTGCAGCAGGTTCTATACATGGTACAGCTGTGCCACTTTACAAGCCGACTAAGGGGACACTCCAGGCACTATATTTAAAGGATTTTTTCATTTTTATTGTTTCACTTTAAGCATCATTAAAATCACTGCTCCTTAAAAAAAATATTTTTTCAACTTTTTTTTGCTTTGGTACATTTCCCCCAGGGCAGTGCCTGGGCCTCCGATACCCTTTTTATGGCCAATAACTTGCATATAAGCCTTCAAAATGGGGACTTTTGATTTTTCAAGTCGGGTCCCATAGACTTCAATGGGGTTGGGCGTACAGGTTTGAACTTTTGCGATGTTTGAAGGTTCTGTCATAAACCGAACCGGGGGGGTGTTTGGCTCATCTTTTTCATGGTGTAACATGATAAAAAATGCACCCCCGATCCCCTGTTTTGACAGCGAGCAGGGGATCTTCTCCCCTCACTCGCTGTTACAATCTAAAAAAACCACAGCCATTCGGGGCTCCACCCACCTAGCTACATCGTTCATTCACATTTTGCTGTAAATAGGAAAACAACAAGTACCAACAGCCTTTGCAGCTCTTGGCTTTTAATTCTTAATGAACTACCAGAGCGCTGTTGATCAATTAGCTTCCTGTTATTCAGTAACTACCTGCCTATATCGGAGGTTTGGGCAGACAGCTATGCAGACAGTTTGCAGGATCATGGCATTACACCCGTGATCTGCTGTTAGTGGATGCAATGCTTTACAGGTTCCAAACAAAAAAGGAATAAATTAATATTTTTGTAGCTGCAAAAAAATGTACAATTATTATTTCTTTTTGTAAAGGTAAACTTATCCTTTAACCACTTGCCGACTGCCTAACGCCGATCTACGTCGGCAGTCAGCCCCTCACAGGCAAAGTGACGTAGGGCTACGTCACTAGCTTGTGAGGGTCTAGGGAGCGAGCGCGCGCCCCCGGAGGCGCGCTCCCGCACCCGCGTGGTCACGGACCCCCCCGCGCGTGTGACCAGCGGACCCGATGTCCGCCGGTCACTCGGCGATCGGCGGGGGAGAGGGAGAATGTCAGGCAGCTTGTGTAAACAAGCTGCCTGTCATTCTCCTCGCTGTAAAGACACTGATAAAACGGATCTAGTATGTAGATCCGTTGATCAGTGTCCTTACAGCTCAAGCCACAGCCAATCACAGTAGAAAGCACGCCCCTAGGGATACACACAGCCCCTCCCTTGCAAATAAAGTTAACCCCTTCACAACCAGTGTATTTTTACAGTAACAGTGCATATGTATAGCACTGATTACTGTAGAAATGTCACTGGTAACCCCAAAAGTGTCACAAATGTCAGTCAAGGGTCCGATCTGTCCGCCGCAATGTCGCAGTACCGCAAAAAAAATCGCAGATCGCCGCCATTACGCGTTAAAAAAAAAAACAACAAAAATGACAAAAATCTTTCCCTTTGTTAGTAAACGCGATAACTTTTGCGCAAACCAATCAAAATACGCTTTTTGCGATTTTTTTTACCAAACATATGTAGCATAAAACAAATTGGCCGAAAATTTTAAAAAATTTTGATTTTTACTTTTTTTTTTGGGGGAATTTCATATAAAAAAATGTGAAAAATATTGTTATTTTTGCAAAATTGACGCTCTTTTTTTGTTTATAGCGCGTGATCAAAAAATCGCACAGGTGATTAAATACCACCAAAAGAAAGCTCTGTTTGTGGGAAAAAAAGGACGTCAAATTCGTTTAGGTACAGCGTCGCACGACCGTGCAATTGTCCGTTAAAGTCACGCAGTGCCGAATCGCAAAATACCCCCTGGTCAGGAAGGGGGTAAAATCTTCCGGGGCTTAAGTGGTTAAAAATCTGTGTAGCTCTAGTGTGATGATGAAAAAATGTGACAATAAGTGTTTGTGTATGCCTGAAATACTTTTAAATGTAGGTGGTTAGACTTTTTTTCTTGTTGTTTGCTTTCTCATATATGATTAGGAATTATAGCAGCTTTGTTGCATAGTCAATTATCAAACTGCACCATGGCCACAGTCAGTTAAACATTGCTCCCACACAGTTTTGTAATACAATGCAAACATGCACTTTTTTTTTGTTTTAGAGAAAACTACAAGTGTATATGCCACAAGCAGCTACCTTTGTTACAGTCCAGAGAAAACACACAAGCCAATCAGGTAAAAAAAAAGTGTCTCTCCTATTTTAGGCTAGCATATTGCATATATCTACACATATGAATTTGTTTACAATATTTTATTAAGTGCTTGCTTTTGTTACTTTTAGGATGAAATTGTATTACACAGCGTTGTGGTGCTTTACAATGTTTTCTTTGGCTTCTGGTGGTAAGTAACACATAGCACAAATACATATGTATTCACACAGTACAAAACTTTAAAAAAACTAACAGTAGATTAGGACAAAACATATATTAAAATAGCTTGTCACTGAATGACATGTACATATTTAAAATAAAAAAATATAATTACAAAATGAATCATAAAGTTGAAATATTTGTGACCATGAATTGTTGTTATGTAAATATATTTGTTCATTGGTTCCTATTTTTATATATTGTATTAATAAAATAGGCATTATGTAAAAGTGCTATTGAATACTGATGTAAGCTGCTGTGTCCTTTCCTCTTCGTTGCACATACTGGGTTCTTTCCTGTATTTTATATTGCTGTTTCTTTTTGATATGTTGGATAGACATCTCTATCAGCAAATAGCTGTACAATAAGTTAGCACTGATGATAAAGAAAATAATAATCCAGAAATAATAGTAGCTGTGCCTTGTAAAAAGGGTTGTACACTTAAATAGAGAGCAAGTCTTGCATATTGTACAGAGACTTGTGTGAAAAAGCTGGTGGGTTTTTGCCTTGGTGTAGACAGTTATTGAAAATATGTCCTGTAAGGGAAAGTTACATGGTTTTGTACATATTTTCTTTTTTTGTATTGAGTTTAGGAATCACAAAATAACATTTTGGAAAGGTAAATAAAAAAATTGTAAGTGTATGAGAAGACTTTTTTTTTTTATCTTTAAAAAATTTCATTAGCATTTTAAATTCACAGATTCCAACAAAAACAATTGCAGTTATTTGTTACTGCTATCACATTGTATGGTTCAACATACAACAAACAATTAGGAACATGAAGACAATTACAAATGTACCTAGTAAAAAACAAAAATCTGTAGATTTTATCCACCTACCCTGAGTGGGAACTATCTGTAAGCGGATTTGGCCATAGTTTACTAGGGAGAAGGCATTGAATCCAATTGAGAAATAAGAGAAGGTGTGTGGCGCTGCCAATATACTCTTAGTATTCCATACACATCTCCAAAGGTGTCAAAAGTGCAAAAAATATAATAAAAATTATTAAAAATACTGTGTATGTCTTACTAATTGATACTGGAATAAGATAATAAATAAAGTGATGTAGGTGACAGGTGACTGTATTATAAACGCTTATAAAGTGCCAAGTGCAACAATACTGTGCTGTGTATATCCTGATAATTGGTAAAATTGGTGATTGAATAGAATCAATAAATAAGTGAAATCAATAGTGGGTGACTATATTCGATAAAAATGTGCACTGGAATATTGTACCAGATCAAAAAAATGTGGTAACAAAAAATGTGCAAACTTAAACTGGTGGTAACAATGGCAGGTGTATGGTGATACCACAACCTGTCATAAATGAGTGACGAAAAATACAATGAATAAAATCATGGAATAAAATCAGTGGTGACGTATAATGTAATAAGTGGTTGAAAGGTGAACAACTGTATCTATCCTTGGGTGTATCGAATAAAATCCACTAGCAATATAGTATATCAGCAGGGAACTGTATATGAAACCTCACAGCAGGTATATGGAAAAATATAAATAAATAAAACAACCGTAGATAAATATAGCAGCAGTAATCAGAACTTCAAATGAATAAATAGTCCATAAATAGTCTAAAAAAATGGATGATCCCACAATTAAAAATAGTCCATACATGATTAGTGCAACAAATCTCAGAAAAAAGGTGACTTCGGTGCAGGTGCTTCTAGATATTTCTTTAAGGGTGCCCGAACTCAGGTGATCACTCTGTGCTCCCCGCACCCCCAGGACCGCACTCACCAGAGTTAGTCACCCCTACAGGGGTACAAAGCCTTGGGGATATAATTCTCTGGGTCCCCCTCTGGTCTCTCTGGATGGTCCTATGGATAGGAGTGCTGTCCGGTAACCAGCCCGAGTCCTCGTCACACTGTGTGCCTTGTAGTTCAGCTTTCAGTGTAATAATCCAGGAGAGGAGAGGAGGCTGCCACTCACACAGTCACTGACCACAGCTAGTCCTAGTAGCCCGCACTACTCAGTCAGGAGGTAATGAGCGAACACCGCTACACTGCCTGACAGCACTACTGTGTGTTAGCAATAGCTACTACTCAACTCACGAGGGCCGGGCTAAGGGCTTTTTGCACTTTTGACACCTTTGGAGATGTGTATGGAATACTAAGAGTATATTGGCAGCGCCACACCCCTTCTCTTATTTCTTATTTTCACTATATATCTTCGGAATATAGTTTCAGAGGTGGGCTGCAGCCATCACCAGTAGAGAATCTAATATATCCTAAGCGCGGATTTCTCCATATATAATTGAATCCAATTGGCCTTAAAATTAGTGGAGGTTCAGATATCACAGTTCTTTAAGTAAGTAGAAGCTCTTGGGTTGTTTAGCCATTTTTGCTATTTATTTTTGAAATTGTTAGTAGTAGAATTTTTAATATGCAAAAGCAGTTCGTACTGTGCTTGTATATTCAACCTAGTAATTACATTGGACAGGTTGGGAGATTCGGTAGATTTCCACATGCTAGAAATAGTAAGCCTTGCAGCTATTAAAATGTGTGCTACTATAGTTCTATAACATAGTGGATATATATCTAGATCTATTCCTAATAACGCCATCACAGGGGATAGTTCTGTCAGGTTACCTGTAAGTTCAGCTATAAGGGAGGATATAGACTTCCAAAAACTTTCAAAGTTTTTGCAGGCCCATAGAGTGTGTTGAAAATTTCCTGTTAGTTCGTTACATCTCTAGCAAATCGGGGAGGTTGAAGGAAACATTTTCGATGACCTATATGGGGTCAAGTACCATCTGTTTAACATTTTTGATGAATTATCCCAATGCTCAATACATGAGGATGCTTTGTTGTTAATTGATAATGCTTTTTGCCATTGTTACCAGGTAAGATTTTGTGAAAGATCCTTTTTCCATTTAATTATATTGGGATTTTTTTTTTGTAATGGAAGAGGAAGAGGAAAGTAGATCGTATGATAGATTTATTCCTCTCTTTTTTTGTGAATTTTGTTCTGTAAAAAATGGCCATATTTCTGTGGGAATATCAACATTATCATTAAGTTTCAAATCTTTTGGACGGGTACATAGAAACATAGAAACATAGAATGTGTCGGCAGATAAGAACCATTTGGCCCATCTAGTCTGCCCAATATATCTGAATCCTATGAATAGTCCCTGGCCCTATCTTATATGAAGGATAGCCTTATGCCTATCCCATGCATGCTTAAACTTCTTCACTGTATTTGCAGCTACCACTTCTGCAGGAAGGTTATTCCATGCATCCACTACTCTCTCAGTAAAGTAATACTTCCTCATATTACTTTTAAACCTTTGCCCCTCTAATTTAAAACTGTGTCCTCTTGTGGTAGTTTTTCTTCTTTTAAATATGCTCTCCTTCTTTACCGAGTTGATTCCCTTTATGTATTTAAAAGTTTCTATCATATCCCCTCTGTCTCTTCTTTCTTCCAAGCTATACATGTTAAGGTCCTTTAACCTTTCCTGGTAAGTTTTTTCCTGCAATCCATGTACTAGTTTAGTAGCTCTTCTCTGAACTCTCTCTATATCTATATCCTTCTGGAGATGTGGCCTCCAGTACTGCGCACAATACTCCAAGTGAGGTCTCACCAGTGTTCTGTACAGCGGCATAAGCACTTCTCTCTTTCTACTGCTTATACCTCTCCCTATACATCCAAGCATTCTGCTGGCATTTCGTGCTGCTCTATTACATTGTCTTCCCACCTTTAAGTCTTCTGAAATAATTACTCCTAAATCCCTTTCCTCAGATACTGAGGTCAGGACTGTGTCAAATATTCTATATTCTGCCCTTGGGTTTTTACGTCCCAGGTGCATTATCTTGCACTTATCCACATTAAATTTCAGTTGCCAGAGTTCTGACCATTCTTCTAGTTTTCCTAAATCCTTTTCCATTTGGCGTTTCCCTCCAGGAACATCAACCCTGTTACATATCTTTGTGTCATCAGCAAAAAGACAAACCTTACCATCAAGGCCTTTTGCAATATAACTTATGAAGATATTAAACAAAATTGGTCCCAGTACAGATCCCTGAGGTACCCCACTGGTAACATGACCTTGTTCTGAATGTTCTCCATTGACTACAACCCTCTGTTGTCTGTCACTCAGCCACTGCCTAATCCACTCAACAATATGGGAGTCCATGCTCAATGACTGCAGTTTATTGATAAGTCTTCTATGTGGGACAGTGTCAAAAGCCTTACTAAAATCTAGATATGCAATGTCTACTGCACCTCCACCGTCTATTATCTTAGTCACCCAGTCAAAAAAATCTATAAGATTTGTTTGACATGATCTCCCTGAAGTAAACCCATGTTGTTTTTCATCTTGCAATCCATGGGATTTAAGATGTTCCACAATCCTATCCTTTAATAGGGTTTCCATTAATTTGCCTACTATTGATGTCAGACTCACTGGTCTATAGTTGCTCGATTCCTCCCTACTACCTTTCTTGTGAATGGGCACGACATTTGCCAATTTCCAATCTTCCGGGACGACTCCTGTTACTAATGATTGGTTAAATAAATCTGTTAATGGTTTTGCCAGCTCACCACTAAGCTCTTTTAATAATTTTGGGTGTATCTCATCAGGACCCTGTGATTTATTTGTCTTCACTTTAGACAGCAATCTTAGAACGTCTTCCTCTGTAAAGACACATGCATCAAACGATTCATTAGTCATCCTTTCAAGTGGAGGTCCTTCTCCTTCTTTTTCTTCTGTAAAAACTGAACAGAAGTATTCATTAAGGCAGTCGGCTAGCCCTTTATTCTCTTCTACATACCTTCCGTCCTTTGTTTTTAATTTAGTTATTCCTTGTTTTAATTTCCTTTTTTCATTTATATATCTGAAGAATGTCTTATCCCCCTTTTTCATAGACTGAGCTAGTTTTTCTTCTGCCTGCGCTTTAGAAGTTCTTATAACTTGCTTGGCCTCTTTCTGCCTGATCTTGTAGATTTCCTTATCTTCATTGCTCTGGGTTTTTTTATAATTACAAAATGCTAGCTTTTTATTTTTAATGATTTGGGCCACTTCTGCTGAGTACCACAATGGTCTCTTCCTTTTTTTGCTTTTACTGACAAGTCTAATGCAATTTTCTGTTGCCTTCAATAATGCACCTTTTAAGTAGTCCCATTTCTCCTGGACTCCATGTAATCCGTTCCAGTCTGATAAGGACTCATTTATGACTAATTTCATTTTTGAAAAGTCTGTTTTTCTAAAATCTAAAACTTTTGTTTTTGTGTGGTGTGACTCTTTCACAGTTCTTATATTAAACCACACTGACTGGTGATCACTGGATCCCAAGGTTTCGCCTACAATGACATCATATACCGAATCCCCATTTGTGAATACCAGATCCAAAATGGCCTCCCTCCGGGTTGGCTCCTCAACCACTTGTTGCAGAGACAACCCCAGTAGGGATTTTAGAATATCTGTACTCCTGGTAGAACTTGCTATTTTGGTTTTCCAGTTTATATCTGGAAGATTGAAATCTCCCATAATGATAACTTCTCCTTTCATTGTCATTTTAGCTATTTCTTCAACTAGTAGATCATCTAGTTCTTTGACTTGACCAGGTGGTCTATATATCACACCTACACGAGTTACTGCATGATTAGCAAACTGCAACGTAACCCAAACTGACTCTATGTTGGCCTCACCAACTTGTATTAGGTTAGATTTAATGCTATCTTTCACATACAGGGCCACTCCTCCTCCTTTCTTGCCTTCTCTGTCTCTTCTGTATAAAGAGTACCCTGGTATGGTTATGTCCCAGTCATTTCTTTCATTAAACCCTGTCTCCGTAACAGCCACTAAATCTACATTCTCAGATGCCATAATTGTCCCAAGTTCATTGATTTTTTTTACCTAAACTCGAGCATTTGTAGACAGGACTCTGAGCTTATCATTTCTTAACCTCTGTGCTTCTGACCTGTTCTGGCATTGTTTCGGGGGGCAATTGGACTCTTGTAATTCCACTCTTTTGCCCCCCCTTCCTAGTTTAAATACTCTTTCGCAAATTCTTGGAGTTGTTCACTAAGTACATTTGTTCCTTTGAGAGAAAGATGCAAACCATCTTTTTTGTACAGTTCCTTTCTATTCCAAGTAGAGCTATCATGAGAAACAAAGCCAAATCCTTGCTCTTGACACCACTTACTAAGCCATATGTTGAACTCCTTTATGCGCCTCTGCCTATCATTCTGAACATTATGCACAGGCAGAACTTCAGAAAATGAAATGGTGGATGCAAAATCCTGTACGTCATTTCCAAGTGTGATAAAAGATTTTTTCACCTCTGACACTTCATTGCAAGCCAGGTCATTTGTCCCTAGATGGACAAGAACATCCACGTCCCCTTCCTGCTTTGCTTGCTTAACAATATTAATAATACGTCTTCTATCTCGTCTAGCAGTAGCACCAGGGAGACATCTCACAAAACCATTTTCTTTAAGCTCCACACTTCTTATGATTGAATCACCCAGCAACAGCTGCTTCCTTTGAGACTTCACTTTATCTTTTTTGTCCTTGGCTGCAGTCTTGCATACATTAGACATAGGAGTCGATGGTTTCTCACCCTCTGTGCTTGAGTCCATATCCATGTTGTCCTTACATTCTGAGAGTGCTGCAAATGAATTTTGGAGAACCACCGACTGTGGGACATGTCTTCTTTCCACCACTCTAAGTCTTCCTGAACCTACAGTAACCCATCTGCCATTTCTGGGGGTCCTCTGTGGCAGTGGCATTGCAGCAGTCCCAGCTGGAGTTTGTTTAACAGATAATTTAAATATCTCTGATTTCAAAAATGCAATTTCCTGCTGCAGTAAGGAGAATTGTCTACAGATCTGACAGCATCCGAATCTCCAAAGAGTGGAACATGAAATAAATGCAAAACAATTCCTGCACTGAACCAAGTCTGCCATTTTAAAGAGGAGAGAAAAAAAAAAATAAGAAAATTTGTAAATTTAAGTCAAACAAATCTTACCTTTTTTTTTTCTTTTTTCCACCTTCCAGCCTACCTCCTGACCATCTCCTGCAATATCTCATTCACTGTACTTAAAATGTTGTACTTGCAATGGAGTACTTGCAGCTAATGAATTAGGCCAGCTAATGAGTATTTCTCTATATATACACACTCCTTCACAGCTCCTCCCCCAGCAAAAAATGTAACACCTTAATGGGCTAGTCTCATTAGCAAATGCACAATAGCAGACACCTGACCAAATTCCTTTTCTCTTCTCAAGCAATGGTCAGCAAAAAGAAACACAGATGAGTTGGTTGCAAACTCCAAGCCAATCTCTTTCAGTATCTCTTCAGTCTCCTGCAATATCTCATTCACTGTACTTAAAATGTTGTACTTGCAATGGAGTACTTGCAGCTAATGAATTAGGCCAGCTAATGAGTATTTCTCTATATATACACACTCCTTCACAGCTCCTCCCCCAGCAAAAAATGTAACACCTTAATGGGCTAGTCTCATTAGCAAATGCACAATAGCAGACACCTGACCAAATTCCTTTTCTCTTCTCAAGCAATGGTCAGCAAAAAGAAACACAGATGAGTTGGTTGCAAACTCCATGCCAATCTCTTTCAGTATCTCTTCAGTCTCCTGCAATATCTCATTCACTGTACTTAAAATGTTGTACTTGCAATGGAGTACTTGCAGCTAATGAATTAGGCCAGCTAATGAGTATTTCTCTATATATACACACTCCTTCACAGCTCCTCCCCCAG
Organism: Pelophylax lessonae; assembly: GCF_965119305.1. Taxonomy (NCBI): domain Eukaryota; kingdom Metazoa; phylum Chordata; class Amphibia; order Anura; family Ranidae; genus Pelophylax; species Pelophylax lessonae. The sequence continues at coordinate 721,458,524 of NC_138768.1, forward strand.
CAAAAAATGTAACACCTTAATGGGCTAGTCTCATTAGCAAATGCACAATAGCAGACACCTGACCAAATTCCTTTCCTCTTCTCAAGCAATGGTCAGCAAAAAGAAACACAGATGAGTTGGTTGCAAACTCCAAGCCAATCTCTTTCAGTATCTCTTCAGTCTCCTGCAATATCTCATTCACTGTACTTAAAATGTTGTACTTGCAATGGAGTATTTGCAGCTAATGAATTAGGCCAGCTAATGAGTATTTCTCTATATATACACACTCCTTCACAGCTCCTCCCCCAGCAAAAAATGTAACACCTTAATGGGCTAGTCTCATTAGCAAATGCACAATAGCAGACACCTGACCAAATTCCTTTTTTTACCTTTCACAATATTTTTGAAATGTAATGGTAGGCAATAATACTTTGGGAACCTTGAGTTATCCACTCTTTTGCTGATAGTCTTATTTTAAAGTAGTCTAATATTCTTGAAGTGGTACCTTAGTATGCAAATTTCCTATTTTAGTTTTAGAATATGCTTCCATGCTATCAGAGTTAATTTAATAGAAAAGAAGTTGGATATAATTATTTTTTGGGTATTAAATGTTTACCTATAGAAAGGGCAAATAGATTCTGTCCTATAGTGATCTCTTTTTCAATGTTTGTCCATAGTTTGTCATCGGGGGAGGAGAAGCAGAATTTTATTTGGTCTAATAGTGATGCATAGTAATAATTTTTGACATCTGGAAAGCCCATTCCTCCTAAGACTTTAGAAGTAGTTAATACTGGGAATGCTACTCTGGGTTTTTTTCTGTTCCATATAAAATTTTTCAATTTAGTATACATCTGCGTAAAAAATTTTGGAGGCTATCGGGATGGGGAGGGAGCAGAAAGAATACAGGATTTTAGGCAATATTTGAATTTTAAAGGCTACAATTTTACCAACCCATGATAATTGAGCTTTTTGAATATGTTGTAGGTCTTTGCTGGCTTGTTCTAGGAGTTTGGGAAAATTAACTTCGTATATTTTAGAGGTTTGGTACGTCAGCTATACTCAGATATACAATAAACATCAAAAAATTCCTGCGCTAAGTGAAAACAGTGAAAAAAATATATAAATGTGTTGAACAAAAGCAAGCTGCATACACAGACTTATAGAAGAAAGTCCAAATCAATATATACCCAATATGTGTTGCGCTAGAGAGTGAATAATAAATTAATGAACATAAAGCATCAAACCCTGGAAAATATTAAACAAGTGACGTGAATACCCTCTAAACGTGAAAATGTTATAAATAAGAGGGACTACCAATCCCAGCACGTGAAATGATGCATTTTTCAAAAAAAGTCCTTCAATACACAAAAAGTCCAAAAAGTATAATAGCATAAAAGTCCTTAAGTGAAAAAGGAAGGGAGTAGTGAATCTCAGATGAGAGGAACCACAAGTCCCAGTAGTAGCAGAATGTCCAGCAGAGCTTCACCTGAATGGCACCCGTGATCAAGGAAGGTGTAAAAATAGGCTGCTTACCAGATTCCAATTGTCTTCTAATTTAATAGATAGACCACAAGACACTTGTCAGATAGGGGCCAATCACAAATATCCTATAGGAAACTCCTTCAGACCAACAAATCCAGGTAGAGCTGGAGCAGATACTATCAAGCCAATCCTCACATGTACAAGGGGAGAGCCCATAGGAGATAGTCCAAAACGTAAATAATATATATAGCATAATACCGTAATAAAATATTTATTTATTTAAAAAAAATGGCACTTACTAAAACATACAAGCAAAGAGAGCAGTATGTCCAACACACACGAATCCAAGCTGTGGCGTCCCGCGTGTATCAGAGAGGATTCTCCGGCCGGTGTTGGGGGCATGGCTATGTTGTGTCTAGAACCGCCTGACTAGTTTAGTCATAGATTGACATCTGGGGCATGGCTTCCGGAAGACGTTAATCTATGACAAAACTAGTCAGGCAGTTCTAGACACGACGTAGCCACGCCCCCTCCAAGCCAGCCGGCCAAGCCAGCCGGAGACTCCCTAACATCGGGATTAGTGCGTATGCATTCGGTTAATGGCTCTATTGCTATTATTGGGGATAGTGGACAACCTTGTCTGGTTCCATTGGTTAAGCTAAGACTTTTGGAGATTAATCCTGAGGAGAACACCTTAGCTGAGGGTTGTGAGTATGACATGATGGCCGAGTGTATAAATCCTTTAATGTCAAATTTTTCTAGAGTTTTAGAAATAATTCCCAATGCATTCTATCAAATGCTTTCTCGGCATCTAATGCCAAGAGAATAGCGGTGTTTGACTGTTTTCTATATGATTGACTCGATTTACCATCCTACTGGTGCCATGAGGGGCTTGTCTTCCATTAACAAAACCTACTTGGTCTGGCCCAATGAGATATGATGCTATGATTATTAAGCAGCTTGCTAATAGAGCCAATACTTTTTAAAGTTTTGCATAGAGCAATAAAAGATTCAAACCCCTGTCGGCTTTTTTTGTTGTTGCTTGTGTCTCATTGGTGGGATTTCTCTTTACTTCTTGTCCCAGAGATACAATAGGAATTGAAAGGCGTTCTGTACCAAGTGAGAGGAATTTTCCTCTTAGACAGTTGTCACCAGAAGAGGTGTCTCCTTTGGAAGATTTCCCCTCATGTCTAGTTCTAGTGACAACTTTAAATTTTAGATTTTTTTTTTTTACTTGTTTTTTTATTAATTTCAATACAAATAACATCAATACATACATACAATTTCCCTAAGGGACACATACAGTACATACATTTTTTAGATTTTCAATCACTTTTTGTTTTAGTGACAATGGTTACCAGGACAATTTAGAGATTGGGAATTTACCCAACAGGTACACTAAAATCTTCTTCATCAGAACTTCTGGGGTGTCCTCCATTATGCTCTGTGTTTTAATTCACAGACCCCCACATCATTACAGGACAAAGATCTACAGTGCAAAGTGGGGGTTTCCGAAACTCCCAAAAAGAGACTTTAGCAAGCTTATCTCTTGAAGACAGCTAAGTTCAGTGGTGTAGGTGGGGCATGGAGTAAATATTAATTATTTTGTTTACAAGTTGGGCTACTTTTTACTTTTTAAAACAACATAACAGAAACATAATTTCTTTCATTTATATGATATATTAATATTTAGTATTTTTTAAAAAGAAGGTGAAGTTTCCATCAAACATAGCAGTGCCCCATTTCTACAGCTGTGCCCTTAGATAACCCATAGTGCTCTAGGAATCCTTTGTCATGTATTAAGGCTGGTTTAAGGGCTGGTTTACACCAGAATGCAATGTGGGAATGATGTGTTCTGTGTGTGTTTCTTGCACAGTGCTCAAAACACATTGATTTTATGATCTGCTGCCATTTTATTGTTAACGGCAACCCAAACGCTGTGCACAGCATTTGCAAGCAGTAAATTGCATGATATTGCAATACTATAAGATTTGGTGTGGGGCATTTTCCAAAGTTCCGGTGCGATTGGCAGCTCATTCAATGACTGAGCTGCAAAGTCGCACTGCAGGGAAATGTGTTTCTGGGTGATTCTCGTGTGAACTGGCCTTTAGACCTGTGAGGTGTGTTAAATCAGGTTATGTTGCACGTTAATGTGTGCTGTATTAACGTTGCCAATGCACGCCAGTGCACCAGAAACTTCACCTCACCCATTTTTACCTCTGCAGCACAACGCAGTTCATGGTAGTGTGTTATTGTGAGTTCTATGGACCAGTATGGACCAGAACCAGAAAAAAAAGATCATTTTTCTTAGAATTTTTAATAGCGCAGGGATGGGGTTCCGCTCCTTTCACACCTGGGCGTTTTTGTTGCAGGTGTTTATTGGGCATTTTTTGGGCGTCTTTGGAGGCAGGCATAACATCTGAACTTCTGTATAGGGGTATATATACACATACATATATATATATATATATATATATACACATATACACATATAGGTGTGAAAGGAGCGGAACCCCATCCCTGCACTACTGAAATTATGTCAGTAGCGCAGGGATAGGGTTCCGCTCCTTTCACACCTATATGTGTGTATGTGTATATGTGTATATATGTGTGTGTGTGTGTGTGTGTGTGTGTGTGTATATATACTCCTATACAGAAGTTCAGATGTCATGCCTGCCTCCAATGACGTCCACAAAAAAGCCCAATAAACGCCTGAAACAACAACGCCCAGGTGTGAAAGGAGCGGAACCCCATCCCTGCTCTTCTAAAAATTCTAAGAAAAATGATCTTTTTTTTCTGGCGGTCACCCTAACGTGGATGAGTTCGGTCACCCTGACACTTAACACTTTCCCTACAGAAACTAGATTATTGAATCTAACTATAGTGGTATATAGTACCCTAACTACACTGCATATTCCTTTCCTCACACTAATAATTGTTAAATGACACTGGAGCAGCAGGAGTAACAGAAATGCTTCTACTCTATTCCACAGCCTCTCTATTACAGTGCTAGAGATTTGGCGGGGCTATGTTATATACTGGGGGGCGTATTCACTGCTGATTGGCCTCTGGCCCCCCTAGTCACTCCAATCACATTCCTAGAAGACTCCTGCCCCCTCAATTGGCTTTTACTGAGGTTTCTGGTCCAATCACGGGCTTTTAAAGCCAAGTTCCTATCCCATTGCATTTTGGGTGGTTCTGGTGGCCGAACTCCGAACTTTTACCGCAAAAAGTTCGGAATTCGGCCGAATTTCGAACAGCCAATGTTCGGGTCAAACCGATGGTCGACCCAAACTGTTCGATCATCCCTATGGGGGACCCCACTTACCACCTCAGACCAGTCTGAATATGCACTATTTATTACCACCCTTTGGACACGCCCTTTTAGCCAGTTCCGTATCCAAGAGCAAACCTTGCGGTCGATGCCTGCAGACCTTATTTTATAAATTAAGCGCTTGTGGGGAACTGTATCAAACGCCTTAGCGAAATCCAGGTACACCACATCCACTGGTATCCCCCTATCTAGCTCACAGAGATTGGTTTGACAAGAACGCCCATTTGTAAACCCGTGCTGATTACTGCTGACGATGTTGTTTTCTTTAGCAAACTCTACGATATAGTCCCTTATCATCCCCTCCAGAAGTTTACATACTATCGATGTCAGACTGACAGGCCTATAATTTCCCGGGACATGCCTCTGCCCTTTTTTGAATATCGGTATCACGTTAGCTTTCCTCCAATCCCCTTGTACATTTCCTGTCATAATAATGTCAGCAAAGATCAAGAACAGTGGTCTAGATATAGTCTTACTAAGTTATTTGAGTACTCTCGGATGTACGCCATCCAGGCCTGGTGATTTATTTGTGTTAATTTTATCCAGCCTTTCCCTGATTTCACCCTCTGTTAGCTATAGCGCAAAGTCCTGTGTATTACTACTAACCATACAGTCATGGTCAGTGTACCCCTCCTTTTCCTGTGTAAAGACTGAGGAGAAAAAAGCGTTCAGCACGGTTGCTTTTTCAGTGTCCTCTGTAACCATACTCCCATCATCGTTTATTACATTATGTGTGCAATATGCTCTGCCCTAGTTTTTTTGCTGTTGATATATTTAAAGAATTTCTTTGGGTTATTTTTACTATCCTCCGCTATTTGTCTTTCAAAGTTGATTTTAGCCATTTTGATTTCATATTTACTTTTCTTATTTGCCTCCTTGTATTGCTCGAAAGCCGATACTGTGCCCTCTGTTTTATATTTCTTGAAGGCCATTTTTTACCCCTAATAGGTTTTTTAACATTACGGTTTAGCCAGCCAGGTTTGGCTTTGTGTCTTCTAAATTTATTTCCCATAGGAATGCACTACGAGATGCATTTGTTTAATATGTTCCTAAAGCATTCCCATTTTTACTCTGTGGTCAGTGTTCCTAAGGTTTGGTCCCAGTTTACCCTTTCCATCACTGAGCACAATTTGGGAAAGTTTGCCCTTCTGAAGTTTAGGGTTCTTATGTTTCCCTCTTGCCTCGTTGTATTGTTATTTACGCTAAATGTGATCATCCTGTGATCGCTAGAGCCCAGGTTGTCCTGGACTCCTACCTCCGAGATTAGGTCTGGGTCATTAGTGATCAATAGATCCAGCACTGCATTTTCTCTAGTAGGAGAATCCACTAACTGAGACATGTAGTTGTCCTGTAAGGTTTTCATGAAGAGACGGGCCTTCTGTGAGTGTGTAGTCCCCTCTTCCCAGTCAATGTCGGGATAATTGAAGTCCCCCAATATGATGACTGATCCTAGTTTTGCCACTTTACCCAACAGTGATATCAATTCCAGCTCTACCTCCTCCCTTTGGTTGGGTGGGCTATAGCAAACCCCCACAATTACTTTTCCCTTTCCTTCTTCCCTATGGAGTTTTACCCACACGGATTCTAACTCCATACTCATCCCTTCCATAATATCACTCCTCTCTATCACCCTTACATTATTCTTGACATAGAGACATACTCCTCCCCCTCTTTTTCCTACCCTGTCCTTCTGGTACACAGAATACCCTTGGATATTGGCCAGCCAGTCATGTGAGGGGTCGAACCAAGTTTCCGTTATTCCCACAAGGTCTATGTCCTCCTCATGTACTAACATTTCCAACTCATCCATTTTATTAGCTAGGCTCCTGGCATTTGCATATACCCCTCTTAGTTTTGTGGAAGTTAATAGTGAATGGTGATTATTTTTATTCCTGTTTGGTCTGAGGTTTTCCCGCACAGACCCCCCAATTGACGTTATGAAACTACTGTCGCTGCTGACTCTAATACTGCCTTCTTTCCTTTGCTCCCTCCTGACTGACTCTACTTCTGAGCCCTCCCCCGTCTCCTAGTTTAAAAGCCCCTCCAACTTGGTGGCCATCTTTTTTCCCAAAAGAGCTGTACCATCCCCCATTAAGGTGCAGCCCATCCTTACTAAAGAGCTGGTAGCCGACTGAGAAGTCAGCCCAGTTCTCCAGAAACCTGAACCCCTCCTTCCTACACCAGTTCCTCAGCCACTTGTTAAGTTCCCTAATCTCCTCCTGCCTCTCTGGTGTGGCTCGAGGTACCGGCAGTATTTCAGAGAAAACCACCTTAGAGGTCCTATTCCTCAATCTATTCCCTAAGTCCCTGAAATCGTTCTTTAGGATCCTCCACCTTCCTCTTACTTGGTCATTAGTGCCCACATGCACCATGACCGCTGGGTCATCCCCAGCCCGCCCAATAATCTGTCTACCCAATCCGCGATGTGCCGAACTCGAGCGCCCGGTAAACAACATACTGTCCGGCTACCGCGATTGTTTCGACGGATTGCCCTCTCTGTCCTCTTGATAATTGTGTCCCCCACTACCACAACCTGCCAAACATTTCCTGAGTCTCTGCCCCCCTCCTTCCTGGAGCCGTCACCCCCTGGCAGCTGGGGCAGGGCGCCTGCTCCAGCACTGCCACCCCTGAGCTGATATCCCCATCAACATGCAAGTTGGCAAATTAGTTAGGCTGTACCAACTCAGGACTGGCCTCCCTAGCGCTCTTCCCTCTACCTCTCCTAACGGTCACCCAACTGCCTACCACTAATGCCTGCATCTCCTCTACTCCTCCCTCCTCTATGCCGGCCCCTGCCAGCGCCTGATGGGTAATGTCCAAGCTCCTTTCCAGGTTGTTGATGCTACGCAGTGTTGCCACTTTGTTCTCCAGATCCAGGATCTGGGCTTACAGAGAAACAAGGCACACACATCATTGCACAGCAGTATTCGCCCTTGATTGGTTCATCAAGGAACGCATACATGCAGCAAGAAGTGCACTGAGTGTCATCCCCAATCCTGTCGGACATTTTTACCCTCTACTCTATGGGGATAATTAGTAACGACCTGCTATTCCTTACCTTCTCTACCTCTATCTCCCCTGGTACTAACCCTAAGGTACTCACCAGTCGCTAAGATACTCACCGGTCGCTAAGATAATTACCAGTCCTCCCAGGTACTCAGTCGCAGAGCACGGTCAGTCACAGTCAGTCGCAGAGCACAGTCAGTCGCAGAGCACAGTCAGTGGCAGTCAGTCGCAGAGCACAGTCAGTCGCAGAGCACAGTCAGTCGCATTCAGTCGCAGAGCACGGTCAGTCACAAAGCACACTCAGTCGCAGAGCATGGTCAGTCGCAGTCAGTCACAGAGCACAGTCAGTCACAGAGCACAGTCAGTCACAGAGCACAGTCAGTCTCAGTCAGTCGCAGAGTACAGTCAGTCGCAGAGCACAGTCAGTCACAGAGCACGGTCAGTGGTAGTCAGTCTATTGCCAAACAATAAGAAACAGACTTTATGAGGGTGGCTTGAGGGCTTGACATCCTCTAGTGGGCCCTGTGCTCACTTCCCAGCACTGTGGAGCTCGATTTGGCATTTGCCATTGAACACCAGAATCGGCAGGTCTGCCACTGGTGACCTGTGCTTTTCACAGATGAGAGCAAGTTCACCCTGAGCACGTGACAGACGTGAAAGGGTCTGGTGAGAGACACGACATAGGGAGTCATCATTCTTGGGGTGGCTGTTTTTGCCCTATATTCCTACCTGCTGGTAAGAAGTAAATCCTGAAGGTGGTGGGATTCATGGTTACATATAGTTACATAGTTTGTGAGGTTGAAAAAAGACATCCGTCCATCCAGTTCAACCTATGATGTGTGTGTTTGCTGTTAACCGTACATTGTATACCCCTGTATGTTGTGGTCTATAAGGTGCCCATCTAATAGTTTTTTGAAACTATCAATGCTCCCTGCTGATACCACTGCTTGTGGAAGAGAATTCCACATCCTTACTGCTCTGACAGTAAAGAACCCCTTTTGTATTTTAAGGTTAAACCGTTTTTCCTCTAGTTTTAGTGAGTGGCCATGTGTCTTATTGTATTCCCGTTCTCTAAAAAGTTTGTTCCTTATGCTAGGGTCGCCAGTACAGTATTTGTACATGGATATCATATCCCCCCCTCAATCGTCTCTTCTCCAGAGAGAATAAGTTCAGTGCTTGTAGTCTTTCCTCATAGCCGATGCCCTCCATTCCCCTAATTATTTTTGTTGCCTTTCTCTGGACTCTCTCCAGTTCCAGCACGTCCTTCCTCAGGACCGGTGCCCAGAACTGGACAGCATACTCCAGATGTGGCCGGACCAGAGTCTTGTAGAGTGGTAGAATAATCTCTTTATTTCTGGAGTGAATCCCTTTTTTTATACATACCAGTATTCTGTTGGCTTTGCTTGCAGTGGCTTGGCATTGCATGCCACTGCCAAGCCTGTTGTCCACCAGAACCCCCAGGTCCTTTTCCATCTTGGATTCACCCAGAGGTTTCCCCCCTAGTGAGTAGCTTGCTTTCGTGTTTCTGACGCCCAAGTGCATTATTTTACATTTCTCAACATTAAACCTCATCTGCCATGTAGTTGCCCACCCCATTATTTTGTTCAGGTCCGCTTGTAAGGTTTCCACATCCTGTATAGAAGATATTGGCATGCTTAGTTTAGTATCATCCGCAAATACGGAGATTGTACTAGATATCCCCTCCTCTAGATAATTTATGAATAAATTAAACAGGATTGGTCCCAGGACAGAACCTTGGGGGACCCCACTTTCCACACCCGCCCAATCCGAGTACTCCCCATTAATCACCACCCTCTGGACTCTCCCCTGGAGACAGTTTTCTATCCAGGTACTCACCTTATGGTCCATACCTACATTCCTTAGTTTGTACAGTAAGCGTTTGTGGGGGCCTTTGCAAAGTCCAGATACACCACATTCACAGGCTTACCTTTATCTAGGTGGCAGCTCACTTCATCGAAGAAGGTTAATAGATTGGTTTGGCAAGAACGATTTTTCATGAATCCATGCTGATTACTACTAATAATACAGTTTTCATTACTAACGTCTTGTATATAGTCTCTTAATATCCCCTCCAAAATCTTGCAGACTACTGATGTTAGGCTGACCGGCCTATAATTACCCAGGATATATCTCGGCCCTTTTTTAAAGAGGTTGTAAACTCTGATTTTTTTTTTTTTGCACCCTGCAGGAGAAAGACATAATGAGCTAGAATGCATCGCATACTAGCTCATTATGCAATACTTACCTTAGAACGAGCCCCCGCCGCACCGCTCACTCACCTACATGACGGGCGACATGTCCAATCGCCCGTCTTCCAGGATCGCGGCATCCGGCCATCTGATTGGCCGGAGCTGCGGTGACGTCACTCCTGCGCACGTGCGCGAGAGCCGACAGTCACGGCACGGGACTCTGAAGGAACGGCACGAGCGGCAGTTCCTTCAGAGCGCATGCGCCAGTGACGTCACTGGCTGCATGAAAGGTAAATATCTCCTAAACGGTACATGTTTAGGAGATATTTACAGTACCTATAGGTAAGCCTTATCATAGGCTTACCTATAGGTACAAGTTGTAGAGGAGGGTTTACTTCCTCTTTAAATATTGGTACCACGTTGGCTTTTTTCCAATCAGCTGGCACCATACCCGTCAGTAGACTATCCTTAAAGATCAAGAATAATGGTCTGGCAATCACCTGGCTGAGCTCTTTAAGAACCCTCGGGTGCAAGCCATCCAGTCCTGGTGATTTATTTATGTTAAGTTTCTCTAGTTTAGTTCTAAGTCTATCTTCTGTTAGCCATGGGGGTACTTCCTGAGGTGTATTATTTAGTTTAGCATTAGAAGCTGGGTTAGTGTAGCCCCCAGATTATTTTGTGAAGACTGAAGAGAAGAAATTATTTAACACTTTTGCCTTTTCCCTGTCCTCTGTTGCCAAATTTCCTTCGTCGTCTTTTATGGGGCCAATGTGTTCTGGCCTCGCTTTCTTACGTTTTATATACTTAAAGAATTTATTGGGGTTATTTTTACTCTCTTCCGCTATTTGTCTCTCGTGTTCTATTTTAGACGCCCTGATTTCGCCTTTACATTTCTTATTACACTCTTTGTAATGTTTGAATTCTGCCAACGACCCCTCAGCCTTGTATTTTTTGAAGGCCTTTTCTTTAGTATTAATATGTTTATGTTTAGCCACCCAGGGTTTAGTTTTGCTCTTTAAAATATTTTTCCCTTTGGAATGCACTGGCCCACCCCTTTGTTTAGTATGCTCTTGAAGCACTCCCATTTTTCCTCCATGTTCTTTGTTCCAAGGGTTCTATCCCATATGATATTTTCTAGCAGAGAGCGAAGTTTTGGGAAATTGGCTCTTTTGAAATTCAGTGTCCTTATATTACCCTTGTGTTTTCTATTACTATAATTAATACTGAAACGTATTGACCTATGGTCACTGTTTCCTAAGTTGCCCCGTATTTCTATATCAGTAAGCAGGTCTGAATTGTTGGTAATCAGTAGGTCAAGTACCACATTGTTTCTTGTCGGTGCGTTCACCATCTTACCCATGAAATTGTCCTGCAAAACATTTAGGAACTGCTGAGCCTTGGCTGAATGCGCGGTTCCTTCTGCCCAGTCTATATCTGAAAAATTAAAGTCCCCCATTATAATGACATTTCCCATCCTTGCTGCCAATCCTATCTGTAAAAGGAGGTCCGCCTCCCCCTCCTCCCTCTGGTTGGGGGGCCTATAACATACGCCCAATATTACCCTCCCTATAGTGCCTTCCCCTTTCACGTTTCACAATATAGAAACTAGACACGTGGTTGTTTGGAACACTCACCTTTATTTCATTTATTTCATCACCTGAAGTAGTCCACGTTTTTGTTAATTTACTATTTTAGAGTTTTTGGACTTTCAACTTTTGAGACACCACTCACTGGACTTTTTGCACACCCCTTTGGGGGTTTTGCACATTTATATTTCTTCATTGTCAGTGGAATATTAGAGACATACATTTTTTGTTTAATTGTGTCATCAGTATATATGGTTTTTATCACACCCCAATGGGATATTTCATGGTCAAACTAATGTTATATCGTTTGTGGGAAACATCACTGTCACAATATTTGTTATATTGTACTATTAGCATTATATGTTGTCATATTTCTGGTCTTTATCACATCGGAGTGACACAATTGTTATTTAGCGCACCAGACTATTTTATTCCATCAGAGAGATAGCAAAAATATTAGCTGTGGCCAAATCAACTGTTTGGAACATCCTTAAAAAGAAAGAACGCACCGGTGAGCTCAGCAACACCAAAAGATCCAAAAGACTATAGAAAACAACTGTGGTGGATGACCGAAGAATTCTTTCCATTGTGAAGAAAACACCCTTCGCAACAGTGTGCCAGATCAAGAACACTCTCCAGGAGGTAGGTGTATGTGTGTCAAAGTCAACAATCAAGAGAAGATTTCACCAGAGTGAATACAGAGGGTTCACCACAAGATGTAAACCATTGGTGAGCCTCAAAAACAGGAAGGCCAGATTAGAGTTTGCCAAACAACATCTAAAAAAGCCTTCACAGTTCTGGAACAACATCCTATGGACAGATGAGACCAAGATCAACTTGTACCAGAGTGATGGGAAGAGAAGAGTACGGAGAAGGAAAGGAACTGCTCATGTTTCAAAGCATGGTGGTGGTAGTGTCATGGCGTGGGCATGTATGGCTGCCAATGGAACTCGGTCTCTTGTTTTTTTTGATGATGTGACTGCTGACAAAAGCAGCAGGATGACTTCTGAAGTGTTTCGGACAATATTATCTGCTCATATTCAGCCAAATGCTTCAAAACTCATTGGATGGCTCTTCACAGTGCAGATGGACAATGACCCGAAGCATACTGCGAAAGCAACCAAAGAGTTTTTTTAAGGGAAAGAAGTGGAATGTTATGCAATGGCCAAGTCAATCACCTGACCTGAATCCGATTGAGCATGCATTTCACTTGCTGAAGACAAAACTGAAGGGAAAAGGCACCAAGAGGAACTGAAGCAGGAACTGAAGACAGTTGCAGTGGAGGCCTGGCAGAGCATCACCAGGGATGAAACCCAGCATCCGGTGATGTCTATGCCTTCCAGACTTCAGGCTGTAAATGACTGCAAAGGATTTGCAACCAAGTATTAAAAAGTGAAAGTTTGATTTATGATTGTTAATCTGTCCCATTACTTTTGGTCCCTTAAAAAGTGGGAGGCACATATACAAACTGTTGTAATTCCTACACCATTCCCCTGATTTGGATGTAAATACCCTCAAATTAAAGCTGAAAGTCTGCAGTTAATGCTCATTTTGTTTGTATCATTTCAAATCCATTGTGGTGGTGTAAAGAGCCAAAAAGATTAGAATTGTGTCGATGTCCCAATATTTATGGACCTGACTGTATATATATATATATGTATATATATATATATATATATATATATACTGCTAAAAGAAAATGAAAGGCACTATGCCTCTTACTAAATTCCTTGGACTGCCTACTTTCCGAAAGTGGGTCATTTTACAGTCCTGGCATTTTATGGCATTTTAGGGCAGTTTTCAAATAAACATACCATAATTTGTGGACTTTCACACAGATTAAATAATATACACTGATTTGGGTTACTGTTACCAAAGAAATGTAGCAAAATACAAACCCAATTCCAAAAAAGTTGGGACACTGTACAAATTGTGAGTAAAAAAGGAATGGACTAATTTACAAATCTCATAAACTTATATTTTATTCACAATATAATATAGATAACATATCAAATGTTGAAAGTGAGACAATTTGAAATGTCATGCCAAATATTGGCTCATTTTGGATTTCATGAGAGCTACACATTTCAAAAAAGTTTGGACAGGTAGCAAAAAGAGGCCGTAAAAGTTAAATGTACATATAAGGAACAGCTGGAGGACCAATTTGCAACTTATTAGGTCAATTGGCAACATGATTGGGTATAAAAAGAACCTCTCAGAGTGGCGGTGTCTCTCAGAAGTCAAGATGGGCAGAGGATCACCAATTCCCCCAATGCTGCGGTGAAAAATAGTGGAGCAATATCAGAAAAGGGTTTCTCAGAGAAAAACTGCAAAGAGTTTGAAGTTATCATCATCTACAGTGCACAGGGCAGCCATCAGAAATTGTGGGGCCCCTTACACAGCTTTAGGCCTGGGCCCCCCCAGCCATCCCACCGAATCCACCAACTAGCTATTCCACTGAGTCCTTCACTGCACACACTTTTATTTTAACAATCCTACAACTTAATATATGAAAATGAAAAGTGTATTCCAAGTCATCAGTGCTAACAAGATTTAGCAGTAAGGAATTCTATTTTGCCCAAAAAGACATCCCAATCCAGCAGCTGTACGTACTCAGCCCCCACTCACACCTGTATGCACTCAGCCCCCGCTCACACCTGTACGCACTAAGCCCTCCTCACACCTGTACGCACTCATCCCCCTCACACCTGTACGCACTCATCTCCCTTACACCTGTATGCATTCAGCCCCCCTCACACCTGTACGCACTCAGCCCCCCTCACACCTTTACACACTCAGCCCCCACTCACACCTGTATGCACTCAGCCCCCACTCACACCTGTATGCACTCAGCCCCCCTCACACCTGTACGCACTCAGTCCCCGCTCACACCTGTACGCACTCAGCCCCCGCTCACACCTGTACGCACTCATCCCCCCTCACACCTGTACGCACTCAATCCTCTCACACCTGTACGCACTGAGCCTCCCCTCACACCTGTACACACTCAGCCTCCCCTCACACCTGTACGCCCTCAGCCTCCCCTCACACCTGTACGCACTCAGCCCCCGCTCACACCTGTACGCTCACAGCCCCCTCTCAAACCCGTATGCACTCAGCCCCCGCACATGTGTGTGTGTATATATTGAAAACACACACATGTACATACACAGACATGTACACAAACGCAGACATGTACACATGTGCACGCACACCTGTAAACAACCCCCCTTCACTTGTACAATATCCCTTAGTCGTTCTAGTCCCAGCTCTTCTTTCCACATGTGGCTGAGACACAGAGAGGAGCTGCAGTCCAGGATATAGTACCTGTACTGTGTACAGTGCACACACGAGGAGTGCACATGCAGGAAGTAGCCAGAGGTGGCAGTAAAAAGCCCGATGTGAGCTCAATGACACAGACAGAGCAGCCGTAGCTGCCGACTCTCACTCAGAAAGCCAGCGCAGCCACAGAGCACCTCTGTACCCGCCCCTGCCTTCTCTCATTCTCGCCAGGTACCCGGGGCCATTGAAACGCTCCGGCCCCTTACAAGTGTATGGGCTGTACCCCCCTGATGGCGGCCCTGACAGTGCATAATATCATCCAAAGATTCAGAGAATCTGGAACAATCTCTGTGCGTAAGGGTCAAGGCTGGAAAACCATACTGGATGCCTGTGATCAGCATTACATACAGGAATGCTACTGTAATGGAAATCACAACATGGGCTCAGAAATACTTCCAGAAAACATTGTCAGTGAACACAATCCACCGTGCCATTTGCCGTTGCCGGCTAAAACTCTATAGGTCAAAAAATAAGCCATATCTAAACATGATCCAGAAGCGCAGGTGTTTTCTCTGGGCCAAGGCTCATTTAAAATGGACTGTGGCAAAGTGGAAAACTGTTCTGTGGTCAGAGGAATCAAAATTTGAAGTTCTTTTTGGAAAACTGGGACGCCGTGTCATCCGGACTAAAGAGGACAAGGACAACCCAAGTTGTTATCAGCGCTCAGTTCAGAAGCCTGCATCTCTAATGGTATGGGGTTGCATAAGTGCGTGTGGCATGGGCAGCTTACACATCTGGAAAGGCACCATCAATGCTGAAAGGTATATCCAAGTTCTAGAACAATATATGCTCCCATCCAGACGTCGTCTCTTTCAGGGAAGACCTTGCATTTTCCAACATGACAATGCCAGACCACATACTGCATTAATTACAACATCATGGCTGGGCAGTAGAAGGATCCGGGTACTGAAATGGCCAGCCTGTAGTCCAGATCCTTCACCCATAGAAAACATTTGGCGCATTGTAAAGATAAAGAGGAAGATGCGACAAAGAAGACCTAAGACAGTTGAGCAACTGAAAGCCTGTATTACACAAGAATGGGACAACATTCCTATTCCTAAACTTGAGCAAATTGTCTCCTCAGTCCCCAGACATTTGCAGACTGTTATAAAAAGAAGAGGGGATGCCACACAGTGGTAAACATGGCCTTGTCCCAACTTTTTTGAGATGTGTTGATGCCATGGAATTTAAAATCAACTTATTTTTCCCTTAAAATTATACATTTTCTCAGTTTAAACATTTGATATGTCATCTATGTTGTATTCTGAATAAAATATTGAAATTTGAAACTTCCACATCATTGCATTATGTTTTTTTTTCACAATTTGTACAGTGTCCCAAATTTTTTGGAATTGGGTTTGTATATTTTGGCCTAAATTTATGAAGAAAGTTTGGTATTTGGAAAATGTTATAATCGAAAAACGTTTTTTTTTTTTTTTTTTTTACAATATTTTTTGGTATTTGATTGTTTATATGTAATTTAAAAAAAAAACCCAGTGGTAATTAAATACTTCCATAAAAAAGCTCTATATTTTTTAAAAAAATGATGAAAATGTAATTAGGGTACAGTGTTGCATGACTGAGTAATTGTCATTTAAAGCGTGACAGTGCAACCTGAAAATTGATCTGGGCAGGAAGAGGGTGAAAGGGTCTGGTACCGAAGTGGTTAATAAACTTTGGTTCTGATTATGACAGTGTCTAAAATGTTCTGGCACACTCTTATTATTTTTCCTTTTAGTAATATTCTTAATGTGCTCTTCTACCCCTTTTGCTAAGGTCCTTTTTGTGCATTCAACGTACTGTTGTCCACACCCACATTAAAAAATAAATAAATTACATTGGTACTGTTGCAGGTCAGAAAGTCTGAAATTTTATGTTCCTTTCCTGGAACATTTGACTTGAATTTTTGAATGTTTCTTCTCGTTTGCCTAAAGGCAAAACACTTCCAGCATTTTCAAAAGTCTCTTTTCCTTTCCGAAAATTCATCTGGGGGCTTTTTTCCCAGCATGAAACTCCTCACCAATATATCCTCCAGAATGGGGACCCTTTTGTATATAATCTTGGGTTTACAGGGTAAAATACTCCCAATGATGGGGTTTTTCCTTACTATTGGCAAATATTTTCTATTCATCTTTGTAACCTTATTCCTTTTTATACAGTAGGGGAGTGCACGGATGGGAATTTCTTCATCTTTTTCTTACTTCTCTTATTTTTTCACAGAACCCTCCTATTACAATCAACTGCCTCTTTAAAAGCCAATACTTTTTGGTTTATATTTCTTGTCCAGGAATTTCTGCTATAAAATCCTCAGATTGTTTTAGAAGAAACTTTCCTAATACAATTCTGCCTGTATTGAAGGAATTATGCCTTTCTGCAGAAACAAACCCACTGCAGTCAATCTCTTTGTGGTATATCAACTGGTTTTGACTTTTCTGTATACTATTTTGATGAACCAGAAAATTCACCTCAGCCTTACTATATGTAACAATAAACTCTAAATTCCATTCTGGATTTTACAGCTGGGCTATACATTTCTGTAGAGATTATTCTGTTAATAAGTTAATAAGTCCCAATTAAATAAAAAAATAAATAAAAAATACTCAAAAGCTTATGAGGATTGTATTGTTAATAAAAAAAGAGGGGGAATATATGAATTTTAAAAGTCCCAAAACCCTGGTGTTTTATATTCTCCCCAAAATTCCCTTTTTTTATCCACTGCTTTATATGCTCTAACTTAGAGACTCTCAAAAATATAGAATTAGAACTGCAGTATATAGAGAAGCCTTGGCGTAGGCACTACAGCCTCCACATATATTTGCAAATGTGTGCAACTAAACTCTCTGTTTTAAAAGTGAATTGTTAGACCCTGTCAATTTTTTTATTTTGCAGGCTAGCTGGTAAGTATGCTGGGACATTTTTGTCTGACTGTGATGAAATTTTAGGTATTGGTTTTAATATTAGAAGAAGAGATACTCATTTTATCCTGTTTAGAATTAGATTAATGAATCTGGTCATATAGTAAAAAAGGATTAGAATTGACTCTTTACCCCCTGATAAAGAAGATATCTGGACTCTCAAAACGTGTTGGGTTAAGGTGGGGTTTCTTTCTGCTTTGCCTTTAAGGAGGATGTAAGCTATGAAGTGAGGGTTAAAGAATGCAGGTGACTATGTATTCCTTGGACAAGCAGGCTGGTGCAAGACTGGAGGAAGCAACACTAGAGAAGGGCTGGCAGTTAGGCTTGGTCAGTTGAATACATGTAGCTGGAAAAGTCATCCAGAGAATGATTTGGAACTCTGGAAGCTGGTACAGGGTCAAACACCATTGCTGAGGCTTGGGGCACAGTGAGCTGGGGCTGAACTAATCTAAACAAGCTGAGTGTGGTGTCACGGCCATGGGTCAGGCTTATAGACCAGTAGCTGTAGCAGTAAAGAGTCTCCCACCAACCAGCAGGATAAATGGCAGAAGATGTTAGCTCATCCGTTGCAGTGTCTAAGAACAAACCGCTGTTCACCAGAGTTTGTAATGGTAGAGATCGATTTTGCTGTTTGTTACTACCAGATTGTGGTTCCCCCGGGATGTGAGCAAGCCAGAGTCCAGTAGCACATATAGCATGTAGGGATCAAGCAGATGCCCTGTCAGTAAACAAACCAAAAGGTCGGTAATAAGTGGTTGCAGGTAGGAATCAATTGGAAGCGCAGTCCAAGAACAAGCCAACGGTTGGTAACAAGTGGGGGTGGAGATAAGGATGGCTGCAGGTCTGCAAAGGAATAAGGTATTGACTGGTGAGAGCACAGAAATCTGGCAAACAGGAAATGCAGAGACAAGGCTTAAATCAGAAAGTTCATAGGAGGAGCAAAGAGTTCAAAGGTCACCAGAAACTAGAGACAAGACTAGAAAGTCCAAAGGATCAACAGGGAGCTGTCAAGCATCTTGCATGGCTCAACAAGAAGAGCAACTACAGAACACAGCAAAATTTGTGGGTTCAGGTCCTGATATGTAGTGAATCTTTTGATATTTTGACTGCTGAACTAGTATGTGCTATATGCAGTGTTGGTCATGTAACCTAAAAAAAGTAATTAGTTATAGTTACTAGTTACTTCTCCGAAAAAGTTACTGAGTTAGTGACTGAGTTACATCAGTAAAAAAGTAACTAATTACCAGGGAAAGTAACTATTGCGTAACTTTAAAAAAATAATCAAATATGTCAAATAACTTATATTCCCCTTGTATGCTTGGTATTTGCTTAGCGGTACCTGCGTGGTATTTGCTGAGTAGTACCTGAGTGGTATTTGCTGAGAGTGTCACTGTGGTACCTGCGTGGTACACTGCCGGTGTATAGGATGGGTGGATAGGTGTATTTGGGGGTCAGTGGGTGTATAGGGTGGGTGGGTAGGTGTATATAGGGGTCAGTGGGTGTATAGGGTGGGTAGGTGGTGGTGGTGGCTGTTGGTGGTGTGGTGCACTGTGAGGGTCTGAGTCCTGAGTTCTCCTGACTGTGTGAGTAACCATATTTTTTATTTTTATTTTTGGTACCTGCTGCTGTCTGGAGTGGCTGGCTGCTGGTGGTGGCTGGTGGTGGTGTGGCACACTGGTGGTGGGTGTCTGAGTCCTGTGGTGTGGCACACTGGTGGTGGGTAGGGATGATCGAACGGTTCGGGTCCACCATCGGTTCAGCCCGAACATTGGGTGTTTGAGGTTCGGCCGAATTTAGAACTTTTTGCCCAAAAAGTTTGGAATTCGGCAACCAGAACCGACCAAAATGCAATGCTTCAGGAAATGGGCTTTAAAAGCCCGTGATTAGACCAGAACCATTAGCAAAAGCCAATTGAGGGGGCAGGAGAATGCTAGGAATGTGATTGGAGTGACTAGGGGGTCCCTAGACCAATCATTAGTGAATACGCCCCCCAGTATATAAGATAGCCCCCGCCATATTCCTAGCATTGTTATACTGGACATGGAAGAGAGTGGAAGCAGTTCTGTTAATTTTACTTTAAGGCATTTTTTTTGATGCTAGCGTTTTTTTGGCATTTTTTGGGGTTCTTTTGAGGCAGGCAAAACATCTGAACTTGTGTATAGTGGTATATATACACACATAATTATATGTATATAGACACCTAGCCATATATAGGTGTGATAGTAGCAGAAATATATTACTGTAAATGATTTCATTAGCGCAAGCATATATTTCTGCTACTATCACACCTATATATGTCTAGGTGTGTATATAAATATATGTATGTGTGTATATACACCACTATACACAAGTTCAGATGTTTTGCCTGCCTCAAAAGAACCCCAAAAAAATGCCAAAAAAAAACGCTAGCGTCAAAAAAAAAAAAAAATGCCCAGGTGTGTTTTTTTGGCATTTTTTGGGAGTTTTTGGAGGCAGGCAAAACATCAGAACTTGTGCACAGTACCACTATACACAAGTTCAGATGTTTTTCCTGACTGCAAAGAACCCAAAAAAATGCCTGCTATTAAACCGGCAAGGTGTGAAAACCGAGAAGAGAAGCCAACCCCCTGAGCTGAAAGTGTTCTAATACAAACAATCTTTTTTTTTTATGGTTCTGGACATGCTACAGAGCTGAAACTTCACATGTACACTTTTTAGACCCCCCAGATAAGAAATCCAAAGTAAAAATCAAAAAATCTTTTTTTTTTTTTTTAATTTTTCAATAATTGGCTTTTTTATCAAAAATGACAAATTTTAAGAACTTTTTTTGTGTGATTTTGTGTCTGGGGGGGGTCTAAAAGGTGTACCTGTGAAGTTTCAGCTCTGTAGCATGTCCAGAACCAGAAAAAAAGATCATATAGGTGTAAAAGGAGGGTCCCACATCCCTGTTCTACTGAAAAATTATCTTTTTTTTTTCATGGTTCTGGACATGCTACAGAGCGGAAACTTCACATGTACACTTTTTAGACCCCCCAGATACTAAACCCAAAATCAAAAAATCTCTCTTTTTTTTTCAATAATTGGCTTTTTTATCAAAAATGACAATTTTTAAGAACTTTTTTTTGTGTGCTTAATAGTTAATGGGGCATGACCCAGAACCCTAGGGACTTTTTAGGGGCATTTATTGGGTTTTAGGGCTTAAAAATTGTGTTTTTTGATTACCGAAGTTCGGGTCCCATTGATTTCAATGGGGTTCTGAAATCCGGGCCGAACTTTCGGGAAGTTCGGATGTTCTGGCCGAACCGAACTTTTCAAAAGTTCGATCATCCCTAGTGGTGGGGGTCTGAGTCCTGTGGTATGGCACACTGGTGGTGGGGGTCTGAGTCCTGACTGAGTCCTCCTGTCTTGACTGTCTATGACTGAGGTTTTTTTTTTTGGTACCTGTTGGGCTGCTGCTGCTGCAGTGCTGCCTGGCTGGCTGGTGGTGGTGGCTGGCTGCTGGTGGTGGTGTGTGGACTGCCCAGGCACACTGGGGTCCATCTGGCTCCATCCTCCTCCTCCAGGACTCTCTCTCTCTGGCGGTGGTGGATTGTTGGTTAATTAATGGCCGCCCTCTGCCCCCTGAGTGCCCTCCTCATGGCCCGCCTGGCGCGCTGTACTCCACTTCCGCACTGCCTCTCGCTCATCGACTGAGGCCAATACTGCGGACAGCGCCAGCCTCGGCCATAGCGGAGGAATTACACTACTGCCATCTAGTGGCGGTAGATATAATTGCGGTAACATGGCCGAAGTAATTTCAACGGCGTTACCATGGGGGGACGAGTAATCAGTTAGATTACTCGTTACCCTCTAAAGTAACTGCATTAAGTAATGCCGCTTACTTAAAGCAGTTACTTCCATCACTGGCTATATGACATCAGGGGGGAGATTTACTAAAACTGGTGCACAAAGAATCTGCTGCAGCTATCCAAAGTGACAAAACAGCTTCTAGGTTTTATTGTCAAAGTTTATTTAAACAAGCTGAAGTTCGAAGCTGATTGGATACTATGCACACCTGCAACAGATTCTGCGTGCACCAGTTTTAGTAAATCTCCCTTCATGTTTTGCAGCAAGTTTGCTTACCAGTGAGGTATCTGTGAAGAAGAGAGTAAAATTGAGACTGATTCCATCAAGTAAACTTTGGGCTTGAGATATTTGTACTGTATGCATGCATGACTGAGTGGGTTAGACCTGCTGTCTTTTGCAGGAAGGAGAAAAGGGGAATCAGGGGCTCTGTCTTTTTGTTTCTATTAATATCAATTATACCCAGAAGGTGATGGGAGTTATTCAGCAGCTCTAAATAGGATCTAGCACACTAGTAATTGTACATTAAAGTGTATGTAGAGCCAAAACTTTTTTGTTTAATTTTGGGGGTAAATTGTATTATGATTAGTAAAATCTGTGAGATTTTTATTGTTCTTAGTGTCTCTGCTATAAACAATAATGCTCAAGCCAAAAAAATTGACAGGGCACCTTATCAAAGAGAAAAAAATATCTAATGGCATAAATACCGGCAAAAGTGAAAATTGCCTATAGACATTAAACAAACCTTTTTGGATGGATTGGGGGATGATGAAAAGTTTGTGAGGCAGCTCACAACAGTTCCAAAAAAGTGCCCTCAAGGAAAAAGAGGATTGAGCAGGTTAAAAAACCGTGGTTCCATTCATAGATAGATTTTTCATTAGGTTTGATAATCATCCTTTTGCAATTATGAACACCTCTAGCCATTGAAAGCACTTCTTACTGCCCTCTGCTGGGTCACAAATATCCAAACTGGTGATGCCCAAAGCAAGTCATCGCTTTTATGAATCTGTATAGTCTTAGCCGTTTAATAAATCAATATCTCTGAATTGCTATTCCCTACAACACGCCTTTAAATTGAAAGCGGAGCTATCCAGTACTGTACAAAGTATATTCCTAGTGTAAAAAATCTTGTACAAAGTTTTTTTTTTTAACTGGTATGTGTTTCCTTTTTTCAATTAGATTGTATAACTGGCTTGAAGCAGGATGTGTATTATAAAGGAGGAGACAAAGGTTCTGTGTTTGTCCCAGACGTTGAATATTGTCAGCTAGCATGTACCTTCAGTCCACGTTGTGTTATGTTTTCTTACCTAAATGCAAGCTGGCCTAAAGAAAATGAAAGGTAGAGTGCATCCTCTCTTTCTCTCTTTACGCACAACATCCTTGAACACTGAATGCTTTTCTCAAAATTTATGTAAGAGGTAAGAACTTTTTATGTTCCATTCCAGTAGCTGTGGTCGCAATGCTGGTGTCTATAAAAATTGTAATGTATTGAATAATACAGCTGACCAGCTGAAATATCAATTCAATGATTGACTGGCCTTTTGAACAGAACTGTGTTTTTGATACACAATGAATGAAAAAAAATGAATTACAAACTTCAAATTACAATCTGTTATAAGACACAATACTGTAATACCAATAACGCTGAGTTTCTATTCAATAAAACAGATTTGCATGCCTTTTAAAGGACAGTGCTACACTGTCTCTACCAGAAATATCATTAACTGGAGCAGTTTCAGGATATTCTTTGAAACACTGCAGAACAAAAATATACAGTAAGGCTTTCTATTTTCTTTTTTATATTTAGCATAGTTCATTTTTTACTCTGTTGATGATGCACATACCAGCTCTACAATATTCATAGCTAGTTGTAATTGCTTATTGGTGGAGATTGGGGATAAATGAGTTTTTTTCTCACATATTAACCTTTACACACATAATTAGGTAGCTAGCAATTATGATATTATGTGAAAAAATAGAAAGTGCGCTCAAACTGTGAAAAATATGTGTACATACATAATATACTTCAGTGAAAACACATCATGTACCAGCACACTAAAAATGTACATATATCAGGTGTGCTGAATGCAAGTTATATGTATATGAATCCAATCCTTGGGTATAAACAGATATAACAACGCAGCATATTCTATATATATATATGACCACACAGTGTCAAATTAAATATATATCTCCAGTGTGAATAAAATCCAAAAGAAAGTCCAAATGTGATTAAAAACCAAGCAGTCCTTTTTAGATAAAAGAATAAAAATGAATAAAGTGTAGATTTGCAGGTTCAAGCTTCCCCCACAGCACCTTGTGATGATTAAAGATGCAAAGGTACCCTTACCAATTATGATATTATGATTTGACCCTTATAATATTGGGGCTAAGTTGAAGCTCTGAGGTTTTACCAACATCCAGTTACAAAAACCTCAGATTTGCTGGTAAAATGAATCCACCCTATTAGGATTACATCATTTTACTTGTTTAATTAAGGCAAGGGTTCAAGTTCTATATAGGTTAGGAAATGGTTTTGTTTACCTTTAATTGTGCTTGGATGGTGCTGAATGTTTCTCCCACCCACAGGCCATCAATCTATTGACTTTCAAGTTCGCAGAGATTAATGATTAATATTGTAATTGATGTCCAAGATAATATTTAAGCAGCTGGTATTTTTTTATTTTTTTTTTGTACTAACAAACAAGTTACTGACTCGACTGACTTAGATTCTAAATCTAAATCTCAGATAAATGTATTGTTTTTTTTTAGGATATTTGACAGGTAGTAAAGTAGGGATGAGGGTGTCAGTCAAGATTGCATTAAAATATTAATAATGCAACTTTAAAATATTGGCCAAGTTTGTTTCTATAACAATTCACTTTTCTCTCAGTTACTATGACTTTTTCATACTTCCTCACATAGACTCAGCCTGTTACTTGGAAGACTAGTATAAAAAAAAAAAAAAAACATAAAACAAAAACTGGAGTTATTCTTATAGAGAACAATTGGATTTCTTTTTTCAATTTTTCAAGAGACTTCAACTAGTCCCCTGTTGAAGGTGTACACTTAGATAGGCGAGAAAATTGACAGCTAATTTACCCATCAGTAGCAAACTTCAAATGCATTGTGACAATGATGATGAGATGGTAAAATATTAGAAAAAAAAACAAGTAATCCGTATTAACAAAATGAGTAAAATTCAACAGCAGAGTTCTTCAGAGGTTTTGATTTGGAGGTTGAAAATGACTAAGCACGAGGGGAATTAAATTGTTTGCTCTATGAATTTACTGATTTTACCTTTGCTGGAATTTCACAATGCAAATTTCACAATGCAGATTGCTTAGGCAAAATTTGCTGACATGGTGATCATTGAGTTTGTTATTGAACAAAGTGTCACTAAGCAATGTTTAAAACCCTTCTCATTGACTCCAAGGTAGCCAATATATTTAGTCAAAATGAAAAAATTTTGCTAAAATGTCCATATTTTTCTGCTGAAATTTGGGTAAAGTTTTCAATATTGCTGATCCTTAAAGCGGAGTTCCACTTTTTTTAAGTTTATTAAAATTCAGCAGCTACAAAAAGTGTAACTGCTGACTTTTAATAAACACACACTCACCTGTCCCACGATCCAGCGTTGCAGCTGCCCGAAGCCATGCTCCTCTTGCTTGCCTCTCCCCGGAGCCAGCATCACAAGTATGGGCACCCGGATGTGACAGCTTGCAGCTTCATAGCTGGGTGCGCACTGCGCATGAGTGAGTCGCGCTGTGCCTCCTTAGTGGCAATCCCAGAAAACTGCAGAGAGTGAGAGGAGAATTTCTGCTCGAGTTGCCTAGCTGGCCCGAGTGGAAGTGGGTGCTGGGTACCTGTCAAAACTAGGTACCCACCCCCCCCCAAAAAAAATGACATGCGAAATGTGGCATGTAAGGGGGTGAGGAGTGCTTAGAGCGGAATTTTCACTTTTGGATGGAACTCTGCTTTAATGATGACACATCTCTGGGTGATTATCTGAGGGCGATGCTGCCACTGCTGCTAGGCTAACTAGGCAGCTGCCCAGGGCACACTGCTGCCTAGGGTGCAGCCATGGCCTCTGGTTTCCATACTAGCCTGGCCAGGAAGCACGAGGGGCTGAAGGCTGCCAACCTACACTTGGCTGGGGTGCTGACTGACTCTCTGCTGCTCAGAGAAAGCAGCTGCCATGGCGGATGGTCACCATGGGGGCTGCAGAGGAGGTCAGCAACTCGGTTTGTGTGAGAAGGGCGACACTGAGCCGTCTTCCCAGGAGTCTGAGGACAGCTGAGCAGGCAGAGGAGGAGGAGGCAGCACAGCAGGAGGAAACTCTACCTGCCTGTGCTAAACTACTCCATCAGCTGCGCCTTCCAGCTCTGCCTCCAAACCCTGGCTCCCACTTCTATATTGCAAGCTTCTCCCTCCCTGCAGCATACCAATAACCCCAGGATATTGCTGTCTGTTGCCAAATACACAGTGCCCAGTACCTGAGCCAGTGTGTGTCCAGGTGTCCTTCTGTCACCCACCTGTCACACTGCCCCCACCTGTGACACTGTCCCCTACCTGTCCCACTGCTCCCACCTGACACATTGCCCCCACCTGTCACACTGCCCCCAATCTGACACACTGCCCCACCTGTCACATTGCCCCTCCACCTGTCACATTCCCCCAACCTATCACTCTGCCCCCTACCTGTCACACTTCCCCCCACCTATCACACTGCTCCCCCACCTATTTCACTCCCCCCACCTATCACACTGCCCTCCATGTGTCACACTGCCCCCACCTGCCACACTATCCCCCTGCCTGTCACACTCCCCCCATCTATCACACTGCCCCCGTACCTGTCACACTCCCCCCTACCTGTCACACTCCCCCCTACCTGTCACACTCCCCCCACCTATCACACTGTCCCCCCACCTATCACACTCCCTCCACCTATCGCACTGCCCCCACCTGTCACACTACCCCCCACCTGTCACACTTCCCCCCATCTATTGCGCTGCCCCATCTGTCACACTGACCCTCCACCTGTCACACTGTCCCCATCTGTCACACTGCCCCCCACCTATCACACTGCCACCCCACCTGTCACACTTCCCCCGAACTGTCAAACTGTCCCCACCTGTCACACTGGCCCCCCTACCTGTCACACTACCCTACCTGTTGCACTGCCCCCCACCTGTCACACTGACGCTAACCTGTCACACTCCCCCCTACCTGTCACACTATCCCCCCCTTTCACACTGCCCCCCACCTGTCACACCATCCCCTATCTGACACACTCTCCCTCATACTCCCCCCGCCATCTGTCACACTCCCCCCACCTATCACACTCTCCTACACCTGTCACACTCTCCTACACCTGACACACTGTCCCCATCTGACACACTTCCCCTACCTGTCACACTGCCTCACCACCTGCCCCACTGCCCCCACCTGCCACACTGACCCCCCACCTGTCACACTGCTCCACCACCTGTCACACTTCTCCCCCACCTGTTACACTGCTCCCCCACCTGTCACACTGGCCCCCCACTTGTCACACTCCCCCCATATTTCACACACCCCCCCACCTGTCACACTCCTTCCCACCTGTCACACTGGCCCCCCCATCTGTCACACTGGCCCCCCCACCTGTCACACTGCCCCCACCCGTCACACTGATTCTCTGCCTGACACAGTGCCCCCACCTGACACACTGCCCCCCTCCTGTCACACTGGCCCCCCACCTGTCACACTGCCCCTCTCCTGTCACAATAGAGGTGTGGTGGGAGTATAGCGTGGGGGGGAGGCACCAAAATGAACTTTTGCCTAGGTAGACAAAAATCCTTGCACTGGCCCTGGCTGCAGGTAACATCAATTCATCCAGCTCCCCAGTCTCCACACGAAGTTAGCATTGGCAAAAAGGTAAGAAAGCACCTGTGCACAGGCTGCATTTGTTGCCTTTATTTTTTTTTGGAGGGGGGGGGTTGAAAGTAGCTGGTCTTGCCTAGGGAGCAAGATAGTCTAGCACCAGCCCTGGCTGAGGGAAATAGCAAACAACCACAGGGAAAGATAGATGACTTGAATAGTACAATGGGGTATGCTGCCAAATTACATCAGGAAGTCAAATTTGGCATAAACTGATTTGACTCAAACAATATGAGAATCGTCTACATAAATCCATGGCAGGTTGAATATTAGCGGTCAGGGTTAACCTGAATCGAGTTGCCCCTTTTCTAAATATTGAGCACAATTAATGACAAATTGATTAACAAAATGCATTTTTTACAGCTTGTAGGGATAAGCTTTTCCCAGAACTCGACATGATGGGGATGAACTACAACATTAGTAAAGTAAAAAGCGTGGAGCAATGCAAGGAGCACTGTACCAACAATATTCATTGTCAGTTCTTTACATATGCTACAGAGAAGTTCCACAGTGTCCAGCTTCGGTGAGTATTTTAAATGCAAATGTGAAGTTTTTTTTTTTGCAACCATAAATTAAAACAGGAGGACCCTAGTGTCCCTAACCTGTGAACTATCCCTGACTGTTACTTTTCCCATATTTATAAAAGATATAATATAGAGTCTTGGATTATAAGTAAAATTGCAGTCTTTGCAGATGGCACCAAGCTATGCAGTGGAATAACATCATTACAGGATGTATCCAACGTACAAGCTGACTTCAGTGCTATGTTTGATTGGACAACTACAGTATGTGCTTAATGAGGTTTAATGTTTACAAATATAAAGTTATGCATTTAGGGGATAAAAAATATGCATGCATCATACATACTAGGCGTTCAACTGGGGGGAATTAATGGTGGAGAAGGATCTGGGTGTTCTGGTAGATCATAGGCTTACTAATAGCATGCAATGCCAAGCTGCAGCTTCCAAAGCGAGAAAAATCTTTCTTGTATTAACCACTTGCTGACCGCCGCAAGTATATATACTGCGGCGGTCAGCCCCGTGCAGGCAAAGTGACGTACCGGTACGTCACTAGCCTGTGAGCCAATAGGGGGCAAGCGCGCCCATTCACGGACACCTCCGCGTGAGTGACCGGCGGACCCGATGTCCGCCGCTCACTTGCGATTGTCGGTTACAGAGGGAGAAAGGCAGGCAGCTAATGTAAACACAGCCGCATGTCATTCTCCCTTGTGTAACAGCAGAGATCAAACGGTCCTGCTATGTAGGACCATTGATCTCTGCTGTTACACACACAGCCACATCCCTGCACAGTTAGAAACACGCCCCTAGGGACACAGTTAACCCCTCCCTCTCCAATAAAGTTAACCCCTTCCCTGCCAGTGTCATTTTTACAGTAACAGTGCATATGTATAGCACTGATTACTGTAGTAATGTCACTGATACCCCCAAAAGTGTCAGAAATGTCAGTCAAGGGTCTGATCTGTCCGGTGCAATGTCGCAGTACCGCAAAAAAAATCGCAGATTGCCGCCATTACTCGTTAAAAAAAAAAAACAACAAAAATGACAAAAATCTTTCCCGTAGTTAGTAAACGCAATAACTTTTGCGCAAACCAATCAAAATACGCTTATTGCGATTTTTTTTTTACCAAAAATATGTAGCAGAAAACAAATTGGCCAAAAATGTTAAAAAATTTAGATTTTTAAATTTTTTTGGGGAATTTCATATAAAAAAATTTGAAAAAAATTGTTATTTTGTCTAAATTTACGCTGTTTTTTTGTTTATAGCGCGTGATCAAAAAATTGCACAGGTGATCAAATACCACCAAAAGAAAGCTCTGTTTGTGGGAAAAAAAGGACGTCAAATTTGTTTAGGTACAGCGTCGCACGGCCGCGCAATTGTCCGTTAAAATCACACAGTGCCGAATCGCAAAATAGGGCCTGGTCAGGAAGGGGGTAAAATCTTCCAGGGCTTAAGTGGTTAAGAGGTAGGGACTACAGAGAGAGAGACTTAATTTTGCCCCTGTACAAATCATTAGTAAGACCTCACCTAGAATATGCAGTTTAGTTTTGGGCACCAATTCAAAAAAAGGATATTGTGGAACTGGAGAAAGTGCAGAAAAGGGCACCAAAACTAATAAGAAGCATGGAAAAGCTCAGCTATGAGGAAATATTAGCTAAACTGAATTTATTCTCTCTTGAGGAGATTAAGGGGGATATGATCAACATGTATAAATACATAAGTGGTCCATATAGTGAACTTATTGTTGAGTTATAAAATTTAAGGTCATCACAGATGACAAGGGGGCATTCTTTACGTCTGGAGGAACATAGGTTTAACCTCCAAATAGAGAAAGGCTTCTTCACAGTAAGAACTGTGAAAATGTGGAATAGACTTCCCCAAGAGTTGGTTAAAAAAAAAAAGCCTGGATTCTTTCCTAAATGCACAAAATATAACTGGATACTAATATTTATAAGTAAAGTCAATGCAAGGAACACCCTATTGCCTCTTGGGGGACCTGGAAGCAATTTTATTGGGGTTTTTTGCCTTCCTCTGGATCAACTCTGGGTATAGGATTCGGGTATATGGAGGTTTTCTATTTGTGTATGGTTAGTGGTAATACACAGGACTTGCTGCTATGGCTAACAGAGGGGGAAATCAGGGAAAGGCTGGATAAAATTAACACAAATAAATCACCAGGCCCAGGTGGCGTACATCAGAGAGTACTCAAAGAACTTATTAAGACTACATCTAGACCACTGTTCCTCATTTTTGCTGACAGTATTGTGACAGGAAATGTACCAGGGGATTGGAGGAAAGCTAACGTGATACTGATATTCAAAAAAGGGCAGAGGCATGTTCCGGGAAATTAAAGGCCTGTCAGTCTGACATCGATAGTATGTAAACTTCTGGAGGGGATGATAAGGGACTATATCGTAGAGTTTGCTAAAGACAAAAACATCATCAGCAGTAATCAGCACGGGTTTACAAATGGGCGTTCTTGTCAAACGAATCTCTTAACATTCTACAAGGAGGTGAGCTGTGAGCTAGATAGGGGGAGACCAGTGGGTGTGGTATACCTGGATTTCGCTAAGGCGTTTGATACAGTTCCCCACAAGTGCTTTATTTATCTGCAGGCATCGACCGCAAGGTTTGCTCTTGGCTCTTGGATACGGAACTTACTAAAAGGGCGTGTCTAAAGGGTGGTAATACATAGCGCATACTCAGACTGGTCTGAGGTGGTAAGTGGGGTCGCCCAAGGTTCAGTCCTGGGACCAACCCTGTTCAATTTATTCATAAACAGCATTGAGGACGGGATAAGTAGTTCTATATAAGTTTTTGCAGATGACACAAAATTGGGCAGGGCAATAACTGCATGGCATGAAGCAGATATCTTACAGAATGACCTGGACAAAATAACAGAGTGGGCAACGACATGGAAAATGAGGTTTAATCTGGAGAAGTGTAAGGTTTTGCACTTGGGGACTAAAAACATAAAAGCACAATACACTTTAGGGGGGGAACCTTTGGAGGAATAAAAAATGGAGAAAGATCTGGAAGTCTTGGTAGAGGATAGACTAAGCAATAGCATGCAATGTCAAGCGGCAGCTGCCAAAGCCGGCAGAATATTAGCATGCATAAAGAAAGGGATGTATTCCCGAGATAAAACTATAATCCTACCACTTTATAACTCTGGTCTGACCGCATCTGGAGTATTCTGTCCAGTTCTGGTCGCCAGTCCTCAGGAGGGATGTGTTGGAGCTGGAGAGAGTCCAGAGAAGGGCAACTAAACTAGGGGATTGGAGGACCTTAATTATGAAGAGCGTCTGCAATCGCTTGATTTATTCTCTCTGGAGAAGAGACACCTGAGAGGAGACATGATAGCAATTTATAAATACATCAATGGTGATCTCAGCATAGAAAAAAAAGCTATTCAGTCGAAAGGATTGCATAAAGACTCAAGGGCATACAATGCGATTAGAGGAGGAGCGTTTTAACCTGAGGCAACGCAGGGGGTTCTTTACTGTTAGGGCTACAGGATTGTGGAATTCTCTACCACAAGAGATGGTTTTTGCGGGAAGTATTGTTGCTTTCAAAAGACTCTTGGACGTAAATCTCAATGATCAGAACATTCAGGGGTATAAGAGATGATTACGGCCACACACACCTATACAGGTTGAACTGGATGGACTATTGTCTTTATTCAACCTCAACTACTATGTAACTATGTAACTCGAACACCATTGGGATGAATTCTTCCCAACACTCTCACCTCCCAACAGTCCAGCGATACAGCCACAGAAGTCTCAGTGTGTAGGGGTCCACTGTTTACCTGGCGGTAGAGCTCTAGCATCAGTGCAACGAAAGGCTTCCTTTGGTAATGACACAGTCCCAGTCCCTGCACTCCCAAATCCTCTATCTCTTGTCTCAGAGCTGTAAGCCCAAGGCTTCTGCTCCATAACCTGGTGAGTCTGGATGGAGGATGTACTCTGAACTCCTGCAGCAGAAATATTGCACTATTCAAACTGCAGCCAGAGAAGGTATCACTCTTCTCTCTTCCCCTGTCCCAGCCTCTCTGGGGAGCTATAGTTCATTGAGAAATTAAAGTCCACAATAACTCTCCTTTCCTGGACTTTAATTCCCACACTTCATTGCAGCCAGCTTCAAAGTCTATGGGGTACTGTAGACTTGCCTGATTCCCTGCTAACATGGTCGGATCTAGGGGGGTGCTTTCAGTGGGAGACTTTAGTTACCGCCCAGAGTCAACACCCCCCCTACTGCCTCCACCCCGGGATGCTGTGCCTGACCCGTGAACTCCTTCTCCCAGGGTGGGGACAAGGGAAGTGCAGTAGATAGAGGCAGGGGCCCACAGAAAGCTCCAGCAGCTCTCTTCTCCCACTTCTTGTAAAATAAGTCACACAAATGCACAGAAGAAAGTGCTAAATTAAAGGAAATCTTCTCTGATAACACAACTTTTACTCAGCTTTGCACACAGATTTATTTGCTGCCAAGCTCACTGTGTGTCTCGATCTGCAGAACATTCATTGCTCACTGACAATCAGCCTGGTAGTAAATAAAGGTAAGTGACAGGTGGGGCTGGGGAAGACCCAGCTGTCATGGTACACGTGGGTACCAATGACATAGGCAGAGGAAGATGGAGAGTCCTAAACGATTTCAGGGACTTAGGCCCTAAGTTGAGGTTGTTGGACCTCCAAGGTAGTATTTTCAGAAATACTACCTGTACCTTGAGCCCCACCAGAGTGGCAGTGGGAGATTAGGGAAGTTAACAAGTGGCTGAGGAGCTGGTGTAGTAAGTAGGGTTTCGGGTTCCTGGAGAACTGGGCCGACTTCTCAGTCGGCCACCAGCTCTTTGGTAGGGACGGATTGCACCTAAATGGGGAGGGTGCAGCCGTACTGGGTGAGAGGATGGCCATAAAGTTAAAGGGGCTTTTAAACTAGGTGATGGGGGGGAGGGTACAGATGTAGAATTAGCCAGTGGAAAGCAAGATTCAGAGGGCAGAAATGGGGGCATTAGCGGTAGGGTGTTCGGAGCTCCTAAACCCAGGGTGGGTATGGAGGAAAATCAAGAGAGCAGCCTAAAAACATCAAGTCAGAATGTGCAGTGATCGTTCATGCCTGAAGTACACACTGAAAGTTATGTTTTCAGGTGAGAAGGCTTACTATAATTTAACTCTTTTTAACTTCTGTGCATTTGTTTGCTTGGCAAGCCATACATTATGCAATTTTCTTTCCTTCAACCATGGTTGAAGGACATAAAATCGCTTGCTTCCCCATCAACACAGTCAATGATGATGGGGGCATCCCTCCTGCTACACTATTGTGTTCTGACAAGGGGAGTTTCCCTGCCATCAGATTACAATGATCACTGCTGGCAACTATAGCAGCTGGGCTGTCTGAATTTCAGTCCGTCTTTGGCCGACTTTAGATACACCTCCTTCATGTTATCTTTTGTTCTTGTTGCCTATAATTCAAAATAAGTTTTTGGGACCCTGATGTAAGGAGGCCCCTAAAGCAAAGGGGGTTTTCTGGAGACCTTAGGCAACAAGGGAAACTCTGGGCACTCTCCTTTAAGGGACTGACTCTATGGAAATGTATGTAAAGGGAGGGGGTTCTGTGGGCACTGACAAAAGGGGGGTGGCTCTAGGGATACTGATAATAGAGAGGTGACTCTAGGGACCCAGATGTAAATTGGTTGGTTATGGGGACCCTAATGTAAGGCTGAGGAACCCCAGGGACCCTGACGTAAGGGGGAAGACTACAGGGACCCTGATGTTAGGGGGTAACTCTAGGGACCCTGATGTTAGGAGGGTGACTCTAGGGACCCTGATGTAAGGGGGGGCTGGGAACACTGAGGAAAGGTTGGGGAACCCCAGGGACCCTGATGTAAGGGGGATGACTCTAGGGACTCTGATGTTGGGGGGGGGGATTCTGGGGACCATGATATAAAGGGGAGGACTGATGTAGAGAGGGATTTTGAGGGGGGATTCTGATAGGGATTCTTAAGGTAGGGGGAAAATCTGAACATGTGGGCTCGTCCTGATGCTGTATTATGTTGTATATTACATAGTCCTGACCAAAGTGTTCATTGTCCCAACGGTTGCTAGTTTTAATGAAGCTCTTCTTTATGGTCGTCTCAGACAGACAAAGTGGTCACTTTTTGTGTGCAGAGAAACATATGTGATGGAAGCGTTTACATTTTTTTAAAATTATTCTTCTTTCTGAGGTATATGTGCATCTGTAAAACTGTTTACAGATTTTAAGAGTATTTTGGACCCTGGTTTATCTGTGCAGAGTTTATAGTGACTAGGCACAGATTCTGTTTAATCATTCCCCTTTAAGCTCCTCCCACTGTTAGAATCTCTCCTCTACGTCACTGACCTCTGCCCTCTGCCCTGTTGACCCTGTACACTGCCCCACAAACTTATGAATCTATCCTCTGCCCTGCTGACCTCCCATCCTCTACCCCCCTGACCTTTTCTACTGCAGCCCTACATTGGTCAGGCCAGAATAACTGGTTGCTATAGCTGTGAAGGTCAGCATTAGTTCACCGTTTTCTCGCACTTTGAACAGCTTAAGTTAAGGTTAAACTTATGATTGACCAGAACCTGAAGCTCATCCCTACTGACTGCTATGCTCAGCAGATTTAGAGATTTCACTACTGTGCTGGACATCTAGCAGCAGAAAAAAGTACTGCAGGGGAAATCTCTGGATAGAAGGTGAATATTACAGCAGAAGCTGATTTTGTTTCTTGTTTTTTTTTTTTATATTTTAATGGGCTATTAAATTGCATTTTGTTATTTTTGGCTCAAGTTCTGCTGTATTCTAACCTGTCTTATTCTGCAACTTGTACGTCAAAGCATTGGTGCGGAATCCTACCAGTCCTGCCCCTAGATCTAAACCATATCCAGCAATCGCAGTCCACGACAACATACCTCTACACATTATTCCCAAAAGTTATTTTTTTGCCGAGGGTATGCTTGTCTAAAGGATAAGTTCAGCTTTCATAACATGTTACACCTATATTTAGGGTGTAACATGTAACAAGTTATGAAAGGACCAGCTCTGCTCCCCCCTGATCCCCCTCTTTGACAGCTAGCTGGTCGCTGGTGCAATGCTTTACAGGCTACCACAACAAAAAAAAAATAAATGCCCTTTTTTTTACCTGCAAAAAATGTGCATTTATTATTTTTTGTAAAAAGGTGAACCTATCCTTTAAATAACAGTTTCAGATGTTTCAGTACTGAAATTACACCGGAGTCATGGATGCATTCTGTTAAAATGTGTATTTGTAAAATACATATTTTTTATAAATAGAAAAAAAAATTGCTCAAAAATTATGTTTTTTTTTTTTTTTTTTTATTTACCTGGAAATTATTTCTGCGGCTAGGTTTGTTTCAATTTTTTTCATAAATGTTTATCACTCTGTTTAAAAACTTTCTGTATTTTTTTTCTATGTAATTTTATTTTGGAAACTATACCATATACAGCTTGCTCCTTGTGGTAAACGTCTTTTTTTCTATGGTGGTGTGATTGCATATCTTGTTCTGTCTTTTTTTCTCCAGAAACACATGTTACCTGAAGTACTCTGGGAAAGGAACGCCAACAAAAGTAAGACATCTGGCCAATGTCATAACCGGCTTCTCATTAAAGTCCTGTGGAAAATCTTCAATAGGTAAATGTCACATTTTATGGACAAACATGTCATTAAATGGTGGTAACTATGGGGGTGGAAGCATGCAGGAACAATTAACCTGACATATATTCATTAATGAATAGGAAACAGTGTATGGTTTCCAAGGAGATGTCAATTCCTTATTGATGATCAACATGTACCTTGTAAGTGTCTTATGACCTTGATCACTACCTGTGACCCAAGTTATTGCTGATAACAATATTTATAAGCAATAACTAAATCCATTTATCATGTCATAGGTTACTGTATGTCATTATTTGAGACAATGGTTAATCCATTAATAAAGAATAAAATGGCTTCTAGTGAGGTCTCATCTTTGTGAATGACCAATGTGTACAGTATGATGGGAATTGCAGAATTTGTTCTGAATACTTGTGACCTATGATACAAAAGAAGTCTAAAATAATTTCTGCATTTTTATGTTAGTTGGAACACACAGATGAGATATTAAACAATGTGGATGTAATCAACTCTAAATGATCGTCAGTAAAATAAATAAATCAATAAATAATATAAAATCAATCCACTGTAATGTCAACTGCAAAGTGTTACATATAGTAAACTATATGAATCATTCTGTATACTGACAACTGTAATGCCTGGACACCGTCTTAAAATGGCCTGTGGACAGGTGAATGTAAACGGATTTGTATCAGTTTACACTTGCCTACCTCCAGATCTGATTGGGTGCAGTAAAAAAACACCTAAAATGGACTGCTTCCTTCTGTTTTGGCAGACTGTATTGGAGGTAGCCACCAAAGTCCATTTACACCTAGCCCCTCATTGAGCTCAATGGGGTCTGCAGTGCCCACTCCGCATAAATTGAGTGGGCATGGATGTGATATCTGTCCCTCTCAGCTCCGATCAGCAGGGGATCTGCTTGTAGATCCCCTGCGGATTGGAGCAGGCTCTACCCTGTGTCAAAGGGGCTTAAGGCTGCGTTCACACTTAAATCAGATGCGGCTCACAGTTGGGGTCCGGGGCGTCCCTGTTCTCCGTTTCAGGGAGGAACCAGGCCCAAATTTTTGGCTGTTTTCAGACCTGAAACGGAGCCAAAGACACACAGGGCCCCTGTGCAATCAGTTCCGCGGCTGCCACAGGGATGTGTGAACCGGCTCTATTGAGAGCTGGGCACAC
This sequence comes from Pelophylax lessonae, assembly GCF_965119305.1. Classification (NCBI taxonomy): domain Eukaryota; kingdom Metazoa; phylum Chordata; class Amphibia; order Anura; family Ranidae; genus Pelophylax; species Pelophylax lessonae. The sequence continues at coordinate 721,495,471 of NC_138768.1, forward strand.
CCTCCTGTCATGCGAATTGAATGCGGGGAAACCCTCATCCAATTTGCACTGGTGTGAAACCAGTCTAAGGGTTCTTTCTCACAGATGTCATCAGTTCAGTCACATTTTTAATAAGAAAAAAGGGTCCTTTCACACGGGCTTTCCGATCAGGTCCAGATTTTTCAGGCGGACCCGATCGGACTCTCTATTCACCCCTATGGAGCAGCAGATGAAAGCGGTGTCATGTCTGCTGACACCCCCCCTATCTGATCCTGTCTGCCAAATCCAGACGGATGGTGAACCTATTTTCCATTCGTCTGGAGGATAGGATGGGATGGGATCAGATGAAAATGGACAGGCGGTTAGTTTTCATCTGATCTCCCCATAGAGAAGAGCAGGACTCTGACAGGTTTGTCTCTGCACAGAAAGCGGAGATGGACCGATTAATCCCCCACTGAGCAAAGCAGAGTCCGCTCGTGTGAAAGGACCCTAATGAATACAGATTCAGTTTTCATCAGTTTGCACTTTAGTTCAGTCCTGTTCGGTTTACACTTAAGTTCAGTTATTTTTAGTTCAGTTTTTAAGTTCATTTTTGCATCCTTTTTTTCATAGGTGACAAAAATGTAAACAAAAAGGTTTCTTGTCTAAAAATGGACACAAATGAAACATATGTAAAGGGACGACACTTGTTTTCATATGTTCAGTTTAAATAGAAAAGGATGCAGCCTTGTTCCATTTAAAAAAAAACCAGACCTGAACTGACACGGATATAAGCGGTTGTAAAAACAGATGATCATTCATTTACATTTGCCCACCAATATACATACCTTGTGGTTCAGTCTGCATCCATCTGAAAAACTGACACGTGGATCCAGACTGAACACTCATGCGAAAGGGCCCTTAACACTTCTCACTGTCTTGGCCCTGAGCCACCTTATATGCCTTAATTAAGCTGTTATGTACTGGTCTGATCACTAGCAAACAGCAGGTAGCTGGTCCTGCTGTTCTAAAGCCAGTGATTAGTTCATTACTGTTATCTAGTTATCTGTTTAAAGTGCGTGGATTGGGATAGTTCATGGTTATGTTGGAGAATCGAGTTGGGGCTAGCCTAGAGTGTCTCAAGTGGCTTTAGGGTGTCTTTGGAGTGTGCAAAATGTAATTATCTGTGAGCTTTACTAAAGTAACAATGAAAGAAAACAATCAATGTATTGAAATGTAATTCAATTTGTTGGGATGTAATAATTGCCTGCCTTCATCACTACAGTGGTAAAGCTAGTTACACACTAGTAGTATTTCATTAGAAAATGTTCAATTCAAGAACATTTTTTCAGTTTTCTGATCATCATTAGTGGGGTCAAAATGATGATGATTTTTGTCTGCAGTGAAGAGAAAATTTGAATGAGACCTGGAACATTTTTCTTCAATAGTAACAATAGTAGTTAGTGATTTTCGTTCAGGAAAGTCCATTCACTTCAAAATCGAATGATAACATCAATCATTTTTTAAGTACTTAGGAATGACATTTGTGACATCATCAAATGTACTGATGAGAATTTTCATAGGAATATTAGTTCGAAAATCTACTGTGTATGGCCAGCTTTACTGTACCTTGGCTAGTAAGGGTCTCAAAAATATGAATGCGATAGGGGTTGTCCAATAAACAAGCTGTAAGATGAGAAATGGCACAGAAAGCTGAAACTATGAGTGAGCAAGGTAATATGCCTTTCTGTGGCGTACTTAGCTCATTTAACGCCTGGGGTGGATTGTTTGTTAACACTGCTGGCCTCCAACACATTAAAATGGCACAGTTATGGCCAAGGAAAACATGTAAGCAGTGAATATTTTCTTTATCTGAATGTTGTATATAATAATATTGGTAAAACTATTTTGAAAACCTGGGAATAGTAACAGCATGTTGAATAAAAAAAAAAGTTTTAGGAATTAATATCACTGCATGCAGTGCACCGTGATGTGTCATGGGGACAATGGCAACATGCTTTTAAAGAGATGTCACTGCTCCAAGCCTGCATAAAAATCTATCACCTCTGGAACTCCAGGTGCCGACCAAACGGCGCCCAGCCATGTTCCACAAACTCAGTGGGAAGACAGGAAGTCACACATCAATGATGTAAGATCACATCCAACTTAATTAAAGCTGGACGAAGCAAATTTATGCCACCTCTAGAACTTCCCCTCTTCAAAGTTTCCCCCAATACAGGCTTTATCAGGGAAATTATGTGGCTCTAGGTGAGGCTGCAGAGTGCGTTGTCTGGCTTAGTAAATTTAGATGTGATGCAACATCGACAGAGTGCAGGTTCTTGCTTTCCTGACATGTTTTGATAGTGAGAGGTTTTCAAGGGATAACATTTTAGTAATTTGGTCCTCAAAGTGCTCAAAGTGGATACTGCAAATCAAATAATAAGGTGTACAGCTGTTTTAAAAACCCAATATAAATCCAGACAGGTGACAACTCTACATCCCAGCTACACCAAAGTATGAACATACACATCCTTCTATACCACAAAGTAACAACACAACCCCTGGCAATACGGAAGACTGACAATACATATCTAGCCAAAACCAGAGACTGCCAATAAATATCTTGATGCTAGCACAGACTGACAATACCCATTTAGCCTATATCAGAGACTGATAATATGCATCCTACTGATACCAGAGGCTGACAGTACACATTCAGCCTATAGCAAAGATTTACATTGAGCATTCCATTGGTACCATAGACTAATAAATCTAACAGAAGCTTATTGGTCACAAGTGAGGGGGAGGCAGTACTGTCTGCCACTTTAATAAACAGTGACACCTTCTAACTACTCTTTTTGGCCTGCATTCGACTTACTGTTATACAGCAGACTTACCCCTGGCTAGCATCGCCTAATTGAAGTGCTTCCCAAAAGTGACTCTGTATAGTTCAAGGTGTCAGAACTATGCAGAGACACCATTAGAAACCAAATCAATCAGCCTGGTGGTTTGGAAGATCAGTGGCGACCAAAGCACCTTGCCTTCATAGACAGTACACAGGGTGGACAGCTCCTCCCAGGTATGACTCTGGTATGAAATGTTCGTGTGTACTGTAAATCAAAATATCGGCTGGAAAGTATTGCAAATCATTTTGGTAGCTAGGTAAGAGAACATACATTATACAGTATGTATTTAAACATACCTCCCAACTTTTTAGGATGGGAAAGAGGGACACCTATTAGCAAAAGTATGTAGGCATAGGGCACACACCCTGCCCCGCCCCCTTAAAGGAGAATAATACAAAAAAAAATTGGTAAACCCAAAAAATCTTTTTACCACTACTATTCCTTTGTACTGGCTTCTTAAATTTATGAACACAATTTAGAAATTGGGTGAAAGGTTAACCGCTGGGAAACACATTTTAAAAGATAAAAAGTACATTTTATATACAATTCTATAGTACAGACCAAAATGAGGGACAAATGAGGAGGAAAGAGGGGCAGAGGGACTTTATTCCAAATCAGGGACAGTCCCATGGAATTAGAGACATGTGGGAGCTATGATTTAAACAATTTATTTATCAGTTTGCTTGGAGTTCAGATTTTAATGCAGTGAAATCCTATGTGGAACACAACATCAGATCTATAATACTAAAGTGTGTTTAGGCTTTGATTAATGCTGCTTTCACACATCTTTTTTTTTTTGTTTGTTAGATTGCCAAAGAGATCTGTTTCAGACATTGGAATTTTCTGGAGACACTCTCACAAGTGTGCTTGCCCCTGATGTAAACATGTGCCAGAAGATTTGTACATTCTATCCAAACTGTTTATTTTTTACATATCTAACAAAAGACTGTCAAGAACCAATGAACAGGTTGGTAATGATGAAAGATAAGACATCCATTACTTATTATGACAGTTTTATTTTAGCTGAGTTAAATGTCAATATAAGCTCTACTGAAAGTAGTATTCAACCCAACAACTAAAATATAATATATTACAGCTTACCAGTCCTTAAAAATGGGGATCATATTCATTTTTTTTAATTAATTTTTTTTTCTATATTTTTATCCTGTAAACCAAAAAACACCACATTATCTTAGGGATGAAGGAGAAACTGAACTATCCTTGGAGAGGCCAGTTTGAGCGACAGGATAGTGTTAGATGCAGTAGCAGATTTAGATGAACTTGGCTAACTAATTAAAGTGAACTCTTGCCAACAGCTTTTTAGCATGTAGCACCCTCCTTGCGTATGATGCTTGGTAAGTTTAGTTTTCATCTCCTTCTGTAATAAAGGGAGCAGTGATTGTTTGGTCTGGCCTTTTCAGGGTTTCATAGGCTGGGAGTTTTGATTGCTTCCCCCTGCCTCTAGAAGACATTTCAAGAGCTTAGGGAGAGAGCTGGAGTGAATGGACTGTTGCTTGGATGGCTGGTGGCCTCTATACTGTTTGGGGAAGAACCAATAAAAAAAGTGGCTCCTGCAGGGGTAGAGCTACAAACAGCAACAGTATTTTCTTTTGGGATAGAGGTTTTACATAAATTAATAAAAGCTGGCCATTGTAAGCCCCTGTCATTGGTAAATGTTTTTTTAACCCTCTGATTGCCATGTTTGCTGGATAGCTTGTGCTGTTAAAGGAAGTTGAAAAATAGCTAATGAAAACTAATGTAGCAACCACATTTAGGGATTCGTAGGGTTTAATACAATATATTTTTTTTGTTTTTGTTTAATACCACTTTGTATTTGTGTAGCAGGTTTTCCAGGCATTGGGCCTGATGTGGGTCTGCCATTGTTATTGGTTACACCTTCAGCCCATTTAAGCTGAATACCCAAGTGTGAGATTGGAGACAATGACCCTTCCAGCATCTTTGGTTTGTTTTGTTTCTTTGATAATGGGGATAGGAGAAGGGAATGAGTGGGATACTCCTCTGGCTCAACTAGGTACAACTGGGACACTTTGCAGAAAAATGCCTTTTAGCTCTGTCTTGACGCCAGCTGAATGCTGACCAACACTTGCTGGCGCTTGAAAAATACTGACTTGCTGAACTTGTGCTTAAACTTGACCTTTAACACTCTGGTTAGCTCGAAAGTCCTGGACTAGACTGAGACTTGACTCTTGACACTCTGGTTAGCTCAAAAGTCCTGTAAACAGCTCCCTCCAGCCCTTCACTGACTGAGGTAGCTCTTTGTAACTGCTTGAGCTGCTGCAACTCTCAACACTGTACACTGCACAATGTACACTTTAACTCTTCAGGGCCCAACCGCTGGCGCCCCTTTACACTTCAGGGTCCTCTCACTAGGCACCCCTTCTACACTTTAGGGTCCTCTCACTAGGCACCCCTCTACCGTTAGCGGGCTCCTGGATCCCTTGGACCTTCACCGGAGTGGTCCTCTCTGTTAGGCAGACCCCCAGGGGCAGTTTACAGTACTCACGAACTGGGAATGCTTTCCTGAAACTGGACCCCCTCTGCTCCGCTGGTCCTCGGCACACCGGATCCTCTCTGCAGCTCAGCTCACTGCGTCCCCTCAGACAAGCCGCCCGGGACACCCGATCCTGCTGACAGGAGGAGAGACAGCCGTACTCTCCCTCCTGGGACTCTGCTTCCCGCCAAAGATGCTGCGCCATGCGCTCCCCCCGAACTCATACCCACTCCCAGAATCCTGTGCGGCAGAATCTACCTTTCTGGGGTAGATACAGGCCTGAATGTGCCACTGATTTGGTTTCCTCCACTGCCCAATGAGAACCCTTCTCATGGAGCTAGTGGGGAGACTCCCCAGTCTCAACAGCAACACCTGGGAGACATGACAGCCCAGCTGCAAATCATGGCCCTGCTGTTAGGCAGCCAAGGCCCACTACACCTTGCCTAGCACCTACCTTGTAGGATGCTACATTTGTCTTGACATGGAAACGCAGAACTCAAAAGCATGATTTTACTACAGTTCCAGAAACATTATTTAATTAATATTGTAACAATAGTTGTACCAACCAAATTTTGGAATTAGGAATTTTTTGGGGTTTGAACTAATATTCTGCTTAGTTAGAGCTATTACTGGTAACTTGAATTTAAGGAGCATTGTTGTAATTCTCACTCTTGCTTCACTACCTAGCAAATCACTGAGTGTTCTCTGACACGAGTACTAGTACACCTGGGAATGACATTGGGGAGTGTGCCTGGCTGGGCAGAGCTATAACATGGGACATAGAGAGAGACTGGTATACTACCTTTCTATACTTTTCTACACCTTGTTAATTTAGGTTTGACAGAAGCGAAATGCTGTGGAACCTAGTATACAGGGAGGTTTGTTCTATGACCGTGGTGCTCCCAAATAGAGTAAAAGGAAGATGGCTTAATAACTATGTGCTGGTATTCTGTGCCTGAATGATTGCTACAGAAGTGTTGTGTAACTCAACATATGCTAAAGAGTTCTGTTAGTATGTCAATGTGATATTTAATGTCATGGCCATCTTTGCAAGCTGCATTAAGAGTGGAAAATATATTTTTTGTGTGAACATTTCTTTCTTACTGAATTTAAAGTCTCAAGGCCAGAGATATTGTGAATGAGCCTATGGCCAGGAGCTGGGAACAATGTGGTGAAAGCTTCTATCTATCAGTAGTTAGTCATTATCCTTTGCAAGAAGAATAGCGGAATCTAGCAACAGACTTTTTACCATCCTCGGTGCTCAGAATGGTGTGCTGGCATGGAGGAGGAGGGAGTTTACGTATCAACTACCTGCTGCCTTGTAGGAACAAGCAGGAGGTTATCCCCTCCCTTGTGACCTTGTTTTGGAGGACCCCTAGCCAGTCCACTGATGTTCAGGTAAGTGAAAAATGTAAAAATAAAGCACAAAACATGATTTTACTGTACTATTAAACTGACATTTTCTACCTCAGTTTCCAGCTAGATTCCAATCTAGCATTGACAGATAAGAAAGGAGAAAAATATTCCCGCTTCCTCACTACTCAAACACTTGCTTAAGCAATGTAGGATTTTCCATATTGGGTACAGTTTTACAAGCTCAGGGGACTTTTGTGTTGGAGTTCGCTCTGATGCCATTGCCAATATCTGGACTTTGTCCAAACATAGGCAGTGATGTCACAGGGAACTCCATCCTAGAGTTACTTGTGCACATAAAACCATGTATAGCATGAGAAACTCAACATTGCTCAAACAGGATTTTGAGTAAAAAGGAAAGAGAGTTAAATTTCTCCTTACTTTTACCTGGAGGCTGCAGAATATTGCTAGAACCTGAAAAAGAATTTATTAGTTAAAAACAAATGATACATTATGTTTGTGCATTGTCTTTTTTACATTAACCAGTTTACTAAGGAGGGGTTAAACATCAACTTGTCCCCCATGGGAGGAAGGTAGGTGGGGCATAATACCCTCCTTCCCTTGCTGACATCCCCATAGGTCCTGGGGATGTCAAAGATCCTTGTACCTTCCAGAATTGTGAAACAATGTTTTTTTTTTAACCTCTCTCAAAGTGCCCTCCAATGCTAAAAGGTGTGTGACGTGGTGTGATGTATGCAAATTTTTATTTGTACTTTTTATTGAGTTTTAACATTAACATACATTTACTTTGTCCTCCTAGAAATCGCTGTTATTTGAGGACATCCAAAGATGGACAACCAACTGAAGCATCCTTTAAAGACAATGTTATATCAGGCTTTAGTCTCACATCCTGTAGAACTAGACCTTCAGGTATGAACCAAAAAATAATGAGTGACACTTTGCTTTTTTGCCAAAATACATTGCAGCCGATTTGCTTTAAATGGCTCTTAAGGGTTACTCTTTTAAACCATCCCCGGACCTGATGTAGTGCCAGAATGCTCCACTGTAAATTTTTCAATCATCCCTAATTTTACTTAATACTCTTCTAAAGCTACTATGCTAAAAAAAAAAAAAAAATACGCTTCAGTTTCCCCCCATGAAAATCTACTAGACCCTTATCTGAGGATGCAGCCTGGCTAACCAGGATATGAGGGGAGACAAACATGCACCCCCATTTCTCCTGAATCATACAAGGCCACATGTCTTTAGGGCACACACCTAGCAATGCACCTTGTCTCTATGTTGATGAGGAGACAAGGGCCTATTCTGCAAAACCCTGGCCTGGTGGTTATGGGGGTTAGCGAGTGGGGGGCTTATCAGAATTTGAAAACCTATTTTAGAAATAAGGTTGTTCACAGATACTGACCAACCATTTAAAAGAACAAGGGGGAATCCCTAATGACTTAATTGACCAAATATAGATACCCTGACCTTTTTTGACATTTAGCTGCTGGATCTTGGACCAGGTGGGTCAGTAAGTTTTTTTCTTTCTGCAAATCAGAAGGTGCTGTTCATCATAATTGTTAATGATCTGTATCACTGAACAACATGATGGACAATGGATTTACATCAAAGTCCAATAGAAAAATCAGAAAAAATAACCCTTAGCGCAACCAAAGAATAGCTGGATACTATATTGTCCCTTAGTCTGTCAGGAGAGATTCAATGAGTAGCTAGACACTTGGCCAGGCTGCAGCTCTTCTAAAGAGAATATTGGATTCCTCTTGTGTACTGGAAATAAAAAAAAGAAGAAGAAGGTGTGGCCATATAAGTGTAATAATTTATTGGGTATTAAGATCAAAAAAATGGATGCACTTACAAGATGAGCGGGGTGGCAAAGGCACATCATATATCACAGCTTTCTGACTCCCAAAGCATGGAGGAGGTCCAGTGGAGGCAAAGTAGAGTCTGTGGCTCTCGCGGATGATGAGATGTCCAGGTGTCCTGCTAGGGGTAAGAAGGAATAAAAAGAAGCTCCCTTTCGTGGTTCCGTGGGGTGGATAAAGCAAGTGGGGGCTGCTTTATCCACCCCACAACCTTTGCCCAGTGGTTGTGGAAGCCTGCAGATGTGAGGTTTATCTAAATTTGGAAACTGCTTTAAAAATAATGGGAGGGCCAAAAACCACCACTCCCATGTGAATGGGTAAGGGGTACAAAAATAGATTTAAAAAAAGTCTTGCGATGTAAATCCATCTTCTGTATTAGAAATGAGTAAAGAAGAAGAATGCTTCTAAGTGTCTACATTTTTAATGGGTATTAAAGTCAAATAAAATAGATGCAAAGGCACATCATATATCACAGCTGTCTGACTCCCAAGGCATGGTGGAGGTCCAGTGGAGACAGAGTAGAGTCTGTGGCTCTTGTGGATGATTCTATGTCCAGGTGTCCCGTTAGGGGTAAGAAGGAATAAAGAGGCTCCCATCGGTGGTTCAGTGGGGTGGGTGAAGTGGGGGCCCGAAACCAATTAGTCGATATAAGCCCTGCACATCCTCCCGCCCACCCTATAGTTTGACAAAGGAGTATAGAAGCTCCCACCAATTGACATCATTTCTGCCCCGACGTTCTTGTGGCTCCAGCCGAGCTTTAGCTTGCGTTCCAAATCTCCCGGATATTAGACTTTACAACTTGGCCTGCCTACTCAGAATAACCCTGGACTGGATATCCAAAGCCTCACACTACTCCAATTATGAACTGGAATCGCAGATGTCTTGCCCTTTCTCTCTGGCAGCGCTACTACATACCAAGTGGAAAACCATGCCTCCACAGCTCCAACACAATATTCTGCTCAGGACACAGTCAATACTGGGTAACCCGAACTTTACTCCTGGCCTGAGCTCTAGGGTGTTCAGCTTATGGCAACAGAATGGCCTGTTATTTTTCAGGGACCTTTGCCACCCTGACTCTGGCCAACCACGACCAACCCAGGTCATCTTGGATCAATTCAACCTTCCGGGATCCCACACATTCTCTTTGCTCCAATGCTACAGTTTTCTTCGGTCCATTTGTCAGGATTCCACTCTGCGTTTTCAAGACCCTCTACTGGACCCCCTGCTGGCCACTGGGAAATATAGTATTTCTGACATATACAAACCATTTCTACACCTAACCTCCTCTCACCTAGCATCCGCATTGGCAGCCAACTGGGCTAAGGACTTCCCGATTGAGGACATTGTGACTAAAATCTTCCAAGGTTATAACAGAACACTACGACTAACACCCAATGAGGCTTGGAGAGAAATTCAACTAAAGATTCTTCATCTGGCCTATATCCCTTTCCTCTCCAGCAAAGACGACCCAAAAGTTGGTATGTGTCTTCTATGCTCCTCAAATAGACCTACACTGCAACATAGATTTTGGTCTTGTTCCTTTATATCCACATTTTGGGACCAAGTGTTATCCTTTATCAAAGGGATCACACATCTCCAGCTCCAGAAAGAGCCACTTCTGCTCATCTTTGGCTATTGGGACAAGCAGCTGCAGATCTGGACCAACCGACAGCACCCTCATCCTCGCACCTGGATTCTCACCTGTTTACTAGTAGCTCAAAGAGCCATTCTTGCAAACTGGAGATCCCAGATATGTCCCTCCGTCACCCAGGTGAAACGAGAACTTCACAGCCTTTTGACCAAAGACCAACTCAACACGGATTTCAACCACAAGTCATCTTCTGACCGCTACTTTGCTAAATGGCAGGACTTTCTGGATTCGCTACCCAGGGATCCAGCCCCAACTCTACATGATGGAACCTTCTCTTACTCATTCCCTGGTTAGGAGTCAAGTACTGTAGTACATAGACTCATACCCCCCCCCCTCCCATCCTTTCATACTCTTATCCCCTTTACTCTCCTTTTCTTTCTTTTGTTTGGCCCAACACAACGGGCTGTTGTCATAGATCCATCCAACTAGGATACTAGTATGGTTTCATGTGCCTTTTCATCATTTGTACATTCATACTCTGCTAGTTCACCTATCTTTGCAAAAATGTTGTTCTTTCTTAGTGCATCCTTTATGTACTGTTATATTTTCTAATAAAGTTTATTGAAAAAAAAAAACATGTAGGCAGGCCATGAGGGACAGCCTCACCAAACGTTTTGAGAAGCATGAAGAGAATAAAAATGTTGTGCTTACATGTCTTTTGGATCCTCGATACAAGAATCATGCTTTCTCTTCTGATGACGTATTGGCCAAGGAAAAACAATGGCTAACAGAAGATATTCCACAGGAGGTGCAGTAGTTTCCTGCCGAAAAGACAAGTCAGGAAGAGCAGGTTTCTAATCTGGAAGAGCAGGATGCTGCAAAAAGAGAAAAATGTCCAAAAAGACAACGGACAGAAGAGAAACTTCATGGTGGTCGAATAGATGCCATGTTCAGTGTTTTATTGGGGCCTCATGCAGAGGATTCTTCTGAATCTGAAATAATGACCCTGGATGATGAACTTCATCTCTATTTGAAGGAACCAGTAACTGACAGAAGAGTGGTGATCCTCTTCAGTGGTGGAAAGAAAATAAGGCATGCTAAAAAGGACTTGCTTCTCATGCTAGAAGATATATATCTGAGGTCTTCCATACCCTTTAATAATTTAGTCTCTCTTATCTCCACACACTCTGATTTGGTGCTAAAACAAAACTGCATATTAAAGAGGTGGTGTTATTGTTTTGGGGTAAGATTCATTCTCACTCTCTCTTTCTCTCTTAATAAATCTATGATCTTCCAAAACACTCAGAACCTTTTCCATCATTGACTTACCCAGTTGTACTCTCTTCTAGATTGTATGATGCATGAATGTCCCCCCCAGAGCATACATATGTCAACATATAAATCCCATTTGCCATGTTGTTTCACAACCAATGAGTGCAGTCAAGTCTGCCTGCATGTCTGAAATACTGTATCTTTATCCCACTACATGGCTTTGTATGATCTGTAAACACAAAACAGGTTATTTTAATCCCAAACTCTTTATAGTTTACAAGCAGACTACAAAGTAACAGTTCCTTGGTTTTACTGCATTTTGACTTTTAATATTTTTCTCTTTCTAGTTTGCCCATTGCCAATCATTTCCAATGCAGATTTTGCCGGCACTGACCTGCATGTAGAAGTGGTCAATGGAGAAAAAGATTGTCAGCAACGCTGCACCAACAACATACGTTGTCAGTTCTTTACCTATAGACCCGTTCAGTCAGAGTGCAGCCAAAATAAGTAAGAAGTCATTTTTATATTAAAGCAGAATTCCCAGCAGATAATAAAGACACACATTGTTTAAGCTAGGTATTATTAAAATGAAAGTTGATAATGAAGTTACTGCATTTGACTTGGTTTCAGCCAGTATCAGTCTCATTCTATCCTCATAGAGAAGCACTCAGATGTGGAGAGAGAGGTGCATGCATAACTAGGAAGGATCCAAACAAATGTGTTTGATCAAAAGGAACAAACTGATAGAAGAATAAAACAGAATAAGCAGACAGAGGACCTCATTAGTCTATTGCTGCTTTTTTACAGTCCAGTTAGCAGGGGGGGGGGGGGGCTAATGGACAGGAAAACAAATCCTTTAACAGGCAAAATAGCCCTCATATAAAGTATGTACTTTATTTCATCAGTGTATTCAGGTGTTTTCTGGGAGTTCGGCTTCAAGTCAACAAATAGCCCTCATTCAGAGTGCCTAAATAAGTAACTGTTTTCCTCAGCATTAGGGTCAAGTTCTTCTCTTTATTTTCCTAGCGCTGGAAGTAGATAAGGAGGAAAATCACTTTTTTGTTTTTTTTTTGTTGTTTTTTTTTGGCATTTAGGACCCTTGTACATACTGGCAATTTAATAAATGTTATGTTCATATATGAATTAAGTCTTCATAGTGTCTATGAATCTTTTTTCCCCAAGATGCAAATGCTATTTAAAGATGTCTTCTAATGGGCTACCAACAGCAATCGAACATGGAAAAGGAGGGATTTCAGGATTCTCAATGAGATTATGCAAGAGCAGAACAGTTGGAGGTAAATTGAATACATTTCATGGGAAGGTATGAATGGATGGGGAGGGCTTGGTAATAACTGTTATTAAGGATTATACTGTATGTAGCAGGGCTGACTAAAGCCTCTTACAGGTTAAATAAGTCAGCCTTAGATGCATTACTAACTAGTGTTAATGGAAGAATTTGAAGCCTAAAAGTTTTTGTGATCTATGTGAACTATTCAGCCCTTATTAGCACATGGTGTAATAATTATAGAAAACCAGTCATGAAGTAATTATAGAAACAGCCATTGCTGAGTTGTTTTTAAAGGTCTCAAAACATCACTACCAAGTGAGTCCCCAACATGGAACAATCATTCAACTAGTAAAGTCTGAAAAGTCTGCCTTTGTTGTCCTCTGTCTCTGTGCTTGATTCCAGTGACTAAAGTAGCCCATAGATGATACAGTTTTTTTCAATCAACCAGCAGGTTGAAAACAAAAAACAGACCTGATTCCCCCATCCAAGCGCTCGATAGGGGAATCCTCCCCACTGAGCTACTGTTTTTGACAGTGTGGAGAACTCCACCATCAGAATACACTGATCAGCATTGCAGGCCATATGAAACTAAATTTAGCCGGTCTCTGTGGAAACAACAATATTTTAATCAATGTATGGCTGGCTTTACTCACTACTAGAGTTGAGCAGACACCTGGATGTCCGTGTTCGGCGGGTTCGGCCGAACTTGAAAAAAAAGTCCAGGTCCGTGTCCCGGACTTTTTCTGAACTTTACCCGCACACCGAACCCCATTGAAATCAATGGGGACCCAAACTTTCAGGCACTAAAATGGCTCTAAAAAACCAATGGAAAGGGCTAGAGTGCTGCAAATGGCAGCAAAATGTAGTTAAGAGCATTACAAGTGCTCTGCAAACAAATGTGGATAGGGAAATAACTTAAAACAACAAAAAAAACAGAAAAATAAAGCAATTTTCTTCATCTGTGAAGGATGAGGCCCATATGGAGTAGGAGGGAGGTTGAGGTGGCGGTGGATGTGACGGTGTAGGTGGAAGCGGCGGTGGAGGGGGACGAGGTAGCCAACACTGCTTTTTTTTAGTCATTTTAAATTAGGGTACACCCCAAAAGAGTGAGAGAGATCAAAAATATAACAATGGCTGGGTAAGGTCGGTTTTCATCTCTATTCTGCACAAGGTACGGAAAAGTCCTGTGGGATCCATGCCTGGTTAATTTTAATGAACGTGAGCTTGTCCACATTGTCTCTGGACAGGCGGCTGCGCTTGTCTGTGATAACGCCCCTAGCCGTGCTAAATACACGTTCAGATAATACACTGGCTGCAGGGCACGCCAGCACCTCCAAGGCGTAAAGGGCAAGCTCAGGCCATGAGCCCAATTTGGAGACCCAGAAGTTGAAGGGGGCAGACCCGTCATTCACTACATGTAGGCGTGTGCACACATACTGCTTCACCATGTTGGTGAAATGCTGCCTCCTGCTAAGACGTTCCATATGAGCTGCTGGTGCTGCTGTTTGTTGTGGCGTGCTGACAAAGCTTTTCCACATTTCAGCCATGCTAACCCTGCCTTCTGAGGTGCTGGCGGTGCCCTGGTTGCGTTGGCGACCTCTTCCTCCTCCTCCTCTGCCTTGGCCTTGTGCTTCCAATGTGGCCCCGCTGTCAGGTGAGAATGCCAGCAGCATCGCGTCTACCAGCGTGCGCTTGTACTCCCGCATCTTGCGATCACGCTCCAGTGAGTGAATTAAGGACGGTACGTTGTCCTTGTAACGGGGATCCAGCAGCGTGGCCACCCAGTAATCAGCACAAGTTAGAATGTGGGCAACTCGGCGGTCGTTGTGGAGACACTGCAGCATGTAATCGCTCATGTGTGCCAGGCTGCCCAGAGGCAACGAAAGGCTGTCCTCTGTGGGAGGTGTATCGTCTGTGTCCTCTGTATCCCCCCAGCCACGCACCAGTAATGGCCATGAGCTGGCCTGGGTGCCACCCTGCTGTGAACATGCTTCCATCTCCTCCTCCATCTCCTCCTCCTCCTCATCCTCCAGAACTGTGCCCCTGTTGGACAATTGTGTACCTGGCGTTTGTGGGTGCAGGAACCCACCCTCGGAGCCACTTGTGAATGACTGCCCTGAAAGCCTTGGAAATGATCCCTCTTCCTCCTCCTCCTCCTCCTGTGCCACATCCTCTTCCATCATCGCCCGAATCGTTTTTTCAAGGAGGCATAGAAGTGGGATAGTTAAGCTGACAACGGCGTCATCGGCACTGGCCATGTTGGTGGAGTACTCAAAACAGCGCAACAAGGCACACAGGTCTCGCATGGAGGCCCCGTTATTGGTGGTGAAGTGGTGCTGTTCCGCAGAGCGACTCACGAGTGTGTGCTGCAGCTGAAACTACACTATGGCCTGCTGCTGCTCGCATTTGCTGCTTTCCAGCATGTGCAAAGTGGAGTTCCACCTTGTGGGCACGTCACATATGAGGCGGTGAGCGGGAAGGCCGAAGTTACGCTGCAGCGCTGACAGGCGAGCAGCAGCAGGGTGAGAACACTGAAAGTGCGCACAGACGGCCCGCACTTTCTGCAGCAGCTCTGACATATCGGGGTAATTTTTAAGGAACCTCTGCACCACCAAATTCAGCACATGCACCAGGCAAGGGATGTGCATCAAACCGGCTAGGCCCAGAGCTGCTATGAGATTTCGCCCGTTATCGCACACCACCAGGGCGGGCTTGAGGCTCGCTGGCAGCAACCACTCATCGGTCTGCTGTTCCATGCTCCTCCACAACTCCTGCGCGGTGTGTGGTTTACCCCTGGCTGTGCTGAAGTTGGTGGTGAAGGTGTTACTCTGACCGGATGAGGAGGCGGTAGAGGATGAGGAAGCGGAGTAGGAGGAGTTAGGAACAGGAGGCAAACTGAAGCGCCCTGCAATCCTCGGTGGTGGAAGGACATGCACCAAATTGCTATCCGCCTCAGGCCCATCCGCCACTGCATTTACCCAGTGTGCCGTTAGGGAGATATAACGCTGCTTACTGGTCCACGTATCGGTAGTTAGGTGGACCTTGCCACAGATGGCGTTGCGCAGTGCACACCTGATTTTTTCCCCCACTTGGTTGTGCAGGGAAGGGATGGCTTGCCTGGAAAAGTAGTGGCGGCTGGGCACAACGTACTGTGGGACAGCCACTGACATAAAGCTTTTAAAACTGTGCGTCTCCACCAGACGGAATGACAGCATTTCAAAGGCCAAGAATTTTGAAATGCTGGCATTCAGGGCCAGGGATCGTGGGTGGGTAGGGGGGTACTTCCTCTTCCTCTGAAGTTTTTGGGAGATGGAAAGCTGAACGCTTCCACGGGACATTGTGGAGATGGTTGGTGACCCAGTTGGTGGTGTTGCTGACAGATCCTCTTTTTGCGGGGTGGCAGGTGTCGGTATCACTACAGAGGTGGATGAAGAGGCCGAGACTGCAGCAGAAGAGGAAGCAGGAGGAGCCAGAGACCTTTCTTGGTTTTGAAGGTGTCTACTCCACTGCAGCTCGTGCTTTGCACTTAGATGCCTGATCATGCAGTTTGTGCTCAGGTTCAAAAGGTTTATGCCTCGCTTTAGGCTCTGATTGCACAGGGTGCAAACCACTCGTGTCCTGTCATCAGCACATTGTCTGAAGAACTTCCACACTAGAGAACTCCTTTGAGCTGGCTTTGGTGCGCTCGGTCCCTTGCTGCGTTGGGCAGTAGCAGGCGTAGTGTCTAGGGCATGGCCGCTCTGCTTCTGCACCCTTCTCCCTCTTCTGCTGTGCTAGTGGCTCTGTGCGAGTGCGACCACCGCCTCCTCCTCCAAACTACTCAGGTCACCTGCATGACCTTCATTCCATGTGGGGTCGAGGACCTCATCGTCCTCCACATCATCTTCCACCCAGTCTTCACCCCTGCTCTCCTTGTCGGTCTCCACAATTCTGAGTGCCGCAGCAGTTGGCTCCTGCGTTTCGTCATCATCAGAGACGTGCTGCGATGGTCCTTCAATGTACTCATCTTGAGAAATAAGTGGTTGGACATCGCTGCACTCAATCTCTTCCACTTCTGGGGCAGGGCTAGGTGGATGGCCCTGGGAAACCCTGCTGACAGAGTCATCAAAAAGAAGAACAGACTGCTGCATGACTTGGGGCTCAGACTGCTTGCCTGATTTGCAAGGGGGTGAGATGAAAGACGGTTGGACATCGGCTGCAGGTGCCAACTCTGACCTTTCTGCAGTAGACTGGGTGGGAGACAATGTGAAGGAACTGGAGGCACTGTCAGCAGCAAACCAATCTACTATTGCCTCTACTTGTTCTTGCCTCAACACTTGTAGAGGCGCATGATGTCCTACCAAATACTGCTGCAGGTTCTGTCGCCTACTCACACTTGAGGAAGGTGTTTCACTTGTGCGTGAAGCTGGCACAGATCGACCAAGTCCTCTCCTTGCAACAGGAGCTCTACCAGCATCACCACGACCCAGGCCACAGCCCCTATTTGATGTTCTCCTCATATTTCTGTAATTTATGATCTTGCCCTAGAAAGGTGTTTATTGAATAGCAGAACAAAACAAAAACAATATCGCACGGGTGTATCTCACAGTCAAATATGCAAACTATGCCGCAATTTATTTTTTTTTTACCCCAAAAAGGTGTAGATTGAATAGCGGAATAGAAAATATGATATAAAAAAGTGTATCACACACGTACAAACCCAGACTAGGCCCCGATTACAATTTTTTGTACCCTAAAGGCAGGATGAGGATGAGGAGTAGGAGGAGTTCAGAACAGGAAGCAAACTGAAGCACCCTGCAATCCTTGGCGGTGTAAGATGCGCCCAAAAATTTGGAAGGTGTATCTCACACGTACCGATACAGACTATGCCGCAATTTAAGTTTTTTTTACCCCAAAAGGGTGTATATTGAAAAGCGGAATAGAAAATATGATATAAAAAGGTGTATCTCACACGTACAAACCCAGACTAGGCACCAATTACAATTTTTTGTACCCTAAAGGCAGGATGAGGATGAGGAGTAGGAGGAGTTCGGAACAGGAGGAAAAACTGAAGCACCCTGCAATCCTCGGCGGTGTAAGATGCACCCAAAAAATTGGAAAGGTGTATCTCACATGTACCTATACAGACTATGCCGCAATTTAATTTTTTTTACCCCAAAAGGGTGTAGATTGAATAGCCGAATAGAAAAAAAGTATATAAAATTGGTGATTTTTCAATAGCACATTTGAACACAGCAGTGTCTTATGTTTTATGTCACGGTCAGCAGCAGGCTATGAAGGGAAAAAAATTAAAATTCCCCTTTAAATTTGCAATTTTTAAATAGCAGATTAGTACAGACTATGCCACAATTTAATTTGTTTTACTCCAAAAGGGTGTATATTGAATAGTGGAATAGAAAAATGTATATAAAATTGATGATTTTTCAATAGCACATGTGAACAGTGTCTTATGTTTTATGTCACGGTCAGCAGCAGGCTATGAGGGGAAAAAAAACTAAATTCCCCTTTAACTTTGTAATTTTTAAATAGCAGATTAGAACAGCAATCGGTAGTAAAATATAGCTGAACGCTGCACACAGACTGATAAAAATATATTTTTTTCTCCCTCCTTCTCCTCCTCAGTGGGCTCAAGTGAGGGCAAAAAGATTGTTCACTGCACCACCCCCCACACAGCAAAATCGATGTAGATCGCTAACGGACGATTGTTCTGTCCTGTGTCTCCTATCTGTCCCTGCCTAATCTCTCCAGCCTGTCCCTAAAATGCTCAAATATCTTTCCCTGCCTACACTCCGACCTGTCCCTGCATTCTTTTCGGGCACAATGTTGTTTTTCCCTGTCTGTCCCTAATCAGCAGCAGCCAGCACGTATGATGTGTGCTCTCTCCCTACAGCAGACTGACGCACCGCGCTGTGTCTCTCGAGCTTATAAAGACATGGGTCACATGCTTCAGATGGCCAATCACAGCTACTAATACATTAGTAGGCATGGCTGGGATGGCTTAAGGCACACCAGTTAAACGCTTTTTGATTGGCTGTTGAAAGCCTGCCATTAAAAGCGCGCCATTACATACAAAACAGGAAATAAAATTACCGAACACGGATTTTAAACCTGAACATACAGTAAAGTTTTCGGGTCTGTGTCCGGGTAGCAAAAATCCAATTATCCGGTACGGACCCGAATAATACAGTCCGTGTTCGCTCAACACTACTCACTACATATTGAAGGATCAGGATGACAGTCTCAGAGCTTACACAAGTACACAACTGCAGCTCTCAAAAGTACTATCCTGATTAAAAGCACTGCAAATGATTTTCCAGCTTGCTTACAGCTGTTTTTTTTTTTTTTTTTAATTTAAAGAATTCAGATACCTCTTCTCCCTTTATTTCTGTAAGAGAACATACTTTTGAGAACTTCACTAATGTCTTCATAGTGTGGTGGCTCTAGGGCTGCACATACGCTTCTAAAATCCTGCATCTCCCAAATACCCATGCCATGGACTCCAGTAGACATTTTGCATATCGCTAGTTCTAGCTATTGAGTCTCACCCCTCATCTTGCAGCTACAAGGATCTTAGTCCTCCAGCTATAGCCTCACTAATATGGCACTAGCAGAAATTTCAAAAGGGGGTTTGAGGTCCCCTTGCTATGACCACAGTAGAGCGAGTGCCCCTGGGAATTCAGGTGGTAAAACATTCCCTCTAGATAGCTAAAGAGATGTAAATAAAATTGTGGAAATCAAACTGTCAGTATCTATGCAAAAGACAAGTATCAGTTTTGGGTGGACTGGATTAAATTAGCTTGAATTCTCTTCCTTAGATCAATAAAAATATTTTATTTTAAATGCATAAAGGATAAAAGTTTAGAATTTTCCTCCATTCTCTTTTAGGATGTGGACAACCTCTTGATGTACAGGACAGAATTGTCGGTGGAAAAAGTAGTTCTGAAGAGGAATGGCCATGGCAAGTGAGCATGCAAATCAAGCTAGATGCCTCTAGCAGCAGACATGTATGCGGTGGATCTATTATCAGCAATCAATGGATAGTAACAGCTGCCCACTGTGTGCACATGTGAGTAATATTCTTTAATCTCTGTTATATATAAACTATATTCTAAACAGGCATGACATGTGGAGTAGGGATGAGCTTCGAGTCAAACATAAATTCGACTTGAACATTGGCTGTTCGCTCATTGGTCAAATGACAAACAAATGGGCTTCTTCGCGGGAACTTGTAGTTCCCGCATTATCATGGATTCTGACCTCTGATTCCAATAAATCACCTTCCTGGCCAGGGGATTCAAACCCACAACCATCTCAATTGCAAGCCTGGTACTCTACCACCTATGCCACCGTCAAGCCTGCTTAGGGTGAACACACTCTCCCTAACTTCAATCTCATCCACTGTGTATAGGGGGAGATAGAAGTTAGTAAGTTAGGCAGGGAGAGTGTGTTCAGTCTAAGCCTGCTTGATGGTGGCATAGGTGGTAGAAGACCAGGCTTGCAATTGCGAGGTTGTGGGTTTGAAACCCTTGGCCAGCGGGTGATTTATAAGTGGAATTCTATAGTTAATAATACTTTGCTGGCAGGGAGAGAGATTTTTGCTTTTTACAGTTTGTTGAGATCAGGTAGTGCAGTGTATACCACGAAGTTGTATATCAGTTTATGTCAGTATTGCTGAAAAAACTGCGTTTTTAAAATTAAAAAAAAAAAAAAATGGCGTGGGGTTCCCCCTAAAATCCATACCAGACCCTTATCTGAGCTCTGCCCCCCCACCCCAAAGCACCCTGCCCCCATGTTGACGGGGACAGGGGTCTCTTCCCGACAACCCTGGGCTGTGATTGTGGGGGTCTGCGGGGGGAGGCTTATCGGAATCTGAAAGCCTCCTTTAGCATGGAGGCCCCCAGATCCCGCCCCCGCCATGTGAATGGATATTGGGTACATCGTACCCCTACCTATTCATGAAAAAAGTGTACAAAAAAAATAAAGACAAAAGACAGTTTTGGATAAGTCCTTTATTAAAAAATAAAAATAAGAAAATAGTATCCACCCATGATCAGTCGCTCGCCTGCCCAAAAAATATATATAAAAAAAAAGAAGCGCCTGCTCCTCCGGACGTTTCCCGCACTATGAGCTGTTTTGAGTTTGACAGCTCTTTTATAGGTATCTGACGTCACGAGCCACCCCACAATGCACTGCTCAGGTGCAGTGAATAAATTACATGCCATTTGCCATTGTGCAATGTACTCGAATAACTCTTTAGAATAATTTAGAGTACATACATAGAGAATTAATAAAAAGGTTAATGTATTATTTCCACTTTGTATGCAATATTTTGGGGGCGTGGCTAGCAAGGGCATGTGAGTGGTTGCACCTTCACGAGGTTTCCTACTCTTACCCTGCACGGATTCCTTCCCTCCTGCTCTGGCCGGCAACTCTCTACTCCTGCCTGCAGCCCTGTGCCCTATGAAGCCTCAGACAGTGTCTCCTGACCCCCTGAAAAGGAAATGTGATATACTGTGCTAACCATAAAAACATATAGCAGCTAGCACACTCAACTGACATAAGTTGAAACAAGCATAAATGTATATATAAAAAACGTGCAGCGCTAAGAGAATGATATATGTAAACAATAATTCAAATAAACAACAGATGGTGAAATAAATTAAATAACTTAAGAGAGTCCCAAGTGAAGAGCGTGATAATACAATTCCAGGGTGATGCGTGTGGTCCCAATGGACATCAGATCCCAACACAGACAGGAGAAATTATAAATATGTGTGCTCTTCAGAAGGGCTGTACCCAAACGGTCATACGACAAAAGGGTCAGATGGGCTCATACAATGACATGTGGATCTCCAAACAGAAACTGCAGTCCCGGATGTCCAAGTTTGTGATCACAAGATGAATGAAGTAAGGTGAAAAACGTGCAGCGCTAAGAGAATGATATATGTAAACAATCATTCAAATAAACAACAGATGGTGAAATAAATTAAATAACTAAAGAGAGTCCCAAGTGAAGAGCGTGATAATACAATTCCAGGGTGATGCGTGTGGTCCCAATGGACATCAGATCCCAACACAGACAGGAGAAATTATAAATATGTGTGCTCATCAGAAGGGCTGGACCCAAACTGTCATACGACAAAAGGGTCAGATGGGCTCATACAATGACATGTGGATCTCCAAACAGAAACTGCAGTCCCGGATGTCCAAGTTTGCAATCACAAGATAAATGAAGTAAGGTGAAAAACTCTCATTCCCCAAGTGACATGTAAAGGATAATCCAAGACAAAGCAAACATAGTGTAACCCTCGCTTGAGAACTTTTATTAAAAAATTAGTAAAGGGATACACTTACAAACATCCAGGAACAAAGGCAGTATATACAAGATACACAGATCAGGTAGTCTTTGGCATGGTCCGAGCTATCTAAAGCAAATTCTGACGCGTTTTATCAAATGTGACTTTCTCAAAGGTAAATGCCAGCCATGCCCGCCACCATTATGTTAACTTGCAAAGGCCGGGAAGATGCCACGGCCTTGGCAGCTCCCGAATTCCAAGATGGCACCCAGCTGCCTCTGCAGCAATGGATCCCCCCTAAACTGCTGGGGAAAGACCCCCCAAAAGACATCCTTTACTATGCCCAAAAACTGTCATCCTCTGTGGCACAGGCAGCTCTGGAGGAATGTGTGTCCCCCCCCCCCAGATCCTGTGCAGTACACTGAGGCAGATATGAGTAGGGATGAAGAACTCCTGGAGGGCATGCTGATACTGGCCCCTGAACAGGAAGAGATGGGCGCTGAGGATCCTCCACAACCCTCTCTTAGTGATATTTTGCATGCCGTACATAAATGCACAGCATCAGTGGATGATTTAAAGGAACGGTTTGGTGGATTGCGTGAGGAAGTTACCCTCCTTCATCAGAACCTAGAAAAGATAAGGAAACGCACCACTGCGGCTGAGGGCAGAATTAGCAACATAGAAGATCAAATCAAACCCCTCGCCTGAGATGCTCAGCAAGTAGCTGCCACCAATGACAAAGCTGATGACATTAAAAACTGTCTCCTTCGCAACAACGTAAGCATTGTAGGGCTTCCTAAAAAGGTTGAGGGGCGGGACCCCAATACATTCATTGAGAATTAACTGCTGGAAATCTTTGGCAAGGAGGCCTTTACCTCCCTCTGTGCAGTGAAAAGGGCACACCGTACTCCACCAAGGCCTTTGCCCCCTAAAAATCTGCCTCGATCCATGTTGGCCCTTATGCTGAATTACAGGGAGGGTGAGATTATATGGTGGCTGGCCAGAGAAAAAGCAAACATCCAGTACAACGTAGTGCGGGTTTCCTTCCATCGGTTTTTACTGCGGAGGTACAACACAGAAGGGTTAAATTCAAGGATGTGAAAAAGAGGTCGATATGCCTTCAAATTCCATACGCCATGTTATATCCTGCGAGGTTGAGAGTTACCGCAAGGGGCCAGACCCATTTATTTGAATCTGCTCATGATGCCGCTTCGTGGTTGGACCAAAATGAACAAAGCCTACCGACATGCTAGAAGAGATGAAGGCTGACATTCCCTACTCTAATTCCTGCTAAGTGAAAGGGGGCCAACCCTCTTTGTCCACCTTCCACTGGGAAGCAATTTTTCTTTGCAGGGAGGGCCGTTTACTAAATCTAAAAATGTGAGCTAGGCCTTTACAACGTTTACTATGCAGTGTTCATGAGGGGCTGTAGCCTCTCTGTTGCTCAGATTTTTCACTCAACTAAGTCTGTCCTGTTGACACAACTGGTTCTTGAGACCTTGGTCTGGATGGCTGGCCTCAAATTTGCTATCAGCGCAAGACATCTGACTTGGGGTATGCCCCTGCATTGGCTCCGTTGAGCCAGTTCATTTGTTTGTTAAGTGGGTTCAACGTCCGGTGGACCATTGCTTTCCACATACACCAGCTGCTATACATGTTAGGGGACTAAGCTGTCTCTGTTTGTATACCCTGGCCCCTGCACCGGCCTTTACCTGGTTGGGGACTTACCAGTGTACATGTTCAGACGACAGTATTTTTCTTTTACTATGGCTGATATTCCACTGATATCATGGAATGTCAGGGGTGTTCATGATCCTTTGAAAAGGGCCATGATCTCCACCTGTATTTAACATTTCCAACCTGCTATAATATATAGTCCAGGAAACTCACCTTACTCCTGACTCCGTCTCCTGCCTTCTGTGTTCTTGGCTTTTGGGAGCTATCACTCCACACACACAGCCTACTGATTCATGGGGCCCTGGCCTTTCAGAAATTGGGCTCTAGGGGGGACCCAGATGGCTGATTTATTTTCTTGTACTGTCAACTGTATACGAGTACTGTTGTGCTGGTGTTTGTATATATACCGCCCCTTTTCAGGGAGGTGTTACGGGAACTGCTGTCGTACCTGTTGGACAAACAGGAAACCCTCGTACTCATCCTTGGGGATTTCAAGTGTTACCTTGACCTGCAATTGGATAGACACCCACCTGTTTTGCGGCCTGGAGGGGGAAGGACTACAGCGCTAAGGAAACTAATATTGGAGGTGGGTTGGATTGATTTATTGAAGTTTAGACACCCCTGGATAACCAATTTTCTTGCTTCTTTAAAACACATAGGTCGTTATCCAGGATTGACCTTTGTATTAGTAACACTTCTAGTATTTCCTTGGTGTCCCTAATGGAATATTTAATATCTAATTATTCCCCTCTGATGTTATGGGTACGACCCCAGCCCCCCTAATCACTCCCTAGAGCCCCTTGGAAACCAAATGCCTTTTTCCCTCTCATGATAGAGTAGTTTTACAGATACAGCATTTTTAAAATCTATCCCCCTGCCAGGGAATGAGTTGGTATGTTGAGTGGCATTAAAAGCTTTCTTCATAGCGGAAATGAATGCCATAAAGCAATCTTCATCTGAATTTATATTACAGGTTGATGGCCAGGTGCGACAGCTAGAGTTGCTCTATGTCACTACCTCACAGGATTCCGCGAGGGAGGCATGAATGTTGGCCCATTATTGGCCGCTTTACTAATCGCAGTGTCCCTATTCTCTGCATGAATTGCATGCCTACTTGGATGAGTTAACACTTCCTACATTGTCTCAGGTTTAGAGATCCAAACTGGACTCCCCGATGACCTTGGACAGAGGGCTGTTGCCTCCTTCCCAGCATCCAAAGCCTCCGACGATGATGGTATCCCTGTAAAGGTGTACACTAGATATGGGGAATGTATTTTGCCCTGTCTCCAAAAAGTTTTTAATGTTGCATTAGATTCCAAGTGTCTCCTAGAATCTATGTCCAGGACTAATATTGTTCTTTTTCGGAAGCCGGGTAAGGACCCACTGGATCCAGTGTCCTACAGACCGATATCATTGTTGCAGTGTGATATTAAAATCCTGGCAAAGATACTTGCCCAACGACTTCATGAGATCATTCTGTCCATTATACAGAATGTCCAGCAGCTTTATGCCTCATAAGTCCACAGCCCTAAATCTCTGGAGGTTATTTCTTAACATGCAAACACCCACTGACAACATGGGACAAAGGGCGCTACTATAACTGGATGCTAATAAAGCATTCATAAGCATGGAATGGAAGTATTTATGGGCAGTGCTGACCTAATTTGGCTTTGGAGAGAGGTTTCTTTTGTGGGTACAGCTTCTGTACAATGCTCCCAAGGCCACTATAAGATATGCTGATAGGGTTTCTCCTGTCTTTATGCTGGAACGGGGTACGAGGCAGGGGTGTCCTCTTCCCCCCCTGCTGTTTGCAGTTGCCATAGAACCACTGGCTGCCCTGGTCCACGCCAATCCACTGATTACTGGGTTTAGCTATGGCAGGCTCCATGAGAAGCTCGTGTTGTACGCAGATGACATGTTTCTCTTTCTGGGTGATGCCATTGTGTCTCCTGAGACCGTCATGGCTACGATTTCCAGATTTGGATATTTTTCTGGCCTCACCTTTAACTAAACCTGCTCTTTTGCTATTGGAGGGCAGCGAGGGCCATATAGTCTCAACAACCTGTTCCATCCCCATTGTATCCTCAATTAAATATCTGGGAGTTCATGTTACTGCTCAATTATTGTCGCCTTAACGTACACCCCTTACTGTCCAGATTTAGGGATAGGGTGAATGCTTGGAGTAAGTTGCGGCTGTCAGTAGCCCGGTAGAACCAATTTAATTAAGATGATTCTAATTCCCCAACTGCTGTATCCAATGCATAATTCGCCCATGGTGATTCCTTTGAAAACATTCAGAATAGTCAATTCGATTTTTAGATCCCTGATTTGGAATAATCAAGCCCCTAGAATTAAACTGGAGCAACTACAGAACCCTAAGGATCAGGGAGGCTTGGCACTACCTAATCCCTGGTTGTATTATGTGGCGGCTCAGTTACAGCACCTTGTGGGGATATTTTCCGCACCTTCCACAAGCTCTTCTAATTTACCATCCTCACAGGCTTGCTTTATGTTGCATTGATAAAGGAAAAGGAATTGGCAGCACTCCGGGTTGAGTCAAAATCCAGATTTATTGACTGGACATCCAAATAATGACAATCGTGACAAGGTAGACGCGTTTCACACACTGACTGTGTGCTTAATCATTAATCATTAAAAATTTTCGCCTTCACTCGCCAACCTATACATGGGCTGGTGGGAGAGGCCCCGCATCTTTGGGGGTGAGAACCCCTTCAGACCTTTTATTAAATTTTACTTTCGATTTATAGATGACCTACTGTTTATCATGGAGGATGGAGTTGAAAGGTTAAACTCATTCCTTGACTTCCTAAATTGTAACAATAAAAACATAAAATTTACAGGAGAAGCCAACGCTAGAGAAATATACTATTTGGATGTGTTGTTAAAAGGTATTGATGGACAAATCATAACTACACTATACAGAAAACCCCTGTCAGGTAATTCACTCCTGTCAGCAAAATCTGGACACCCCAAACACACGATAAAAGGCATTCCGGTTGGACAATTTATACGTGTTAGACGGATATGTAAAAATGATGCCGACTTTGACAGAGAAGCCTCCTCCCTTTTTCATAGGTTTTTAGACAGAGGCTAACCAAAGTGGATGATCAATAGGGCTTGGAATATAGCTAAAAACAAAAAAAGATCAGATCTTATAGGGTTAAAAGGATCAAACAGCAGGAGCATGCACTAAACCAAACTTACCTTTTCTACCCCATACAGTTCTGAATTTAGAGAAATTCGGGACATTATTAATCGACACCTCGCTATGTTAGGTACCGATGAAACATGTGCAAAATTACTTAAGGGAGGCATTAATGTAGTCCCAAGACGTGCCCCTACCCTTGGCCAATCACTCTCCCCTAGTTTTTTTCGTAGAAATACTCTAAAAACCCCTACATTTTAAAGGGAACTATAGATGTGGCAGTACTGGATGCCCATGTTGTAGCCACATACTCATAGGAGACCAATTTGTCTCCACATGTACAGGCAAATGATATAATATAAGTGAATTCTTTAACTGTAACACCAACTATATCATATATTTGTTAACATGTAAAATCTGCCATGTACAATATGTGGGTAGAACGATTAGGCAACTACGATATCGCTTCAATGAACACCTATATAGCGTCAATAAAAAATCAAAAACTAATGTAGCCAAACACTTTAACTTGTGCCACAATGGAGACACCACAGCTATGAACATATTGCGGCTTCTATGCAGGAGAGAGGTCTTTTGGATCTTCCACTACTTGCGAACTAGGTTGCCACAAGGCATGAACTTTGAATGGGATGTAACCCATTTTTATGAATAGGTGCCTTCTTACATCTCCAAACATCAGCTACATGTGTGCATATCCAAAAGATAATGATCCATAGCGACCTATATCTAGGAAGTCAGTGTTCTGTATCCTTATGCACAATAAACCGATGATTCACCATTATAATCTCTTTTGTTCATACATCGGGAGATGTCGGCGATCATTGACATGATTCATTTGGACCTGCACACATACGGCACAATAGGTCGGGCCAAACCATAATTTCCTTATTTGTAGATAATACATCCATTAGGTCTTGTGCAAACATATATCTTTATGACATTATATACAATTTCTGGCCCTATTCGCAGACTGCGTATGTGTGTTCTGTATGTTATATAGAAAATGGTGGTTTATACGGATATTCACAAATATTGAGGGTATTTTTCTCCTTCACATAAAATGGATTTAAACCATTTATGATTGGAATCCTCCATATCCAGTTTCCGTCCAATGCAACACATTGGAGAATTAATCTCCAGTGTTGTTACAGTTCCCATGTCAATCTATTAATAGTGTTGATACGATATAACAATAAATATATACTATATGATTTATTTCACACATTGCTTGGGATTGGACGTTGACATTGGGTAACAAATCCAGATACATAATTGCCTCCAAACTTGTTGCATTTCCATATTCAATTACAAAAGGAATTGCCCATATACATAGCTGCATGTTTTTTCACAATTGGGGGCCAGGATCTCTGGATCTTTTGATTAATTGATCCTTTGTTCCTCGGATCCTTTGAATTCTGGCTGGATCTCTATGTCTATTCCTGGGAGTTCATAGCATGACGTGGCCAACACTAAAGAGTTCATATTATATTACTTTCACTTTACATTTTATTTATATAATGAGCTTAGAGGTTGGGCCATCATCCTACATAATATTAACGATGCTTTGCATAGTTAATTATCTCCCATATTTATGTCCTTTTATGTGCGGATTCTGCACAGTTGGATCTTACCATGTATGGACCCCCTGTCTTGCACAATATCTAGTGTTGTAGTCTGGTGTATTTAGCTTGGTCCCTAGGATCCTTTGAACTCTGACTAGATCTCGATGTCCGTCCCCAAGAGTTTATAGCATGATATGGCCAACACTGCAGAGTTTATATTATATTACATATACTTTATATTCTATTTATATAATGAGCTTAAATGTTTGGCCATCATCCTGCATAATATTAAATATACTCTGTGTAGCTGTTCATCTCCCAGGCGTATATCCCTCCATATATCCTTCCAATTATGGATTCTCTACAATTAGATCTTACCATGTGTGGATCCCTTATCCTTCCATATATCCTTCCAATTATGGATTCTCTACAATTAGATCTAAGGTAATGATTAAGCACACAGTCAGTGTGTGAAACGCGTCTACCTTGTCACGATTGTCATTATTTGGATGTCCAGTCAATAAATCTGGATTTTGACTCAACCCGGAGTGCTGCCAATTCCTTTTCCTTTATCAAGTTTTCACGGAGGCGAGCTGGGGCATGCACCTGTGTGAGTCATCAGGCAATTACACCACCTTGAGCAGTGAGTCCTTGTCTGTTTATGTTGCATTGCACTGGTTTGGCCACCACAGAGTCCAGAACCTAACCCCATTGATAATCTTTGGGATGTGCTGCAGAAGGCTTTGCGCAGTGGTCCAGCCCTCCCATCATCAATACAGGATCTTGATGAAAAATGAATGCAACACTGCACGGAAATAAATCTTGTCACATTGCAGAAGCTTATCGAAAAAAAAAAAATGCCACAGAGAATGCTTGCCCTAATCAAAGCTAAATATTAGAGTGTGTGACCTTTTTTTTTTTTTTTTTGGTGACTTTTTTTGTCAGGCAGTGTATAAAATGGAATGCAACACTGCACGGAAATAAATCTTGTCACATTGCAGAAGCTTATTGAAAAACAATGCCACAGAGAATGCTTGCCCTAATCAAAGCTAAATATTAGAGTGTGTGACCTTTTTTTTTTTTTGGTGGTGACTTTTTTTGTCAGGCAGTGTATAATCTCTTACAGAAAATTTGGTGGCAATCAAGGCAGCTATAGCGGGTGGAGGGGTTCACTGCATATAGCCAAATCTGGGATAACAGATCTTATAAGGAATTGGGCAAATTGACTCAAGGTAATAGATGGAGGAGGTTTGGGGTGACTCATCTGACTCATGTTTTCCAGAATGGGACTCTGCTACCTTTCTCAGATATCCAGGAGAAGTTCTCCCTTCCCTCATATATGAAGTTCTACTACCTACAATTACAGCATGCCTTTAGGGCTCAGGGAGTGGGGGTTGTATGGACCCTATCGCCAACCCCTTATTTTGTATTTCATTTCTTCGGTTACCCATGCTAACGGCCTTATCTTCCAGTGTTATAGTATGTTGCTGAGTACACATTTGGATGGCTATCTCTCCAAGGCTCAGGGGGAAATGGGAGGGAGACCTAGATCAACTTTCAGGGGACCAATGGGAAGATGCTTTGCAGGCGGTGGTTACTAGCTCCCTAATTTTTTCACAAAAATAATCATAGCTTTATATAGTTTAAAGATCCTTTTACACTCCTGCTCGCCTTCACAGCATGGGTGTACTGGCCAACCCTCTATGCTATAGCTGCAAGTGGGATAAGGGTGACCTTATTCATCTCTTCTGGCGGTGTCCCAAACTACACAGCTACTGGATGGCAGTTATGGGTACCCTTAATAGGGTGTTCCAAACGCAGGTACTCATGGAGCCTAAATGTGGTCTACTGGGCATCCTAAGTGACATCATCCCTAAGGAACCCATCCAGGGTGGCATTTAACTGTGCCCTATTCCAGGCTCGGAAGACGATTCTTCTGCTCTGGAAGTAATCTGACCCCCCCATCACATCAGCTATGGATAACACATATGGGAAACACCCTAATATTTGAAAAGTATGTATATCAACATAGGAGATGTCCTGGAAATTTTTAAAGATTATGGTTGGATACCCTGAGTCTTAGTTCGCACAAACTTGTACAGATGTGGCTTCTGCAGTGTCCTGGTCACCTAATAAAAAAAAATCTACTTTGCTCTAAATGGGCAACGTGACAGGTTCTCTTTAATGCTATCGTAATAGTTTTGTATTATTAATCCAGCCATTCTACTACTGGATGGCAGGTTCTGCTTTTTAGCAACAGATTCCTAAAAAAAATGAAGCTGATTTATGCTGTTATCTAAATTATTATTTTTTTTTCTGTATAAAACTTACCTAAGAGAATATGCAAATAACACTTCTGAGAATTACTGCAATGTCTTGATCATACCCTTTGATATATATATTTAAGTCTGAAAGAAGCTGCCTGTACACAATGTCAAGACCCTGTACACAGCTCCCCAGTTCCAAAAAAAAAAAAAAAAAAAACACAATTTGGTAAAGATCAATAAAAAAATTTGGAATAAAAAGAAAGAACATACTTTTTTTCTTTAGGCGTTTTAAGGCTTCTAGGCTATGTCATGTGGCTCACTTCTTTTTTCCCTTCGCTTTGATTTTGCTCAGAGGTACGGATCGAAAAAGTGCAGTCTATGTTCAGCCTAGTTCTTTATTTCTAAGTGCCATTTTGACCTGTGAAGAACACCCTTTAAAGAAACTTAGTGAAGATAATTTAATCTCATGTGGTTTGACCTGATCCAGTACCTTTTTTCAACAGAAACTTCAATCGCCTTTATTTAAACCAAACTCCTGTGGGCTCTTCAAGGGTCACTTTACAGAACTTCAGAGAAAATGAAGTGGTAGAAAGGCATTTGTTATTTCAGTATCTATTCTGGGACTGTGAAACATATTACTTTTGTCTTTGATTTACAAAGTTACATAACACAGTTGAATTTCATATGGGCCAGAATTTTGGGATAATGCTTTTAATGGCTTGGACCTTTTTTTCTTTTAAATTTAGTTTTAACAGTGTTTGTCCACAACTGATGTCCGTGTTGACACCAGCATAGTAACCATTCAAGAGCAGTGATCACAGGTCATACTTTCTTGGTTTTCTCTGAATCAATCACAGTAATCTTCCACCCTTCCACTCTTAAGCAACCATGCCATTGCAACGACTTAGGAGGAGCTCTAGATAGCTATCACCTGTTTTGTTAATGTCCAGTGCATGTCAAGTGTATGCACAGGCTTTTTGCCTTGCTCCTCTTTGTTCTGTGTCCTTCCTCCAAATGGCATTAACTTTTAGTAAGGGAACTATTGTAATACTACTAACCCTGCACCATGATGCCTGTGTGTCAGAGAGCACAGTAAACAGAGAGAGGGGATTTTTTTTATTCAGATCACAAGCCAATCACATACACACTCAGTCTTCAACATAACAACAAAAAATAAGGTACAAGTTAAGGGAGAAGTATAGCTTAAGTCTTTTTGGCCCCACTTCTCCTATGGATCACAGGAGTGCAGTTTATTCTGCACTCCTGTGACCCATTTTCAGCCGACAGTAGGCTAAAGCCTGCTGTCGGCTGACATCAAACAGCTGGCCCAGGCTCTGGATCGATCTTGAATTTACAGTCAGAATCTATCTGAACTGGCAGCTGGCTCTGCCCCCCAGGGAGCTACTGAAAGCCTGATCCCGCAGCTTCCACCCCTTCACAGCCTGGGGTTCCAGTGAGCTCTGGAGGGGCAAAGCAGAGAGCTGGTGACTGACATCAGTCTACATCCATTTGCATTTCCTCACCATTTAGTTCTTTTCCATTTTAATCCATTTTGCATAGTTTATATCAGTTTTCATCCGTTTTCTATTCATTTACATCCACTTTCTCGTCCTTTTAACACCAAACTGAAAATGACACTGTGTACGCGGTGTGTGGAAAAGTCGATGCATTTTTGTGCAACAGTTAGAATGTGATATAATTTTTATTTTTTACAATATAGTATTATAACTGTTTGATAGCATTTAACCCCCCCCCCCCAAAAAAAATAAATAAATAAAAAATACACCTACATTGTATACATTTATATCCTTTATTTTAATATTTTATTTAAAGCAGAAATGTAAGTCACATCACAGGATACAGGTGAGCTTTGGTCCAATGCCGAAAAGTGTTAAAAAAAAAAACAAGCACAAAGCAGGTGTACATGAAAGATCATAGATAACTGTGACCTCACCTATAACTGAAAATGCAATATGTAAAAAACATAATATATAGCAACAAAATGGGCTAAATCAAACACTCTAAACCAGGGGTATTCAATGGAAGTGAGTTGCACCCTGAGACTGCCCAATATCCTATAACATTAAACACTATATTCTTTAAAAGAAAAAAAAAATTACCCGGGGTGGCCTGGCTTGGTGAGTAGTAACCATATGGTTGTTGTAGTGAGCTGTGTGGCTGGAACTGGTGCTGCTGTGGATAGCATTGTTGTTGCTGCTGCAGATAACTTGTTGGTGCTGCTGTGGATATGATTGTTGGTGCTGCTGTGGATATGTTTGTTAGTGTTGCTGTGGATAGGTTTGTTGGTGCTGCTGTGGATAGCTTTGTTGATGCTGCTGTGGATAGCTTTGTTGATGCTGCTGTGGATAGGTTTCTTGATAGGGCATAGTTTGAATCTGTGGATCTTCAAATTGCCCATGCTGGTATGGCCTCTGAGAGGGATCGGCTATGCCTATAGTTGGTAAAGGAATTTCTGCCATGGCAGCATTTACACAAGCACCTGCATAATTGAAAATGGGCATTTGGATCTACAATTGCCCCTTGCTAGGCATTTTATCTAACAGATGATATGTATTTCGAAGGAATGCAGCTTTGGCATTAGGGGCATCATCAAAAGGATCCCTTCTCTCTTCTTTACAAGAGGTTCTCATTTCTTCCGTGAAGGACATCATGGATGTGTCAATTTCCTCACTTTGAGCCCTTCTTGGTTGGTGAGATGCTCTAGATGAGCTTGCTCTCTGAAAATGAGCCTGTGGAAGAAAATGAATATATTTATCAGAAATGCCAATGTTATCCATACACATATTAACAGTGCACACATGGTCCCACAATATTGCTTTTGATCAATGTAATGTTGCTGCTATGCTGGAACAGACTGGCCATCTTCCTCCACAGATTGTCCATCTCCCTCCATTGCTTTCTGGCTCAGCTCCTCCTTCACATTCTTCCTCTCCTTCTGAGATGTTTGATGTGGTACTACAAAAAAGAATGGTAGATATACATTATGTCTATATGTCAAGCTGACCATAGATGGATTTAAAATTGGTTGTTTCATGACAGAACGTCCAAATTTAGTTCAAGGTGTGCTGGATTTCAGAGTGTGAAACTTATGGCCTCAAGTTCATGACCCTTCTTAAGAATTCCAGCATTTCAAGGTATATGCTTTTATTTTTTTTGGAACGTCCTGCACCACTGTGACCCTCCATAGCCTTATTATTTAAGTCTGGGTAAAAGCGGTTATATAGAGATCGCCATCTTGTGACAACTTCTTTTGCTGTAAGACACAACAAAATAAAAATATTAATGTATATTAGATAATGTCTACGAAGGCCCCTTTCCCTAACCCTAACCCCACAAAGTCACAACACATAGCAGAAATCCAAAAATGATGGTCATGCTACAGATAACACATGAACCAAGGTTTATAAACCTACCACCTTTATCCTGATGCCTCTGCTTAATGTTTGCTCAATCTGGTGTCACAGCCTCAAAGATCTCAGTCCACAACCAATGCTTTGTCAGTTTGTTGCTGCATTATCTACAATAGTTGTCCCTGGCAAACCTGGCATATGCAAAGTTGATGAGAGTCTCACGAGGAACATCTCTTGCCATGTTGCCAAATGTGAAATTGTGGTGGATGTCACTTCCTTTGATGACCACTACCTTGGTCATAGATTAACTTTTAGTTTATAAAATCAATAGAAATTTGTTAAACCAAAATATCTGTCAAATACCAAATCCTAATGGAACAGATGTAAATGGACGATGTCTTACATCCGCTTACATCTGTTTCATTCAGCTTCAACGAAACTGGACGGAGGCTGCTCCATTTTAAAAAAACGGAAGCAGATGTAAACAGATGATCATCAGTTGATATCTCCCGGTCCATAGAAATGAATTGCTGTCCATTTTTCTGTCAATAGCCAGAGGAAAAATGGCCAGACGGAGTGCCCCTGTGAAAGAGGGCTTAGAAGCCGCAAGGGACAGATGCAGCATCCGATTGAGGCTACATCCACCTAGGTAAGTCTAACAGTTTTTTTTTTTTTTAAACTCCATACTTCTCTTTAAATTCCAGGTATTACCTCCATTTCGAGCAACATTTAAAATACTACTGTACAGCGGGAAGAGGGTCAACTTAAGACTTCAAAGGCAACAAAAAACACCAATCATTTAAATTAAATGTTTGGAAGATATCGTTAAGATGCTTGTAGTGTTAAAAAACAGTGCCATTTTCACCGCATCAGTGACACTGTATTCTGGCATCACATATTTTGGATGTGTTATTGATTTTTAAATTTTTATATTTAGCGCGGTCTCAATACAGCAACAGCAGCCCAATCTTTAAACTTGGAGAATGGATTTTTAAAGTATGTTGGGCTGTATCCCCGGATTTTTTATTTTTTTTTCAAGAGGTAATAGGTAGTGATGGACGAACATCGCCTGGGGCGGTTCGCGACCGATAGCCGCAAACTTTCTCAAATGTCCGCGAACCGAAAGTTTGCGGCGGGCCCCTTTGACTTTAATGGGAAGCGATCTTTAAAAACCTTTAGGTCATATTTGCAGCCACAAAAGACTTACTAGCTGTGCACAAATAGTCCCACCACATGGACAATTTTAAAACAGAAGAATTGCAATTGGAAAAGCTGCCCTAATTTTTTTTTTTTTTTTTTTTTAAATCAGCCAGAACTGACAGCAGCCGGTAAATAAATGTCAAATACATATAGGGTCCATCCACACATCTGTAAAATGGGTCCGCATCCATTCCACAATTTGGCAGAACGTTTACAGACCCATTGATTTTCAATTCCAATCTGAAAAATTAGGCATTCACAGGATACAGAAGTAAGTGTCGCCCATTCCAGGCCCAAAAAATTAGCCCACATGCGTTTACCTGACAGCTAAGAACATTGTATTCTGTGGCTGAAGGTACATTAGGCATTCACAGGATAAATAAGTAAGTGTCGGCCATGAAAGGCTTTACGTGACAGCTAAGAACATTGAATTCTGTGGCTGAAGATACATTAGGCATTTAAAGGATACAGAAGTGTCGCCCATTCCAGGCCCCAAAAATTAGCCCACATGCGTTTACCTGACAGCTAAGAACATTGTATTCTGTGGCTGAAGGTACATTAGGCATTCACAGGATAAATAAGTAAGTGTCGGCCATGAAAGGCCCCAAAAATTAGCCCACATGGGTTTACCTGACAGCTAAGAACGTTGTATTCTGTGGCTGAAGGTACATTAGGCAATCATAGGATACAGAAGTAAGTGTCTGCCATTCCAGGCCCAAAAAATTGGCCCACGTGCGTTTACCTGACAGCTAAGGATGTTGTATTCTCTGGCTAAAGGTACATTAGGCATTCACAGGATACAGAAGTAAGTGTCGGCCATTCCAGGCCCCAAAAATTAGCCCACATGCGTTTACCTGACAGCTAAGAACGTTGTTTTCTGTGGCTGAAGGTACATTAGGCATTCACAGGATACAGAAGTGTCAGCCATAAAAGGCCCCAAAAATTATCCCACATGGGTTTACCTGACAGCTAAGAACATTGTTTTCTGTGGCTGAATGTACATTAGGCATTCACAGGATAAATAAGTAAGTGTCGTCCATTGCGGGGCCCAAAAATTAGCCCACATGCGTTTTCCTGACAGCTAAGAGCGTTGCATTCTGTGGCTGAAGGTACATTAGGCATTCACAGGATACAGAAGTAAGTGTCGGCCATAAAAGGCCCCAAAAATTAGCCCACATGGGTTTACGTGACAGCTAAGAACATTGAATTCTGTGGCTGAAGGTACATTAGGAATTCACAGGATACAGAAGTAGGTGTTGGCCATGAAAGGCCCCAAAAATTAGCCCACATGGGTTTACCTGACAGCTAAGAACATTGTATTCTGTGGCTGAAGGTACATTAGGCAATAACAGGATCCAGAAGTAAGTGTAGGCATTGACAGAAAAAATAATTGTCGGCCATGAAAGGCCCCAAAAATTAGGCATTCAATGGACATGAAATGCAGCTGTATTTACCGAAGACACGGACCATGAATTGTTGTGGGTGGATGGCGGTCTGGCAGATATTTGTGGCCTGTCATGAGGAATTGTAATCAAACATGATCTACTGGTCACATGTGTTGAATTCCTCAGAGATCCATGCCTCATTCATTTTTATAAATGTGAGGTATGTCACTGATGGCGCCCTGGCCGTGACTGACCAGTTTGGTGATCTCATCAAATGGCCACAGAAGTCTGCATGCGTCGCGCATGAGCATCCACTGGCGAGGTGAAACAAACCCAAGCTCCCCAGAACCTGTCCTGCCACAGAGTTCATACAGGTAGTCGTTAACTGCATGTTTCTGCTGGAGCAGCCTATCAAGCATATTCAACATTGAGTTCCATCGCGTCGGGCAGTCACAAATAAGACGCCTGACGGGTAGGTTGTGTCGCCGCTGAATGTCAGCAAAGCGAGCCATGGCTGTGTAAGATCTTCTGAAATGGCCTGAGATTTTCCTGGCCTGCCGCAAGACGTCCTGGACCCCAGGGTATTTGGCAACCAATGGCTGCACGACCAAGTTCAGGACGTGTGCCATGCATGGCACGTGTGTAATTTTACCCTGCTTCGGCGCGCTCAGCAGATTGGCACTGTTGTCGCACACCACTTTACCAACCGTCAAATTGAGCAGTGTCAGCCACTGATCTGCCTGTGGTTGACAGGCATGATCGATGGTCGACCCGAACCGTTCGATCATCCCTAGTTGGGAGCTGGCATTTGCCAACAATGTAAATGGCATTTTTTCTCTTTGGTAAATATCAATTTTGCTTTATTGGTTGTATACATAGTACAGATATGCCACTTCATACTCAGGTTAAGTGCATTTTTTGCTTTGGCGCATGTCCCCCAGAAAAGTGCCCCCTGTCTGGGTCATTTGTTTGACAATCCCTTGCCTATTAGCTTAGAAAATGGCCATTACTGATTTCAAAAATTTGGTTCCCATTAACTTAACTTGACTTGGTTTGAGGTTTCTTAACAGAGACGTATATATACAAATAAAAGTAACCAGTGCAAGTCATAAAATGTATGCACCGTAAATAAATGCAATCTGAACACTACAGGTAATTTTCACGATACCTCTTCATAAATAGATATATACAGCACATATATAATAAGAAATAACATAAATTCAAGGAAAAAAGTCCAAGGTAATATCCATTGTGAGTCAAATGTCACCAATCCATGTCAATGATGATTAACTCAGGGTGAAAGTGACTGATGTGCTTGATCCTGCCACCAAAAGACAAATCAGCCTCTCTCCTTACAAATATGATCCCTGAACGAACAGGAAAAAGATAGAAAGTATTCTCATGCTCGGTGCCCAGTGACAGCGGCCATCATCCCTGATCAATATATACAAAAAGAGTTCCCCTTAGTGGTATGGGACTATAAATGCCGCTAGACACTGTATACTATATAAAAAATAACTTTATTGATACAGAAAAACATATAGTGAAAGCACAATATTGTGAAAAACACAAATACACATACAGGGCATTAAAATTGCATGCATTTGACAGACCGAATACCGAACCAAGATATGGACACTCAGGTACATAGGGCAAACATGGAACTGGAACCGGTTCCATGTTTGCCCTATGTACCTGAGTGTCCATATCTTTGTTCGGTATTCGGTCTGTCAAATGCATGCAATTTTAATGCCCTGTATGTGTATTTGTGTTTTTCACAATATTGTGTTTTCACTATATGTTTTTCTGTATCAATAAAGTTATTTTTTATATAGTATACAGTGTCTAGCGGCATTTATAGTCCCATACCACTAAGGGGAACTCTTTTTGTATAAAATGAACGAACAGGAATGTCATATGAAACATTCCACTCTGGGGTAAAACCAGGACAGGATCATTGCCGAACTCAGCCCCGGTCGTAATGCTTCAGTGTCAGGCTCGATGGACATGTAGGATCAAAGAAGCAGACGGATAGTGCTTACCATTTTAAAATGTATTAGCACAAAATAAAAAAAAAATGCACTTACTGTAAAAGCACTGTACCCAGTACATATAATAAGGCAATAACATACAATCCAAAATGATCTTGGGACATCATCCAATTGGCTCCACCTCCCGTACACATTACGTCCTGGACGGGACTTGATGTAACATGTACGGGAGGTGGAGCCATTTGGATTACATCAACCGCAGCTATACCGTCATATGCAGATAAAATCCACTGCAAGACACTACAAAAGTATATGATATGCATTTGATATGGCTCTAGCATAACTGGAAATGTAACAATTTTAGAGATGTTAAACATAAAACATTGTTTTGTGTCTCAATGTGATCCTGCATGACTATTGAGAAACAAAGACATAATCCAATTGGCAAAACACTATGTGCAGTAAACCATGCCTACTTCAAACCGCATAAAGACATTAAGGGCCAGTGTCGACAGACTTTTGTTCGCTTCAAGTCACTTTTGTATTCTTATTCAAGTCTATGGAAATGCAAAAACCTGCTTGAAGCAGGGTAATGCAGGCCAGAAGGAGGTCAAAAGCACTCGACAATTAATTCTGAATAAGCTCAGAAGCATTTTAAACCAGGGATTTTTTCTCAGACAATAGGTGCAGGAACTCTCGCTTTCCGAATTAACCCTTTTCTTCACCCCCTACCCACCCCCTGCACCATTCTTTGGTGACACCCCCTACCCACCTTCCAGTACTTCCCCTTTTAGAGAATACAGAAAAACCTAATGATTGTAATTTGTATGGAATGTGTTAATTAAAGCAAGAAAAGCAGTAAAATAGATCCCATACAGATAGAAACAGTAGATTTCCCCAGCAACAATGGACCACCCGCAACAAAAAGATCCCCTCCCCAGCAACAAAAAGATCCCCAGCAGCAATAACATATCTTCCTTCAGCTAGCACCAATAGACTCTCCAGCAGCCAGCAACAATAGATCACCTGCAACAAAATACCCCTTTCCCCAGCAACAATAGACCTCCAGCAGCAAAAACAGATTTCCCTACAGCCGGCATCATTATATCTCTCCCAGCAACAACTGACCCTCAGCAACATAAGACCCACCCCCAGCAAAAGTAGATCCCAAACCAGCAGCAATAGACCTGCTTGGCAGCAATAGACACCTCCGCCTCACAAAAATTGATCCCTCAAGCAACAATAGACCTCCCCACCTAAGCAACTAGCATCAACAGACCATGAACCACTTGCCATTACATACATTAAGTGCTGGAGGTGCCGGAAAT
Organism: Pelophylax lessonae; assembly: GCF_965119305.1. Taxonomy (NCBI): domain Eukaryota; kingdom Metazoa; phylum Chordata; class Amphibia; order Anura; family Ranidae; genus Pelophylax; species Pelophylax lessonae. The sequence continues at coordinate 721,535,501 of NC_138768.1, forward strand.
GCGTTCCCCCATGTTCCCACTGAAAAAAAGCCCCTTTTTAAACTGAAGTCAAACAGTTGCTATCAAAAAAAGCCCAAAGCCCACTGACACAAGTCCCAAGGTTATTCTTAGTTGGATTTTAAGTTGATTTACATAGCATACTTAATATAAAAACAAAAAAAGAGGTTGATAACTGGCAGTTGACAACAAATCCTGTTCCAGCCACAGATAAACTGTGATCACCCATTATAACATTGCTTTAAGGCCTGCCCTTTAGAACAGACATTCAGCTAACCAAGGACCACTAAAATAATCTATCATTTTTTCAATAGCAAGGTAAACCCCTGACAATATTGTTGTGAAAATAACAATAAAGGATGGAAAGGTCTTCAAAAGACTGCAACTCATCCATCTGCTGTTTAATTTGACCATAATAATCTGCCCACCTTCAGTCTCACCACCTTTTAGGCTAGCCATTCACTCTTAACTTCCTTGAATACCTTACGTGCCGTGAAAATGATGCTTTTTGTCCTGTTCTGCTGGAAAAGTAGGGCAGTATTGTTTTCAGGCTAAGTCAGGTTAATTTGCCAACGTCCTCTGAAGATATTCTGTTTCCCTTCTGCCATTTCCATATCCATAATCATACATGGTTGTAAGACCTGAATGCAAAAGATGATTTGGTTGTCAGATTCCTCACATTACTATCTAAATGATCTGTATGTGTAGCTAAGTGTTTAAATATTTTTGGTAGGGGATACTAGAGGTTTACAGGGGGTTAAAATAAAAGTAATTAATTTAAACATTTTTCTTTTGTATTTTCTGTTTGCGTCTAGGTGGCGCCTTCCTAGATTTTGGATAGTTTACAGTGGCATCACAAAACTGTCAAACATAACTTCATTTACGACCAAGTCTGAGATTGAACAAATTATAATTCATCCACATTATACTAGTGCAGAAAATGGTAGTGATATAGCACTGCTAAAACTAAAGACACCTATAACATACAACGGTAAGCATTTTAGTTCAGAAAAATAGGACTTCATAAAAATCAATTCAAAGCAAAAATGATATACTTGGCTATAGGTTAATTTCTTACATCTTTCTACTGTATATGTGTCATCCATACCTGCACTATAAATTTTTAAAGTAGGTTATTTGTATGTTATTCATATTCTCAGATTGTTGCACACATTTTTCAATTGTAGCATATTAATTAATTGATTATATCCTGTATTTATCAGATCTGTGTTTTTGTTTATAGTTTATTGGTTTTTCTTCTCCATTACTCATACAGTGTCTTATAAAATGATAATCTGCTAAGAATACTACCTCTACATATTTTTTCTTTAAACCAAATCAGAATTTAGAATCTATTCATATTTCTCTACAGCACTTAGAAGTAAAGGTGTTTATCTACATAAATCTTGTGAATATTGCTTAGTATGTAAAATTTCAGTAAGCTTGGCTAGTGATTAAAAATGAAGAAATAATGAACACCTAAAAGTCATTATGGCAGAAAAACATTTGCCTGCTAAGTGGCAAATCTGAAAAACGCCCCTGACGACGTCACGCCTATGATGAAATGCGTTGGGTGGAGTCAGACGTGACGTGACCACACCCCCAGAGCCGGCCTTTGTGAGTGAGTGCGGGGACGCCACAGCTCTTATCTCTCCAGCGCTTTTATGGATACATGTCTGCTAATTGCAGACTTTCTCTCACGCTGCTGCTCTGTGTGTCTATTCACACACAGAGCTGAGGCTCGGCCCTGCCCCTCTCTCTCTCCACATTGGCTCACTGGCTGTGATTGACAGCAGAGGGAGCCAATGGTGCCCACTGCTGTCCCAACCAATGAGGAGGGAGAGTCCCGATGCTTTTGGGGGAGGGGGGGCTGTCAGTGCAGCTGGAAGTGCTCTGGGGTCTCAGCTCACAGTATACAATGATCACTATACATTAAAGGAATAGTACAGGCAACCATGCTAAGTCTACTTTTCCACTAGTGCGACTTGTCATGCGACTTTGGACACACAAAGTCATATGACAGGTCACAGCCTATTGATTTCAATGGCACCTGTTCCAATCTATGTGACTTTGAAAATCAGCAACTTTGAAAAGGTACCTGCATTACTTTGATGTAACTTTTGATGCAACTTTGATCCAGAGAGTGTAAAGTTGGATCAAAGTCTCTCTAAATCGTGCGACTTTGGGGTCGCAATAGTGCAAACATAGACTAAGGTAGTGTAACTTGTAATGTGACTTTGGACACACAAAGTTGCGTGACAAGTCACAGCCCATTGATTTCAATGGCACCCGTTCCCATCTATGCGACTTTCAAAGTCAGCGATTTTGAAAAGGTACTTGCACTACTTTGATACAACCTTGATCCAGAGAGTGTAAGGCTGGATCGAAGCTGTACTCAAAGTCACACTCAAAAGTCACACTGTAACCTTAGGCTACATTTCCACTAGTGGGACTCCAAAGTTGTGCAATTTAGAGTGCAGCTTTCATCCAACTTTACATTCTCTGGACCAAAGACGCATCAACGTAGTGCAGGCACCTTTGAAAGTCGCTGATTTTCAAAGTCGCATTGATGGGAGATGGAAACGGGTGCCATTGAAATCAATGGGCTGTGACCTGTCATGAAACTTTCTGTGTCCAAAGTCTCCATGACATTTCGCACTAGTGGAAACTGAGCCTTAAACTCATTACTTACATGTAATGAGCAATAGAAATCGATCTGTATCCTTCTAAACTTTCAAAAATGTTCCTTTGTACCTTTTTCTTTCATATATTGCACCGGTCACATGACATTTCTTCCCCAGTTCCCTCTGCTGTTCACAGCAGCTGGGCATGTGCCACACCATGCACAAAATGCCCATCAGTGCTCATCACAGTGCCATCACAGTACTCATAACAGCACCATGCAGAAACAACCATGTGGTTCTACACTGTAGAAAATCTGCAGCATGTTGCATTGTAATGTATCTTACAGTTTCAAATAAACAGTGTGTGTGTGTGTTATGTGCTGCTGGAACCATGAAGAATGATCATAACATACTTCCAAAGCTTGTCCTTTCTCTCTTTCTCTCTTTCTCTCTTTCTCTCTCAAGAAAAGCTGCTAGCCTAAACGAGACCATGGCCTCTTTCACACGAACGATCCGATCAGATCCACCTGTCTGTTTTTTAGGTGGATCTGATCGGATCCTCCATGCATCCCTATGGGGCAGTGGATGTCAGTGGTGACATGTCCGCTGACACCCGCTGCCATCCGTATCTGATCCTGTCCGTGAAATCCGGATGGATGGAAACCCTACTTTCCATCCATCCAGGGGATCATATCAGATGGGATCGGATGAGAGTGTCCGCTCTAATCCGATTCCCCATAGAGATCAGCGGGGCTCTGACACCTCCCTCTCTGCACACAGTGTGGAGATGGAGCTGTCATCCGTCTGCTCAGCGGGGATCGGCGGATCAATCCCCGCTGAGCAGAGAACGGTCTGAACCGGGCAGCAGACCGTGTGAAAGGAGCCTAAGAAGACAGGAGATCATGTTCTGTGAAGGATAGGAGGGATGGGGTGGGGCTGGTCTAGGGATGGGTCTAGACATGCCTGTCTAAGAAAACCAAAAACCTTTTCAAGAACTGAAAGACAGCTTAGCAAATTCAGGTAAAGGGAGATAGTGTTGTCGGTGAAGAACAGGATGAAGCTGTTTGTCTAGTTTAGATAAAGACTAGTACACACTATAAGAAAATCGGGCAAACATTTTTGTCCAAAGAATTTTCATATGATTTTCGTATATTGTGTCTACACATCCGATTCCAAATTTTCATACGTAAATTCTTGAAGGGACAAACTCCAACATTTTTCTCGTATGGGAACAAAACAAATGATTTTCGTTTAATGTGTACTATCTTCGTACAATTTTTGTACAGGAAAAATCAGAAAAGAAAGACTGCGCATGATCAGAAACAATAAACAACAAAACAAAAAAAAAAGCTTTTGTCGTACGAGAATTTTCTGACGAAGTTTCGTTCATCGGTTCCAATTTCCTGTGACACAACAAGGATTTTTTTATAGTATGTACCCCACTTAATACTTTATAAGCTACACAATCAGCTAGCCAGAAAATGAATAATATCAAAGATAAATATATTTAACATACTATTAATAGGAAAAATTTCAATTTTTGACTGGAGTTACTCTTTAATCTCGACATGCAGACAGATGGGTTACAGCACATTAGCATGCATTTTCCTAGGAAGACCCAGGCAAAGCATAGAGCACTGTGCCAACTGTGCTGAGCCTAAAGTGGAGTAGTCCACAGCTTTTTTTTTTAATTGGTAAATGGTAAACTATTTTATAAGCATATTTTCCTCAAATTATATATGCTGTGTATGTGTTTGTAGCACTGCCCCCTTGGGGGTTGCTTGTAGTTGTATGTTCTTCTGTGCCGATTTGACCCTATGAACCGTCCAGCCCTCCTGACACTCTAGGTTCAGACATGTTGTGTATACCTTTAAATGACATACTGACACAATCCAGATAGGTTTTAAACTCTTTAGCTTTGCTTTACTCAAGAAGAAGGCTTTAAAAGAGTATTAATCAACTAGTCCCTGGATAAACAGCCAAGGCTCAGTTGAAATAACACCAAAGAACAGTGAATAACCACTTATAATAACAAGTAAATACACCAAACATACACAGTATCTTACAATAAGTAAATGGACCTCTCAGGAAGCTAGGTGTCCCCTTTAAGAGCAATGATATAGCAATGTTCAGTATGCAAGGCTTTGCTAAGATCTTCAACGAACAAATGATTCCCCATATTAGCACAGTGTGAAACAGGCAATGCAAGATAGCTGGTTCTGATTAATGATGATCCACTAACTAATGCCAGTGTAGAATGTCTGTGTTCAGTGTTTAAGAGAAATTGTAGCAACTGGTAACTGGACTCTGAGCAGGTGCTCTCTCACCAATTCTGTTGTCCCTCTTATGAGTTCTGGAAGAACAGGCAACGGCTACTCTCTACACTGTTAGACACTGAGAAGGCTGTCCCGCGACTCTACTCGATCAGTGATGCTGCAGTGATGTCTGCAATATAGCGATTGTCCTCCGCCCCACCTGGGCTCAGGGGTGGTATGCAGTAGGCCGCAGTTCTCTCTCTCTTCGGCAGACCAATGCATACAAGATAAATCCTGGGAAGCAAGAAAGCCTAGGCCTGTTCAGCAGATCCCTTTATAGTCTCTCCCACAATTCTCTCCTGGAGCGAATTGCCTGCTTGGATGTGTGGTTCTTAAACAGTTCAGCAGTGCAGTAATATCTTTTTAAAAGACTACAGTTCCCATAATACTTTTCTTCCAGTCTCACGAGAATGATGCATTAAATCCAAGACCAACACTAGGGGAGCATTGAGACAGTCTGAGAGAGCAGAGAATTCTGCAGTGTCAGTCTGCTCCTGGCTACATCCTCCCCCCACTTAATAGTCTTTGGTCCTCAAATATAACATCATTACAAGAACTACTGAATTATATCTCAAAAAGAATTGTAATGATAATTCTGCTAACCAGAACATACAGTAGCAAATAGCTAACTAAAAGGGATTTCCCAACAGTAAATTATACAAGTCGTCAGACAAAGTTAAATCATTTTGATACCAGGCCAATAATAGGTACGTGACCCACCCAGAAGTGTCAGATGGTGGAACAGGGTCATCGTACACCAAAGATTCCTGTTAAGTGCGTTACATGTTCGAGAATATTATTCTGAACGAATATAACAAGTTCTTTTTAATCAATTAATTTCTTTTTAACAGCATATACCAGTCATAGTGAATACAGACTAGAATAGAGAATATATAAGTATATTTATTCACAAGACATGTATTCACAATAAATAGTTAGATTTTGAGTGACACAAAAAGATAACTTTCACATAAAATACAAACTTAGACCATAAATGCAAATGTAATATTTGGCACAGTGATAAAAATAAAGGTTTATGTTTTCCCAGGAATAATAAAAATCATAGACAAGTTACAAGTTACTCCGCTGTAGTTGGAGTGAGAATAGGCTATGCAAAACGGGAGACTAAATCGCTAATATTGCCCTAAATTGGTACTAATAAAAAAACGTAGAAAAACAAAAATCAGTTTTTAGAGAAAAATCTACTATGATTAATATGACTGGGAATGTAATCTATTTACCTTGAGTATAAGATTTGAAGAACATCAGGAAAACAATAATCAATTGGAAACAATAATCAAAAATTCAGCAATGTATATTTACCACTTTTAAAATGGTTGCTGGCTTAAAATAGTCATTGCCAGAGTCCTGAAGATGGCTGCCTTTCCCAAAATGGTGGCCAGTTAGGGAGGAGTTGCGCCTGGCGTCCTTCCGAGTTTCAAATGAGGGATGGAGCATGTATGAGTGAGTATGAGTATGGATGGATGTATGTGTGTGGGTTGAAGTGTACTGAAGCGTTGTAGTGTGTCTCATCTCACATCTGGGTTCCTTTTTATTTTGTGTTGAACAAAAGGGCCGTAAAAATTACAATAATCTGAACCCAGAAGGAGGCACTTCATTCCCATTGGTTGGGATTACTTAACCATTAACTGGTGTGGTAATTGGGTGACACCTCTACTAGCCACCCAGTATATTGTATATTAAAATTATGTGATAATTTCTTCATTTAGTTATAACCATAAAAACAATATGAGAATCTGTCTATATTCTCATGGTACTGGTGTGTCCATCTGATATTTCCATCATGTATCTATGTAAGGATTGGATCTGGTAACGTCGTTTAATGAGTATGCATTATTAATAAAGTACATATATATATTGATTAGGAGTAAATGATTTACCCATATACTATGTATTTCACAATTAGTAGAGTTAAAAAGTATGTGGATACATTTACAGTTATACATATATTGCTACACGACAACTAGTATATGTAAACTTTTCTATATATGGGTTATTTCCAATCACAATACTACCAGAGAATTACCATGCTAGTAAACAATCTAATCATCACCTGGTCTGGAATCTATTATATAAAATTGAATTTAAACATCATCTACTATATCTAAAATAATATGCTTCCCATGGAGGAAGCACCCCTGGTGTAGGTAAATGAATGACATGTTATGTCTTTGTCCAGGTTTTTCTCGTTATTTGTCTTCTCCTGGTAGAAACAATGTTTTTTTTACTAGGTCATGGATGAACACAGGTGAGATGCTGAATTTGAGTTTCGGCCATTGTGTGTAAAACATTTCAGGGCCAAAACATGATACTTTACGACTTTCCCTGAGACTTCTTTAATGATCACAGGATATAGTGTCAATAGTGCTGAACAGGTTCAACAAACAAAACAATGTGTCCTTGGGAACCAAGAGATTCTGACTGAAATGGTGATCAGGTAATTTGAGGCCTAAGAAAGTTCATAATTCTTGACCTGTAGTATGAAAAACATATGTCTATTTCGTGTCATAAGTCTGGAGGCTGGCACTTGACTAGAAAGCTGAGCTGTAGAAATAAGTTCATTGGAACTTTCTCCAAGGGTGTCATATGTTAGTCTCTTGGGTGGGTGGATTTCCCGCCTAAGCCTGGAATACATATTTTCTATGGTTTCAGGCTCACGTCCCAGGCCCCAAAAACTACAACCAGGCTCTGGTTCTTCTAAACTATTGAGAGCAGTTTCTTCTCACTGATCTTGGGTGAAGGGGAACGGATTTTCTCCAACATTTGACATTTCAGGGTTGTCAGCTGGTTCTAGCTTAACCCCTCCAGTCCCTCTTACAGGAGATGATGCAGGTCTATCTGTCTCAACAGGTTGATGTTCTACCCCACCAGGTGGAGACACTACACGTACATCTTCCATTGAAGGCTGAGAAACTCTGGTGGTGTCTTCAGATAGAGGAACCCACAACCAGTCAAGAGTCAGTTCTTCTTCATCACTCTCCTCTCCCTCATCCTCATGGAGTGTATGTTTGGGTGTCCGAATGGTTCTAGGCCTCAAATTAGGGGAGCAATGTGTATCAGAACAAGGGGGTGAAGACACTCAGATATGGGCAAAAGATGGTTTTGATGCCAGGTTTTAAGCAGGCCTGTCTTTCCCTCTGGGCTGATCTGGTACACAGAAAGTCCAGGTAGCTGATCAGCTAGTGTGTGTTTGCCAGGCACTCCCATATTTTGTAAAATCACTTGATCTCCTGGTTGCAAGTCCTGTACTCTCACTCAAAGATCAAAATTTCTCTTGTTCCGTTGCTCCCTTGCAGTGGATGTCTCCAGGGCTTTCTCATAAGCAAGCTTCAAATTCCTTCTAAGTCTATCAATATAGCCTAGATAAGAAGCCTGAGAGGTGTGATCTAGAGACGTTCTGAAAGCTAATCCACTGTCAAATGGGTCTCCTGAACATCAACCGGTAGGGGGAGTACCCAATAGAGTCATTCACTGTGCTATTGGAAGTGTGGACTACAGCGGCAATATGATCACCCAGTGATGTTTCTTCTCACTGCTGGGCAAAGTCTCTCTGAATGCACCGAAAGCAAGAACAATAACTTTCAATTTTACTTAACTTTTAACTTCTATCCTTATGGATGGCCAAAAGAAATGATCCCTAACTAGCTTAAGGGTTCTATCTAGTCCCAGATGTCCACGATCATCCTGAAGAGCAGTCAACACTGTTAATCTGTGCTTTTCAGGAAGAAACAATTGTTGAACACCTTCTGGTTCTTCTTCAGTACTTCCGATATACAATCCCATATTTCAGTTGCATTTGTTCCCATTCTTTGTAAATTACTTTAGCGCCGTAAACTGAACTGTTCAACTGCATCTGAGAGTCTCAAGCCACCAATGCTTTCTTGACAAGGTCACATAGTGGATCCTCCCGTTGGTCCCTTCTCATATCCTCCTTTGTCAGGTGAGGAAACTCTTGACTGCGCACTTCATGTCAGATCACAGTAGTAGCTAGGTAATCCAGCAGGGATAACCCCAACGGCTTCGTCTCCTGTGGCTCCTTTATGATGATGTTCTACCCCTCGACACACTGCATGAAAGCCTTCAGTTGTCAGATGTCAGATGTATCCAATTCCGGGCACCATCCTCCAAAACATATGGTCTTCGGGATAAAGCATCTGCATTCCGATTTTCTTTCCCTGGCCGATTCTTCAGGCTGAATTGAAATTTGGACAGCGCAGACACCGATGTCCAGTGGCTTCCAGCTTAGCAGTAGTCAACAGATAGGTCAAGGGATTGCCATTCGTTTTTACCACAAACGAAGCTCCATACAAGTAGTCTTGCAGATTGTCTACTACTGCCCACTTGAGGGCCAAAAACTTTAACTTGTGTACAGGGTAGTCCTTCTCAGAGGGAGTAAGACTTCGACTCACATAAGCTACTGGATGAAGCTTCCCTGCCATCTCTTGATACAACACTCCTCTGAGCCCATCTCATATGCAACTCATAAGGCTTGGAAGGGTCAGCATAGGCTTCTTTAGGGCTCTTCTTCAAATGTCTAAAAGCCTGTTTACACTTCGGAGTCCATTGTTCCTGAACAGACTCACACGGTCTTCTAGGCCCCAATGGCCGTTGCACCCCTGGACTCAACTTCTGCGACTCTTAATTCCCTTCTCTCTGTAACAACTCATGCAGGGGTCTTGTAATCTGTGCAAAGTTCCTCACAAACCTTCTATAATAGGAGAAAAATCCCAGAAAGGACCTCAGTTCTGTAACTGTCCTTGGTCGGTGTCAAGTGGAAACAGCTTCCAGCTTCCGCGGATCAGTGGCTACTCCATTTGCAGAGACCACATGCCTTAAGTAAGTAACTGACGTCTGGTAAAATTGGCACTTTTCCAACGAAAACTTCAGTCCCTCTGAATGAAGCCTCTGGAAAACCTTGTGACTCGTGCTTCCTGTTCCTCTAGGGTCTTGCCAAACACAATTATATCATTCAGATACACAAGCACCTCTATCAGATCCATATCTCCCACTGTGCTCTCCATCAACCTCGGAAAGGTGGCTGGGGCCCCTGCCAATCCCTGTGGCATGCGATCAAACGCAAAGAATCCCAACCGGCTGATGAAGGCCGTCTTTTCTCGGTCATTAGGGTTCATTGGTATCTGGTAATACCTGCTCTTCAGATCTAACACACTAAACCCCTTTGCTCCAGATAGACACAGCAAAGCATCTTCTTTTCGAAGGATGGTGTACTGATCAGGTATGGTTCTTTGGTTTAGGGTTCGATAGTTGATACACATCTGAATAGATAAATTTTCCTTGCGCACCACTACAATGGGGGAAGCTTAAGGGCTTCTGGATTCCCTAATGACCCCAGACTTCTTCAGCTCTGCTAATTGCTCCAGAGGGTCTTCAAGGTCATTCAGAGGGATCCGCCGAGCTCTCTCCCGGAAAGGTTTGTCTTCAATCAGCCAAACTCAGCTTTGGGCAATCTTCGCACAACCCACATCAAAGTCATTCTTGGAAAACATCTCTTCCCATCTTGCTAGCTGGGCTTTGATCCTCTCCCACCACTTAAGCGGCAAAGGAGGACATTGAACCGGAAAATCACCTTCCCAGTCCTCTCCGGTGGCCTTTTGAAACGAATTGAGATAAACAGAAGTAACCAGCGCTATGGAGTTAGTGATAAATATATCTTAATTTATAAGGTGTAAGCTGCCAACAACCAACCTCTAAGGGTTAAGATAGTGAAGTAAGTGCAAAAGGTTGAAACGGCGCTACCTTTCAAGTGATAAAGTGCCAAGTGAATAAATAAATAAGTAGTGATATTATTTATATTTTATATATTGTAAAGTGCTCAAGTGATTGGTGGTCAGTGTGATGACCGATTTTTCTGACTCCAAAATAATGCACACTATAGGGTGCAAAATGCTAGTGCAAATAAATCAATAAAGAATAAATAAATAAAGAAACAGTGAGTTTTATTTTAAAAGAAACCTGCTGTTAAACAGTGTGATACGCCAGTGATAATTGTGATAAATTATTCATAAAACCAATCTGATAAATAAATAAATACATAATTTCCAGTTCTTCTTGATAAAAAGTAACCAAAGATCCAAATAAGAACTGAAAACATATATAAGTGAATAGGCGAGTGATAAAAGAAAACCTTTGGTTGCAGTTCACCAGTGTGACCACTTGGTGTCGCACCTCTTATACAACCTGCTTCATACTAGATGCTGTGGGACTGATGTAGTAGTATCAGTGGGGGTTCCTCCGATGTAATCCCCTCTTTGTTCCTCAAAGATATGTAAAGAGAGAGAGGGAACCCCTTGGTATAGTATACAGTGCAATCACAAATAGCGGAGGTAGTGATTCACAGTTACGGCTGTGGACGATCAGTAGAGAAGTCGGGAAGCTTCCGCGTTCCACGGCCCTAGCTCCAAAACCGGAAGTGACGTAATGACGTATGACTCCATCCTACACGTTTCTTCAGAGGACGTCTGCTGGAGCGGCGGCAGACGTCAGAAAAATTGGTCATCACACTGACCACCAATCACTTGAGCACTTTACAATATATAAAATATAAATAATATCACTACTTATTTATTTATTCACTTGGCACTTTATCACTTGAAAGGTAGCGCCGTTTCAACCTTTTGCACTTACTTTTGAACCGAATTATCCAATGTCACAGGAGTGGCCAAACTCACCTGTTCTAGAACCATCCGAGGCTTCAGGCTGACAGGTTGTCCTGTAACGTTGCAGGTATTAACTGGGACTCTCCCTCTTATTTTAGACAACATCTTCATGGGCACAATTTCTGGGACCAATTCTATGGTCCCAGAAATGGGTAAGCTTCCAATACCAGGAATAGAACTGGCTGATACCAAGACAACTTGACAGTGGCTTTCATGCATACTCTCTCTCCGGGCTGCAACACCTTCTCTTAAGTGTCCAATAGCCACAGCCTTCCCACCCCTTTAGCTGGTGCCCTTTGTTCCTGGACCACACGCTGAAAAGCTTGTCTCAACTGTGGATTTATCTCCTCTGCAACCAAGTCCTTTGTGGCTAACGGGATGAGTAGTCTTAGCACCAAGTCAGTGTTGGTTCCCATCAACAAGGGATTATGTCCTGCTCCTGGAGGCCGAGGACAAACAACTGCTAGTGTATCGAAGGTCTCTGGCTTCCCTGCCAATGAAGGCTCAAAGGTTATCTTGATAGGTATGTATCCATCATACAGAAACTTTTGGGTGCCAATGCCCTAGATCTTCAACTCTTCCAGCTTGCACTGAGGGATATGCTTCAAGTGTTTGTCATAGAAATCCCTGTACAATAGTATCACTTGGGCTCCGGTATCAAGCAAAGCTTTAGTGTAGGTCCCTTCCACTTCAAGCGAGACTATAGGAGAGGGTCCTACCAAGTTCTTTAGCACGTTTATGGCTTGTGCACCTGTAGAATGGGTCCTGACTTATTTCCTTTGTAACAATAAAGTTCTTTCCACCACTTGTCTTGGCACATTTCTCACTTGTGGCTCCCTAATCTGTCGTGGCAATGGAGTTCGTTCTACCACTTGTCTTGGCACATTGCTTACTTGTGACTCCATAGTTTGAGCCCTAGCTAACTTCATCTGTGGTGATAGAGTTCTCCTTTTCTTTAGTTTAGGAGGGGGTTCATTGACCTCTTGTGTTTTTCCCCCCTAACCCGAGCAACTCATTTTTAGATACATGTAAAGAGGTAGGAGGACAAACAGAGGGCCTCGCCCTTTGCTTTTTCTTTGATACTTTTCTAACTCTGGAGCTGTGTTTGGTCTCCAGACGCTCAATTGGCTCCTTCACTGAGGTCCCTAGAAGTTTCCCCTCCTTCTTAGGGAAGAGTATCTTCTGTAAGACTTTCAGCACGTCTGCCTAACTCCCTTCTTGGGGCACTTAGACCTGAAAGGTACAACTTCTCCACATTCAAAACATCTCCTTTCTCTGAGGGGAAATAGCCCTAATCCTCCAGAGTAAATCTGTGTTCCTGAGTTTTCCCTTGAGACTACATCACTCGCATCAGCGCCTGATATATCTGAGCTTGGAACTGAGCAGCTTGAGTCATCAACTCTGACGATTTTGGAGTGTCAACCGACTTTTTGCTGTCTGGGCTCTCATGCCCTTCTGGATCTGCTTCGGTTTCACTGTCCCCATCTAAGAAATTAGGTTCTGCATGAATAACATGGGTTGAAGCTCTCTCCTTCTTCCCCCCTCCTGCGATTAGCTCTCTCGCCCCTTGACTCTTCTCTTCCAACAAAACTTTCTTCCTCCACCCCTACTTCTCTCATCAGTTCCGGGTAAGTAGGGATTGTCCATACTCCTTTCAACAGTAATTTCAACACAACGGGATGATTTAGACAGGCCCCTTGTAGAACCTGATCCAGTCGAGCTTGGTCAGTGTCCTTGGGGTCTACCCTGTTTCCCTGAAAATAAGCCCTACCCCGAAAATAAGGAAAAGAAGACAGGCGCCACTCTAAGTGTAATATGACTTTAAGTTTAATGAGAACACAGCACACTATATACTCACAAGACAAGAATTATAACCCGCAATGAATGATGGCCTTGGGATTAGTCCGAAAAGTCAGTAATCCGGGTGCCTGTATGGATAGGATCCGACCGATCCGCCGTGTGATCCGCTCAAGCCGGTGGAGGAGCGGCTTTCCCCCGAAATCTGGAGACACTGCGGGCGATGTCGGGGCTTCCTGCGGTGCACTTCCGGTTTCGGGCTAGCAACGTGGGACGTGATGACGTGAATAGGCGACGCGTTGTCGGAGCATGCGCTCCTTCTTCAGGCCTCTGAGGAAGGAGCGCATGCTCCGACAACGTGTCGCCTATTCACGTCATCACGTCCCACGTTGCTAGCCCGAAACCAGAAACCGGAAGTGCGCCGCAGGAAGCCCGACATCGCCCGCAGTGTCTCCAGAGTTCGGAGAAAGCCGCTCCTCCACCGGCTTGAGCGGATCACACAGCTGATCGGTCGGATCCTATCCATACAGGCACCCGGATTACTGACTTTTCGGACTAATCCCAAGGCCATCATTCATTGCTGGTTATAATTCTTGTCTTGTGAGTGTATAGTGTGTTGTGTTCTCATTAAACTTAAAGTCATATTACAGAGTGGCGCCTGTCTTCTTTTCCAGTTTGCTGCAAGGTTTTCTTCTTACTTGGACAGAGCAGCCTTCAAGTGTTTCAAAAGACTTGGGTTTTTTTCATGGACTCAGCTGGACTTTGATATCACGCTATATATATATATATATATATATATATATATATATATATATTTTATTCCCACAATATTGCAATCTGTCAGTAATTGATGGTATCCCTCCAACTTCCTCTTGCGCCAGTTTACACCCTCTATTGTTTGTACCTCGAAAATAAGACCTAGCTTTAATTTTGGGGATGGCTGCAATATAAGCCCTACCCTGAAAATAAGCCCTAGTTAAAGTCGTTGTAAAGACATGCAATCCCTTTAGTAAAAAGGTGATATAATATGCAGTGTGTCTCCTTTTGTAACTTTATTGTGGAATATACCTTATTTACAGTGCTGCTGGGTGCTCACATGACCTGCCGTAGATCTTCTGCTCTCCTCCCGGTTGAATCAGCGGCCCCTTACTCTGCAGTGCTCAAAGCTGGGAAGAAGAGTTCCGGTGGGTCATGTGAGCACCCATCTGTGCTGTAAATAGGGTATTTTCCACTATAAAAATACAAAAGGAGACACACTGCACATTCTATAATCTTTTTATAAAACTGGTTTAGACCAAGGTTTATTTTTGGGATAAGAGAATGTCCTAATGCTGACTCCTGAGCTGACATGGAAGACAGGGGACACAGGACATTTTTTAAAAACATGTTATTGTTTTATTCCAGGTTTTTTAGAACAAAGAGAGGAGTAAATAAGACAGTACACTGTTCTGTCTATCATGCCCTAAAGGATCAGGATTTTTTTTTTGTTAGGGTTTCAACCATTTTAGGAGCGTCATGATGACATGACTGTTTTTGAATAAATGTAAATTATTGTACGTACCGTAAATAAATAAGACACCCCCTGAAAATAAGCCCTAGTATGTTTTTTGTAGCCAAAATTAGTATAAGACCCGGTCTTATTTTCGGGGAAACACGGTATGCTTCTCTTGAGGATGATCTGGTGTAATATCATATCCACTCGAGAGATGTATTCAGAAAGTCTCTCCCCTCTTTGTTGGTGAGTGTGATTAAACTTGTACAACCTGATCCAGGGTCTTCTTTACCCTTCCAAAAACAGCATGTAAAGCATCATTGTAATCCATAGCTACACAGTCCTTCATTCCCATCTGCAAATTACAGATCACTCTAGCTGCTGGACCCCTGAGGCTCTCACTAAGCCACTGTCTCTTTACAGCCTCTGGCACACTCCACTCTTCTTTTGACGGAGTGGCTGGACTCATCTAGGTCTCAAATTCCCCTTCTCCAGCCGGAGTCGGCAATTGCCCTGAGAAGAACTGAAGCTTCCTATATCCAGTTTTGAGGAAGTTATGTCACATCTTTGCTGATATGTCAGTTAGTAAATTAGTAATGCGGGAGAAGACGGAAGGAGTGAGACGAGGAGTAGAGAGAAAGATTTGTGTGTCGTCAGTGTAGAGATGGTACTAGAGGCCTTGTGAGTTTATCAAGTGACCAAGGGAGGAGGTATAAATGGAGAACAGGAGGGATCTGAGGCCAGAACCTTGGGGGAGCCCTAAAGAAAGAGGAAGCAGAGAGATGGAGACAGAGTTATAGGTAACACTGAAGGAGCGCTGTGATAGGTAGGAGGAGAACCAGAAGAGAGAAGAGTCTCGAAGGCCAAGAGAGTAGAGTTTTTTGAGGAGGAGAGGATGGTTAACAGTATCGAAGACTGCAGAAAGGTCTAGTAGTATGCGTATGGAGTAGTGGCCATTGGTTGTAGCAGTCGATTATTAGTGAATCTTAGTAGGGCAGATTCTGTGGAGTGTGGTAAGTGAAAGCCGGGCTGTTAAGGGGTCAAGAAGGTTGTTGTCAGTGAGGTAGGAGCTCAGACTGTTGTAGACTAAGCATTCTAAATGTTTTGATGCAAACAGGAGCAAGGAGATGGGTCTTAAGTTGTTCAGGCTGGTTGAGTCCAATGAGGGCTTTTTAAGTATGGGGGTGATCAGCGGATGTTTTAGAGGGGGGGGGAGGTGCCAGTAAAGAAGGAGAGGTTGAAGATGTGGGTAAGGGAGCATGGGATAGATAGGCTTCTGAGAGAACTTTAGCAACCTGTTTGGTAGTAGCAAGCTCAAAAGAGGAAAGTGTGGAGAGTGGTTTTGTACAAGTTATGTTAAGTGGAATAGATGTCTGTGCAGTGGAGGTGGTTGTGGAGAAAGTAGAGAGTTAAAAGTAGAGAAGAGACAACGAGGGCAAGAGGGCAGAGTATTATTGAGCATGACAAAGTAGGCTTGTTTGGCAGCATGGAGGGGGGAATTGTATTTGAAGAAGGCAGATTTATATAGGGTGAATGCTTGTTTGGATTTGGTTTTATGCTACAATCGCTCCAGTGTGCGGCTATGTTTTTCAAGATTTCTGGTGTTGTCAATCTGCCAAGGTTGTAATGGTCAGTCTGATACTTTGTGAAGTGAGAGGAGCAAGAGAATCCAGTGTGAATTAAAGTGAACTGTTGTAGACAGTGGTGACCAGGTCAGGGCAAGAAGGGCTGTTAACATTAGTGGGGATTTTAAAATCACTAAGAGTGATAGTCGGTATTCAAGTATGTGCAGGAAAAATGGGGAAAAAAGGCTCTGGCAACAAAAGGGCTAACAGGCTGTTCATTTTTATATTGTTATTATTGGCTGGAATTCTGCTTCGAACATTTTGCAACCTCTATGTATTTTTACAATACTCCCATAGAATTGTATGTCAAACAGAGAGCAGTGATACTGTATAGCATTCCAAAAGACTGATACAAACTCTTATCTGGGGGACCTAAGCTGGTCATATACAGCTTGAATTTCGGCAGATTCCTGCTGAATGGCATTGCTGGTACCAGCAGGCTTGACAAAAGTCGATTTCAAAATCCAAGAAGGGGGGTGGAAAGTTGTTGGCCACACAGTGATTGGCTCCTATCAGATGGAGTCATTGTTTGGGTATTGAGGCAGCCATGGATGCTGTGGTTGCCTGAATACAATAGTCAGCAGTGTAGATGGTGGAATGAATTAATTTCTCTTGTTCAGCCTGCAAGGCTGAATGCAAGGAATTACATTTTGAATGGAGCCTCTGGCTTTGGAGCTAGAGCCTCTTACAGCTGCATGAGCCATTTTAAACTGATAATAACAACATGAATTTAAAGGCATAATGGGAAGTATTTCTGTTTCTTTTGAATTTTAGATCATCAACAAGCTATCTGCCTTCCCCCACGTCAAGATTTTGGGACTCCTAGCAAGTGCTGGATAACAGGCTGGGGATACACAGAAGAGTCTGGTATTTACAATTTTATCAACTGATTCTAGAGGTATAGCAGACATCCAGTCAGATATAACACAAATAGAAAAAAGTGCAGCGCTAAGTCAGAGAGAACTATGACAGCTCTCCATACAAATGATGAAGTGCGTATAGATATAAGGTGAAGACATCCAGGATGGTCAGGTGAATCATACTGTGAATGTATCCCATCACCAACACCAGAATAAATAATGCGCTCACCAGAGCATGTTGACCCAAAATACTATACAGCATAAGGGTCAAAAAAGGCTCATTTGATGGTACTGCAATTCCTAAGATGGACTGCAACCACAGGTGTTCTCCAGGTATATACTGTACATTCACTGTGGAGCATTTCATCCTCATATTTCACAGAAGAAATTCTAATCATTCAATAAATTCTTCCACAGTAGCACATCTCCCCCTACTCCCCTTCCAAAGCACCTGCTCTGTGTTTACATTAGAGAATAGAAAGATGGAAGGCTGCCAAGTCACTGCTGGGAGAGAGGAGCAGGGGAGCTGAGCTGCCTGAGAAAATGACTTAGGACAAATTCTGGGCTTTTGCTTTGAACTTAGATTACTTTTTCCACAGTGCCTGAGGTGCATAGCTGCCTAATTTTCCCTCGGCTTTCTCTGATGGGTCTGGCGCCAGGTACTGAACACAAAGCATCCAATACTGGTTTGGGAAACATAGGAAAAGCTCCCTTGTTTGTGTCTTCTTCCTACCTTTGGTTAGAAAGCTTTAGAAAGCATTAGTGCATTTATCTATTCATATCCTCTCACTGCTATCTTTTGTAATTCAGGTCATTTAAAAAGTCATTTATCAAGCTTTTTGTTTTCAAATAATGTTCAGGTACTACTGCAGATGTGTTACAGGAAGCAGTGGTTCCACTGAAGTCAAGTATGGAATGCCAAAAAAGCTATTCAGATGTGAAACTAAGTGAAAAGAATATTTGTGCTGGATATGAACAGGGCAGCATTGATTCATGTAAGGTGAGTTTATAATATGGGCTTACACCACCTTGTTATGTGTACAGGTGCTATCTAAAAGTATTAAAAAGACCTATCATTAAAATAAAAAAATGCTGCAGCTATAAAGTGCAGGCACCTCTCTGGTCACAGTTAAATTACAACTGGTTCTGCATGGTCAAACTTTAACATTTTTAGGTATTGTTGGAGCTTGCCGTTAAGTCCAGCCCCACAGTTATTCATCATATAGTCACATTATTGGCAGCCTCGTTGGTCCAAAGAAATGTACGAGAGGCAGAAAGGGATGGGCAAGCTTTGGCAACATCTGAAAGTGCTGATCTTTTGTCTGTCAGAATAGTCCAGGATTTGCCTGTGACAGGAGGGCTTGTGAAAATGCTGCAGGTATTTGAAGGCTCGTGTGTGTCTATGCACTTGCAAAAATGTATATTTTATTATTCAGAAGATATATTTTCTTTCAGCATAGATTCATTTTGTAATTTACCTTGCAATATAATTAAACCCCCTAAAAGATACAGGTGCAAATGTTTTGGGAATTAGGCTTTTAGGTCTCCATAACAAAAACTCCTTTCTTTTAGGGTCGCCCTGCCTCTTGCTGAAAAGGATCCTAGGTTTTAGTTTTTATTAACTGCTTCCTGATCTGCAAGGCACCAAAGTTGCCTCTAAAAACTGGGGTTGATATACCGTTTGTCTCTGAGATTTAAGAGCCCATTTATTCTAGACATAGAATGGATAGGTGCTGTGACCCCTCCCACTTTCATGTAGACCTGTACATGGCTCTGTTCTTTTTATCTGTCAAATACTACTCCTGCATAAAACTTTTTGCTTGGTCATTAGTTGGTCCTGCACAGGGGCCCCTTTGTGATTTTGTCTGACACTGCTCTAAACTTACTAGTTGTACAAGTTCTCAATAAAGGTCTCAAAAATAACAAAGAAATCATCCTATCCAATCTTGTCAAGCACCAACACCCCAATAATAATGTATAAAATGTATAGAAAGAGAAAACGGGGCTTTCAGTGGCCATACGGAATACTGTTTTTTAGTGTGCGGGGATGCGCACTCAAGGTATGCAAGATAGTATTCGCAGCCGATGCTTTCCGATAAAGGTCTTGTTAGGTACCTGTTAGGTAAGGTCCGAAGTGGAGCTTGAGTGCTGAGGATTCAGGTGAAAACATAGTCAGAGATCAGGCCGACAACAGATCGGGCAAAGCGGTATCCAAACGTAATCCAAAGAATGGTCAGGCAGGCAGAAGTCATACACAAGCTGGCAGTGAAGTACAGATTCGGCAGGCTGAATGAAGAGGGTTAAAGAATACAGGCAAAGTTCATACACGATAATCAGTAAAAGAGCAAACAGCACACCCAGAAAGATATTCCAAAAGAAACGGGCATTGAGGAACAGGAAGTGTTGCTATTTAAAGGCTGGTTAAATTGTACATTGTTCACAGCTGGTTAAATTGTACATTGTTCGCAGCTGGCAGCAGGTGGAGCTAGTGAGTCCAAAAGTAAAGCATCAGGCTGGAAAATCACTGCAAAAACTCCAGAGCTTCTTCTGTGGCACAACAGATAAGGCTGCAAGTTACGAAACAGGGAACCTCCCAGTTCAAGGACACCCAGGTACATGACAGGTCTGCCCTCAAATTACCCTCTTCATCCTTAACAATCTGGACATCCAAGAAAGTAACTCTCGTTTGGTCACATTCCATGGTGAATTTCAAGTTAAATGAATTACACCCAATCCACTTCATAAAATTATTCAGTTCCAGTCTACTACCTGTCCAGATGAGCAGGATGTCATCTATGTACCTGTGCCAAGAAAGGATGTGGCACAGATACATAGATGAGTCCTCTCCAAAGAATACTGATCTTTCCCATTCCCCCAGGTTCCTGTTAGCATAGGATGGGGCACACTTGGTCCCCATCACCATTCCCTGCACCTGGAGGTAATGGGATCCATTGAAGAGGAACACATTTCTAGATAGAATGTATTCTAGCAATTCCAGAATGAAGGCATTGTACCCCCATGTCGAACTATCCCTTTCCTTAGGGACTCTGCGATTGTAGCGATGCCTTTAGGGTGGGGGATTGAACAGTAAAGGGCCTCAATATCCACTGTAACTAACCATGCATCCCTCTGTATGTTTTTGTCCTCAAGTAGCCTCAAAAGGTCTCTCGTATCTTGTATATGAGAGGGCAAAGATGTAACAAACGGTCTCAGGTAGTCATCAATTACTTTGCTGGCCTGTTCCAAAATGCAACCAATGCCCAAGACAATTGGTCGGCCAGGAGGGTTCCTTCGATTCTTAGATGCACCTTTGGTAATGAATGGAAGGTTGGCATAACTGGATTTGAGACATTTAGAAAATCATAAATACTTTTGGTGATGATTGCGTCCACATATGCCCTAACCAAAATTTCCCTGAACTCCTGGTGGAATTTTTTAACCTGCAATTCCGGTATGCGTCTATACCAGGGTTTGTTGTTCAGAATATCCAAACACATTCTGATATAGCTCTCCCGCTCCATTGTCACGACATTCCTACCCTTATCAGACGGCTTAATGACTATATTCTCCTTATTCTTTAGAGTATTCAAAGCTATCTGTTGTTGAATAGTCAAGGTTTTCCTATAATTCATTACATTTGGCATAATATCATACAGAGCCTTCTGGACAAATGACCAAATGTGTATGTTCCGTTGTAAGGGTGGGAATGTCTGCGATTTTTTCTTATATTTTGGAACCAAATCCCTGATCATACCCATGGATGCCTCTTGAATCGGGGCCATATTTTCATACTCCTCTGAGTTGATTTCTTCCCAGAGTTGCAAAAGACCTTTTAGGGCCCTGAAATCATTGATCGAAAAATCCCTCCATAGTTCCATATCCTGTGCCTTTCTGGGCTGGGGGGTCAATGTTTTGTCATACATTGTATGAAGAGTTAACTTTCTGGCAAAGAGAATAATATTTTTAGCGACTTCAAATTTGTCTGTTCCTGGAGTTGGGCAAAAGCTCAGTCCCAGGCTAAGGATGGAAATTTCATCTGCATTTAGTTCATGGGATGAGAGATTCACAATCCTCAAATCTCCAGTCTGCTTGTTTATTTCTTTACTAGATAGTGTTCCGAGTTCCCTTGTTTTTTTAAGTCCCCCAAAGGGGATACATTTGACTGTGATGATGTGATATTTATTCTAGTACCTGTATCGGCAGTTACTTGTTTCCCCATATGTGATGATTCTCCCAAAAGGCCCATACCGATATTCCCGGTATCGTGTGCTTGTGCAGGGTTTCCACCACCAAAAGAAAAACCAGATGCAGATGAAGGCTAAAACTGAGAAAAGGAGAAAGAAGGATTAGATGAAGGTACTTGTAAGCACTCCAATAGAGAGGAATCACCCTTGTTAGTGTTTGGTCTCTTTGTGCGCGAGTTGTTTGAGCCCCGTCCAACCTTTTTAAATTTCTTGTTCCTTAGTCGTGTCGGGGTATTAGGAGTTGCAGAATCTGCTTGCCTGGAAGACATT
Organism: Pelophylax lessonae; assembly: GCF_965119305.1. Lineage (NCBI taxonomy): Eukaryota > Metazoa > Chordata > Amphibia > Anura > Ranidae > Pelophylax > Pelophylax lessonae. The sequence continues at coordinate 721,557,423 of NC_138768.1, forward strand.
GAAGAAGAAGAGATAGACGATAAACCCTCAGTTTCATCATCATTGTCCATCCTATTTTCTATTCTATTTTGCTGTACCTGCAAGCGGGGAGGACGTATGGTCCTACTTCTAGGGGTTTGTTGCCATCTGTAGGCTTTGCCGGTGTCATAAGCCAATCTACTGTATCGCTCACAAATTTCTTGGTTTTATTCACTACCAATTTCATATTGAATTGTTCCATAAATTCATTCAAATCTTTTTGTTTCTGTAGATAGATTGGGTTAGATATCAGGTTTTTATGTTTGACACTCAAGGATTGAATCTGTGCATCTAAGTCTGTGATTTTCCTTTGGTAGTGAGTTTTCAGAATCTCCATCATTTGTATTAAACACTGTTGGAGATAATTCTCTCAGAGTGCTTTCACCTCATTGCTTACCACCGGAATGGCGGGGAAGATCTGAATCCTTAAACCAAAGGGAGCGCATTTATGTTCAGCATAAAGACCAAAATATTTCATATGCCAGTAAAGTGAAGATTTCTTAATTAGTAGTTTCACCTTACGAAGGAATGTATCTATACCTTGCTGCCCATCTATGGTCCCGACCGCCTCTAATCTAATTCTGGAATTGAAACCCTCCCAGTCCTGTCCACAAAAGTTCATATTAGGTTTTCAGTAAAGTGACAAAGTACCTTTGAATCGTGACAATTTATGCAAACCTAGAGATTATTAAATAAATCAAAATTGGAAGAAATATGCACATATAGATAAGGTCTCAAAAAGTGGCATAGGTAATGTAGAAAACATTTACATAATACTCTAATATTAATTTGATAACACTGTACATTTCCTATAGGGGATGACAGTAAGTAACAGAGATTAGCTAGAATTGCATACAGGCCACTAAGTACCTTTAATGCATTATGGTCTTGGTTAGAATAACAATCTAAGAAAAGGTACATAATATTGCATATTCCCTAGAGTTTTTATTTCCTGCTTTATTCTGAATCCGTAATAGGAATTCTAAATCCAGTAATGGAAAACTTCCACTGCATTTAGGCATCATCTAATTCACATTTTTAATAAACAATCACATTAGATGAAAGAGAGAGGCAACGGGTATATGAACTGGTCTCATAAATGATAACAATTCATTGCTAATCGGTTCTGTGGGTTATACTACTTAGGAAACCTACAAATGCAGTGGAGGAATGCGGGTCAAGAGGAGGTAAGTAGGTAAAGGTAAATGGGACATACCTGCATTGACCTAATTTGTTGATTACAAATCCCTGTGCACCATACTATTGGGACTTACATCTAACTCAGCGTGTTTTACGAATGCAAAAGACCTCCTAAATTTGTATGGATGCACTTTAGGAATTGCATTGAAGTTAGCTGTAGAACCTTGCAGTAGACAGACTGGGCTTTGTGACTGCTGAATATTTGCTGTGCAAGTTATTACTATTTACCCATTTGATTCACATCTACATGACCCCACCCCCATCCTCAATTTTTTAAAAATTTATTGAAAAACCTCTGATTAATAATAGACACGATATTGGCAATACTTTTTTGAGCATTTGGTTAACTTACACTGCAACATTTGGTCTTTGGTTTAGGACACTGCAATTTTTACCACATTTTGTTTCCTTTGCACGTACAGTGAAACAGTAATACTGGAGTTCAGAAACCACCAATTCCCACTTTGTTTTGCAGCATGGAAATCATACTTTTAATTTTTGTTACTTATAATCATGGTAACTTTTTAACCCTTAAACTGCCAGATTAATAACAGAAATGTCTGAAGACATCACACATTCACATCACACAAACTCAAGGACCAACCTTTGGTTACTTGCTGCAAAATTATCAACTTTAAAATCAGATTTATATGTTTTGTTTCTTTGCTCTCTATGAAAATGCTAATTGTCTGACAGTACATGAAAGTACTGAATCCATTGGATTATCATGACAGCAAGGAAAATTTTCAAAGGAATGGTCACCAATGGCAGTTTACAGGCTTCTCAGTGCAGGTCCTTTTATTATTTTTGTCCCTCTTTTAGAAGCCACAGCACCCATTTAGTTTTGAAGAAATATCTATAGGCTCATTCATGTGCTGGGTTACTATATCTCTCAGAGCCTCTAAAGATGAGATTTTCCAGTTGGTAGTGTACGTCTTTCCTTCCTGCACAACCTAAGAGACCAAAATGAAAGTGCTGCAGCTGGCTTCCTTAAATATTAGTTTATTCTACATTATAAAAAAATTTCAGGGGAATCTATCACTGTCATTTGGAGTTGTAATAGTCATAGGTAATGTGTAGAATTTGATATTTTGGTGAAAATATTTTGTCACTGAATTTCCTGAGAGATATAATTATTCAGGATGTGATTCAACTTCGCAACAACTGCACCTTTTTAATTTCAGATGGAGCTGGGCTTTAAATTATCATTTGTTTATCTTTGTATATGATAATTGTATGAATGCATTTTTTAGGGGGACTCTGGTGGACCATTGACATGTAGAGTTGAAAATACATGGTATTTAATTGGTATTACCAGCTGGGGAGAAGGATGTGCCCAACCAGACAAGCCAGGCGTTTACACAAAGGTCACGGAGTACATAGGCTGGATTGTAGAACAGACAAGAATGTAAGCATTTTATGTTATTATCCTCCCCTTGTTCACTAAAATCTATATACGTAGTTTTCACATGATGGGTCACAGGGGTCAGTGATTAAAGTTATTCTTAATTTGCAGGTATACTATCAAACACTTTCAATGCTGAACGTGTTATATCCCCGTGTTAAAACTGTGCCACTGTTTAATTTGCTGTGAACTCAAATAATGATTAATTTTCTTTGAGAAATCAACTAAAACTTTTTAAATGGGGGGATTTCAACCTCTGTCAGGTTTTTGTTTATTGCCAGACTTTTTGCCAACAGATGCCCTTTTCTTCAACAATCATTAAACTATCCAATTAAATGGAAATACAGTAAAACCTTGGTTTGAGAGTAACTTGGTTTAAGAGCGCTTTGCAAGACAAGCAAAATTTTCAAATAAATTTTGACTTGGTTTACAAGCGATGTCTTGATATACAAGTAGCCTCAAGTCACAGCTGAGTATAAAAGAGAAGAGAGGCGCCTCTAAGTGTAGCAATATAGTTAAATTTAATGAAGGTACAACATTTAGCAACTCACATGGTTGATGATTGGAACAGGCAGATCTAAGGATGCAGGCATCCAGGCTAAAGCTGTCCACATAGACCATCCTCCACACCGCCATCTACGTCATCCCTTCCATGCTGCCCCTCGCTTTCAGATCCCTTTACTGCAGGGTGGTCTTCCCGGTCAGGATTACAGACTGGCAGCCGGCGGTGCAGAAGATAGTCCCTGTGGACAGCTTTACCCCGGATGCCTGCATACTTAGATGTGCCTGTTTTATTCATCAACCATGTGAGTTGCTAAATGTTGTACCTTCATTAAATGGAACCATATTGCTACACTTAGAGGCGCCTTTCTTCTCTTTGATACTCTGTAGCTCCTGCTGGATTTTGCTTCTAATCCCCTTGTGGAAGCGGCTATTTGTGGATGGACATTTTATGGTTATATAACCTATCGCAATGCTATAATCTTTTTATATGGACTATAAACTGAAGGATTTATGAATAAATGGTTGTGGAACGAATCATCTGAGTTTCCATTATTTCTTATGGGGAAATTCGCTTTGATATAAGAGTGCTTTGGATTACAAGCATGCTTCCGGAACGAATTATGCTCGCAATCCAAGGTTTTACTGTATAGTCCAATTTCTCAGCTTTTGAAAGCTCTGATGAGGTGGGATTATTCTTAACCTCTGCACACAAGTTGGCTGTTTTTATCCTGTTTTATCCTATTATTATTAGTATTAGTATTAAAATATAATCTTTTGGATTCTAAAATCACTGCTTTGATGATCATTACTTTCTTTTCCCTGCCCAGAGTGTCATTTGAGGACCCTGGTATATCTAAATTGCCTACCCAAAGCAATGGGGCTCCAATAACCAGATGACATTAACAGATATCAAACTATAATAAGCAGCATCCAGCAACCTTTTGAGGTTTTTATTGTCGTTGGTGCCCCCCACTCTAGAAAATTAGCCCCACTTCTTGTTCAAGGTGAAACCAGTTACAGGAACATGAACTGAGGATAAAGCTTAAAATATCTGAACACAGACAATGTTTCCTCACCCCCTGCCCCAGATAGCACAAGTTACCAGAAAAAGGAAGTGAGAGGAAATGTTCCAAATGGGTAAAGACAGTATACGTTTGGCTCATGTTTTATGTTTTGCCCAGTCCATCTATTAGACATAAGTACTGTATATGTTGTTTTTTTTTAAAACAACAAGCATACAATAGTTTTTGAAACCTTATTCAAAAATAATTAGGTGCTGCACAGCTACTTCCACTATTCCCATTGTCTGGAAATTCAGTTTAGGTTACAAAAGTAGGCATTTGTCAGATTTGGTCATTCCCATGTTTTAAAATCAGTCTAAAGGTCACCATAGACACTACAGGATGGGTGAAGGTGCAGGCATTATCCAAACACTTTTAAACATTTATTCTGGTCACTGACACTAACTTTGGGGGGGTTAAAAAGTGATTGCCAAAAGTCTTCGAACATGTCCTGTCACTTCTCCAAATGTCTATAGGCAGGGCTTAACAACATTTTGCTTTAATCCACAACAATCCACCAGCAGGGCATGCTCACCTTTACTCTCCTCCCACTCTATTTAGCTTTCAGAAGCAAAAAAAGAGTACTACTGGTGATTGAGAGGCATACACAAAGAACAGGTGCACTTTAAAGGGGTTGTAAAGTCAGAAGGTTTTTTTATCCTAAAGCATTCTTTACATTAAGATAAAAAACCTTCTGTGTGCAGTAGCCTCCCTCTGCCCCCCTAATGCTTAACTGAGCCCCTTCTCTATCCAGCGATGTCCATGACTGTCTCAGCCATCTGGGAATGTCCTTCTCATTGGCTAAGACACAGCAGCGGCGTCATTGGCCCCCCTGCTGTCAATCAAAGCCAGTTAGCCAATGAGGAGTGAGAGGGGGTTGGGCCGAACCACAGCTCCATGTCTGAATAGATACACGGAGCTGTGATTTGGCTCGGGTGCCCCCATAGCAAGCTTCTTGCTGTGGGGGCACTCAAAGAGAGGGAAGGGTCAGGAGCGCCGAAGAGGGACCGGAGAAGAGGAGGATCCAGTTTGCTCTGTACAAAACCAACTGCACAGAGCAGGTAATTATAACATCAAAGACAAAAACAAAACAAAAACAAAAATTAATTAAAAAGTTGGGAATTTAAATGAGGTACTGCCAACCTAGGGCTAAATGCCTCCATCCCTGTTTATGTAGAATTGGGGGGGGGGGGGGGGGGGGAAATAACACTGGTTATAACCAGGTATAAAGCAATCGGCATAATGGGTAAAATAATATAATAAATTATATAATATATAAATATATAAAATCTGTAACACAGCATTGGTATTGTACAGCCAATTGCCAAGTGTTTATAGACAATGAAAAAAAAATGCTGATTGCTTTATACCTGGTTATAATCAGTGTTATTTCCCCTTTCCCCCCCCCCCCCCAATTCTAGGTGATTATAACATGTTTGTTATTTTTATTGAAAAAAAAAAAAAAAGACTTTACAATCACTTTAAGTTAAGTGTTCTTGACAAGTGTGAGTAATAAAAGACACTGTACATTTGTAAATACCAATGTGTACTTTTTTTTTCCAGAGTCATTTAAAAATATATTGGTCTACTGGAGGATGTTTCTCAATTACAAAGTCAAATCAACTCAGAAATGTGTGGATTTCCTTTAGTGTGTCATCCCTGAATTGTAACATTAAAAACTAAGATGTTGCCTGGTTTTATTTGCAAAACATACATGTACTTTTTTTCTATTGTAGCATTTTTCCTCTCAGGGTCGTGTGCAATTACCCTCAAAGTGATATGGCAAGCTGACATATCTTTGGATTGGAATCTTGGTATATGGTGGAATGAATAAATTGGGCACCAGTACTTTACTCTTTTTGTATTTTATTGCTGAATAGAATAAACTGGAGGGTTGGGGATAGAGGATACCCAAAAATAATTGCAGTAAATGACTCAGATAGTAATGTGTATCACAATTTCCAAGCCCCAATTTAGTGAAACATGTCTTTATTGTGCTCAGGGTTCTTAGTAGTATTCAGCTCTTTCAGAGTAGCCAAAATCAGTCTAATGACATTAATGGTAGTCACAGTAGTCACAAATATATGACTGTGTAAGAGCAGTCACAGTCTGTTCTTTAGATTGCAATGGATCTTTCTCTCTCATTTGAGGCCCTTGTGGCTTTGATAGCAGCCACAGATTCCTTATTCTGTAAGCAGAGAACATTTGTTCTCCAGCAGCAGCAGCTTCTACCCAGTTCTCCATGTATGCTTGTCAACACAGAAGATTCTTTTAAAGGTGCTCCCATGAAGTAAACATCTACATGCTTCAGTTCCCTTTAGACAGATCCTGCAATAGGGTAATTCATTTCCAGCAAAGTATTATACACTGGCTCTTACTGGGCAGAACACTCTGTATGGTAGCTCCAATCATTTATCACCTTCCCTGAGCTAATTGCACAGAACCTTCTTTGGAATTTTGCTAGGGCAGTATAAGTTTTTATATAGTAAATCAGTTATTTATTCTTCCCACACACTGAATACTGGGGACACTTTAGCACTAGCAGGCAGAAGCAATCAATCCACTGAGCTTAAAAAAATCCACAGGGCACAGAAACAGTAAACTTAGAGCCAAGTAAGCTTAAAGTTTAACTAAACTGCATCTGAGCACCACAAGCTGAAAACGCATTTTAATTATTCAAAGCAAACCCTGCTATCCATCCATGTCTTCATGCTTTATTTTGTCGAGAAATCACTTTGAAAACATCCCCCTAGCATTTCTAGCCATATCCATCTTGACTTGAAGTGCAGCTGATTCATGTGGCATTCACTTCCTGGGATCCTTCTACCCTCAGCTCAGACTTGCAAGCAGGAAGGTGTGTTGAGCGGAAGAAATCCCTTCTCCCCTCCACCAAAGGAAGAAAAATATTCCCATGAAGACTTATGGTATGTGTGACATCATTTTAGCCTAAGCCAGAAACCAGAAAGCAATGGAAGAAATGTAAACATTTTAAAACCAGTAAATATAATATGCCTTCCTATTTGTTTACTACTGCTAGCAGCAAAAGGATTTAAAATAGCTAATGTTAATTTTCACTTTAAGCTGCTTACAGCCTAGCTGCTAAAGCAAACAAATGGAACAAATGGAATTAGGAACACTCCAGCTTAGGGCAAGGTATCTATATTATACTTGTGATATATATTGATATTTCACTGTATTTACACCTTAAAGAAGATGAAAACTGTCTGCTGTTCAACTTAAATGGGTTGCCTGCCTATCCTTAATAAAGATTTTTTTACATGTAATTTGGCTTTCTAAGGTATATTTAAATAGGGTTATGTTTAAATTTCAGATACAGTACCATTTTTTTTTCAAATTGTGTGCAGTAGTGATGAGCTGAACGTACCAGTGATTTGTTCAGGGGGGGGGGGGGGGGGTTGGCAAACCTTTACTGCCAAATCCAAACCCCACTGAAGAACCAAATCCTAGAAATTAGTAATGGCCATTTTCTAGGCCAATTGGCAGGAGGTTATCAAATAAATGGCATTGGGGCTGGGCACTGCCCTGGAGAACATGTACCAAAGCAAACAAATATTGCAAAATCCTATTTGGTGGGGAGCATCGACTTTCATAATGCTTAAAGTGAAACATTAAAAATACAAAACTCACGTTAGAAACTGGTTGCCTCCATTACGTTGGAGGAAATACAATGGGCAACTGTTTCTTTCTCTACATGTAAAACTCCAGAAGATGATGTCATCCAGATAAAAGTGTATAGTGGTTTTGGAGATTCTAATACCACAACTGTTTGAGGTGTTAAATGGCTCTTTTGCTACACAATGCCCCCCCCCCCCATCTATGTCTCAAGCTAATGTTCTTTTACTTGACCTTGGCAAGGATCCGGTAGACCCTGGATCATATAGACTCATTTCTTTACTATAGGGTAATGTTAAAATCCTTGCCAAGGTGCTGGCTCTCAGATAGAATTAGGTTATATCGTCCATCATTTACCTGTACCAAAAATCGACAGCTGTTAACCTTAGAAGATAGTTCACAAATATGAAAATCCCAGCAGATAATATGGCCAAAGGGCCTTGCTGTCCCTTGATGCCAATAGGGCATATAACAGCATAGATTTGCAATATTTATGGGCGGTCCAAGCCAAATTTAGTTTTGGGGAAACATTTATATCCTGGGTCCGCTTACTGTACCATAACCCCCAAGCAGCTATTCTCACATTAGACAGTCTCGGATATGTTTACCCTGTGGGATTCACCCTATCTCTATTACTCTTTGCTATCTCAGTTAAGCCCCTAGTTGCTTAATTTTTGGTCGAACCCACGTATCTCAGGATGAAGGTACGGTGAGCATTACAAAAAAATGATGTTATTTGTTGATAATATGTTATTACTGCTAAGGGACAATATCTCCTCCCTACAATCAGTTATTGATACTATCCTGGAATTCGGTCAATGCCCCTCTCCTTGTCCTGTTCAGGGATAAAGTAAAAATTTGGAACAAATTTAAGTTGTCTGTAGTAGGCAAAACTACTGAAGCTAATCAAAATTATATTGATGTAACATCTACTTTACTTGCTACACTACTCTCCCACGGTGATACTCTTAAAAACTTTCAGGGTGGTGAACTCGATCTTTCATATATTACGGTGGAATACACGTCCATCTAGGATTGGGCTAGAGCAACTACAACACCCCAAAGATGGGGGCGGTTTGGCCCTCGCAAACCCCTGGCATTATTTTGTAGCAGCCCAATTGCAACACCTGCTGGGGACTATGCCCCCCCCCCCCCTTGCCATGTATCTATGACCCAATTCTCTAGTTCATGCACAGCCAGGGAATCAATCCTAGAGGGGTTTGCATCTCGGGCATTTGAGAAACCCACAAAATAATTCCCGACATATAACGTCATTCGAAAAATCTGGAACAAAACTAAACAGCTACAGCAGGTGCTGGAGTTTACAAAGGATAGTCCTGTATGGCACAATGGTACTTGTGGGGAGTTAGCAAAAATACAGCAGGGCACCTGCTGGAGGGAATTTGAGATGACACATCTTCATAATATATTTAACCACTTGCCGACTGCCTAACGCCGATCTACGTCGGCAGTCAGCCCCTCACAGGCAAAGTGACGTAGGGCTACGTCACTAGCTTGTGAGGGTCTAGGGAGCGAGCGCGCGCCCCCGGAGGCGCGCTCCCGCTCCCGCGTGGTCACGGACCCCCCCGCGCGTGTGACCAGCGGACCCGATGTCCGCCGGTCACTCGGCGATCGGCGGGGGAGAGGGAGAATGTCAGGCAGCTTGTGTAAACAAGCCACCTGTCATTCTCCTCGCTGTAAAGACACTGATCAAACGGATCTAGTATGTAGATCCGTTGATCAGTGTCCTTACAGCTCAAGCCACAGCCAATCACAGTAGAAAGCACACCCCTAGGGATACACACAGCCCCTCCCTTCCAAATAAAGTTAACCCCTTCACAACCAGTGTATTTTTACAGTAACAGTGCATATGTATAGCACTGATTACTGTAGAAATGTCACTGGTAACCCCAAAAGTGTCACAAATGTCAGTCAAGGGTCCGATCTGTCCGCCCCAATGTCGCAGTCCCGCAAAAAAAATCGCAGATCGCCGCCATTACGCGTTAATAAAAAAAACAACAAAAATTACAAAAATCTTTCCCTTTGTTAGTAAACGCGATAACTTTTGCGCAAACCAATCAAAATACGCTTTTTGCGATTTTTTTTACCAAATATATGTAGCATAAAACAAATTGGCCGAAAATTTTAAAAAATTTTGATTTTTACTTTTTTTTTTGGGGGAATTTCATATAAAAAATGTGAAAAATATTGTCATTTTTGCAAAATTGACGCTCTTTTTTTGTTTATAGCGCGTGATCAAAAAATCGCACAGGTGATCAAATACCACCAAAAGAAAGCTCTGTTTGTGGGAAAAAAAGGACGTCAAATTCGTTTAGGTACAGCGTCGCACGACCGCGCAATTGTCCGTTAAAGTCACGCAGTGCCGAATCGCAAAATACCCCCTGGTCAAGAAGGGGGTAAAATCTTCCGGGGCTTAAGTGGTTAAAGATGGCATTTTACCCTTCATCACAATGCAGGAGTCTTTTTTTTTTTTTTTTACCTCCGCACATGCAATAATACTACATAAAGTTGAGGCATGCAGTAAGAGCACAGGGAGATGCATGTGGGTGGGTTCTGTCTCCTACCCTCAGTTGTATAAAGTACTCAAAACCCATACTTGAGTAAAAGTACAAGTACTCAGTCAAAAAGTGACTTGAGTAGAAGTGGAAGTGCTCGATCAAAAAGTGACTTGAGTAGAAGTACTAAAGTATTCAACATTTTTTGTACTTAAGTATTGCAATTAGTTTTTTTTTTAAATTTTGCTACTCAAGTACTGAAAGTAAAAGTACCAGTAGTTTTTTAAAAAAAATTGCTACTCAAGTACTGAAAGTAAAAGTACAAGTACTGTGTTATGTAGTTATTAAAGAAAGAAGTCAAAAGTTTGAACATCATATTGTTTTTATTATTTCAAATGCAGCTTTTATTCATACATACAGTAGCATTTATTTTCGTATGCGCTGATAATACATGTTTTGAGCTTCATGAAACCTGCCATCTACTGTTCTGGCAGTGGTAATTTTTATAATTGTAACTAGTAACTATGCAGCACAAAAAAAAAAACTGGAGTAGAAGTATTGAAATCATTGAAAAAATGTAGTGAAGTAAAAGTGGAAGTAGGAGAAAAAAATTCTACTCTAGGAAAGTACAGATACCGCCTTTCGGTACTTATGTACAGTAGTGAAGTAGTTCTACTTAGTTACTATACATCTCTGCTCCTACCCCAGTTTTCAATTTAATTCAGTCTGCTGACAGCACTAAAGGTTTTATCGCTCCATGGTATAATATGTTACTATCTGAATTTCTTAAACACCACCCATTCAAGGCAACGGCTCAGTGGGAAAAGGACATAGGTGCACTTACGGGAGACCAATGAGATGAGGGTTTTGTTCTATGGTGATATGCTCCCTTAACCATTCTACAACCGCTCACAGTAATACTACTGCGGCAGAGTGGTTCGTTATCGTCCAGCGACGTAGTACTAACGTCGTTGGACACTCCCCCTTCTGGGCGGCGCTTGCGCGCCGCCGGAGGCTCGCTCCCGCTGTTTTCATTCACAGCGGGAGTCGGGCCAGGGGAGGAGCAGCGGCGATCGCCGCTGCTCTTACCCGATCGTCGGGGATCGAGTCTGGAGATCCGCCCGCTGTGTGTAAACACAGCGGGCGGATCTCCATAGTGACAGGGAGTGACAGATCGGACTGTTCAGCATAGCTGGACATCCGATCTGTCCATGACTCACACAGTCACCTCCCCCCCTACACGTCAGTAAGCACCAGGCATACATTAACCCCTCCCTCTCCAATAAAATTAACCCCTTCCCTGCCAGTGTCATTTTTACAGTAACAGTGCATATTTATAGCACTGATTACTGCAGTAATGTCACTGGTACCCCCAAAAGTGTCAAAAATGTCAGTCAAGGGTCCGATCTGTCCGCCGCAATGTCGCAGTCCCGCAAAAAAAATCGCAGATCGCCGCCATTACGCGTTAAAAAAAAAACACCAAAAATGACAGAAATCTTTCCCTTTGTTAGTAAACGCAATAACTTTTGCGCAAACCAATCAAAATACGCTTATTGCGATTTTTTTTACCAAACATATGTAGCATAAAACAAATTGGCCAAAAATTTTTACAAAAATTGGTTTTTACATCTTTTTTGGGGGGAATTTCATATAAAAAAATGTTAAAAATATTGTTATTTTTTCAAAATAAACGCTCTTTTTTTGTTTATAGCGCAAAAAGTAAAAATCGCACAGGTGATCAAATACCACCAAAAGAAAGCTCTGTTTGTGGGAAAAAAAGGACGTAAATTTCGTTTGGGTACGGCATCGCACGACCGCGCAATTGTCAGTTGAAGTCGCACAGCGCCGAATCGCAAAAAGTGGCCTGGACGGAAGACAGCAAAATCCTCCGGTGGTAAAGTGGTTAATGTATATTAGAAGTTGTCCCAGTTACAGTGCATTCATAAAGTATTCAGATCTCAATCACTTTTTTCAATTTTGTTATGTTAAAGCCTGATACTACAGTTGTTTAATTTTTTTTTTCTCATTAATATATACTCAGTACCCCATAATGGCAAAGTGAAAACAGAATTTAAGAAATGTCTATGGATTTATTAAAATTGAAGTAATTGACAATGTATTTATCTTGATTGTTTTTTTTTTTCTTCCTTTTAATAAAGTTTAAAAAGTGTCCATTTTTATTTTCTAAAGTACTTTTTTGTACCTCTTATTCATTCATGTGGGAAGGAGAAGCACATTTACCCAAATGTAAACCCCCACATTGCATCACCATATACCTCAGTGATGTCACTCTTGCACTATTTTTATCTTTGCCTTTATTAACTGTTCTACTCTGCAGTCAAAATATCAGCTAACCAATTTTGCATAATCATATTTAACTTACATATTGTTATGTGCTATTCCATTTTGGCTTGAAATGAATGTGTCTGGTCCTCTCCACATTGGCATAAAGGTGCTGGAGATGAGAATGTTTCAACATGCCCTTCCATCAAGTTGGAGCACATGATGACTTGTCTTCCTTTTCAGCTATATTCAACTACATTCCTATATTCAACTCACCCCCATCAAAGTCTGTGGATCTGTCAAGAGTCTAAAAAAAAAAAAAACAACTCCTTTTAGAGTTCTCGTTAAAAAGGAAAACAAGGTCAGATGATGAATGTACCTCTGTGAATGTCTTTTCAAGACAGAAGTCTGAACGTAAAAACATGCTTTCTGAATAAATTTCAGCTGTTCCAAAAGATCATAGCCTTGATACTGGGAATATCATTCCACTTTGAATTTAAAAGAATCCTATTGTGCCAGAGATATCAGCACATTATTGCAGATGTTGTTTGATTTTGCTAGTTGACTGGCAAGCTATGGCAGGTGCTTCCTTGTTAATAATATTACCACCATGTAAGTACAGGTTGCTGCTAATTTATAACAGCTAAAAAACAAATGTTTTTCTGTGACATCTAGCAAAATAAAAACAGGCGTAGGGAAACCTGTCATGAGAGAAAAAAATAAAAACACTGCAATTGTCTATTACTTTTTGATGTTATTAGTTGCTTGGCCAGTATGTTAATTTTCTGGCTGTACAGCTTAAAGACCTACTTATAAAGCAATGTACATACGGTATATGACTTTCATGAAACATTCACTGGTAATTTATCAATCAGTCAAATATTTTGGATTCCCTGCTTTCTAATTCTGCCCCTCAGAGAGGTATTTGCATGAAACAAGATTGAGTCAGGGAACCCGGAAGTCCTGACCCCCATCATTTTTTTCAGGCCATTGACTCATTAAATATTGAACTTAACGTTTATGAATAATAGCCAGAAAATGAGTAAGACTGAATAAAGGTTAGCAATGAGAGCATCAGCATTTCTTAAAGCATAACTCTGATCTAATGTTTTTAAAATGTTCCCTAGCAAAAAAAAAAACACAAAAAAGCAGCTCCAGGTGAAATACTCATGTCTTCTTTCAAGCTGAAAGTACCTCCTTTCTGCCACAAAATGTCCTGAGGCTTCCTGTTCAAATAATGCAGAACCTAATTCAACACAGAGGACATACTGCGAGTGCATGGCGTTGTGGTCCCACCCCATAGGGGCTACCCCAAAGCACCCTTCACTCATAATTTAAGTATAGAGGGTAAAGCTGACATCATAACACCAGCAACACAATTTGTATCACTGAGGACCACCCATTATTAACCACTTGACAACCAACCGCTGTAGTTTTACGCCGGCGGGTCAGCTCTATTCCACGAAAACATGTACCTTACGTGTAATAGATAGTGGGGGTGCGCGCACACGCCGATTGGCCAGAGAGGAATACCATCAGCGGGTCTGGTGGACGCGATGTCTGCCAGCCACCCTCAATTGCTCCCCATGGAGACAGAACGACGGTCTGCCTAGGTAAACAAGGCAGACTGACGTCCTGTCATAGATGAGTACAGGGATCCTGTGTTCCTCCTATTTAGAAACTATATTTAGGTCTCTGAGTTCATCTATTGAGTACATCCCCCCACACAGTTAGAAAAAAAAAATTTAATAAAAAATTACATAAATCTATCCCCTGGTTTGTAGACACGATGACTTTTGCTCAAACCAACCAATATACACTTATTGGGATTTTTTTCTACCAAAAATATTTGGCAGAATACATATTAGCCTAAATTGATGAAAAAATAAGATTTTTTAAATTTTTTTTAATTAAGAATGTTTTATAGCAGAAAGTAAAAAATGTTATTTTTTCTGAATTGTCTGTTTTTTGTTTATAGCGCAAACAATAAAAAACACAGAGGTGATCAATTACCACCAAAAAAAGCTCTATTTGTGGGAAAAAAAGGACATCAATTTTATTTGGGTACAGCGTCGCATGACCATGCAATTGCCAGTTAAAAAAACAGTTGCCAAATCGCAAAAAATGGCCAGGTCATTAACCACTTGCCGACCGCCGCACGACTATCTACGTCGGCGGTCAGCCCCTCACAGGCAAAGTGACGTAGGGCTACGTCACTAGCTTGTGAGGGTCTAGGGAGCGAGCGCGCGCCGCCGGAGGCGCGCTCCCGCTCCCGCGTGGTCACGGACCCCCCCCCGCGCGTGTGACCAGCGGACCCGATGTCCGCCGGTCACTCTGCGATCGTCGGGGGAGAGGGAGAAAGTCAGGCAGCTTGTGCAAACAAGCTGCCTGTCATTCTCCCCTGTGTATGAAGGATGATCATACGGTTCTACTATGTAGAACCGTTGATCACTCTTCATACATCTGAAGCCACAGCCAATCACATTAGAAAGCACGCCCCTAGGGACACACATAGCCCCTCCCTTTCAAAAAAAGTTAACCCCTTCACTGTCAGTGTATTTTTACAGTAACAGTGCATATATATAGCACTGATTACTGTAGAAATGTCACTGGTAACCCCAAAAGTGGCAAAAATGTCAGTCAAGGGTCCGATCTGTCCGCCGCAATGTCGCAGTACCGCAAAAAAATCGCAGATCACCGCCATTACGCGTTAAAAAAAAAAATCACCGCCATTACGCGTTAAAAAAAAAACAACAAAAATGACAAAAATCTTTCCCTTTGTTAGTAAACGCGATAACTTTTGCGCAAACCAATCAAAATACGCTTTTTGCGATTTTTTTACCAAACATAGGTAGCATAAAACAAATTGGCCAAAAATGTAAAAAAATTTTGATTTTTACATTTTTTTGGGGGGGAATTTCATATAAAAAAATGTGAAAAATATTGCTATTATTGCAAAATTTACGCTCTTTTTTTGTTTATAGCGCGTGATCAAAAAATCGCACAGGTGATCAAATACCACCAAAAGAAAGCTCTGTTTGTGGGAAAAAAAGGACGCCAAATTCGTTTAGATACAGCGTCGCACGACCGCGCAATTGTCCGTTAAAGTCACGCAGTGCCGAATCGCAAAATACCCCCTGGTCAGGAAGGGGGTAAAATCTTCCGGGGCTTAAGTGGTTAAGGGGGTAAAACCTTCCGATCCTTAAGTGATTAAAGAATATACAAAAAGAAAGAAAACCCTATGTGTCATGTGACTGGCCTGGAGAATTTGGAAAAAGTAAGTATAAAAAAAATAAATAAATAAAGGAAAGCAGAGAGGTATAAAGAGAGCCCAGGCTGAGCTTTAAATGAAATGTACTTTTGAATCTATTTGAGCATTTTTATGTATCACAAAAAATCCTTTATTGTTTAAAGCGATCATGTGACAAACTAAAATCAAAAATCCAAAAACTACTGCAAAGATGTCTTAGGTTGTACAGCATAAATCAGCATTTAATTTATATAATCAAATACTTTTAATACGGCAAATTTAATTTATCTGAATTTATGCTGAAAAGCTTTCCATCTATATTATTTATAACTTTCATGATATAAATTGTTTGAGTCTTGTAGAAAGCTATAGATCAAATATACATGCAAAAACAGGCTTACCTAACAACATGTAAGAACATTATTGCGCAGTGATAAATCATTCACTAGGAAACAATATGGAACTGCAGCGATTACAGATCTTCAGTTCACAGAACTGGCCACAGGGGATGCTTAAGAAAAATAATTTTTGATGCAAGTTGGAAGTTCTGGGAGGCAGCTGAAAAAGAATTGCTGAACTATACCTTAAAGTGGTTATAAAACCTAAACATTTTTTACCTTAATCCATTTCTTGCATTAAGGTAAAAAAAAAGTTTAGGCATCAGTGTCTCCCCCACCCCCCTTTTACAAACCTGAGCCCTTATTTGATCCAGTGCTGTGCATGTCTGAAGCTCTTCTCTCCTCTCACTTTCTTGACTCTCTGGCTTTGCTGTTTTGCGATAGCAATTGGCACCCACTGATGTTGTTCAAAGCTAGTGACAAGAAAGCAGGCAGTGGGTCCAAGCCCCTCTGTCTGTGTCAATAGACCACAGGAATGCCCACATAGTAAGTGGCTTTAAGGGCACTCAATGTAGGGGAAGAGCCAGGAGCGCCGGCAGGGGACCCAAGTAGAGGGGATTCGGAGCCGCTCTGTGCAATTCCATTGCTGAGAGCAATGAAATTCTCTCAAAACCTTTTGCTCTCAAGCTCCCTTCTCTCCTCCTTCTCCCTTCTCTCCTCCTCTCATGCTCATCTCCAGGACTTCTCCTTCACCGGACTGCCTTCACCGCTCACTGACCTAGGAGAGCGGAGCAGGAAGCAGTGAGTGTAAAGCAGAACGGCACAGGAAGAATCATCAGCGCTGAATATACAGTGGGGCGAGCACTGCCGGAGATAACTTTCTAAGTTAATGAGCAGGTGATTGGTTGCTAGGACCCCCTAGCAACCAATCACTTGCTGTTAACTAGCAAAGTTACCTTCGACAGTTCCTGCTGTATTTTCAGCGCTGGTGAGGATTCTCCCTGTCCCATTCTGCTTTACACTCACTGCTTCCTGCTCTGCTCTCCTAATAAGGTAGGATGGGGGGAGGGGGGGCTTTTGCTGTATAGTGTAAATGGTTCTTTGGGGGGGGGCTGTATATACTATCTGTGGATGTATAATGTAAAGGGGCACATGGGGTGCTGTGTAATGTAAAGGGGTCCATGGGGGGGCTGTGTAATGTAAAGGGGTCCACGGGGGCTGTGTAATGTAAAGGGGCCCATGGGGAGGCTGTGTAATGTAAAAAGGTTCAAAGGTATAGGGGGGAAGCTGTGTAATGTAAAGGGGTCCAGAGGTGTGTGGGGGGGCTGTGTAATGTAAAGGGGTCCAGAGGTGTGTGGGGGGGCTGTGTAATGTAAAGGGGTCCAGAGGTTTGAGGGGGGAGCTGTGTAATGTAAAGGGGTCAAGAGGTGTGGGGGGGCTGTGTAACGTGAAGGGGTACAGAGTTACGGGGGCTGTGTAATGTAAAGGGGTTCAAAGGTACGGGGGGTGTAATGTGAAGGGGTCCAGAGGTACAAGGGCTGTGTAATGTAAAGGGGTCCAGCGGTATGGGGGCTGTGTATCGTAAAGGGGTCCAGAGGTACAGGGGCTGTGTAATGTAAAGGGGGTCTTCCTACATTTTACCCACAGTTATAGCTGCAGTCCTTTAGATTTCTATTAGATTGTGCATTTTTTCAGAATTTTCTGAAAGCGCACCAAAAGTCCCGCATGCTGCATCTTTGGTGTACTTTCAGAAAACAGGAAATCATTTTTTTTTTTTTGGGGGGGGGGGGGGGAGTGACACCATGTTTTACCGCACCAGGTGACAGCAATCCTAGTGACGCCACTGGCAGTTACATGTATTTCTGTCTGGTGCCTCAGGTCAGTCTGCGCCGTTTTTGCAGAGGAGGAAGCGGAGGGGTTGCCTGGCCGCGAAGGGGAGCAGAGGGAGGAGAATTCTTTCAGGTTTTGGGCCGTAGTTCGCGGAGGCGCAACATGCGACGTCACTTGATGACACGTCAATGTGTAGTGCATCGCCTGCCCGCCTGGGGGGGGAGGGGTTGCCAGATATTGGGTATCCACCCCGGGTGCCAAATGCTCTAGGTACGCCCCTGACTGGCTGGGCTGATTTGTAGTGTTTATGATTATTTGGGTTTTCTCCTAAGCCTGGTTTCTCCCTTTTGTTAGTAGGTGGCACTGTTACCTTTGGCATTAGTATGATGAGCTGCAGTGAAGCTAGGCTATGAATATGCATACTTTTCCCAGCTAATCAGGAGGAGTTTCCCTGACCGCTGAGCATGCTGGAAATTAGTATAAATATTTTGGGAGGTCAAGTAATCAGGGTCCTCCCACCCAGACCTTGGTGTGGTGTGTATGTGTTAGGAACTACTGTTCTGGGTAGGCCTAAGCCTAAGGCCTAACACAAAATTGTCATAATAACAAGTTATTTCTCACACACAGTATATTCATACTTGCAATTACACCCCAAAATACATTCTGCTACTCCTCCTGATTATGGCAATACCACATGTGTGAGACTTTTACACAGCCTGGTCCCATACAGAGGCCCAACATTCAAGGAGCACTGTCATTTGTTCAAGGAGCATAAATTATACATATCATTTCCTATCACACTTTTGAAGGCCCTGGACAATGGAATTACCCACAAAATGACCCAATTTTTGAAAGCAAACACACCAATGTATATTCTATGAGGCATAATGAGTCTTTTGAACATGTCATGTTTTTCCACAGGTTTTTGGAAAATGTGGAAAGAAAATGAAAACGCATTTTTTTTTACACAAAGTTGTCAATTTATAAGATATTTCTAACACATAGCATGTACATAGCAAAAATTACACCCCAAAATACATTCTGCTACTCCTGAGTACGGCGATACCACATATGTGGGACTTTGTCACAGAGGCCCAACATGCAAGGAGTACCGTCAGGTGTTCTAGGAACATAAATTACACTTATAATTTCATTACAACCAATCACACTTTTGAAGGCCCTGGAACCCCAGGACAATGGAAACCCCCATAAAGTGACCCCATTTTGGAAAGCAAACACCCCAACACATAATCTAGGAGGCATGGGCTGCAGATAGATACTCAGATGAAGATAGGTACTTGGGTACTCTGGGCTGGAGACAGGTACTCGGGTACTCCGATGACAGGTACTCAAAGTATCCGAGTACCTGTCATCGGAGTACCCGGGTACCTGTCACCAGCCCATCAGAGTACCCGAGTACCTGTCACCAGCCCATCAGAGTACCCGAGTACCTGTCACCAGCCCATCAGAGTACCCAAGTACCTGTCATCAGAGTACCTGATGGGCTGGTGACAGGTACTTGGGTACTCCGATGACAGGTACTCGGGTACTCCGATGAGAGGTACTTGGGTACTCCGATGACAGGTACTCGGGTACTCTGATGACAGGTACTCAAAGTACCCGAGTACCTGTCATCAGAGTACCCGAGTACCTGTCATCAGAAAACCCAAGTACCTCTGACCAGCCCATCAGAGTACCCGAATACCTGTCATCAGAGTACCTGATGGGCTGGTGACAGGTACTCGGGTACTCTGATGGGCTGGTGACAGGTACTTTGATGGGCTAGTGACACGTACTTTGATGGGCTAGTGACAGGTCCTCTTTATTCGGGGGGGGGGCAATCAGTGTGTTTTGGGGTGCACTATGATGGGTAACTAGCTGTTACCACAATCTCCTCCTCACACATCAATGTGTGAGTAGGGATGATCGAACGGTTCGGGTCCACCATCGGTTCGGCCCGAACATTGGGTGTTCGAGGTTTGGCCGAATTTAGAACTTTTTGCCCAAAAAGTTCGGAATTCGGCAACCAGAACCGACCAAAATGCAATGCTTCAGGAAATGGGCTTTAAAAGCCCGTGATTGGACCAGAACCATTAGCAAAAGCCAATTGAGGGGGCAGGAGAATGCTAGGAATGTGATTGGAGTGACTAGGGGGGTCCCTAGACCAATCATTAGTGAATATGCCCCCCAGTATATAAGATCGCCCCCGCCATATTCCTAGCATTGTTATACTGGACATGGAAGAGAGTGGAAGCAGTTATGTTAATTTTACTTGAAAAGTGTCATTTAGCTATTTATTAGTGTGAAGAAAGGGATATCTAGTGTAGTTAGAGTGCTCCTTTACACTTAAGTTAGCTTCAAAAATTTAGTTTCTGTAGGGAAAGTGTTAAGTGTCAGGGGACCGTAGTGTAGTGTAGGGTTAACTGGCAGTGACTGCTATGGCAGGGTGACAAAACCCTTCCATAGCAGGGTGACCGCTATAGAGAAATGATCATTTCTCTGAATTGCTTCGGCACACCCATATGGCTTCTCACCAGCCAAGCATTTTTTATGCTGCAGGGGCTGCCACTGCCAGTGCTTTTTTGAGGACATGTTTGATGTCAGACATGACATCTGAACATGTGTATAGGGGGTATATATACACATATATGTCTGTATATATACCCCTAAACATATATAGGTGTGATAGTAGTAGAAATAAATGCTTGCGCTAATAAAATCATTTACAGTAATATATTTCTGCTACTATCACACCTATATATGGCTAGGTGTCTATAAACATATAATTATGTGTGTATATATACCACTATACACAAGTTCAGATGTTTTGCCTGCCTCAAAAGAACCCAAAAAAATGCCAAAAAACGCTAGCGTAAAAAAAAAAATGCCCAGGTGTGTTTTTGCTGGCATTTTTTGGGGGGTTTTGGAGGCAGGCAAAACATCTGAACTTGTGTATAGTGGTGTATATACACACATCCATATCTTTATATACACACCTAGACATATATAGGTGTGATAGTAGCAGAAATATATGCTTGCGCTAATGAAATCATTTACAGTAATATATTTCTGCTACTATCACACCTATATATGTCTAGGTGTGTATATAAATATATGAATGTGTGTATATACACCACTATACACAAGTTCAGATGTTTTGCCTGCCTCAAAAGAACCCCAAAACATGCCAAAAAAAACGCTAGCGTCAAAAAAAAAATGCCCAGGTGTGTTTTTGCTGGCATTTTTTGGGGGGTTTTGGAGGCAGGCAAAACATCAGAACTTGTGCACAGTACCACTATACACAAGTTCAGATGTTTTTCCTGACTGCAAAAAAATGCCTGCTATTAAACCGGCAAGGTGTTACAGCAGCGAAGCCAACCTCCTGTGCTGAAAGTTTTCTAATACAAACAATATTTTTTTTATGGTTCTGGACACGCTACAGAGCTGAAACTTCACATGTACACTTTTTAGACCGCCCAGATACTAAATCCAAAGATACTAAAAATCAAAAAATCTCTTTTTTTTTAAAATTTTTCAATAATTGGCTTTTTTTATCAAAAATGACAATTTTTAAGAACTTTTTTTGTGTGATTTTGTGTCTGGGGGGTCTTAAAGGTGTACCTGTGAAGTTTCAGCTCTGTAGCATGTCCAGAACCAGAAAAAAAGATCATATAGGTGTTAAAGGAGGGTCCCACATCCCTGTTCTACTGAAAAATTATCTTTTTTTTTTTCATGGTTCTGGACATGCTACAGAGCTGAAACTTCACATGCACACCTTTTAGACCCCCCAGATACTAAATCCAAAGTCAAAAATCAAAAAATCTCTCTCTTTTTTTTTTTTTTTTTTCAATTATTGGCTTTTTTATCAAAAATGACAATTTTTAAGAACTTTTTTTTGTGTGATTAACCACTTTACCACCGGAGGATTTTGCTGTCTTCCGTCCAGGCCACTTTTTGCGATTCGGCGCTGTGCGACTTCAACTGACAATTGCGCGGTCGTGCGACGCCGTACCCAAACGAAATTTACGTCCTTTTTTTCCCACAAACAGAGCTTTCTTTTGGTGGTATTTGATCACCTGTGCGATTTTTAGTTTTTGCGCTATAAACAAAAAAAGAGCGTTTATTTTGAAAAAATAACAATATTTTTAACATTTTTTTATATGAAATTCCCCCCAAACAAGATGTAAAAACCAATTTTTTAAAAAATTTTTGGCCAATTTGTTTTATGCTACATATGTTTGGTAAAAAAAAATCGCAATAAGCGTATTTTGATTGGTTTGCGCAAAAGTTATTGCGTTTACTAACAAAGGGAAAGATTTCTGTCATTTTTGGTGTTTTATTTTTAACGCGTAATGGCGGCGATCTGCGATTTTTTTTTGCGGGACTGCAACATTGCGGCGGACAGATCGGACCCATGACTGACATTTTTGACACTTTTGGGGGTACCAGTGACATTACTGCAGTAATCAGTGCTATAAATATGCACTGTTACTGTAAAAATGACACTGGCAGGGAAGGGGTTAATTTTATTGGAGAGGGAGGGGTTAATGTATGCCTGGTGCTTACTGACGTGTAGGGGGGGAGGTGACTGTGTGAGTCATGGACAGATCGGATGTCCAGCTATGCTGAACAGTCCGATCTGTCACTCCCTGTCACTATGGAGATCCGCCCGCTGTGTTTACACACAGCGGGCGGATCTCCAGACTCGATCCCCGACGATCGGGTAAGAGCAGCGGCGATCGCCGCTCCTCCTCCCCTGGCCCGACTCCCGCTGTGAATGAAAACAGCGGGAGCGAGCCTCCGGCGGCGCGCAAGCGCCGCCCAGAAGGGGGAGTGTCTAACGATGTTAATACTACGTCGCTGGACGATAACGAACCACTCTGCCGCAGTAGTATTACTGTGAGCGGTTCGAAAGTGGTTAATAGTTAATGGGGCATGACCCAGAACCTTAGGCACTTTTAGGGGCATTTATTGGGTTTTAGGGCTTAAAAATTGTGTTTTTTGATTACCGAAGTTCGGGTCCCATTGATTTCAATGGGGTTCTGAAATCCGGGCCGAACTTTCAGGAAGTTCGGATGTTCTGGCCGAACCGAACTTTTCAAAAGTTCGATCATCCTTATGTTTGAGGAGGAGAACACGGTAACAGCTAGTTAACGTGTTCTCTGTTGACATTCTGTGACTGTTTGTGATTGACAGCCGGTCACGTGGTAAAAAGCCAATTTCATTGGCTCTTTACCTAGATCAGGGATGGGCTCTGTCCGAGGGACGAGCCTCCTCCACGATCACCGCGCATTGTGGAGAGAATGAGCGGCTCGCACTGGAGCCACTCATGTGATCAGCTGTGATTGACACAGCCGATCACGTGGTAAACAGCCAATTTCATTGGCTGTTTACCTTGATCGGGGATGGGCTCAGTCCGAGGGACGAGCTTCATCACTGATCGCCGCGCTGCGCGCCCCCGACAAAAGCTGCTGTCGGCGTCATTTGACTATGGCTTGGTATGGAAGTGGTTAAAGGCAAATAAATTGTGCACTTTGCAAGTGCAGTTGCACTCATTTTCTCCAAAGCTTAGTAAATGTTGTGAAGTGCTGCTAATTTTCATCATCCAATCATGTACAAGCAAAAAGGTTTTTTTTTTTTATTTTTCTTGCACCTGATTGGATATTCTTTACAAAGAGAAGCTTTACCACATTTACTAAGCTCTGTGGAAAAAGAGCACCACTGCACTTGCAAAGTGCACAGTTTATTTGCCTTTAGCAAATCCACTCCAAAGATTTCATAGAGTTTTCATAGACATTTTATAGAAACAATACTATACATATATCAATAACATTTTGCAAACATTTATTATTTATAAAATGCATCAAATTAAAATAAAAATAAAATTATGAAAACAAAAAAAAAATCAACTGTTTTTCTCACGCCGCATATAAAATATATACTATAGTTAAGGTATATAAGTAATAAAACGTCATCGCGCCCTTGCCGCACAACCGCGCAACCGTGCACCCCCCACGCACTTATTTAACACAACTAGAGGATGATTAAATGGAATCAGTATACAGAGGTTTACTTCTTCTGGGAGATATTAACCACTTGCCGACCGCCGCACGACTATCTACGTCGGCGGTCAGCCCCTCACAGGCAAACTAACGTAGGGCTACGTTGCTTGCTTGTGAGGGTCTAGGGAGCGAGCGCGCGCCCCCCGGGGCGCGCTCCCGCTCCCGCGTGGTCACGGACCCCCCCGCGCGTGTGACCAGCGGACCCGATGTCCGCCGGTCACTCGGCGATCGGCGGGGGAGAGGGAGAATGTCAGGCAGCTTGTGTAAACAAACTGCCTGTCATTCTCTTCGCTGCAAAGACACTGATAAAACGGATCTGGTATGTAGATCCGTTGATCAGTGTCTTTACAGCTAGAGCCACAGCCAATCACAGTAGAAACCACGCCCCTAGGGACACACACAGCCCCTCCCTTCCAAATAAAGTTAACCCCTTCACTACCAGTGTATTTTTACAGTAACAGTGCATATATATAGCACTGATTACTGTAGAAATGTCACTGGTAACCCCAAAAGTGTCAAAAATGTCAGTCAAGGGTCCGATCTGTCCGCCGCAATGTCGCAGTACCACAAAAAAAATCGCAGATCGCCGCCATTACGCGTTAAAAAAAAAAACAACAAAAATGACAAAAATCTTTCCCTTTGTTAGTAAACGCGATAACTTTTGCGCAAACCAATCAAAATACGCTTTTTGCGATTTTTTTTACCAAACATAGGTAGCATAAAATAAATTGGCCGAAAATTTTTAAAAATTTTGATTTTTACATTTTTTTTGGGGGGAATTTCATATAAAAAAATGTGAAAAATATTGCTATTTTTGCAAAATTGACGCTCTTTTTTTGTTTATAGCGCGTGATCAAAAAATCGCACAGGTGATCAAATACCACCAAAAGAAAGCTCTGTTTGTGGGAAAAAAAGGACGTCAAATTCGTTTAGGTACAGCGTCGCACGACCGCGCAACTGTGCGTTAAATTCACGCAGTGCCGAATCGCAAAATACCCCCTGGTCGGAATGGGGGTAAAATCTTCCGGGGCTTAAGTGGTTAAAGGAACACTCTAACCACCATGACCACCTCAGTGATTTGAAGTGGTGATGGTGGTAGGAGTCAGAAACACTGCACATGCTGGGATATTTACAGTTATGTGCTGGGGGCTAGTTGCACCCCTAGCACATATGACTTAGGCAGCCAGAAAATGTAATATCCTTATTCATACATGAATGTATGATGAAGGACATAACATAAAAACGGTCTACGTCCTAGCGGTACGTCCTTTCCGGTGCGGTGGAACGCACGCCGTAACCACGGAGTTCTCTCCTGAGTGCCCGCCGCAACCAGGAAGGACTGCACATCATTTCTAGGATATTGTCTGCCTGTATACAGGCTGCTAAATGTGAGTTTTTATTCTTGATTTGAAATAATGCCCCAATTTTTAACACATTCTCAAACAATTGGTCACAAACGTTTTGAACAAAAGGCATATATTCAAGGTAGAAAAGGCAAAATAAACAGATTTAAAAATAGGAGGCATTCAAATATGCATGCATAGTTAGGAGGGATGTCTTTAAGGTAATAGGAAGAAAAATATGGCCTGCATGGCACACCACCCACCAAACACCTAGAGCCAGAATAAAGTGAAGGGGGATTGCCCCACATAACAACATGAAGGAATATAACAAATACAATGGCAGGAAATGATGTACATAATCGGTACAGAGTTTAAGAAATACAACTAGAGCAATAGCGTAGTAATATGGAGTGTGAATTGTATATAAATCAAGAGTACCATTAGTCTAAATAGACTGAACCCATCAAAATATTTCTGATAGACTGAGTTAGGGGGCAAAATCCATAGATGGAGGAAGGTGCCAGGACAGTATCAGGAAGCGATGAGGAAAGGAAGTGTCAAGAAAAAGTAAGAATGAAAGAAAACGAGATGAAGGGAGAAGGAATAAGGCTGGCCATACATGTTCAATTTTCTTGTACAATTTTCTGTTAGCTTTACCACAAACCACATAATATGAGGTCAGAGCTAAATACCACTTTCACTTGTATACAATTAGGCAGGCCTTTGTACTACATAGTTGAAGGTAAATTTCAAGAAAATTGTACAAAAATTGTAAGAAAATTGTATAATGTATGGCCAGCCCAAGGGAAAGGGGAAAGGTCACTGGGGGAGGCGGGGGGGGTCGGTGCTAAGAGATAGTTAGTTCTTAAAAGGAGGTAAGTTAAGGAAGGAGGAGGGAACTGTCAAAATCTGGTGGGAGAAAGTGGTCCACCCAGGGTTGCCAGAGACGTTCATATTTGGGAACCTTATCAAGGATAACCACTTCAACCTAGGCATGAATCATTGCTCTGGAGATTCTGTGTTTGACTTTCAGGGTGTGTAGGCTGGGGGTTTTCAAGGCCTTTGCGATCATTTGCTTTGCAATGGTGGTAACCTGTAAGAGCAGTTTAAACTGGAGGCGTGTTATCTCAGAGGGTTTTATGTTGAGTACAGCAATGGAAGGGTCTGCCTTGAGAGTCATGCCTGCTAGGTTAGAGATCATTTGGAAAATTTCATTCCAGAATGCCTGAGCTATTGGACAGCTCCACCAGATGTGAAGGTGGGTTCCCCTTTCTGTGCAGCCTCGAAAGCATGCAGGTGAGTAAGATGGAAGGTATTTAGAAATCCATGCAGGGACAAAGTACCAGCGCAATAAGACCTTATAGTTAGTTTCAGAAGCCACTACATTCTGGGATGTAGCTACTAGTCTTAGTAGCTAGCCATATATCAGACCAGTCCTTAGCCTTTAAATTGAGGTCTAAATCCGCTTCCCACTTAGTGGCATAGTGAAGGGAGGTATGAGCGTGGGAGTCTAATAGACAGGCATAAAGGAGGGATATTATCCCCGAGCATAGGGGTCTTTTAGGCAAGTGTGTTTCAAAGAAGTCATGTCAGGTAGAGATGGGTGCGTACATAAGCATGGGGTAAAGAAGTATTTTAGCTGAAGTAAGCAAAATATTTCAGAGCTGGGAAGCCCATATGACTTGCATAACACAGCAAACTTCTTGAAAGCGTCCGGGGTAATGAATGAGTGGACACGGATGAGATCAGCTCTAGACAAGTTGTGAAAAGGGGAGGGTGAAGACCACGTAGGGTATTGAGGGTATTGGAGTTTATATTTGAATTTAAGGGTGTCCCATAACCGCAGGGAGTGGCGTGTCACCGGGTTCGTCAACGTCTTGCGATCGTTTTGGTGAAGCCAGAGTAAGTTGGCCACCAAGAGCGGGTCACCATCGACTGATTCCAGGGCCACCCATAAGGGGACTTCATGTGAAGCATGATTTTTGTTGAGTGGACAGTTGGGCCATTTGGTAATACTTGGCAAATTGAAGCAGTCTCAACCCACCTTGGAGTTAAGGAAGGTGTAGAATTGCTTTGGATAGACAGAGTTTAATTTTGATCTATAAATAGGTAAGGGCTCTACGCTGCAATATACAAAGGAAAGGAAGTACGAGGGGACAGGGATTGGAAGGACTCTGAAGAGATATAGGATTTTTGAGAGGATCGCCATTTTAATTACAGTGATATGTCCCAACCATGCTAAAGGTAGGGAGGACTGGGACGACATGAGCCTAGTGAGATGGGCAAGCATGGGGGGATAATTTGCTGAGAAAAGCCCTGAGGTGTCTGCAGTGAGCTTAATGCCCAAGTAGGAGATATAATGTTGGGACCACGAATATGGGAGAGCCTGTAGAAGTTGTGACAGAGTAGGGGGTAGAGAAATATTAAGAGCTTTCGACTGCTGTGAATTTATTACTAAGCCCGAGATGGTTGCGAATTGGTCTAGGATGGAGAGGAGGTCAATGGGAAAGTGAGGAACAAGAGGATGTAGTCTGCGAACATGCAGAGTTTGTGATGATAATCACCAATCTCATAACCTTTGACATCTGGGTTAGAGCAAATCTTTTGGGCAAGAGATTTGATAGCTAGAGCGAACAAGAGAGGAGACAAGGGACAGCCTTGTCTCATCCCACAACGCACAGGAAAGGGGCTGGATTTAAAACCAGCATATCAAAGATGGGCTGAGGGGGCAGAGCATAGGGAAGAGATCCACATTAGGAAGTAAGGTCCAAAACCCCATTTACGTAGTACAATTTGGAGATAGGCCAGAAAAGGGTGTCAAAGGCCTTTTTGATTTCTAGAGAAACAAAGCATGTGGCGAGAGCATGCCGCATGAGCTAACTGGACAGCCCTGCATACATTGTCACCTGCCTGTCTCATGGGGATGAACCCAACCTGGTCTCTATAAATAAGGGAGCCTATGATCAAATAAGGCAAGAATAAAGGATCTTAGTAAGAAGCCTAATGTCTATATTTAACAATGAAATAGGGTGAAAAATCTCCAGGATGAGTCGTCTGATTGGAGTTTGGGTATCATAGATATGGTGGCACTGAGGCAATCTGCGCAGAATGTGTGACCCTTCAGAATAGAGGTGCATGCTTCAGAGAACATGGGAGTAAGGAGATCTTTAAAATGTTTATAGTAAGAGGCTGTAAAGCCATTTGGGCCTTGGCGTTGATTTTCTTTTAAGGGACTTGATTGCATTGCGAATTTGGTCTAGTCTCTCTTGCTGAGGGGTCGATAATGATGGCAATTAAATGTTAGGGAAGAAATCAGATGCCTGGGCTTCCTCGAAAGCAGCAGATGCTGAGTCAAGGTCAGAGAGGTGTTTTCGAAAGGTTTCTAAAACCTTTACTAGATTGCTACAGTAGGTGTCTTGGGAAGTTCTTAAGCGTATTGGTTTATGAGGGCAATCTAAGTTGCAAAGTGACATAGCTAGGAAGGTGTCAGGTTTATTCGCTTTGCTGTATAGCCTATGCCTGGATCGACAGAGAGCTTTCTCAGCTGACTCAGATATAAATAAGTCTAGCTCTAGTTTAGCCTTATCCAGAGCTTGTCTGTGGGCAGGTGTAGGGTTATCTTGAAATGCTAAATGAGCCTGGAGGAAAGCATTCTCTAGGTATCCGAAAAGGGCCTGGCATTCTTTTTTATGATGTGAGGCTAAGCTTATGACAGCACCACGTATAACTAGTTTATGGGATTACCAGGTAGTTAGAGGAGTAACATTTCCTGTCATGTTGTGAGAAATATAGTCTTTGATAGCCATGGCTATATCAAGTTTATGGGATGAATGTATTAAAAGGGTATCATTCTGGGGCCAGGAACGATCCTTTTGTTTGGGGATAATGGATTCTTTAGATGAGAGGACGGCTATATGGTCTGACCATGGGATTGGGACAATTAGAGAGGACCGAATCGAAACGAAAATATGGTCAATGCGTGAAAAGGTTTCGTGTGGATGTGAATAGTGAGTGTACTGTCTCTTGGTAGGATTGCTTTCACGCCAGGCATCTAGGAAAGAATGTCAGTGCAGTAGTTGTTGAAAAGTAAGCTTACCTGGGCTCGCAGGGGAGGAGAAGTGATACTTATCCAGAAAAGGATAGGTGATTTGGTTGGGGTCGCCACAAATTAATCGGGTGCCTTGTATATAGGATTCTATTACTTGAAATACCTGTAGGTGCGAAAGAAAGGAGGGCGGTTTGCAGTTAGGAGCATAATATAAAACTACTGTCACTTCCACATCTAATGATTGGCCTATCAAAATGAGGTACCTGCCTTCTGGATCCTTGATCTCTGCTCGGAGAGTGAAAGGCATTGAGCAATGAAAAGCTATCAAAACCCCCCTACGTTTGACATTAGCGGAGGCTGTATAGAACTGAGGGAAAGCTCAAGCCATGTATTTGGGTGTAAGGGGGTTCGTGAAGTGAGTCTCCTGGAGACAAACCATGTATGCCTTGTTAGAAGCAAACACGAACGAAAGGCCTTGTGTCACTTGTGGGGGGGGGGGGGGGGGGTTTAGGCCCTGCACATTAGCATATTTAAGGAGGCCATGGTGGGAGGTGGATGAAGGACCTACTGGAGGGAAGACTAATCTTCATCCCCCGGCGAGGGGAAGGGGGGGGGCAAAGAGATTGTAAGGGGGCAAGGAAGCTTAAGATTAAAGTAAAAAAGGAAAGAAAATAAGTAATAGGAGAGAAAAGAATAGAAGAGACAGAGCAATCAAGATGATTTCCGTCTGGGCAGGTTAAAGGTACTTGTGCATGGTTACTAAGGTGAGCCTCGAGCTCATCGACCCTTTGTTCAAGGTCAGAGGTGCACTGGTCCAGCTCTCTGATTTCTTTAGAGAGGCGTTTAGTGATTTGGTCAGAGGTCTGCTTAAGTGCACAATGCAACATGTGCTCAAACTGTTGTAGGATATCAGGCTGGGACAGATTAGGTTAAGAAGACATAAGAGAGGCCAGGAGTTCTGTGTCTGACTCACCCTCATCTGGATGTTGCAGCAGTCTCTGCTTATGGAATTGCGGCGTGCCTGTGCGAGAAGGATCCGGCGGTGCCATCTTGGAGGATATTCTTGCTCTTAAACTTAGCCTTGAGGCTGCCCGTGACCATGTCACGGCTGCCCGGGTGTTCGCTGGGGCTGGCAGATGTAATAGGGGAGCACGGCTGTGTCTGGCCAGATAGAAGAGCAGCTGCGCTAGGGGTCAGAGCTCTAGTCAGACATGACTATCTCGGTGAGCTTCGCACATGGGCCAACTACTTTTTTTTCTAATGGCAAAAAGGTTTATTGTATAAATAGGAATTGTGGCCCATAGAAAATCAATCTGTCAAAAGTCTAGAAATGTCCTTACATACCTTGTAAGAGTAATACATTTTTTATATGCTCTGTGTGCAATTTATTGTATAGTAGGGTGACATTAGGCAGACGCCCTACTGATGGGTGCCACTGGTAAAACTCCAGCTAGCTTGGGTGGAAAAAGGTTGTGTGCAGATACAGTGCCCTATTATGACCTCCAAGTAGGATTTAGGTTGCCATGTAATCATTGGTGGCATAACCTAGTTGGCACCAAGCCAACTGGAACATTAAAGTGAATATCAGGATTTTTTTTAGTTTTAGATAGAATAGGAAAGGGTTAACTGACACAGGAAGTAAGGGGAAAACAAACATTTTATAGTTGTCATCTGAGCAAGAAGTGAGGAAAATCCTGTGATGAAGCTGTAAGACGGGAATTCCATTTTAGAGATTTCCTCTTATTTCCTGTTGCTTTGTCGGGACAAAAGTAAATGTAAATCTCTTTAATGAAACACAAGCAGAAAAAAAAAATTGTAAAGGTTTTAATTCTTCTGTACTCTAACTAAAACTAGAAATAAAGTTTTGGGTTTACATAAGGTTATGGAATACTGTAGCATATCACGTTGCTTATTTTCTTAGGATTACTATCCTTAACCACTTGCCGACCAGCCGCAATAGTTTTACTGCAGCAGGTCAGGTCTATTACATGAAACCACGTACCATCGTGTAACAGATAGTGGGGGCGCCGATTGGCCAGAGGGGAGCCAATCAGCGAGTCCGGTGGACGCAATGTCTGCCGGCCACCCACGATCACTCCCCATGGAAACATCTAAGTGCTGCTGGTTTTCTTCAGCCTGCTTCAGCCACTTCCAATCTACATGTACTTGGTCTACTGTCAGCTACACACAATTGCTTTAAACCTGCTTCCTAATCATGATAATAGTGGACCATGTCTGCAGTATTTGTGATGAAATGGCTGCCTTTAATCTCCATTATGTGCATATGGCTGTATATGGTATCTGACATATGCAGCAATACAATTGAAAGACAATTTTTCCCCTTAACAGGTGATGTGAAATAAAATGTTTTTTTTTTTTTTTTAAAGACTGTATGCTTTCCCTTTTTTTCTGGGGTTATGTCTGGCACCGTAAAGTCCATATTTCTTTTTTTCTTGTTACAGAGGGTATGTGATTACTTAAAAAAAAGGGGAGGGAAGAAAAGGGTATTTATTAAGTTTTTTTTATATGTATACACAAATGTTTTGCCTTATATTTTTACTTTGATATAGTTTGTTTTACATGATTTGGGTTTACATATACTTTAAAGCTTACATGAGATTTTAGTGACTGAGCTTGAACCTATGTTACCATACATAAAGCCTTTTAGTAGGTATAAACATTCATTATAGTGTTGCTTTTCACCAGCAGATGGCTGTATTGGATAGATTTAATCCCCCCCCCCCCCTAAATAAACCAATTCAGGATGGCTAAGACACGGCATAGCATGCCTTTTGTGCCACTTATCCATGCAACAATATTCCATGTAATACAAGTGCAGTAACGCTAGACCTGTTGTCATATCTCTGCTGTTTCTGCTTTTCATGTGGGGAATTGATTTTTTTTTTTAGAATCTAAGCCTCGCATATACTGTACTTCTAGGTAAATTCAATCCTAAGAAGGTTTACAGTAATTTCTGGCATGAAAAGCATGAGCATGATCATAGCATAAAATACGGTAATTGACACACTCTACACACAGAAGTGTTTTTTTTACTACCCAGCAAAATGTTTTTATAATTAATTCTTTGAGCTGTAAAACTGGGGCAAAGCTCTAGGAAATGAAAAATTTATCAAAGGAAATGAAGTAATTTATTGCACCAGAAGAGCTTTGCTATATTAGCCACACTTTTAATATTATTTATATGCACCTCCATGTCAGTTTTTCTTTTTTTATTAACATTTGATAAGGAAAAGAGCAACAAGCCAAGCGAAAAAAATCCATGGCGACCAAAAATCATTCAGTTTCAGCGAGGGCTGGCATGCAGGGCCGGTGCTAGACTATTTTGCGCCCTAGGCAAGGCCCGCTACTTGCTCCCCCATCCCCCAAACGAAGGGATATATGTATGGAATTTTTTCTAAATTTTTTTACTAGTAATGGCAGCGATCAGGGGTTGCAGTGGAAAAATCTGACAATAAGTGACACTTTTTGGGGACCAGTGACACCACTACAGTGATCAGTACTAAAAAATATGCACTGCCACTGTACTAATGACACTGTCAGGGAAGGGGTTAACATCAACGACAATCAAAGGGTTAAATGTGATCCCTGGTATTGTTTATTAACTGTGTGGGGGAGGTGCTTCGACTGGGGGAAGACAGAGATCCATGTTCCTGCTTAGCAGAATCACAAGATCTCCATGTTCCCCTCTCACAGAATGGCGATCTGCCTTGTTTACATAGGCAGACTGCCATTCTGTCTGCCATGGGAATGATCGGCGGGTCCCGGCAGACATCGGGTCCACTAAACCCGCTGATTTGGCTCCTGCTATGTCCCAATAAAAAAAAGTATATGTGCGTGGGGCAGTGTGGAAGCGTATATATACAAAAGCAGCAGTCCTTTATTATAATAATTATAATAATATTATATTATATATAATACAGTGGGGATCGGAAGTTTGGGCAAACCAGGTAAAAATTTGTATTAATGTGCATAAAGAAGCCAAGGAAAGATGGAAAAATCTCCAAAAGGCATAAAATTACAGAT
The DNA here is from genome assembly GCF_965119305.1 of Pelophylax lessonae. Classification (NCBI taxonomy): domain Eukaryota; kingdom Metazoa; phylum Chordata; class Amphibia; order Anura; family Ranidae; genus Pelophylax; species Pelophylax lessonae. Next base: position 721,590,958 of record NC_138768.1, read on the forward strand.
TAGACATTCTTATAATATGTCAACAAAAGTTAGATTTTATTTCCATCATTGACACTTTCAAAATTACAGAAAACAAAAAAATGGCGTCTGCAAAAGTTTGGGCACCCTGCAGAATTTATAGTATGCACTGCCCCCTTTGCAAGGCTGAGACCTGCCAGTGTCATGGATTGTTCTTAATCATCGTCTGGGAAGACCAGGTGATGTCAATCTCAAAGGTTTTAAATGCCCAGACTCATCTGACCTTGCCCCAACAATCAGCACCATGGGATCTTCTAAGCAGTTGTCTAGAAAACTGAAAATAGTTGATGCTCAAAAAGCTGGAGAAGGCTATAAGAAGATAGCAAAGCGTTTTCAGATGTCAATATCCTCTGTTCGGAATGTAATTAAGTGCCGGTTTACACTAACGCGGCACGACTTCGGGGGGCGACCTGTGAAGTCGCGTGCACCGCGACTTCGGCGCGACTTGCACGGACTTCATTTAATGAATGTCTATGCAAGTAGCTCCAGGTCGCCCCCCGAAGTAGTACAGGAACCTTTTTCTAAGTCGGAGCGACTTGTGCCGCTCCTATTAGAATGGTTCCTGTAGCATACAATGGACCGCGACGGACCGCGACTTGTGAGGCTGTCAAGTAGTGTGAATGGACACTTAGAAATGGCAGTCATCAGGAACAGTGGAAGTTAAAGCAAGATCTGGAAGACCAAGAAAAATATCAGACAGAACCAGTGGCGGCTGGTGAAGTTTTAAGATAGGGGGCGCAAGACCCCGCCCTTCCATTTTGACCCCTCCCATCTCTCAGAAGCCCCACCCCTTATAGACTCCACCCATTTTGTCCCCTGTATTTTGCTTGCGTGAACAAATTCTCCCAATATATCACATATTAAGGGGTCCATCAGTACTAGCATATCCCATAATAGGGAACAGGGGCCCTATTATGGGATATACTGTGAGAGACATCCTATTATGGGATACATGGACAGAGAGTGGCACAAACCCCACAGTACAGACCCCCCAGCACAAACCCCTCAAGCACAAACCCCGCACAAACCCCTCAAGAACAAACCCCACAGTACAGGCCCTCTAGCACAAACCCCACAGTACAGGCCCCTTAGCACTAATCCCACAGTACAGGCCCCCTAGCACAAACCCTACAGTACAGACCCCCTAGCACAAACCCCACAGTACAAGCCACCTAGCACAAACCCCACAGTACAGACCCCCAAGCACAAATCCCACAGTACAGGCACCCTAGCACAAACCCCACAGTACAGACCCCCAAGCACAAACCCCACAGTACAAGCCCCCTAGCACAAACCCCCACAGTACAGACCATCTAGCACAAACCCCACAGTACAGACCCCTTAGCACTAATCCCACAGTACATGCCCCCTAGCACAAACCCCACAGTACAGACCCTCTAGCACAAACCCCACAGTACAGGCCCCTTAGCACTAATCCCACAGTACAGACCCCCTAGCAAAAACCCCACAGTACAGGCCCCCTAGCACAAACCCCACAGTACAAGCCCCCTAGCACAAACCCCACAGTACAGGCCCCCTAGCACAAACCCCACAGTACAGGTCCCCTAGCACAAACCCAACATTACAGGCCCCCTAGCACAAACTCCACAGTACAGGCCCCCTAGCACAAACCCCACAGTGCAGGCCCCCTAGCACAAACCCCACAGTACAGACCCCCTAGCACAAACCCCACAGTACAGACCCCCTAGAACAAACCCCACAGTACAGGCCCCTAGCACAAACCCCACAGTACATGCCCCCTCCAATATAGTGACCAGTATAAATGCCCCCTTTCAATGTAGTGACCAGCATACATGTCCCCAATGCAGTGACCAGTATACATGTCCCCAATGCAGAGATATGCGTGCGTGCCTCCAATGCAGTGGCCACCAGTGTACATGTCCCCAATGCAGAGATATGCGTGTGTGCCTCCAATGCAGTGACCACCAGTGTACATGTCCCCAATGCAGAGCTATGCGTGCGTGCCTCCAATGCAGTGACCACCAGTGTACATGTCCCCAATGCAGAGCTATGCGTGCGTGCCTCCAATGCAGTGACTACCAGTGTACATGTCCCCAATGCAGAGCTATGCGTGCGTGCCTCCAATGCAGTGACCACCAGTGTACATGTCCCCAATGCAGAGCTATGCATGCCTCCAATGCAGTGACCACCAGTGTACATGTCCCCAATGCAGAGCTATGCGTGCGTGCCTCCAGTGCAGTGACCACCAGTGTACATGTCCCCAATGCAGAGATATGCGTTCGTGCCTCCAGTGCAGTGACCACCAGTGTACATGTCCCCAATGCAGAGCTATGCGTGCGTGCCTCCAGTGCAGTGACCACCAGTGTACATGTCCCCAATGCAGAGCTATGCGTGCGTGCCTCCAGTGCAGTGACCACCAGTATACATGTCCCCAATGCAGAGCTATGTGTGCGTGCCTCCAGTGCAGTGACCACCAGTATACATGTCCCCAATGCAGAGCTATGCGTGCCTCCAATGCAGTGACCACCAGTGTACATGTCCCCAATGCAGAGCTATGCGTGCATGCCTCCAGTGCAGTGACCACCAGTGTACATGTCCCTAATGCAGAGCTATGCATGCTTGCCTCCAGTGCAGTGACCACCAGTATACATGTCCCCAATGCAAAGCTATGCGTGCATGCCTCCAGTGCAGTGACCACCAGTGTACATGTCCCCAATGCAGAGCTATGCGTGCGTGCCTCCAGTGCAGTGACCACCAGTATACATGTCCCCAATGCAGAGCTATGCGTGCGTGCCTCCAGTGCAGTGACCACCAGTGTACATGTCCCCAATGCAGAGCTATGCGTGTGTGCCTCCAGTGCAGTGACTACCAGTATACATGTCCCCAATGCAGAGCTATGCGTGCATGCCTCCAGTGCAGTGACCACCAGTATACATGTCCCCAATGCAGAGCTATGCGTGTGTGCCTCTAGTGCAGTGACCACCAGTGTACATGTCCCCAATGCAGAGCTATGCGTGCGTGCCTCCAGTGCAGTGACCACCAGTGTACATGTCCCCAATGCAGAGCTATGCGTGTGTGCCTCCAGTGCAGTGACCACCAGTATACATGTCCCCAATGCAGAGATATGCGTGCATGCCTCCAGTCCAGTGACCATCAGTGTACATGTCCCCAATGCAGAGCTATGCGTGTGTGCCTCCAGTGCAGTGACCACCAGTATACATGTCCCCAATGCAGAGCTATGCATGCGTGCCTCCAATGCAGTGACCACCAGTGTACATGTCCCCAATGCAGAGCTATGCGTGCGTGCCTCCAGTGCAGTGACCACCAGTATACATGTCCCCAATGCAGAGCTATGCGTGCGTGCCTCCAATGCAGTGACCACCAGTGTACATGTCCCCAATGCAGAGCTATGCGTGCGTGCCTCCAGTGCAGTGACCACCAGTATACATGTCCCCAATGCAGAGCTATGCGTGCGTGCCTCCAATGCAGTGACCACCAGTGTACATGTCCCCAATGCAGAGCTATGCGTGCGTGCCTCGGGTGCAGTGACCACCAGTGTACATGTCCCCAATGCAGAGCTATGCGTGTGTGCCTCCAGTGCAGTGACCACCAGTATACATGTCCCCAATGCAGAGCTATGCGTGCGTGCCTCCAATGCAGTGACCACCAGTGTACATGTCCCCAATGCAGAGCTATGCGTGCGTTCCTCCAGTGCAGTGACCACCAGTATACATGTCCCAAATGCAGAGCTATGCGTGCGTGCCTCCAGTGCAGTGACCACCAGTATACATGTCCCCAATGCAGAGCTATGCGTGCGTGCCTCCAATGCAGTGACCACCAGTGTACATGTCCCCAATGCAGAGTTTAGCGTGCGTGCCCGACTGAGAGCAGTGCACTTACCTGGAGGCTGGAGCCCTGTGAGTCACGGTGGCTTCTCCCTCTCCTCTTCTTCGTTCGGCGGCGGGCAGCGGGAAGGTGAGCGGTGCTTCTCCCTCTCGGCCTCTTCTGCTGCGGGCGGCGGGAAGGTGAGTGGCGCCGACTTCTTCTCTGGACTCGACTCCTCTTTGGCGGCGGGAAGGTGACCGGGCAGTGACAGTGAGTGACTGATGCATGCACCGGCACCGCCCCCAACGAAGTCAGCATGATTGTCCTGAATCATGATTGGTCCAGGCTGGAGTCTGGACCAATCATGATCCAAAACATCACAAAAGGGGTGTGTTGTAGCGCAGTGCTCTGCACCACAGTTACGCCCCTGAAGGCCGCCAATCGGTGCCTCTGCCGGGGTGAAAACCCCACCCCCCCCATAGCCACCAATGAGGCGGGCGCCCCTAGTGTGCAAAAAAATAGATTTTTTTTTAAATCTTTTTTTTTAATCTTTTTTTTTTCTTTTTCTTTTTGGGGGGGCGGCGCCCCTGCGCCCCCTATCGGCCGGCTGCCACTGGACATAACAGCTTGCAGAATTGTGAGAAAAACAATGCAAAACTCACGTTTGACTGCACGATCCCTCCAGAAAGATCTGGCAGATACTGGAGTTGTGGTACACTATTCCACTATAAATAGATACTTGTAAAAATATGGTCTTCATGGAAGAGTCATCAAAAGAAAACCTCTTCTACGTCCTCACCACAAAAATCAGCGTGTGAACTTTGCAAATGAACATATAGACAAGCCTGATGCATTTTGGAAACAAGTTCTGTGGACCGATGAGGTTAAAATTGAACTTTTTGGCCGGAATGAGCAAAGGTACGTTTGGAGAAGAAGGGGCACAGAATTTAATGAAAAAAACCTCTGTCCAACTGTTAAGCATGGTGGTGGATGAAAGCTGACATTCGCCTGCTCAGCAGGGGAATGGTGGATCGATCCCCCGCTGACAAAAACAGAGTCCGCCGATGGACTCCCATGAAAGGGGCCTAAAGGAGAAGCACAGCTGAAGTATGCTGTGGGCTGATGTCACCGAGCCGGTCCAGGCTGGGGTAAGATCACGACCATATGGTCAGGATCCAGCCAGATGCCTTGACCGGCATCTGATTTAGGAGAGCAGACAGACAGTGATTGACAGTGAGAACAGCAGCAGTCTTTGATCCTCAGTTCTCAGTCTTAGAGCCGGTGGGGGACCGATGCTGCATCCACCTAGGTAGGTATGATTTAAAAAAAAAAAAAAAAAAAAACGATACTTCTCTCTTAACAACCAGTGACGCACCCCACCCGGCCATTCATCGTGGGACTTTTTGTTGAATGAGTAAGTGAATAAGTAGAAGTAATGTAAACTATTGCTTCTTACCACTAGAGGTGGCTGCATTTGTTTTTTTTGTTTGTTTTTTTTATGCATTTATCCCGTAGTTTTCAACGAGTGACCTGGCTAGTAACACATCTCCTGTATTAGGGTGCCAATGTTCTGGATAGAGGAGCAACAGAGACGCCTTTAAACAGCAGCATTGTCAGTCCTGGGAGGAGGGTAATGTTAGATGCACTAGCACTAACTTCAGCAAACAGTTTTTAAAGTGATTGTAAATTCTTGTTTTTTTCTATTAAAATAACAAACATGATATACTTACCTCCTCTGTGCAGTTGGTTTTGCACAGAGCAGTCCAAATACTCCTCTTCTCCTCTTTGCGGGTCCCTGCCTGAAGCTCCTGGTCCCTCTGTCCTGTTGAGTGCCCCTGCAGCAAGCAGCTTGCTATGGGTGCACCTGAGCCCAGCTGCAGCTCCTTGTTTCAATACAGACACAGGGCTGCAGTTTGTCCCCGCCCCTCTCTCTCTTGATTGGCTAACTGAGTTTGATAGACAACAGCGGGAGCCAATGATGCTGCTGTTGTGTCTCAGCCAATCAGGATAGAGGGGGGGGGGGCGTGCTGCTCACAAAGGGATGCATTAAGATAAAAAAAAACCTTCTGACCTTACAACCACTTCTGGACTGGAAGCATTTGCCCCCTTAATGACCAGGCCATTTTTTGCAATTCGGCACTGCGTTACTTTAACGGAAAATTGCACAGTCGATGCTATATCTAAAAGAAAAATGTCCTTTTTTCCCCACAAATAGAGCTTTCTTGTGGTAGTATTTGATCACCTCTGCGATTTTTATTTTTTGCACTATTAACAAAAATATTCACATTCTGCTATAGTACATTCCCAAAAAAAAGAAAAATTTAAAAGGTACTTGAACAAAGTATTAGTTTAACCACTTAAGCCCCGGAAGATTTTACCCCCTTCCTGACCAGGGTTTTTTTTGCGATTTTTTACTGTGTGACTTTAACGGACAATTGCGCGGTCGTGCAACGCTGTACCTAAACAAATTTCACGTCCTTTTTTTCCCACAAACAGAGCTTTCTTTTGGTGGTATTTGATCACCTGTGGGATTTTTTGATCATGCGCTATAAACAAAAAAAGAGCGTAAATTTTGCAAAAATAACAATATTTTTCACTTTTTTTTATATGAAATTCCCCCCAAAAAAATGTAAAAATCTAAATTTTTTAACATTTTCGGCCAATTTGTTTCATGCTACATGTTTGGTAAAAAAAATCACAAAAAGCGTATTTTGATTGGTTTGCGCAAAAGTTATCGCGTTTACTAACAAAGGGAAATATTTTTGTCATTTTTGGTGTTTTTTTTTTAACGAGTAATGGTGGCGATCTGCGATTTTTTTTGCGGTACTGCGACATTGCAGCAGACAGATCGGACCCTTGACTGACATTTTTGACACTTTTGGGGGTACCAGTGACATTACTGCAGTAATCAGTGCTATACATATGCACTGTTACTGTAAAAATGACACTGGCAGGGAAGGGGTTAACTGTATTGGACAGGGAGGGGTTAAGTGTGTCCTAGGGGCGTGCTTCTAACTGTAGTGGGACATGGCTACTAGTGTAAAAACAGAGATCAACGGTTCTACATAGTAGAACAGTCTGATCTCCATTTTTACACAGAGGAGAATGACAGGTGGCTTGTTTACATAAGCCACCCGCCTTTCTCCCGCTCTACCGACGATCGTAGTGTGACCGGCGGACATCGGGTCCGCCGGTCACACGCCGGGACTCCTCTGTGAAGGAGCCGAGGCGGGCGCTCAAAACCCGGTGACAGGCTAGTGACGTAGATCTACGTCACTCTGCCTGGCCGGGGCTGACTGCCGCAGTAAATATACTGTGCACAGTCAGCAACCGGTTAAGGGTGTGCACACTTATGCAACCATATTATTTTAGTTTCTTATTTTTACTTCCCTCCACCTGAAAGATTTCAGTTTGTTGTTCAACAATATATATATATATATATATATATATATATATATATATATATATATATATGTATTTAGGTTTGATCAGGGTATCTTTTTAAAAGCATTACAGCAAATGAGCCTACATGTTTGCTACCCATTGAAAGCTCTTAAAGGACTTAAGCTACACATTTTTGGTTACTACTGCTAAAAAGGATTATTGCAATTAATTGCAAACACTACAGTTTTTGCAACTAATTGGGCCCTGTTCACAACAATGCGCAAGCATTATGGTTCTTTTAAAGCAATATTAACGCCTTGTTTTTTTAAAATAACAAACATTTTATTCTTACCTGATCTGTGCAATGGTTTTGCATTTGTGCAGAACAGCCCGGATCCTCCTCTTCTTGGGCGCTCCTGGCCCCTCCCTCCGGCTTGGTGCCACCACAGCAAGCAGCTTGCTGTGGGAGAACCAAAGCAGGCGTGCTCCCGAGCCATGACTTTGTGTGTCCATTTACACATGGAGCCGTGGCTCAGTCCCGTCCCCTCTGTCTCCTTATTGGCTCACTGGCTATGATTGACAGCAGTGGGACAGCAGGCCTAATTGACAGCGGGTCTAACGAGTCACATGACACCGGGGAAGGAAAATGGCTAATTGGGCCCAATTTGGACATTTTCACTCAAGGGTGTACTCACTTTTGTTGCCAGCGGTTTAGACATTAATGGCTGTGTGTTGAGTTATTTTGAGGGGACAGCAAATTTACACTGTTATACAAGCTGTACACTCACTACTTTACATTGTAGCAAAGTGTCATTTCTTCAGTGTTGTCACATAAAAAGATATAATAAAATATTTACAAAAATGAGAGGGGTGTACTCTCTTTTGTGAGATATTGTATAAAGTGTGAATAGGGCACAGAGGCAACATTTGATGCTGATCAACACAGCTTAATTCCTGGTGTGAGCAAGCTCTTAGGGCGGTCTCACAGTTCCGCTCTGCGGTTTGGCTGCAGCATGGGTACAGTGGTTTTCCTGCGGTTTCCCATAGACTTCTATTGGAACACATGTTGGCACATTTTCTGAAAGTGCACCAAAGATGCAGCATGCAGGACTTTTGGTCCAGTTCAGTCCGAAACCACGCTTACTGTCTGCAAACATTTGCTGAACCAGCAGAACCTGCCAAAACATTGTTTTTGGAGTCAACAATGATTAGCAGTAATACTCTACTGTTTTATCCAAAGATAAGGCAAAAGTAGTGCTTTGTCAAACCACACAATCTCCAAAAGGTTGGTAAACATCTGTTTGAAAATTGCTTCTTTTTTGCCCCAGTGAAGATTTGGAACAGCTCAACCATCTTCCATTCAGTAAAAGTGATTCATAATTTGGGAGCTAGCTTCAATAGACCAGGAAGGTATGACCACTCTAAGGCTTCATACAAACTGGCCATGTGGATAAAAAAAATGCGGCAGCTGAACAATGTACTTAGTGTTACTAACATTTTGGACTATATGCGCCCAGAGATAAATGTCCGGAAAGTACGTTTTTCTATCTGGACATTTGCACCTACTGTAGTTGTATATGCCTCCAAACATGAATTCCAGCTGCCTAATTTTAGCCCCTCAGACTTTACAAGCTTCCGGAAGCAGGGCTCTACCTTCTGCCCACCTCAAAATGGCTGAATCTGAGGCGCAGGAGCTAAAGCCAAGTGTGCAGGAGGTCTTAAGTTGTTCATAGATATTAGTTGAAAATCTTGGCTGGATCAGGTGACTATCCAATGTCTATGAACTACCAACAGATTCTGTTGGTCAGGACTCATCTTCCAAAGAAGCAATTGAACCTGTTATGAACACTTTTCCAATCGCAGTTCTCCCCATTAAAAACTGATGTCAGAGATGTCTGCCGTGCACTTTTCCCCTTCCTGCTCTTTTAACCCAAACATGAATGGTTGTCTGCAGTTACTTGAGATATCTGAAACAGTTGCATTATACCTGCACTTCCAAGCACCCTCTGGTGTTTATGGCCAGCTTGACTTTAAAAAGGCAATTCCTATTTGGTAGCTCCTCTTTTTTAAAGTGCATGTAAACCCTAACTGAATAAAATCTAGTTTGCTGTATTTCAAAGTATTGTTATTTTTGTTAAATAAAATATTTGTTTTCAACTTTTCTCATTCTTTGCTGCACCTCAGGGTTGCTGACCTTCTTTGGCCAGTTTATAACAATTTCCTGTCTTCATGAATGCACTCCAGTGATCTCCGCATGGCATTTTTTAGGGCAAGTTTCCTGAAGGTGGAAACCGTGGACGATGCGATGCCTGCCTAATAGGTGTTGAAATAGTTACTGAACAAGGACAGTAATGGCAGGATTACCAGGTTTTATTTAACACACATACTATTTTGAAAATGTTAGCACAGGCTATAAATGTTTTACTAGTTTTTTCTTGTTTGCTGATATCCTTTTAAAGTGAAAAAGAAAGTCCACTTTTTGAAGTGAAGTTCCGGCCTCAAATACCTTTTTTAACTAAAAATACCCCTATAATACTAATCCATTGCCCTTTACAGAACCGCTGTTTTCATACTTACAAGGTGTACAGTACTGGATTTTAGTCAACATCTTACTTTTAAAAACGCTTTCTGGGCATGGCCATCTTGGATGTGGGCATCTGAAGCCACAGTGTAATCTGCTGTGTCCTTCTTCATGATTCCAGGGTGTGTTCTGGGAGTTCTTCCTGATTTCAGCCTCCTGGGAGTGATGACAAGCAGCTCCCAGGATGCAATGCAAAGGCGGAAGTGACGTCGGTGGCGCGGCCACAGAGGGTGGAGAAGGAGGAAGTACAATCAAAAATGCCCTGAAAATAAAGTAAGAGATCCCCAAAAAAAATTGAAAATGCCCAATTGTTGATCAGCAAAGCGGGCACTCCAGGAATCACTAAAGTTGCAAAATAGGCCGGAATAAGGCTTACCTGTAGGTACAGTGAATGTCTCCTAAACTAGCACTGTTTAGGAGATTTTCACACAGGAAGCAGCTGGTGACATCAATGGCGCATGCGTTCTGAAGGGACAGCATACCCTTATTGTAGCTTCAGAACTCTGTGATGGGGTTCCCACATGCATGCGTGGGAGCGATGTCATCGTGGCCCACATCCATTCATGCAGCCAAAGCCCCCAAACCTAGATGGAAGACCAGGTGAAGATGGATGCACTGGGGAGCTGTAACAGCTCTGCGCCAAGGGGCTCTATGTGCAGTGAAGTCGGTCATAATGTGCTGGTATGCTGTGCATATTAGTACATTATGACTTAAAGGGTAACGCCACTTTCACAGAAAAAAATTAGCAAATAAAAAAATGATATAGCATATATTATTGCGACACAAGTCATATTGTAATTGAATATTATTAAAAATTACCTTTCCTTTTCAATTTGCAGCTTTGTAATTTTCTGTAAAATGCAATGCAATTTGGTTACCTGGAGACATTCTGTACACACAATGCGTACAGAATGCCCCCCAGAAACATAATTTCTGGCTGTGATTGGCTCACTGATTTTAACAGAAGTGTGCACTAAGATACAAGTCAGATTTCTGGCATCCCCTGCAACAAAAATTACATTTTTGGTGAGATAATCCTAATAGAAAATAAAGTCTAATGGCATGCAGACCCTGCATTTTTTCTCATTAGAGCCCTGCAGGTGCAGCATCTGGTTGATAATTATGAAACCGCTCCCATTAGGCTCACTGAGCACATGGACACAGACAAACACACAGGGATTTCTTCAAAACAACAACAGGTAGGAATCTGCAACAAAGTTCCATAGAGAGGAATGTTTTTTTCTCAACAAAAGTCGAGTTACTCTGCAGGGGGCCCTATTGCTTTTTAAATATTTCTGTGGCAGTTAACTACTGGGGAGTCAGGACCATAAAAAAAAAGAAATGTAACCAGGTGAATTGACAATTCATGCAATATTTTACTGCTACTGATGCTCCTGTGATACACTTTATTAAAGAAGTTATAAAGTCTGAAGGTCCTTTTACCTGCATGCATTCTATGCATGAATGTAAAAAACCTACTGTGTGCAGCGACCCCCCTCACCCCCAGCCCCCCCCGTTATACTTACCAGAGCCTGATCTTAATCCAATGTAGTGCATGAGAGTAGATGCTCTCCTGGATCGCTCTCCTTATTGGCTCAGACACAGCATCAGGAGCCATTGGCTCCCACTGCTGTCAATCACAGCCAGTGAGGAGGAAAGGAGGGGGCGGGGCTGAGCCATTTTTCTCTGTATGACAATGGATACACAGAGCGGGGCTCAGGAGCGAGCATGCACAAGTGCCCCAAGCTGCTTGCTTTGGGGGCGCTTAGCAGGGTGGAGGAGCTCAGAGAACCAATGGGGGACCAGAGAAGAGGAGAAGCAGGGCAAGTAAGTATGACGTTTGTTTATTTGTTTTTTGAAAAAAAGGTTTCCTTATCACTTTAATCAACATATGAAGGCTTTCCTATTGATCATAATGTATAAAAAATCCTTTTACACAGCCTGATATACTGCATGTTGTAATATATACACACTGGTAAGAAGACCAGTAAATACATTTATTTGACAATTATGAACATTCCTTTTAAACTTTCTGCATGCATAACATATTGTTCTTATTCTTAGAAAGAAGAATGCTTCCTGGATATTAGCGATGCTGTAAAATGCATCAAATCAAGTGAATGTAATGATTTACATTCTTTAAAATATAACCCCTTACTCGTGTTACCTTTAGATGACCCGTGTTCTAATTCACACAGCCAGTCTTCTGTTTTTGAGAAAGGTCATATTTTCTAATGCTTGGTTTAACTCATCACTAGAGATGATTGAATGTGGGTTTGGATTGTCATTTATCAAGTCCATCATAAAGTCCGACAATTGGTTAAATCTGAACCCCACAAGTCTTTGGGTGGTGTATCTGTAAAATCAGACTAGTAGGCAATGGATTGTCGAAAAAGAGCATGGGGAGCTGGGCCAAAATTGTGTACAATGCAAAAAAATATTAGCAGTCAGAGTTTCCTCTGTTTTATGTGACTTTGAGGGTGACATGAGAAAAACACCTCTTATCAATTACATGTTTTGAAGCTGCCTTTGAGCTGTATAAGGTGTTGCAGTGGTTTGACAAAGGGGGCTCATTCAACTAGAAACATGTTTCTTGCCCCCACAATAGTCTGACAGCTGTTTTCTATCCAAGTGCTGCCTGCGGTCTCCCTGCTGAAGCTGCTCCTGTCTTTGATTTTTGCATCTGTCAGTAGCCTATCATTCTGGGGTCTCTGCTGATTCAGCAGGATAGGCAGTGTGTGGATCCTTCTTTTTTCATCATCCCACTGTAAGAATTATGCTTGTTTTAAATGTTATACAGTCATGCTTAATTGAATGTTGGCGTTATACTTTAACTTATGTTTCTACTAAAAATCTATCTCTTTGCAACTTAGACATTTTTACTTTTGAGGATGTAAGTTTCCTCCCATTGTTATCTGAACTATGAGAATGTTATTGTTTGCACGATACTATGCTGTTCTGAGATTTTCTTTCCTGAGAACATTTTCCTGTTATATTTCCTCTTATATCTGTTTCCTTTTACGTACATATGCATTGTTTATTTTCTCTGATTGTCATTGCGCACTACTGTTTCCTATTACATATACAGTATGTCTATTGTCCATTGTTCTTGAATATTACATGTATATTTTTATTTGATCTGGGGGTCTAATGTCTCATCCCCTTTCCGAACTATATATAAGCTGTCTTGACCTGAATCCAGTTGAATACAGACTAAGAGCCCACATGAGTCTGATGTCCTGTTTCTGAGCGCTGGTACTTTCCTTACATGTTGAAGGGAGGCTATCCAGCAGAAGTGTACCTACCAAGGGGTCCTAATCTTTCAGAATTGGTGATCAGAAGTGTCACTTCGCCATCAGAGGTAAGTGAAACTTCCTGTCCTTTGACACCCTGATTGCGGACACATTTCAAAGAACCCTAGTGCTGTGGGAGCACAGGAGATAGGCCTATTTGTGCTGGGGTAGAGTACAGAAGCCTAGGCAAATCTAAATGGTGGTAGGAATACTCTCTCCAATCTGTTAAGAGTGATATGCATGTGTGACGGTGCTCATCGTCACTTGAATTTAAGGACAGATGGGTGATGGTTTGAATTGCTTCATATTTGTCAGCAAGGTCTCTGACCAAGAAGTACAACTCCTAATATGGTCATTCCAGGAAGTTCAAGGAGGAGACGGACTGTCTAACAATGTTGCTTTTGTCTGAGGTAGCTTTCCATTCACCTATTGTCAGGTGTGCTAATGAACTCACCTGCTGTCTGCTAAGGGATGTATTGACACTCAGAGTAATGTGTATTGGGGGCTCATTAGGGACCCATTGTTCTGTGTCTGGCTATTGTGTACATTGATTGCCCCCTTGGGCTTCTGTCTCATTACACATAACAGTCCTTCTACTCAAGTTATCTGACCAATCCCTGCTGACTCATTTTCAAGTCCTCATTTGCATGGCGAAAGGAGGACCTGAAGGGGAACTGCAGGTACTTTGCAATTGACCAATAAGAGGGCGGTTGTTGGGGGCAGGATGTTCCAAATTCTGTATAAAAGTGTGCTATGTTCTTCCAATAAATGGTCTTCCTGTTTGAACTTACATACAGCCTGCTTGGTGTTAGTTCTAATGGATTCCGGTCGGCACATAGCTGTAGTTTGGATCCCAGAGCCTTGGTTGACCGAGCCATCAGACGTTGCGATCTGCAAGCTGACTCACTAGAAGCAGGGGAGTGTCGGGAGAGCGGAAGCGAGCGAGCAAGGGTCTCGTCACAGCATGTTTAGCCTTTTGTGCTTTTGAAAGATTACCTATTGTGCTGTTGTTAGAATGAAATGTTAGAATTTTTGAGCTCTTGGTCTTTGCAAGACGCCCCACCCCTCTGGTTAGGCTCAGGCCGTTATCCCAGAGAAGGTGAACGCAAGTGGCAGAGAGAAGCTGTTAGATGTATTCTGATTTTTGCTCACTTTAAGCTATGAAGCTCCTGTGTTGATTAGAGGAATTGCCAGAGGTTCTATGTGAGTGTTGAACAGCCACTCCAACACAGAGAGTAGTGAGCAATTATCACAATACTAGGAACCGCTTGCATAAACGCTCTTTTGCATCCAAATGATGGGAAATGCCCAAGGTAAGGGAAAACACCTTATCCCGCCTAAGCCTCCTAGAAAGGTTCTTAGAGAAAGAAAATCGTTGTGTAAACTTGGTAAAATGCCAGAATCAGCTCCAAAACCAAATCCTGAAATTGTTAAATGTTAAGAGTATGTTGCACGGACATCTGGGATTATTATTATATAATCTATAGATAATCTATAGATAATCTGTCAGGGTATACTGAGTTAATGCATAGTTTCAGCCCCTTTCCCATAGATGGAGCAATAGATGAGTTTCATAAGAATATGGTGAAGGGTCTGTGAGACAAGGAAGCTTTCCCACCGTTTGACCCTGATCCAGAATGGGATAAAAAGTATATAATGACAGGATAATTAAAACTGGTTAAAATATGCACCGAGATATGTACCTTCACGACCATCCCAGGCAGATAAAAAAATCCAATAATCATTTTTTTTTTAGCTCCAATTGAGCCCACTGCTCCACCCCCTGGTCCCCTAATTATACACAGATATAAACGCAATTACCTCTAACATCACAGTTAATAGCAAAGGATGAAGATGCAGCAGTTTTTAGACTTCTTGCAAATCGTCCTCAGCCCCATCATGCCAGAACCCCGCCCGTACAGCGGGATGACAGGGATGTAGTACCCCAGCAAAACCCCAGGGTAGGCAGTGTTCTAAAGAAGACTATAGACTAATTATAGATGGCATATTGGGATATGAAATGGAATCAGGGTGGAGTTGGGATAATGTGGATAAATTAGACCTAATAGAACAAGGGGGTAGAGCAGCATCTTATCCTTTATTAACAGATACCAATGTGGAAGAAATGTGGAAACAAGTTGAGGCAGAAATGAAAAGATTGTGTCAGGATAAGAAATCCATTTCCACAGCCATAGCCTATAAGCAAGGTCCTAAAGGGTCTGTAACTGACTTTATTAAAAGGTTTAAAAAGTTGTGGAAGGAAGAAGCGGGAATGACCACTGAAGGTGATATGGGCATTATATACACACAGATTATTATGCAGGCATTTAAACCAGAAGTTTCCCTCTTGGCAGCTAGTTGCTAAATGGCCTGAGCTGGATACAAAGGGATTTGAGAAGGAAGTTATGTTAATGGATTCAGCAGGTTGTTTTGATATTCCCAAATCCTCATCAAAGGCACAATTCCAGGCACTTCAGCATAACCCAGAGACATTTGATAATTCCCGATATGGAAATAGAGGGCGATACAGAGGTAGGGAAGGATGAAGGGGGAAATGGAAGAGGAGGTTCAGGAGAGAGAAATGAGAGATGCTTCAATTATGGAGAATTAGGACACTGGAGGAAACAATGCCCACAGTCCAAAGGTGGTACTTCAGGATATAATCCTGGAAACTACCCCCAACTATGACAGCATCTCCAGGGTAATAATGTGTAGCATACCATTAAATATCCATTACAATGGCAGGGAAAATAACATTAGGGTTGCCCCCTCATGCTCCCTTAGATATCCTCTTAATTTTCTGATCAGCCAGCAATGCCTTTAACAGTAAACTGCAGAATTCTTCATTTTTATAATTGACATGAAAGCAACCCAGTCCACAATACAATCAGAATCATATGAAGGGTACCTGTCAAAGTGTAAACCTTCTGTGGGAATAAATGGGGTATTGAATCATTCCTGGGAGACCCCACCCCTTGAGGTAAACAACCCTTATGATAAAGGAAACATTTTACAACATTCATTTAGAATTATCCCAGACTGTCCTGTAAATTTCCTTGGAAGGGACTTACTAGGCAAATTAGAGAGCAGAATAGAGGTAGACCTTAATGGTGGCATACACATGGAATCACCTTATTGCTTCCTAGCAGCTGGTGAACTTGATGATATAAATCCACAGGCATGGGCAAAGGACAAGTTAGACATAGGGTTCATTCCATGCACACCTTATAAAGCTAAACTGAAGCTCTACACTTATCCTGTGTACCAGAAACAATACCCTTTGTCACAAGAGAAAATAGAGAGAATTATGCCAATAATTGAATCTCTCCTAGAACAAGTTATATTAAGGCCTGTTATATCTCCTACAATACACCAATAAATCCAGTGAAGAAGCCTGATAGCTCTTATAGATTTACCCAAGATGTTAGGACTATTAATAACTTGATAGTCCCAGTTGCATCGAATGTCCCAGATGTACCACCATTGATTATCTCTATCCCCTGTACCACTCAGTATTACACTGTGCTGGACTTGTCAAACCCTTTTTTTTCCATCCCAGTGGACGAAGTGACAAAGCTACTGAGTTTCACATTTGAAGGCCGTCAGCTTACCAGGCGGAGAATGCCTCAAGGCTACATAGACTCACCTGCACTGTACTCTATGGCCCTCCGTGCATCCTTAAAAAGGTTGGTCCCCACTTCATGGTTCAGTGTTGCTCCAGTACCTGAATGATATTATTTTGTGCAGCGCAAGCAGAGAGGCGTGTAGGCAGGATAGTAGATCTTTGTTAGAATACCTGGGTAATGAAGGACACAAAACAGGTGGCAAAACACAAAATGCAATATTGCCTGGAATCTGTTCAGTATCTGTGTTTCACATTAACAAAAGGCACACGCAAAATGAGCCAGTCCAGGATCCAAGCCATTCTGGGTCTGCCCCGCCCAGCTACTTATCTTGGTTTATCTTGGTAAGATAAACTACTGCAGGAAATGGATACCTGACTGTTCATACTATGATCACATACTCAAAGCAGCAACTGAGGTTGAGGCACCTGGCCAAATTTAGTGGACCCAAGAGCTGACAGATGCCTTTAAAACCTTGAAGTCCTCTTTAGTCTCATCTCCTGTGCTGGACTTACCTTGTTATACGTCATCTTTTCATGTGTATGCTCAAGATAATTGTACAACAATGGCAATGGTGGTCACCCAAGGATACGGGGGGGGGGGGGGTCATAAGACATGTAGCCTATTTTTCCAGAGTAGTTCCTCTACCAGTACAAAGCATGCCGGTGTGTCTACGCGCGCTTGCTGTTTGCGCAATGGGGGTGGAGTTATCTATATCAGTGACACTGTGACATGAAACCATTTTACATACTACTCATCAAGTACTACATGTATATAAAAATGTGACTACTCAACACATGACAGCCCGGCGAGCATCTGGTTATGAAGTTATTTTGACTTTGATCAGTAACTTGTCTAATAAATATGCTTCCCCAACTTCAGGCCCCATAGCCATTCTTAATTAAAAACTGGGTATCAAGGGTGAAGAAGATTCCCCACCAGAAGAACATGACTGTGTACAGGTTATTCATGGTGATACCACACCCAGAGCAGACATGATGCAAGATCCCCAACCAGGTAGTATAGACATTTTCATTTTTTGTGAGGTAAGACAAAGTCATCCCCCATTGTTAAGCACAAGCAGTTGATTGCTGAGTTGATTGCTTTAACCTGTGCATGTCAGCTATTGGAGGGAAAAGATGTATACATTTAAACATATGCTTTCGGAGTGGTACATGATTTTGCCAAAATATGGCAAAGGAGAGGGTTTGTAGCAGCTGATGGTAAGGGAATTCTGCAAGCTTCATGGGTAAATGAGTTGTTAGAGGTCATACACAAACTGTTGCAGTGATAAAATGTAAGGCACATATTAAATCTAATTATCCTGTTGCCATAGGCAATGCTTTGGCTGACAAAATCACAGAAGAAGTTGCTTTTGTTGCCCATGTAGGTTCCCTTGCCCCAAGAAATACTACCTTTGTCCTTCTAGAGCCACCCACAATTCCAAAACTCCAATTGTTGAAAGAACTAAAGTATATAGCCACTGAGGAAGATGCAGAATACTGGAAAAAGAAAGGTTTGTCCTTAGACCAAAACGGTCTTATGACAAAAGAGGGGATCATAGGGATACCTCAACATAGTGCGCCTATCATTATAATGCAGTTTCATGGTATAGGACACAGAGGACAACAGTTAACAATACAGGAATTGAAGAAAAGGTTTTGCATTAAAAATATCAAACACAGAGTCCAGGACTACTTGCGTAGATGCATAGCATGTATTAGGAACAACACACAAGGTACTCAACATGGGAAACATGATCATTTGCCGCCACCCCAAGGTCCATTTCAAGAATTGCAGATTGGTTTCACACATATGCCTAAAGGTAGCACAAAGTATCTGATAATTATAGTAGATAAGTTTAATAAGTGGCTGGAAGCTTTTGAAACTCATAGAGGATGCACTTACAGAAGCAAAAATATTGTGTAAAGAAATAATTCCAAGGTGGGGTTGCCCATTAACCATTGGACAAAGGTTCCCACATTCACTTCTAAAATGTTTCAAAGTATTGCTAAATTAACGGTGATTAATTAGAAGTTTCATATTCCATACCATCCTCAGAGTTTGAGGGTGGTGGAAAGAATGAACTGTACAATTAAAGACAAATTGTAAAAAGCTACAGAAGGCACTTATGTCAGGTGGGAGGCATACTTGCCAGCAGTACTGGCATAAATACGGATGACTCCTAACAAAACTACTAAAATGTCTCATTTTGAAATTTTGATGGGAAGACCCTTTCCTACACCTTGGACAAGTGGTCCAATGGTATTATTGTTAGGTGATTTGGAGCTGATTCAGGAAGAATATGTTGTGAAACGTATGTGGCTTTTGAATAGTATCTACAGTGATGTGTCTCTTTCTTTTCCCATTCCTTCACAGGAACCAACACATCCATTTAAACCCGGAGAGCAAGTAGAGGGTAAAGCACTCCACAAGCACACGGTTACGGGTCCACCGTATGGGGAGCCAACTGTGGTGACTGCTGTAACATGAACCGTAATCTTAATGGCCTATTCTAAAGCCTGGATCCATGCTTCAAGGGTGAAGAAAGTCCCAGAGGATCCTAGGATACAAGGCTCAGACAAAGAGGGTGAAGGAAGTATAGAAATACCTGAAGCAGATGAGCAAGAGAGTGAAGCAGGTGCACAAGTCTCTGAAACAGACGAATCAGAAGACACATGGCAAAATGTCAATTCTCAGTCTCTAGACATCTTGGAGGTTCTTCCTGTTGATAGGCTTTCTCTCCCTGACAGTTTTCTTGCCGGTATGGGTGATTAGTACCTGTTACTATAATCCAAAGGACTACCCTTTCTGTCAAAGTTCTATACAACACAGCGGGACTCACTATCAACCAGAGACTTAACATCAGTAGATACCACATCTCTTACTGATAAGATGTTGTTGTTACAGTTCAAATATACTGTAGCTATGCAAAAAAGTCAATATATGATAAATGTTGGGTTTGCAGTAAATTAAACCCAGGTACAATGAAGATTCCTTTACTGGCTGCATCGGTGAACATCACTTCTTTTTTTAATGGTACCCCTGCAGTACGTTTACAAGACATATCAGGAGTCCAGGGAAATTAATCAATTTCCTTTCCTATAATCACTCAAATTTACCCACCGAGCTGGTGTTTTAGACTAGGAAATGAATCAAATAGGAGTGAGGAAATGTGTCAGAAATCCCAGTTCAACATATCTTTAAGCCCAGACCTATCTTCTATGTTGAAAATTTCTAGCAAATACCTAAATGCCACAATTTGGTCTATAATGAATAAAAAACACACCCACTGCATAATTCAAGAGGTAAGGTTTTGTCAGTACTTTTTATTATTCTGACCAAGTAAGAACAGAGCTGGGCTTGCACCCTTTCACTTTAGAGAATAGTTTGTTTATCTGTTGTGGAAAGGTATGTTACCCATGGATCCCTATACAAGGGAGAGGATGGTGCTATCTGGCCTCTCTGATTCCAGTTATGGAGATAATTGGGAGTGGGGGTCCTCAACATTTATTACCAGTGTACAGGACGCCAAGGTTGGGTCCTGGACAATCGCTATATATCTCCTGTGTTTGGGTTGTGGTCTCTTTAAGGGAAGTTGGGAAATGTTCAGGGGGTCACCCAAGACGGGTGAGAAATTCCTGGAAATAGCTAAAATCAGGAGGACTGAATCGCAGTGCTCTCTGTGTTGAATAGAGCGATATTTGGGACCCGGAATTTGGGGGGCTCTGTAGTGATATTCGGGTGGGAAAGAGCCCCCACCCCTGACCATAAGGGATTCCAGCACATACAGGGTTAAGACCCATGAGAAGCAGTCCTTAAGAGACAGGAAGCAGCAATAGGTGAGTGTGGGGGAGGAGTAGTTTGGTGGTTGCACCTGTCTGAAGGAGCTGCAAGTTTGCGGGAAGCTGCTGAGAGGTCTATTAAGGACTGTTTCAAACCTTGGGGTGAAGACCCATCCACAAAACCGTATGTGCCTTTTTCTTGCTTTATTCCTTTGTGCTGAAGAAAAGCGGACTTTATTTTGTGTTTGATTTATGCACTGCTGGAAGCCTGTTTAAGTTTGCTGAAATAAAGCCTTTTTGTTTATGTTTTAAACGGTTGTGCACTCAATCCGGTGGAGCTAGAACCCCCAAACTTTACAACTGGTGTCTCGGATGCGGGCAGAGTGCATTTTGCAGCCGCAAAAGCCGTTTAAAACCAAAAACTGACATTTAAAGAGACAGTATACCTATGGCATGTCTTGGGTGAAAACAGCTCAGACACTACAAACAGCAGGCATGGAGGAAGTTATTAAAGCACTGGTGCAAGCCACTGTGACCCAGCAGCAAGCCTCAGTAGAGGCAAACCGTCGCCATGAGGAAGCAATGGCTCAGCAGCAGCAAGCCCTGGCACAGGCTGTAAAGGCACAACAGGAAAGCACACGGTTGCTAGCTGCTCAGTTTACTGCCCAGCAGGAGTCCACTCAAGCACAGGTGGCTGCCTTGCAGGAGGCAGTACAGCGTTTGGCTCAGGGACGAGAGCAAGCAGTCATTGCCGATGGCAACCCAGTATCTGTGAGAGCCAGTCATTACTTGCAAAAACTGACCCCCAGTGATGATGTGGAGGCTTTTCTCACAACTTTTGAGAGGATAGCGGAGAGAGAGGGGTGGCCCCGTGACCAATGGGCTGGCATTATCTCCCCTTTCCTTACTGGTGACCCGCAAAAAGCCTACTTTGACCTTCCAACTGAGCACATCAGCGACTATGAGCGTCTGAAGGCAGAGATCTTGGCCCGCCTGGGGGTGACCACAGCTGTCTGGGCTCAGAGGGTGCACCGCTGGAGGTACAAACCTAATCGGCCACCCAGGTCCCAGATGCACGAACTGGTACAGCTGGTGAAAAAATGGCTGCAACCAGAGAAGCTGACAGGCCCGCAAATGGTGGAACGGGTAGTGATGGACTGGTACCTGCGGTCCCTACCAGATGACCTACAGCGCTGGGTAAGCCATGGTGACCCTGCAACCGCTGACCAGCTGGTAGAGTTGGTCGAAAGATACACTGTGGTGGAAGACCTGCTCGGGCCTGCCAAGCATCGGGAACCCACACATAGGGCAACCAGGCCAGCCACAGCACCTAGGAGAGAAGCTCCGCCAGACGTTGTCACCCACAAACCGGTATCTTCTTCAGCAGAACCACGGAGGTTGGTTTCTGTCCCAAGGATGGGAGACATACAGTGCTGGCGATGTCGGTCCTGGGGGCATACCCGGGCACAATGCCCACTTCAGGAGGAGCCTATGGAGTGTGGGACTGTTCGGAGAAGCTCTTTTTATGTGCAAAGAGCATGTGTCACCCATCTTGATATAGCGACCGGACAGTTTGAATGTGAACTATGGGTGAACCACCTTCCTGCCAAGGCTCTGCTGGACTCTGGTAGCATGGTAACGCTGGTACATACCAGGGTGATCGGAAGACTCGGCCCAGTAAGTAAGACTCTACGGGTAGTATGTATCCATGGGGACACCAGAGAGTACCCCCTGGTGCCAGTGACTGTTGCCTATGGTGGTACCTCTGTGACACAAGAAGTCGGGGTGGTAAGAAATTTGATACATGATGTCATAGTGGGGCGGGACTGCCCACTGTTTTTTGAACTATGGAACCAGGTACAGTGTGAACAGCCTGGACAACCAAGGGGACTGGGGACCCTCGGCCTCGAAGGAACAGAGTCTGAGGGGTCCGGGCCTGAAATCCCCACAACACAACCCCCTGATGGGGAGGTACCTGTCACTAACAATGACATTGCAGAAAATGTTAAAGTGGACGATATTGTTTCTGTTTCAGGTCGCAAGACCGAGCTGACCTCTGAGGGGGGGGAAGTCTCCCCGTTACAGGTTATGCTGGGAGAGGATGATGAGGAACTCTCCCCACCACAGTCCCAGGTTGAGGAGAGTGAAGGGGAAACCTCCTCAAGGCCAGTGCATCCAGACCTGGACGTATCCAGGGGTGCGTTTGGCACCGCTCAATTGCAGGATCTTACCTTGGTCAATGCTAGAGAGCAGGTTTCTGTTATTGATGGGATCCCACAAATACCAGGTGCAGACCAGAGGTTTCCTCATTTTGCATTGAAAGATAACTTGGTTTATCGAGTGGCTGAAAGCCGAGGGGAAACTGTCGAGCAGTTGCTGGTTCCCCAGCCTTATAGGCGGATGCTTCTCGATCTAGCCCACAATGATGCACTGGGAGGACACCTGGGGGCAGAAAAAACAGAGGCCAGGGTAACTGACCGGTTTTACTGGCCAGGGGTAAAGGCCGAGGTTAAAAGGTATTGTGCGTCCTGTCCGACTTGCCAGTTAACTGCCCCGGTGTCCCATTACAGAAACCCCCTGGTACCCTTGCCAATTATCGAGGTACCATTTGAACGAATTGCAATGGATCTCGTAGGACCCCTGGTGAAGTCAGCAAGGGGGTACCAATATATACTAGTCATCCTAGACTATGCCACTAGATATCCAGAAGCAGTCCCTTTACGGAAAACTTCCTCTAAGGCCATTGCCAGGGAACTGTTTCAAATGTTTTCCCGAACGGGGTTCCCCAAAGAAATATTGACGGACCAGGGCACCCCTTTTATGTCCAAAGTGATGGCGGACTTGTGCAAACTGTTCCAGATTAAACAGTTGCGGACGTCCGTCTATCACCCGCAGACTGATGGCCTAGTCGAGAGGTTCAATAAAACTTTAAAATGCATGTTAAAAAGAGTGGTCCAGAAAGATGGGAAGGATTGGGATATGTTACTCCCTGCCCTGTTGTTTGCCATCCGGGAGGTTCCACAAGCATCAACGGGTTTCTCACCGTTTGAGTTAGTGTATGGGCGAAGGCCCCGGGGGTTGCTAGATCTAGTAAAGGAGACATGGGAAAGTGAGTCTTCCCCACACAAAACTGTGGTAGAGCATATCTCCCAAATGCGAGAGAGAGTGGCTAAGGTAATGCCGTTGGTGAGGGAGCATCTGCAGAAGGCTCAAGATGCCCAAAGAAGGGTGTACAACCGGTCGGCTAAAATCAGACAATTTCAAATAGGAGACCGGGTGGCCGTCCTAATACCAACGGTGGAGAGCAAGTTCTTGGCCAAGTGGCAAGGTCCGTTTGAGATAGTGGAAAAAATGGGGGAAGTGAACTACAAGGTACACCAGCCTGGGAGAAGAAAGCCATACCAGATCTACCACATAAATTTGTTGAAACCCTGGAGAGATAGAGAACAGGTGTCTGCAGTGATAGGTGTCCAGTCAGGGGACCCTGCAGGGATTGACCTAGTGCAGGTTGCTGCTACCCTGTCTAGGCCCCAGACCCAACAGGCAAAAGAATTTCTGCAAAGAAATAGGGACATGTTTTCAGGGTTACCTGGTCTCACCAATGTCATCGAGCATGACATTGTAACCGAGCCCAATGGAAAAATCCGGTTAAAGCCGTATCGTATCCCAGAAGCTCATAGGGTGGCAGTGTCTGAGGAGGTAAAAAGAATGCTTGAGCTTGATGTCATTGAAGAGTCGCAGAGCGAGTGGTCGAGTCCAATTGTGTTGGTGCCTAAACCCAACGGCACTCTTCGCTTCTGCAATGACTTCAGAAAGCTTAATGAAATCTCCAAGTTCGATGCATATCCTATGCCCCGGATAGACGAGTTAATTGAGAGGTTGGGTCCAGCCAGGTATATCACCACGCTTGACCTCACAAAAGGGTACTGGCAGATTCCCCTAACCAAGGAGGCCAGGGAGAAAACAGCCTTCTCCACCCCGGAAGGCCACTTCCAGTACAAAAGGATGCCATTTGGTCTGCACTCTGCCCCTGCCACATTCCAACGGGCCATGGATAAAACTTTACGTCCACATCAAAGATATGCTTCCGTCTACCTGGATGACATAGTCGTCTTCAGCACTGATTGGGAGTCCCATCTTCCCCGGGTTCAGGCAGTCGTAGACTCCTTGAGAAGAGCAGGGTTCACCATCAATCCAGAGAAATGTGCAATCGGGATGGAGGAAGCCAAGTACCTAGGGTACATTGTGGGTAGAGGGCTGGTTAAACCCCAAATAAATAAGGTAGAAGCCATACAGGGCTGGCCCCGTCCCCTAACCAAAAAGCAGGTCAGAGCATTTTTGGGCATAGTTGGCTACTACCGGAGGTTTGTCCCCAACTTTGCCACCATTGCTGCACCATTGACTGACTTGACCAAAGGTAGAAAGTCAGTGATGATAAAGTGGAGCGCGAATGCCGAAGAAGCTTTTCAGAAGCTTAAGGCGGCATTATGCCAACATCCGGTGCTCGTAGCTCCCGATTTCTCCAAGGATTTTGTAGTGCAGACAGATGCTTCAAGTGAAGGATTAGGAGCGGTCCTCTCTCAAGTGGTCAATGGGGAAGAACACCCCGTGGTTTTTCTGAGTAGGAAGCTAACGACAGCAGAGAGAAACTACGCTGTGGTGGAGCG
Organism: Pelophylax lessonae; assembly: GCF_965119305.1. Lineage (NCBI taxonomy): Eukaryota > Metazoa > Chordata > Amphibia > Anura > Ranidae > Pelophylax > Pelophylax lessonae. The sequence goes on from NC_138768.1 coordinate 721,616,116, forward strand.
GGAGTGTCTTGCCATCAAGTGGGCTTTGGACTCCCTACGGTATTTTCTCCTAGGTAGGAGGTTTCGCCTGGTGTCAGACCATGCCCCATTGACCTGGATGAGACAGAACAAGTACACCAATGCCAGGGTGACAAGGTGGTTCCTTTCTCTCCAGGAGTTCAATTTTGTGGTAGAACACAGACCCGGGAGACAGCATCAGAATGCCGATGCCCTCTCCCGAGTCCACTGTATGCTGTCGTGTGGTGCCTCCAACACCTCCGCGTTGAGGCAGAGGGGGGGGATATGTACAGGACGCCAAGGTTGGGTCCTGGACAATCGCTATATATCTCCTGTGTTTGGGTTGTGGTCTCTTTAAGGGAAGTTGGGAAATGTTCAGGGGGTCACCCAAGACGGGTGAGAAATTCCTGGAAATAGCTAAAATCAGGAGGACTGAATCGCAGTGCTCTCTGTGTTGAATAGAGCGATATTTGGGACCCGGAATTTGGGGGGCTCTGTAGTGATATTCGGGTGGGAAAGAGCCCCCACCCCTGACCATAAGGGATTCCAGCACATACAGGGTTAAGACCCATGAGAAGCAGTCCTTAAGAGACAGGAAGCAGCAATAGGTGAGTGTGGGGGAGGAGTAGTTTGGTGGTTGCACCTGTCTGAAGGAGCTGCAAGTTTGCGGGAAGCTGCTGAGAGGTCTATTAAGGACTGTTTCAAACCTTGGGGTGAAGACCCATCCACAAAACAGTATGTGCCTTTTTCTTGCTTTATTCCTTTGTGCTGAAGAAAAGCGGACTTTATTTTGTGTTTGATTTATGCACTGCTGGAAGCCTGTTTAAGTTTGCTGAAATAAAGCCTTTTTGTTTATGTTTTAAACGGTTGTGCACTCAATCCGGTGGAGCTAGAACCCCCAAACTTTACACCAGCAAAAAAACATCCAAAATATCCCCTTAAACATGTAAATAGGAGAGAACTCTTTAACAAAGGGGACTTGGCATGGGCATGGTTCCCATAAAGGAAAGGGTGAGGAATGGAGTTAAGGAAAAGATTAAACAAGTATTCAATTATAATGGATGAGGTATTAAATTAAACGTCAGATTACATTGCCCTGCTTAATCGGGAACAAAGGGCCTAACAGAAACAGTTAATGTTACATGAGCTGACAATCGAATCTTTGGGAGCTGCACTTACTGGTCTCTGTGAAGTAACAGAAGATTATGAGTGTTGTACAAGCATTCACAATACAAGCATGGAAGTGTCTAATTATTGTAAAGTAATTGATCAACATCAAAAGGAGGTAGCAGGACTTTAGGCAGAAGCCAGGAACATTGTTAATGATGGGTGGAATCCTTTTAAGGGATTGGAAAGTTTTGGAGATGTTTTGGATCTGTATTACCATGGTTTAGACAAGCCGAAATTAATTATTAAAATTAATTTTAAAGAGTTTATTGTTTCTTCTCTTTATATATTTGGTGGTAAAGGTAGGCCAATGCATTTATAGGAAGGCAACACAAGATGATGCATATTGGAGACAGGATTTATAGTTGTCACAATTCTGCAGACAAAACCAATCAGCTTCTAACCTCAGCTTGTTTAATTAAGCTATTAGCTAATTAAGAAGCTATTAAGATATTAGCAATAAAGCCTGGAAGCTCATTTGTTTCCCTACAGAATTGTGACAAATTTTGCCCTCTCTAGCTTTAGTAAATAAACCCCTTTGTGACAAATGGTAGGGAATGTACGAATTGTGCTTTATTTAAACAGTATATAGTCATGCTTAATTGAATGTTGGAGTTATACTTCTGATTCTATAACTTATGATTCTACTGAAAATCTCTGTCTTTGCAACTTAGACATGTTTACTGTTGAGGATGTAAGTTTCCTTCCATTGTTATCTGAACTATGAGAAGTTTATTGTTTGCACGATACTCTGCTATTCTGAGATTTTCTTCCCTGAGAACATTTTCCTGGTATATATATACATCTGTTTTCTTTTACATACATTTGCATTCTTTATTGTCTCTGATTGTCATTATCGTGCACTACTGTTTCCTATTATGTATATGTCTATTGTCCATTGTTCTTGAATATTACATGTATATTTTAATTGGTCTGGGAGACTAATGTCTCATCCCAATTCTAAACTGTATATAATCTGTCCTGACCTGAATCCAGTTGAATACAGACTGAGAGACCACATAAGTCTGATATCTTATTTCATTACAGGTTGAACAGAGGCTGGCAAGCAGAAGTGTATCTACCAAGGGGTACTAACCTTTCACCCACCACTGATGAATAGCTGCTTCTTCAGTAGCTGACATGCTGCTTCATTACCAAACTGGTCTTCACCCTCTGTGATGTAAGTGGATGCTATTTTTATTCTTGATAAATGGAATATTAAACTGACATTGCCCTGCTCTCTGCTATTTTTTTTTCTTTGTCCTTAGGCTGGTCTCCCAAGAAGCCAGCACAGATTCTGTGTCCGATGTACGGTTTATCCCAATGCCTAACAGCACCATCATCCCTCCTCCTCATCCACTCCTATCCCTGGAACAAGATTTCTATCTTACTGGACTATTTTGGTTCCCCCTGAACCCATAAGTTTTTGGACCCTACTTCTTATTCACCAGTACACAGGCTAGTGCTACGACTTATTATTATCAATTTCACTGCATTACAGTGAATTAGTGAGCTTCTTATGGACAGTGTTCATGAGAAGCTTATTCTGACATCCCATATTTAGCATATACAATTACATTTTTTTTATTTTTACATTATTGTTTGTCTTAAATACAACATCAGCAGCACCGCAAACAATTTCATTATACTTGAAAAAAAAGTTTGTGTAGATATTTAACTTTCAACATCTATTTTTTAACCATTGGTAACAGGCCTGAATTTACCATTGGAAGCAGCAGCCAACAGTCCTTAAGCAGACATTTCTAGGCCTGCTAATATGCCTTTTTCCTCCTCCCTAAGAAGTGCATATCAGCCATTTTTATGGACTCCAAATTTGGCCTTTGTCCCTGTCTTATGGGGGAATATAAGTATTTATTAAGGGCCACCTAATGTGCTCATTTATTCCTCCTTATGTGTGCAGGGCAGCCACTTGCCTTCTAATGTGCCCCTTTATTCCTTCTCAAAGGTGCAGGGCAGCCACTTGTTTTTATAGTGCTGCTCCTGCACCCTTTTCCTCCTTCTCTGCTAATCTTGCTTTATTGCTGTCAACTGGCTATGAGGAGTCTACAGTTTTCTGGCTTCTTAGTCCTTGGCTGGTCGACAGACCTCTGCTCTGCTAAGGTGGAAGCAGAAAAAAGAAATCCCCAAATCACTCCCATGCCAACTTTGCCTAGCACCCTGCTTACACCCTTTTTTTATGACCTGTGCTACACCACAGTGTCAGGAACTCAGCTGCCATTATTTGAATCAGATGTTCATATGCCAGTTGCCATTGCTCTGCACAGAAAATCTTCTCTGCCATCCACCAGCATGTGGAATTCCATGTATGAATATTAGGAGGAGGTGAAGGGTTGGGGTGCTGGCAGTCAGAAGGAGGATACACTCTGTGGTGGCTTTGAGGAGGTTGTTTCACTCCTCCTCAATGCAAGGGATAATCATGTAGATATATAATGCCACCACCCAGATATATAATGCCACAGACAGAGAACAAAGTGGCCCTACTGAGAATGTGCAGCATGTGCACATTTCCTCATGGTGACTGGATTAAAAAACAAAACAAAAAGAGCATAGCTGAAGGGGGACAACCTAATGGGAAAATGCTGGTTGGCTCCTACTAGTTCACTTTGATTTGACCTTTTATTTTGTCCCCATTTAAAGCAGAACAGCTTCACCTGTTTAATTAAAAAGCAGCAAACCAATGACAAATGGTGTCAGTGTAGCCAGCCTATGCCTATTGTTTTTCCCCATGTACTTATTCTTACCTAGTTAAAGCAAACACAGGCAGAGATGGCAATGTAGCCTGAATGGTTCATACTTCTAGGTCTAAACACCACCTTGTCCCTATGCAAAAAGAAAAAGAAAGAAATAATTTGCTTACAAGAAACTTATCTTGCAGAGTTATTGGCTACAATATTAGGGCTTCTGATTTAAGGAGTGAGAGGCCAACATTCTCTGAAACATGACATTTTAAAGGTTGTTGTTTGATATCCAAGCACTGATCCAAACCGTACCATATTCCCACCTGCCAACAGTTTGTTTACCTTATTTATTTTGAAATGTTGATAGGCATTTTTAAAATGTTAGTGTTTTAAGCAAACACTGTGGGGGCAGGGAAGGCAAAACTGTAGCTGAGTTGCTTTCAGGTAATGATATCCATGAATCTACTATGGACCACAGGCTGCAAGAGGCCCAATATGTGCTTGAGGTGCCCTGTTGTATTTATCATGTTTAGAAGGCTCTAATGTAGAGGGGGAATTTTATAACAAATGGGTTTCCAGGCTGGAGCACTGGCTAGAAGTGGCCTAACATATGTTTCAAGTACCAGCCTGCCATGCTGCATATGTCACATCAGAGAGGACCTTCAGCAATGCAGGGTAAATTTGAAACTGAGAAGTTACATTCCAATAGCCATGTGGAAGATTGTGTAGCTTTTTGGGTTCAAACATTTTTTTAGCAAGCACATTTGTGAAGGAACCACTTGCCAACCCAATTAGGTGTTTCCACCAATAACAGTGCCCCCTGCCCTTCAAACTGCCCCGAGCAGACTGAGAGCTAATACTAGCCCGTTTACTCCAAGCATCATACACAGACAAGATTTTGGGATAAAACTAAAGGAATTACTGTTTTTTGAATAGAAATACAGGCTTTTTATACACTTAAAATTTAGGTCAGTTACCACATGAACAAAAAAATCTAATATTTACCCAAACATCACATAATGGTTTAGATAACAAGGCAGAGCTGACGGAAGACTAATCCCATCATAGATACCTCCAAGAGTTAGCTAAGTTAGCCAACAGACAAACAATAGAACAATGGGAAAAACCTACTTAACAATAAACACATAACAAACCCCACCCCACCTCAGACTATCTGGAAACAAGGGTCTGAGGCAACCTCCTACAATATTCCAGCAGTCTGGAAAGGTGGAATTAATGTATCTTTATAGATTTCTTAAAGGATATTGTTGATAAATATTTCGGTCACAGTGAAGGAGCCTTTCCAACCAAGTCCAACCAAGTCTGCAGGAAGTCCACCATATTTCCTCTGACCATTAGCCTGTACATAATTAATATTACACCTTTCTATCCACTCCAGAAGCAAAGCTTTATGGTCCTTATTGAGAGAAGTAATCCAAACCACACTCTCAGAGTTCATTAAGTGGTTGTCCATCATTATAGATCTGCTTTCTCCATGGGCCATAAGTAGTCGGAAAGGAGGTTTGCCCCTAGTCCTCTCCAAAATCTCCTGTCCTGGTGGGGTCTGTCACATTTCTCCCCCATCAACAGAAGTCTAACAAGGTCCCAAACCTCCACCTGGTCTTGACCTGCATTAGCTGAGCAGAGTGAACCCACATAGGTGGTCAACATGATTTCCATTCTTGGCTGCAGGTAATAGTTGTCATTGGTAGGTGTGAGACAGAGGTCGTGGAATCTCTGTTTGACTACAAAGTGCTTCAGCTGGGTGTTCTTTACCATTCCGGGGGAAGGATCTGCTGCTGGGGAGAGGGGCTGACTGCCCAGGCTCCCTGAAGCTGTGGAGACACTATAGGTGCTACGTAGAGGTCAGTGACACTCTGCCCTATGTCCAGCGATTCAGCTGGGAGTAGGAGCTTCACTACATCAGCTGGTCACTGGGGAGAGGGGCCATCTTCCCTGGCTCCCTGGAAATCAAGAGTTATTGCCTGTGCTGGGCAGAGGTTGGTAGCACTCAGCCCTCATGTCAGCACTTATGCTGGGGACCCCACATCATCTGCCCCAGCTAACTTCTAGGGAGGGGGGCTGGCTTCCTCCACTCCCAAACTGTGGATCTGCTGCTGAGGAGTGAGAACCACTTTCTCCTCTGCAGAGTCCTTGCACTGCCGCTGGGCAGATGAGTTGGTACTCTATCTCCCGTACTCTGATCAAGCTGCTGGGATAACATCTCCTGATACTGTCTCCCAGGTGCACGGATCTTTGATTTGGAGGGAAGACAGTTTCCTTTGCTCTGGCTGACTGTTGTGGTGGGAGGATGGCTTCCTCCACTCCCTGGTCCTGGGCCTGCTGCTTGGTAGGGGGAGTGGCTTCTCCCCCTCCCTGCATCTCTGACTTCTGCTGGGAAAGAAGAACTACCACTTTCTCACCCTGGGCCCCTGGAACTGCTGCCCGTGTGGGGCAGAGGTCTTTATCATTCTGTCCTGATGCCAGTGCTTCTGCACTGTGGTAACTCCACAGATGCTGCTGGCATGTTATCCCATGTCCCTGTGAGTGGTGTGGGAGAAAGGCCAGCTGCTTCTTATCTGAGTAAGGATGAAACTGCTGTTGGTGCTGGGCAGAGCTCAGTGATGTTCTGCCATGATGCCAGCTCTTCTTCTGGAGGTTCGCTGAGTTGTTCCTCCTCTGCAGAAAAGCATATAAAATCCCCAGTCTCTGAAGCTGGTGGCTTAAGATAGAGTCTCACTATTTTCTGTAAGAGTATATAGGGACTCACCCAAGCTCAAACTGCTGATGAACCAATACAGAGCTGAGTGTCAGTGCTCAGGCTACAACATTTAGAAACATTTTTGAGTAGAAGAAAAAACCTGGCACACAAAAACTTCTTCTTAATGCAATTTATTCCAGCAAAGGCAGCAATATGAGTAAGGCTACGGCCGAAAAATGTTTGTATTTCCATGTTTATATTGCTGCCTTTCCTGGAATAAATTGCATTTAGAAGAAGTTTTCCTGTGCCAGCTTTTCACTATTTCCTGTCCCTGGAACCCAGATAATGTTTCCAAGGCTGGGCAGAGGCTAGCAGAGCTCTGCCCTGTTGTCAACACTTGAGTTGGAATCTCAGTAAATGTTACATCCTCTGATGAAAAGTAAATGAAATCCATGCTTTCTGGGATCTGTGGTTGGGGAGCAAGGCTTCGCTTCCTCTTTTCCCGAGTCCTTGACCTGCAGCTGGGGAGATGACCTAGCTGCTCCATCTCCCGTAAATTTAACTGGCTGCAGGACAGATGCATTCCTCTATCTGAGTTTGTCCTGTGAAGAAACAGGTTCGTCAAGGTGAATCAGCACTAGCTGCATCCGCCATAAGAGCTCTGCTTCCATAACTGGAGGTGGGCAAAGCACAATGTTACTTTGCCCCATTGCCAACACTTCAACAATAATTTCAGAGCTCTTGGCTGGTACTTGCTGATAGTCCCAGGCAAAGGGAGCCATGTCCTGCTGCTAAGCAGAGTTTAGCAGCCGTCTGTAGGTGATCTCCAGCTCCCATTCCTGAACAGATAAATACTAAAAGTCTTCCTGTGCCCAGACCACTTACAAGACATTCAGCCTCTGGTTTCTGTACTCCATGATTATATTGTTGTTGTTTTTACCTGCTGCTAAATGTGCTCACTAGGGATGATCGAACGGTTCGGGTCGATCATCGGTTCGGCCCGAACATTGGGTGTTCGAGGTTCGGCCGAATTTAGAACTTTTTGCCCAAAAAGTTCGGAATTCGGCAACCAGAACCGCCCAAAATGCAATGCTTCAGGAAATGCGCTTGTGAAAGCCAGTGAAATGACCACAACCATTAGCAAAAGCCAATTGAGGGGGCAGGAGAATGCTAGGAATGTGATTGGAGTGACTAGGGGGTCCCTAGACCAATCATTAGTGAATATGCCCCCCAGTATATAAGATCGCCCCCGCCATATTCCTAGCATTGTTATACTGGACATGGAAGAGAATGGAAGCAGTTCTGTTAATTTTACTTTAAAAGTGTCATTTAGCTATTTTTAGTGTGAGGAAAGGGATATCTAGTGTAGTTAGAGTGCTCCTTTACACTTAAGTTAGCTTCAAAAATTGAGTTTCTGTAGGGAAAGTGTTAAGTGTAAGGGGACCGTAGTGTAGTGTAGGGTTAACTGGCAGTGACTGCTATGGCAGGGTTACAAAACCCTTCCATAGCAGGGTGACCGCTATAGAGAAATGATCATTTCTCTGAATAGCTTCGTAACTGGAATATGGCTTCTCACCAGCCAAGCATTTTTTATGCTGCAGGGGCTGCCACTGCCAGTGCTTTTTTGAGGACATGTTTGATGTCAGACATGACATCTGAACATGTGTATAGGGGGTATATATAGACATATATGTCTGAATATATACCCCTAGACATATATAGGTGTGATAGTAGCAGAAATAAATGCTTGCGCTAATGAAATCATTTACAGGAATATATTTCTGCTACTATCACGCCTATATATGTCTAGGGGTATATATTCAAACATATATGTCTATATATACCCCCTATACACATGTTCAGATGTTTTGCCTGCCTCAAAAGAACCCAAAAAAATGCCAAAAAAACGCTAGCATCAAAAAAAAAAGGCCCAGGTGTGTTTTTGCTGGCATTTTTGGGGGGTTTTGGAGGCAGGCAAAACATCTGAACATGTGTATAGGGGGTATATATAGACATATATGTCTGAATATATACCCCTAGACATATATAGGTGTGATAGTATCAGAAATAAATGCTTGCGCTAATGAAATCATTTACAGGAATATATTTCTGCTACTATCACACCTATATATGTCTAGGGGTATATATTCAGACATATATGTCTATATATACCCCCTATACACATGTTCAGATATTTTGCCTGCCTCAAAAGAACCCAAAAAAATGCCAAAAAAACGCTAGCGTCAAAAAAAAAAAAAAAAAAAAATGCCCAGGTGTGTTTTTGCTGGCATTTTTTGGGGGGTTTTGGAGGCAGGCAAAACATCAGAACTTGTGCACAGTACCACTATACACATGTTCAGATGTTTTTCCTGACTGCAAAGAACCCCAAAAAATGCCTGCTATTAAACCGGGAGAGAAGCTAACTACCTGTGTTTAAAGTGTTCTAATACAAACAATCCTTTTTTTTTTCTGGTTCTGGACATGCTACAGAGCTGAAACTTCACAGGTACACCTTTTAGACCCCCCAAAAAAAAATCTCACAAAAAAAGTTCTTAAAAATTGTCATTTTTGATAAAAAAGCCAATTATTGAAAAAAAAAGAGATTTTTTGATTTTTACTTTGGATTTCGTATCTGGGGGGTCTAAAAGGTGTGCATGTGAAGTGTCCAGAACAAGAAAAAAAAGATTGTTTGTATTAGAACACTTTCTTTCAGGACAGGTAGTTAGCTTCTCTCCCGGTTTAATAGAAGGCATTTTTTGGGGTTCTTTGCATTCAGGAAAAACATCTGAACTTGTGTATAGTGGTACTGTGCACAAGTTCTGATGTTTTGCCTGCCTCCAAAAACCCCCAAAAAATGGCAGCAAAAACACACCTGGGCATTTTTTTGGGACGCTAGCGTTTTTTTGGCATTTAGGTATATAGGTGTGATAGTAGCAGAAATATATGCTTGCGCTAATGAAATCATTTACACTAATATATTTCTGCTACTATCACACCTATATATGTCTAGGTGTGTATAAACATATAAGTATGTGTGTATATATACCACTATAGACAAGTTCAGATGTTTTGCCTGCCTCAAAAGAACCCAAAAAAATGCCAAAAAAAAAAAAAAAATGCCCAGGTGTGTTTTTGCTGCCATTTTTTGGGGGTTTTTGGGGACAGGCAAAACATCTGAACTTGTGCACAGTACCACTATACACAAGTTCAGATGTTTTTCCTGACTGCAAAGAACCCAAAAAAATGCCAAAAAAAACGCTAGCGTCCAAAAAAAAAATGCCCAGGTGTGTTTTTGCTGCCATTTTTTGGGGGTTTTTGTGGACAGGCAAAACATCTGAACTTGTGCACAGTACCACTATACACAAGTTCAGATGTTTTTCCTGACTGCAAAGAACCCCAAAAAATGCCTGCTATTAAACCGGGAGAGAAGCTAACTACCTGTCCTGAAAGAAAGTGTTCTAATACAAACTATCTTTTTATCTTCTGGTTCTGGACATGCTACAGAGCTGAAACTTCACATGCACACCTTTTAGACCCCCCAGATACTAAATCCAAAGTCAAAATCAAAAAATCTCTATTTTATTTCTTTTTCTTTTTTCAATAATTGGCTTTTTTATCAAAAATGACAATTTTTAAGAACTTTTTTGTGTGATTAATAGTTAATGGGGCATGACCCAGAACCCTGGGCACTTTTTAGGGGCGTTTATTTGGTTTTAGGGATTAAAAATGGTGTTTTTTGATTACCGAAGTTCGGGTCCCATTGATTTCAATGGGGTTCTGAAATCCGGGCCGTACTTTCGGGAAGTTCGGATGTTCTGGCCGAACCGAACTTTTCAAAAGTTTGATCATCCTTAGTGCTCACTTGTTAGCTTTAGGCTAGCTAATATTCAAGATTATATAATACAGTTGCTAGTTAAAATGGAGTATGCAAGAGGGCATGGTTAAAATAATTGGGTAAAGGTATATTTGTATAGCCTTAAATTCTCAGACTCTGGGATCAGTCTTCCCTGCTGTGGTCAAGTTATTAAAAAGGCTTTTTTCTGCAAGAACATTTGCTCATTTGTATATAAGGATGAAATGTATATTTTTGTAATTAAAATTCTTTGGTACTCCAGTACCGGGAGGTGAAAAATAAGATATTTTTCATCTGGTTCAAATTTGAGAGCAGGAAATCCACTAATTAAGCAATGTTAGTGCTTAAAATGGTCTTTTAACTGTTTCCACTTAGTGTTTATATGCCTAAAGTGGTTCTAAAGGCTGAAGGTTTTTTACCACTATTTCATGCATGATGGTAAAAAACCTTCAGTGTGCAACTTGCCCGTTAAGCCCCCCTAATTCTTACCTACGCCCGACTCCAGCAATCTGCACAAGATGTGCATTCCCAAATCCCTACCTTCTCATTGGCTCAGACACAGTAGCAGGAGCCATTGGCTCCTGTTGCTGTCAATCACAGCCAGTGAGGAGGGAAAGGGGCGGGGTGAGGCTGAGCCGCATGCTCTGTGTCTTAGGACACAGAGAGTGGGGCTCTGGAGTGAGCACACTTCAGTGCCCCCATAGCAAGCAGCTTGCTGCTCTGTGCAAAACCATTACACAAAAGTAGGTATGACATGTTTGGTATTTAAATAAAAATATGTTGCCTTTACAAACGCTTTAAAATATGTACATGTAATCTTATGTAGTTATGCTTTTTATTCAATACATTTTTATTGAGAGAAAATAAGTCGAACAACAAATAAACAATAACAGTCAAAGTCACATAAAGTTAGACCAATTTGGTACAAAACACAAGCTGAAAAAAGAGGTGTGCATGGTAATATAGAATTGCAGCAACGTAGGCAAACATATGCATTATATGTAAACACAAGACAATCTGTCCTGTATAGCACAAGCTCTAAGACCAGATATGATTCAGCATATTAGCAGTCAACCAGAAAAAGTGAAAGAAAAACAAAAAGGGGGGGGGGGGTCAGAACAAGAGAAAGAAGAGTGGAGACTGAGAGGCAGGGGGGGGGGGTGGTCACCTGACTCCCACTCGAGCACACACTGTCAAAAAATGGCAGAGAATGTTACCATCAAGAAATTAAGACATTAGGTTAGCATACTGAGAATAATATTTAAAGGAAATCCATCAGGCTCATGTCACAAATGCTCTTTCTGATTGTTTTTTGTACTTGGGGATTTGGGGGCATTGTGGAGGTGTGGAGTAATGGAGCGGCGGTTGCAGCCTGCTGGATTACCTGTGCGGTGAAATAGCACTACCCAGGGATCATTAGCTATAGGAAAACCTTGGATAGATTCCGATGTTGTCAAGACTTCAGACCAATAGGGTTTCATTAACAAGCAGGTCCACCATATGTGGGCATGAGAGGCCAGACCACCCGAACCTCTCCAGCAAAGGGGAGGACAGTTTGGGAGGGGTGTGGTGCCATCTTGAAATCAATTTGTAATTCATCTCAGGGATTTACGAGGAAGTGGAGGAGGTATGGACCAGCTGTAGAATTGTAGAGAGTTGAGATTCCGTGAGACTAGAGTTTAGGTCTCTTTCCCAATGGCGGATGAAGGATGGAGTTGTTTGGGTATTCATGGAGAGTAGAGACTTGTAAAAAAGAGAAATTAGATGTGTGGGTGAGCAGTCAGGTTTCAAAATGCTCTCAATAGGAGTAAGAGAGGACAAAGTATGTAGTGAATGTGGCAGAGATCGAATAAAATGGGAAAGCTGAGTATATCGCCAATGATCCATGAATGTGGGCGGGCAGCCATTAATAATGGTGGACAGTAGTAAAATGCCATCGGAGGAAAACAATTGATGTAGTTTCGGAGAGGGGAAAGAGAGCCAATGTTGGAAGAAAGCGTCCTGGTGCCTTGGTGTAAAGAAGGCATGACCTAGTAAAGGCATAAGAGGGGAGTTGCGAGTCCAACCATATTTCTTGTGCAGATAGTCCCAAATATGCAAGGTTGATTTCGTCAGAGGGGAGGTGCTATTCAAAAGTGGACGGAAATTGGGTGGTGCCGAGATGTAGGTGGCAAGATCCAGACCGCACAATGTGTATTCCAGCTGAATACAAAGTTTGTCAGAGAAATGAAATTTCCAAGAGGCAATCCTCTCCAGTGCAACGGCCTGAAAATATTTTTTACAATCCGGGAGGGTGAGGCCTCCCTCCCTTTTAGCTCTGGTGAGGATTGATATAGCTATGCGGGGATGCTTGTGGGACCAAACATATTTAAGAGTCAAGGAGTTGAGGATACTAAAGAAACCCGGGGGGACATTGAATGGAAGCATTTGAAACATAAAGAGCACCCTGGGCAAAATGATCATTTTAATGACATTTATTCTACCGAGCCAGGACGTAGCCAAGTGTTTCCAATTAGTCAGATCTTTTTTGATGGAATTGAGCAAGGGGATATAATTATATTGAAATAATTTGGAAGGATTTGCCGTCAGTTGAACACCCAAGTATTTCAGGGAATGCGGTTGCCATGAGACTCCAGGGGTTGTAGGATAGCAGGGGGGAGCTTAGGAAGGTCAGCATCCGCAAGATATTTTGCAATCAAGGAGTGTCTAGTCGTTGGGTCAGTAACCGAACGCTGTACGTTGTACAGAGTCTGGTAGAAGGTGCGAAACGTGGCGGCAATGGCACGGGTCTTGTGAACCAGGGAGCTATCAGCTGTATTAATTTTGGAGATAAATAAATGCCGTTTTCATCTGATACAAAGATCTAGCCAGAAGTTTACTGGGCTTGTCAACCCATTCATAATATTTTTGTGCTACATGGCGATACAGAGACTTTTGCTTCAGATGAAGAATAGCCTTCAGTTCTTCCCTTTTCCTTGTAAGCTTGTGGAAGTCTTCTGGGGAAAGTGAGGCCTTGTGCATGTGTTCTAGGTCCTGGATGGATGTCAGGAGAGAGTTTCTGAGAATGCCTCTCCTTCTTCTTCCGGGAGCCTAACTCTATGAGGGAACCACGGACCGAGGCCTTGTGGGCCTCCCATAGCACAGAAGGAGAGGAGGACTTGGAAGTGTTGTTGGTGAAGTAATAGGGAAGGGCATAGTCAATATGTTACTTATCTATGGGGTCTTGTAAGAGGGAGTCTTTCAGATTCCAGTTGGACTGTTTGAGCAGGAGGGAAGGAATCTTAAGCGTCATAGTCAGCAGGGCATGGTCAGAGAGAGAGAAGGAGCCAATGTCGAAACTGGAAAAGAAATGGAGATGGTAGTGGTCAATAAAGAAATAGTCAACGAGGTCTTTGAAGACGCTGTATTGACGGCGAAACGCGTTGACGCACTTCCGGTTGCGGACCAAAACGAACGTCACTTCCGGTCAGGAACTTCCTGTGTGTGGAACGCACGCCGAGAGCGGCGCCGCACGAGTTCCTTGTACATGCTTTATCTTTTTACATGCTTGTGAGTACCCATCTGAATACCTTATTGGGAATAAAATTGTTTTAAACGTACTTCACCATGTATGGCCATTCTTTTGTTTAACGGTGGAGGCGGAAGCTGACCCAACAAGTGTGAAGGCTACACAGGAGAAGTTCTGGTCCTTAAAGATCCCGGGCAATGTGCAATAATCATGAAGGTCTTAATTTATCTGCAATCTGGTGAGTGGGGAACCTTGAGGGGCACCTTGTCACTTTCCAAGCACCTGAATTATTTTTGGCACCTTGGCACCTTAATTGGATCACCATAAGGACTTTTTGTTTCAAGCACTGAATATTATTTTGGAGTATATCTAACCACTTATGTGTATACATGCACTTTATAATTTATTGGCTATTGCATATATTTTTTAGCACTTAGCACTTTGTGTATATGATCTTTACCATGCACTTTATAAATTATTGAATATTGTTTATATATCACAGCACTCATCACTTTACTGAAGCTAGCGCTGCATAAATTTGTTTTTATCACATTTTCCTAAGAATTTTCTTAGAGTCTGCAGCAGCTGCTCATTACCTTATTCATATTAATATTTTTCACGTTGTGTAGCGCGGGTTTAATTAAGTTTTTTCAAAGAAATAGTCAAGCCTAGAGTACATTGAATGTCAGGGGGAGAAAAAGGAGTAGTCTTTAATTGAGGGGTGGGAGATTCGGCAAGTGCCAACCAGTTGGAGATCGTGTAGACGTTTACGTAAGAATGTAAGACGTTTATGGGATATCGAGGACTTGCCAGTAGAGGAGTCAACATGCGGCTCCAAAGGAGTGTTAAAATCCCGGCAAGAAGGATGCAGCCGACAGCAAATTCCTTCAATTTATGGAGGTCATCAGAGAGGAAATCTACCTGATCATGATTGGGAGTGTACACATTGGCTAAAGTGCATGGTGTGTTGCCCAAGGTACCCTTTAAAAACAAATACCTACCAAACTTGTCAGCTTGAGTGGCCTCACACTTAAAGGACGCCCCTCTGCGGAACCCAATAGCCACACCCTTAGCATGTTGCATGTCAGATAGACTGAAATGCCATTCAGGAAACGCGGGGGAGAACAGCTTTGTGGAGGTGTGATGTGAAAGATGGGTTTCCTGCAAGAAAACAATATCACCTTGCAACCTCCTAAATTCCCTGTACAGGGCATGTTGCTTACCTGCAGCATACAGTCTTCTGACATTGTACGAGATCAAGGTAATGGATGCCATGGGTCACTCAGAGGGGGGCCATGGAGGCACAACATATTTCACATTGAGGGGGGAGCCAGGTGCCAGAAGGAGGGGGAAGGAGACACAGAGAGGGGGTTGAATAGGAGAAGGAGAGAAGAAGAAAAAGGGAGAGAAAAACAAAAGTCATGAACAAGGCACATAAGTAACAATATGCACAAGGAAATGACCCTGTGAGGCATGCAGAAATGTACAGTGAATACAGTGGGGGCCGCCATCCACCGAACCCTGTCCCCATACTCCACATGAGTGAAGGAAAGGAGAGGACGCGTAGCCGACAGAACCTGCCGATAGGGGAGCACACGGGTGTCATGCAGGAGGGCGAGATGTGACACAGCGGGAAGAAAGAAATCCCGCAAGTGCACCCACCGAAGGAGACCCTCAAAATAGCACATAAACAACAAACGCATACCAGCATAGAAACTGTACCAACTGTCTGAGTAGAAGGGTACCAATGAATGGAGAGACCCATAAAATAACAGATTAGGCCCATTATCATGTATAATGCCCCTCAGGAACTCAAAACACTAAAAACAAAATAAATGAATAGCAAAAAGTTAAGAAGGGACGTAACAAACCAACTTGGCTAGGTGGATGCCTAAAGGATAGCCCGATCCCCCGAAAGGGGGGCGGATAGCAGAGACCACAAAGTAGTTCAGCCATTCTTGTTGAAAGAGGAAGAAATAGCTGAGCGGCGTTTCTTGGAGACCTTCTGCCATTGCTGATCAACAAGGTGCTCATAGGTAGGGATGTCTTCCTGCCACCCCGGGAGTTCCGGCAGAGATATGTTCAAGTCCATGCAAAACGTATCCAGGTCCTCAGGGAAACGTAAGACTGCGGTTTTCCCATCTCTTGAGGCGATCTGCAGGCCGGGAATCCCCACCTGTAGGGGATGTTGTTTCCGGTGGAGCTCCTCCGTCAGAGGGCGAAGAGCACGGCGATGATCCAATGTCTACCTGGCCAGGTTTGGGAAGAAGGACAAGGAGGCTCCATCTAAATCCAGGGAGGCTGCTTCTCTGGCTTCAGGCATTAGCTGTTCCTTCTCAAAAAAGTGTACGCAGCAAATAACATCACGCGGAAGATTAGAGGACAGGTTCCGGGGTCTGAGGGCCCTGTGAACCCTATAAATCCTAATAGTCAGGGTGACCCAGCAGCTTGTTGAAGATGCCCTGAATGGTCGCTAGTAGATCAGCATCCTTGGTAGCTTCTGGAAGGCCGCAAATGCGGATGTTATTCCGCCGGTTCCTGTTCTCCTTGTCCTTATAGAGCGCCATTCTGTGGGCTATGGCAAGCTGTTTGGTTTGCATTTGAAGCTCTTGGATAGCGGCGGCGTGATGGTCTAGGCGAGCTTCAGATTCCTCGACCCTGTGGAGGACTTGGGAGAAGTCAGACCGGACCGCGGAGACTTCTTTTTTAATAGCCTTCTCGAGGCAGAGGAACATGGACGCAAGTTCTGACTTAGTAGGTAGCCCACTGACTAGGGCTGCAACCTCCGATCGCCTGGGAGAGCGTTTGTCCCTGTCAGAGCAGCATGAGGTGGTAGGAGAGCTGTGGCGCGAAGAAGGCCTTGGGCGGGAGGCGGAGCCAACACCCTGCGGCGAGCAGGCCAAGTCCCGGCGTCCAGTGATTCCTCCGGTTTGGCCGCGAAGAATCCCTTAATAGAGCCCAAAGCTGAGGGTTTTGAGGGCAGGAAATGCCCTGTACGTTTCCCCATGTTCGTAGAGATGGTACCCGGCAAGATAAGCGCTGATAATAGCAGATGAAGGGGTCCTCTGGCGGAGCTCACACAAGGCACGTCTTTACAGCAGCATGCGGAAACCACGCCCCCATGTAGTTATGCTTTTTATGTTAAATGGTGTTTTTCTTCTCTGTAAACAAGGTGTGCTTGGGTTAAGACACCTCATTTCGCCACTTTGGAAAATGATGGATTATAACCCTACCGGATTAAATAAAAAAATATTCAACTACATACTGGATCCAGTGAAAGTAATTTAGAATGAACACAGGTTTTACTTTTTACATTCAGGTTTGCATTTCTTTTACACTTTGTTTTTTGTTTTAGAGTTTAGTATATATGCAATGGTATTTTTGTAATTGTGATACAACCAAATTTACTGTGCGCTCAGCTGGATGTTCGCCCGCTGAGCACACATTCAGTAGGTTGTTAAGGAGCAGGGTCAGGAAGCTGTCAGCTGTCAGCAGGCTTCCCAGTTGACAACTGAATGTAAAAAAAATAATTGCCGGCAAAAAAAATAAAAAATAAAAAAAATGGCGTGGGGGCCCCCAAATTCCATACCAGACCCTTACCCAAGCATGCAGCCTGTCAGGCCAGGAAAGGAGGGGGACAAGCGAGCACACCTCCCTCCTAAACTGTACCAGGCCACATGCCCTCAACATGGGAGGGTGATTTTTAGCATGGGGGGCTCTCATCGACTGGTGCATGCTGGGTCTGTGATGTCAAGGAGGGGCAGGGCCACTAGGTGATGTCACCAGTTGGCCCCACCTCTTACCTATTTAAGAACCGTCAGATGGAGGAGCAGGTGTTCCCCCATTTCCTGGCCTGCCAGGCTGCATGCTGGGATAAGGGTCTGGTATGGATTTTGGGGGGGGGCACGTCGTTTTTTTTTTTATTTTGGCCTAGGGTTCCTCGTTAAATTCATACTAGACCCAAAGTATCCATGAAGGGGGACCCCACTCCATTTTATTTTTTTTTGTATTACTGGCAATAGCCGGCAACTGCAAGTCAATTTATGTGACATTTGCTGTATTTTTCTATTTACAGCACAGATGCACCAATTTACAGGCACACTAAAGGGACCCCCAGGCACTATATTTAAAGGAATTTTTAATTTTTTTTAGTTTCAATTTAAGCATCATTAAAATTACTGCCCCTGTAAAAGATCTTTTTTAACCACTTACGGAGTTTTACGTCGGTTAAATATTGGGGTTATGGCATCAGACATCTGCCATAACCCCAGTATTTTTTTAAACTGCAGGCAGTCCGCTTTAACATAAGGATGGTCCCAGCAGCGGATTGGCCGTGGGATCACCCTTATGGGCAGCAGGAGAGGTGCCCCCCTTTCAACAGATTCCCGGTCATTTTCCCCGCTTACCGGACCCACTGGTAGCGGGGAAAATTATCCGGTCTGCTGTCCCCTCAGGCAGGAAGTCAGGTGAGGGCAAGATGGCCCTCACTTGACTCTATGACCTTGGAGGACCGGAGCGACGTCATACGTTGATTCCTAGCAACGGATTTAAAGAGCCCATTTTTTTTCATTGTGAAAAAAATTACTTTTTTTTTTCTTTTTTAGTGTAGATGTGAGATCTGAGGTCTTTTTGGCCCCAGATCTCACATTAAAGAGGTCCTGTCATGCTTATTTCAATTACAAGGGATGTTTACAAGAAGAAAGATACAAATAGGAAAAAAAAAAAAAACTGTTAGCTCATATGCAGAAGCGAACGCATACGTAAGTTGCGACCACATATGTACACAGTGTTCAATCCACACATGTGAGGTATCACTGCGATCGTTAGAGTGAGAGCAATAGTTTGAGCCCTAGACATCCTCTGTAACTCTAAACTGGTAACCTGTAGAAATTTTTACATTTTCACCTATGGGGATTTTTTAATTACCAATGTGTGTCGCCATTTCACGAGCATGCGCAATTTTGAAGCATGACATGCTGGGTATCTATTTATTCGGCGTAACATTATCTTTCACATTATAGAAAAAATTGTGCTAACTTTAATGTTTTCTTATTTTTTAATTAAAAAAAGTGAAGTATTTCCAAAAAAATTGCGTTTGTAAGACCACTGTGCAAATACGGTGTGATAGAAATATTGCAATGATCTCCATTTTATTCTCTAGAGTCTCTGCTAAAAAAAATATATAATGTTTGGGGGTTCTACGTATGTAATATTCTAGCAAAAAAAAAAATGATTTTAACATGTAAATAAAAGTGTCAGAAAAAGGCCCGGGCCAGAATTGGTTAAAACATTTTTTTGCATTGATTCATGTCCCCCAGGGCAGTACCCAGACCCCCATACCCTTTTTATGGACAGTAACTTGCATATAAGCCTTCAAAGTGGGGGCTTTTGATTTTTTTTTTAAATTATATTTTTTTATTTGCACAAAAGATAATCACATTACAGGAACAATGTAATGACATTAAACAGACAAAAAAGGGAGTGGTGCCCCCATAAAGAGCAAAGAGGCAAAGAAAAGAACGGTTCATCTACAGGAATATTGAGTCAAACAATACAGAACTGCATTAACTGTGGGTAAGAAGCAAAACAACAATTGCATAAATCATACCTCCGGCTTTTGATTTTTCATGTTCAGGTCCCATAGACTTTAACCACTTCCCGCCCGCCCTATAGGCAATTGACGATGAGAAGGTGGTTGCATTATCCTGACCCGCCGTCACTCTGACACACCTCATCTCCGATCTCGGTAAAGAGCCTACTAATGTAGGCTCTTTACCATGTGACCAGCTGTGTCCAATCACAGCTGGTCACATAGTAAATAGGAAGAGCCGTTAATTGGCTTTCCTCAGTTCGTGCCTGACAGGCACAAGTAGAGGAGAGCCGATCTGCGGCTCTCCTGACAGGGGGGGTTCTGTGCTGGTAATCAGAGCATTGATTACCAGTGCGGACCCTTGGGGGGGTGTCACTAGAGCCACCAGGGATGTCCACCCATGGCCACCAGGGATGCCCAACCATGACCACCAGGGATGCCCACCATGGCCACCAGGGATGGCAATCAGGGCTGAGGGAGCCTACCAGTGGTGCCCACCCCATCAGTGCTGCCCACCATTGCCACCTATCAGTTATGCCCACCAGTGCCCATTGTTGGCATCTATCAGTGCCACCAACCAGTGCCCATTATTGCCCACCAGTGCCGCCTATCAGTGCCCATCAGTGCCACCTATAAGTGCCGCCTATCAGTGCCCACCAATGCTGCATATCAGTGCTACCTATCAGTGCCACATATCAGTACCCATCAGTGCTGCATATCAGTGCCGCCTATCAGTTCCCACTGCCCATCAGTGCTGCATATTAGTGCCATCCCATCAGTGCCTGTCAGTGCGGCCTCATCAGTACTCATCAGTGCAGGAAAAAAATGATCTATTTACAAAAGTTTATAACAACAAAAAAACTTTATTTTTTTTTCAAACTTTTCAGTCTTTTTTTATTTGTGTAGCAAAAAAGGAAAAACCTTGTGGTGATCAAATACCACCAAAAGAAAGCTCTATTTGTGTGCAAAAAAATGACATAAAATGACATAAAGGCAAAGGCATAATGAGCTAGTATGCATTGCATACTAGTTCATTATGAAGTACTTACCCAAAAACGAAGCCCCCTGCAGTGCTGCCCGCTCAGCAACAGGACGGCCGACACGGCACAGGGCTCTGAAGGAACGGCACGACTTTCTAAAGCCTCGTACACACGTACCGATCGTCGGCCGAACGATCGGCCGTCTTTTGTCCAGGGCTGTCGTGTCTGTTGAAAACTGCAAAAGACTGCACACGAATTTTGTCGGCCAACAACAGCCGACTGCAGAAGTGATGTCATGTGATGGTTAACTTTCCTTGTCTTTTTTCTTTTCTGAGCATGCCCAGTCTTGCTAATCTGCTGTCTGTCGGCCGAAATCTGTACTGACTGGCGAACAATCGGCCGTTCTGGTGTCGGCCAACAAAAATTTTAATGCTTGCACGACAGATTCTGTTCGGCTGAAAATGCGCTGTCGGCTGTCGGGAGCATCATACTAACAAGCCTACAATCGGCCGATCGGTCGCCGGACGAATATTTACGGCCGACAATCGGTACGTGTGTACAGGGCATAAGGGTGTAAATTGTTGATTTCACTCCTCACTACTTTTCACAGTTTCAGGTGTCATGAAATGGCAAGATAGCACAACCCCCCCCAAATGAACAAATATAACCAGCTTCTGTAATAAATAATATATTATTAAATTCATTTTATTGAATGTCAGTAGTGTAAGTACCTGAATTCAGCTTGGAATCAGCCTCTTGCAGTATAATGTGCAGTCTGTACAGCAGAGCTCAGATGGGAAACGGAGAAGATGTACAAGGAGCCAGTCAGATGTGCAGCAGTGCAAGAAGCCATGCTGATATGAGGAAAAAGCAGAGGGACAGAAAGATGAGCCTATCCCTGTGCTGCTTCTTTTTTCAATATGCAGTCATAGGATGGTGGTGGATAGGCAATCTGTATGTGAAAGTGAAACTGCAGCAGATAATGATCAGGTACTCTTCAATACTAGACAGGGCTGTGCTGGGAGAAAGATCTCTTCAAATCTCAGGACTAGATGGAAAGAAATATAAATGCTTTGGAAGGAGAAAAAAAAAATCCTCGCATTTAATTTCTGTGTTTAGTTTTTTATCTAAAGTTCAGCTTAAAAGTATCGTTTTTTTTTCTTTTTAAGTTTTGGATGGAGCTGGGAGAGATTAGATCTCAGTTTGTATTGCTATCTGTACCTTTGGTATGAAGATTTTCCCTCCATTTGTCCTGTTTACCATTATCATCGAAAGTGAAAGTAAAAAAAAAACAGCTACATTTTGGGTTGTCACCAGAACACGAATAAAATGGAAATCTTCCAATCATGACGCTGGTTCTGGTGACCCTGGTGATATCCCGGGGATTAATAACAAAAATAGGCAGACACGTAGAGTAGCCTAGAGAACCATATTTGATGAGCCACCGGAGAATGGTTACAAAAAGATTGATTACAGACCATGTAGCAAAAAGTAACAAATGTTATTGTAAATACATCTTTGAAATCCAACATATAAAAAGTACCAGGCTAAAGCCTCATACACACGCGTCGAAAATTGGCAGGGAATTTTAGTCCAACAACCGATCTGCCGATTTTCGGCTTGTTAGTATGATGCTTCCGACAACCGACTCCGACTTTTCGACCGAAAAAATTCTGGTGTGCAGGCTATAAAATTTTTGTCTGCCGTCAAAACACGGCCGATTTTCGTGCAGTCAGTACAGATTTCGACAGGGAAAAATCTAATGAGCAAGTCTGGGCATGCTCAGTGAAGAAAGAACACAAAGAAAGCAAACCAACACATGACATAACTTCTGAAGTAGATTTTTGTTGGGTGAGAAAATTTGTGTGCAGTCTAGGCACATTCCAACCAACAAAACACAACTCTGGACAAAAGACGGATGATCGGTCAGCCGATAATCGTTGCGCGTGTACGGGGCTTTAGGCCCTTCCCACCATAACCAATTAAAAAGACAACGTTGTCTTAAAAAAAAAAAAACAGATGGTGCACCAGACGCCACATGCTCACATACACAATAAATCAAATCATAAATTGTGGTATTGCTGCAAGCAGTTGACCAATACAAAAGTGCATGGAGTACACCTATCAGACTCCTTAGGTGGTGCAGCAAGTATGGAATAAAACCAAACCAAATGTGTTGCCTGACAGGAACATAAGACGATCAATATTCTAAAGAAGCTGTAGCACCAATATGAGTCAGTGGATGCGTGCCAAAATATGCTATAGCATTGACACTGAAATTTGCTAAGCGCATATGATTGAGCAAGTATTCAACAGAACATGGGGATAAGGCGCCTTTCACATATACGGTCCATTTGTCCGTCTTTCATCCATCCGTTGCATCTCTATGTAAAAACGGATGACAACTGATGATCATCCGTTAACATCTGTTTTCATCCGCTTCCGTCAATGTCTGTTTTTTGGAATGGGTGAATGCCCTATTTTTCATCCATCAAAAAAAAAAACGGATCGGACGAAAAACGGATGTAAATGGACAAACGGTCAGTTTTTTATCCGTTTTTGCATTGGTAGTGGATGTAGAAAAAAACAGATGAAAAATGGATGAAAAACAGATGAAAAATGGATGAAAAACGGATGAAAACAGACGAAAAACTGATGAAAAAAGGATGAAAAAATGGATGAAAAATGGATGAAAAATGGATAGAAAACTGATACATTTTGATGTGACTGAACTGATGAACTGAACAGACCGTATGTGTGAAAGGGGCCTAAATGGCCATACACACTATAAGATTTTCTTTTACCTTTTCTATGTAGTGCAAGGGCCTGCCAGATTGCATACAAATTGAAAGTGTTTAGGTTTGACCTCATATTATCTGTTTTTGGTAAATCTAAAGGAAAAAGTCTTCAGAAAATCTTATAGTGTGTATGGCCCATTAGAGTGTCTATCAATAAACCAGGCTGCTGAGCAACAGGTGTCCATCAGGTGTATAGCAATAGTGAAATCATGGGACTAACACAGCAGCTGTTGCACAAAGTAGCGGGTAAGCAGCAGTGAAAGATGAAGCAAACATCAATATAACACCATCTGCAGACAGCAATGTTGGCCATGAATTGAAACGTAATTAGCTCATTATCATCAGTAGCAGCACAGGTAGCTAGTGGACAGTGTCAGCCAGTTAGAGCAGCAGGGGCAGGAAAGGAAACAGCAGGCAAGCGGCAGAAGGGGATATGGATCAGAGAGTAAGTATATGAATAAGTTCAGTGGAGTGCGGCACTAATAGAGTACAGGAGATTCGCAGGATGACCACTCAGCTTAGAAAGCTAGAGTTCATAGCATGATAGTCTGGATTCAAAGTCTGCACTTTGTGGGTTAACCCAGTGATCCAGGTATGGAGGGCCGATCCTATAACTCGGCAGCATGGGCATCCACAGAACTTTTTTCAGGGGGCAAAGATCACCCGTGCTCCGCCCATTTTTGACAATGTCATGAAGGGGTGGGGCTTAGTCATTATCAAATAAAGCACAGGCATGCAAAGGTTTGAGAAACCTGATGCAAAAGCTTAATAAAAAGGATCAAACTGTCATTGTCTGATTAGCAATTTCTAATCTTTTTTTTGGTTTACACTATTGACACTATTGAATGCACCACATTATTCATACACACATGATCAATGCACTACAACTGAATTATAAAAAAACACATGTAGAACCTGCGCGCAAAAGGGTCCTTTCACACGAGAGGTGCGCCCGGCGAATTCCATTTTGCTCAGCGGGAATTGATCCGCTGATCTCCGCTGAGCAGGCAGATGACAGCTCTGTCACCGCTTACTTTGCAGAGACTGAGCTGTCAGATCCCTGCTCTGCTCTATGGGAGATTGGATAAGCCGCCTGTCCATTTTCATCCGATCCCATCTGATTCAATCCTCCAGACGGATGGAAAAATAGGGTTTCCATCCATCCGGATTTCATGGACAGGATCGGACCGGATAGCAGCGGACATGTCTCCGCTGAAATCTACCGCTCCATAGAGGTGCATGGAGCTGCCTGAAAAAACTGACAGGCGGACCGGATCGGAAAGCCTTTGTGAAAGGGGCCCAACACACCAATATCCCATTCCCATTCCCTAGGATTATTATGCTTCACTTTAAATCACCAATCATGTTGTGTGAGATAGTGGCAGTGCCCCTGGCCCTGACTGTGTCTTATCATGGCCCATGCCATTGCCATTAGTTTTACATCTTCTTCTTCTGAGTCTGACAATCAATTATTAGACATTTAGTTCTACATCTTCTTCTGACAATCAATAAGACATTTAGTTCTACATCTTCTTCTGACAAATTGGGCCCACTCCCTGCAGCTGTCGAAAGGGCAGCAGAGGAGAGAGAGAGGAGGGAGCCAGCTGGAAGACCAAGTTGGTGACTTGGCGGCGATCAGCGCTGCGCTGCGCACTGGCACAAACACTGTGTCTATGTATGGAATCAAACAGATATTGGGGAATGAAGCTAATATTCTGGGGGGGCACTCTCCCCCCCTTGCGGACGCCCATGCTTGGCAGATTGAAGAAAATCACAGTCAATTCAAACCTGATTCCTGGTCCCCAGTATATCCGTATATCCTTCCTTCCCATGCCTTCAGTGTGAAGCCGCTATCTCAACCTAAGTATGCCATGACTATAGTCCTGCTATGCTTTATGGGATCTGCCTGCCTATGACCGAGTACTGAGTGTGTGGTCACCAATCAGCCTAGCAGCTTCTCCCATAGCTACCCCCTTGACACACTCCCAGATGAGTGAGAGTGGTGACAATGGGGTTGCCACCTCATCCCTTTAAACTAGGACACACATCATTTACACAGGTTCTTTTGCTGATTAAGGTGGTAATTAAACTCACTTTGTGCCTTATGTGCATTATATAAGCCTCATAACCTGTGTAATTAATATGTGTCCTGGTTTAAATGGATGAGGTGGCAACCCTAGGCGACAGGATTCCCTCACTTTGCAAGGATTTCCTCTGACTTCCTGGTTTTGCTCTGGGACAGGAAGTAAAGGGAAATCTACCCAATGGGATTACAATTGACAAGTATAAAAAAATAAATAAAAGGACAGGGGTTATAACCCTCCCATACTCTACACAAAATGAAAAAAAAAAGTTTTGTCTTTAATGACACTTTGACAAAAGTTTTTTTTTTTGAACTCCCTGTTGCTTGCTTTAGTTGTTTTCATACTGAAGCCTACTACAAAACTATTCTTCTCTGACAATTTCATAAACATTTGTTATGCATTATTTAGCTAATCATTTAATTTCTCACATGGATTATTATGTGCATATGTTTGTATAATTCTTCAGCAGTTTTAATAATGCTACATTTAATTGTTTTTAATAACTTTTTTTCCTTCTCAGTAAATACTTCCAAGGAGTTTTGTTAATGCTTGTATCAATTAAACTATGCCACTTGCAATGTTTACATTACTCACAGCATGCAGGTTTTAGCCTAAGCTGTGAATTCACACAGCAGCCAAAATCCATCTCTAAATATGTCAAGTGCTAATTGTCAGCAAATTAAAAAAAATAATTTCCAAACTAGTATTTAAACATATTTCCATATTTCTTTACTGAGAGCAGGTTCCCAGCACAGTTACCTGGGGGCACTGTCACTGCCAATCACAGCAGTCACATAATCGGAATGCCAGCTTTCACCTCCCGGCCTTTAGAACCTCTAAAGGGCCAGAAGGCGTTGAAAGGAAGACATTAATGCCTAGTATCTAAATATCATAATATTTTTTTTTAATATTAATATCAGTTACAGACCTTTTGCACCCAGGTGTTGCGCCCTGCCCTAGGCTGGATACATTTAGTTTTTTTTACTTAACTGGGCAGCAATTTATTTTCTAGGTTCGGTCAGGTCTCACTAAGCCTGGTGGTTGATTATTCCTGCCTGCCTCTGGAAGAAGTTTCAAGTAATAGAGTAGAAGGATCAGCCACTGGTTTATGAATCTTTATTTAATCTCAGCCAGTCCCTGGGAAAGAGGTCCCGAAGGTGTTGCTGGGGAGAAAATTAATGTTTGGGAGGGTCTGTTCAGATCTCTCTCTTTCGGGGGCTCTGCTCCTGGGAGGAAGCCTGTGTTACTGATGAACTGTTGTTTTCAGGCTTCAGCATGTGCATGGCTGAGGGCCCGGAAGGAACCTGGATTAGGGAGAATTTGAGGACACTACCTTTAGGAAGGTGGACTGATGAAGAACCCCTTTCACTGAAGAGTGTCGCAGGGAAGCTGGTTGAGGAGCTACCTCTGGTCATTGTGAGTATGACCTTTTGCCTAGAGCTCCAGGTGTGTCTGTGCTTTGAGGGTTAGGCACCAGAGGTGGTTGCTAGACATGTTCAGTTTAATTCATTCCTAATAAATATTCTGACAAATGTTTCGTTATTCAGAGATTTGGATATATCCGAATACCCGAATCACAGTATAAACAAAGATTACTGAATGCTCCAAATAACAAAACAAAATTCGTCTGAATTTCAGAAATTCAAACTGAAATTTTAATCAAATTTTACATCGAATTCCAGTCGAATTTGAACTGTAAACATTTTTCTAAAATCAAATACTGCGTGCATTATTAGAGTACCATTTCGAAATAATGTTGTTTTTGTTAAGCCAAATTTAATTTAACCTGTTGCCAACCAGCCGACGCAGTTTTACTGCATTAAGGTGGCTCGGCTGTGCGAACTGACGCAACTGTACGTTGGTCATGCACGGGAACAGCGGGTGTACGCGCCCGCCATCTCCACGATGTGCTGATTCAGTTCTGCCCTGTTTTTGGCCTGGACCTGGTGATCGATTCTGACCAATTGCAGAATGTCCTGTGCCTGTGTATTGTAAACACAGGCACAGGAAATTATGCAATCTCCTCTACTGGAGCCCTTTTCGGTTCCAGCGTGAGAGGAGATAGCATCAATTGTGAGTACAGAAGCACTACACTGACACCAGTACACATAGGCACATATATAACCCCTGATCACCCCCCCCCCCAGTTAACCCTTTCACTCCCTGTCACAGTGTCACTATATATACAGTATACAGAAAATTTACTGATTACTATATTAGTGTCTTTTTTGTGACTTCAGTTAGTGTGAGAGGCAGTTAGAGGTAGTCCCAGATAGG
Source organism: Pelophylax lessonae (assembly GCF_965119305.1). Classification (NCBI taxonomy): domain Eukaryota; kingdom Metazoa; phylum Chordata; class Amphibia; order Anura; family Ranidae; genus Pelophylax; species Pelophylax lessonae. The sequence continues at coordinate 721,643,770 of NC_138768.1, forward strand.
TTTAGGGTATTGCCACATATCCCCTAATAAAGATTTAACCACTGATCACCCCCAGTTACCCCTTCATTGCCCTGTCACAGTGTCACTATTATAGTGTACAGATCTGTTTTCTGATCACTGTATTAGTCTCACAGGTGACGTCAGTTAGTGTTAATGTTAGTTAGCGTCAATGCAGGACAGCATCAGATTGCCCGCCACATATTTAGTAATATATTTTAACCCTTTGATTGCCAGTGACACACACACACACACATACACACACACACACACACACACACACACACACACACACACACACACTAAACACCTCCATTACTAGTATAGTGCCTGAAAGGATCAATACCTTTGATTAGATCAGAACTATACTAGTGTCCCCATTAGTATAGTGTAGTGTTCCCAAAACGCAGCATTAGTAGGATCAGCCCCAACACCTGCCAGCACTTCAGTTTAGCCCCCTCCGCCCAGCCCTAAAGAAGTGCAGTATCACCAGATGTCCTATTGAGCAAGCAAAGGAAAATCCGCTGCTTTATACCAAATAACAAACATTCCAACTTATACTTCGTTAAAGCAAACATTCAGTCAACGTCAGGGAATACTGTAAGCCAAGTGTGCCATTTTTTATGAAATAAGGAGGCTTTATTTTCTTTATATGCCAGCAGCTTCTCCATCGTATACTGAAAGTCAACCCTATGCTTAATTTCCCCCATAGTCGGGGGAGACGAGGTTCGCCATCTCTTGGCCATCGCAATTCTAGTGGCAAAAAGAAGGTGAGCTATTACAGTTCTAACACCCGTAGGGAATTCATGTATACCAACACTAAGGAGAGCTAAAGCAGGATACATAACAAATTTCTTCACCGTGATGGAGGAGATCAAGGAGGAAATATCCTTCCATAAAGGTTTAATAAGCGGGCATTCCCAAAAAACATGAGTAAGGTTCCCAATACCATTACACTCTCTCCAACAAAGAGGAGATAAGGACTTGTCGATCAGGTGTAATCTATGAGGTGTCATATAGTATCTATGTAATATCTTCTGGGCATTATCCCAGTGATCAATGCAGGCGGAAGAAGTAGCATTAGCTTTAAGCGCCGCCACCCATTGACTCTCAGGATATGAATGAAATAATTCGGCTTCCCATTTTCTCATAACTGGGGTTTTGCGCAACCCCGAGGGGTAGTTATACGAGGCGTAGAAAAGGGAGATGCCTCTACGAATAGTGGGCGACTTGTTCATTAGAAAACTCCACAATTTGACAGGGATACGTAGTGCGGATGGTTTATTCGACTTGAGGTAAGAGTGTACGCGGTGAAGGGTAAATGAATCCATAGTGCTAGACTCAAGGGTTTTATCTGGGAGATAGTTCAGCCCTCGCTTTTTCCAATTAGAGGTGGGCATGTCTGGGAGCAAAAGGTCATAGCTGGCAGTCGGAATCTGGAGAGAGAAACAAGGCACCTCCCCAAACTCGAGCTGCAGTAGTGCTGTCCAAGCATTCAGAGTGGCCAAAATCGTCGGGTAAGGTGGAACCTGGATTTTACCATCAATGCTCTTAGCCACCGCTAGTGCAGGAAGATCGTGAGTGTCAGTAACAGCACACTCAATTTGGTTCCAAAGATTGTCTTCCTGTGCAGAGAACCAATACTTAGCTTGGCTTATAACAGTGGCTAAGTAATAAGCCCGTGCATTGGGAAGGCCAACCCCACCCAACGACCTTGGGAGGTACAGTTTAGTCAGGGAAATCCTAGGCTGTTTACCGTTCCAGATAAATTGACGTAACAAGGAAGCCAGTTTCTCAAAAAACCAATTGGGCAACACTATTGGTAAAGTCCTAAAGTGGTATAAGATTTTGGGGAGTACCTGCATTCTGTATGCCGCTATACGACCTAACCAGGACAGGTGTACCTTCCGTATGTGTGAAAATTCCTCACCAATTTGATTGAGTAGAGGTAAATAGTTTTTAGAATAAAGATCAGCTACTGGAGAAGTCAAGTGGATGCCCAGGTACTTCAAGGTAGTGGAGTCCCACTCGCAAGGGAAAATGCGTTTAAAACAATCCAGTTCACTCGTGGAGATGTTGATCGGCAGAGCGGAACATTTACTCGTATTGATCTTATATAGCGAAACACTACTAAAGATTCTAAGAAGACGGTCAATCTCCACCAGTGAGACTGCAGGGTTTGAAAGAGTCAAGAGAATGTCATCCGCAAACAATCCTAATTTATGTGACGTGGGGCCAATGGTGATTCCTGATATGTTTGGGTTAGTCCTGATTGCTTCCGCCAAGGGTTCAATAGCTAAAGAGAATAAAATGGGTGAAAGAGGGCAACCCTGTCTTGTGCCGTCAGAGAGTAGAAATGGACTTGACAGCAAGCCATCAATATATACCTGGGCAGACGGGTTGGAATATAAGGACATGATCGCTGAAAGGATCGTACCCCTGAACCCAAATTTGGAAAGTGTGCGGATGAGATAACCCCAGTGGACTCTGTCAAACACTTTTTCAGGCGTCTAAAGTGACAAAAGACCGAAGGGATATTGCCCGATTCAACATATTTGAGGAGATTTACCATTCGTCGAGTGCCATCAGGGGCCTGCCTCCCCGTGACAAAACCCACCTGATCCAAACCAATTAGCAATGGGGTGACAAGAAGTAACCTATTGGCCAGTACTTTAGCGAAAATCTTAAGGTCGACGTTCAGTAGAGATATGGGACGGAAGTTTTGAGGGGAGTCTGGTGTTTTGCCCGGTTTGGGTATCGTTACAATGACAGCCTGTAACATCTCTTTAGGAAAAGAACCTGACTGCACCACCGAGTTGAAAACCTCGGCTAGTGACGGGGCCAAAATATGCGAAAAGGCTTTATAATATTCCGCCGAAAAACCATCTATGCCTGGGGATTTGTGTAGGGGCAGGGAGCGAATTACCTCTATGATTTCTGCCGCAGATATAGGTTCATTCAAGGTGTTAAGGGATTGATCGTCAAGGGTTGGTAGATGGAGACTATCGAGGAATCTGTCAATGTCAGGGGCAGTAGGTTGGTGTTCCAAGTCCGAATCACGTAAGTTATAGAGAGATTCATAGTAGTCCTTGAAGATGTTAGCAATATCCCTAGGGTTATTGTAAGTTGTCTTAGTGACATGGTGTGTCATGTGTGGGATATGAGACTTCCTGCGTCTCATCTTGAGTTGAGACGCCAGAAGTTTGCCGGATCTGTTACTTTGTGAGTACCAAGAGACCTGCAGTCGCCTGTAATGGAAGCCATGGTCCGCCACTAGAAGTCGCTTAAGTTCATTCCTTTTGTCAGTGAGTGTAGGGAGTACATTCTGGAAATCGTTTGGGGAACTTTTATGTTGTTGTTCCAGATGAATAATTTCTTCCTGCAAGGCACTAATGCGGGAAGTCCTAATCTTCTTATCTCTGGCTGACAACTGGATGAGGAGGCCCCGTGCAACTGCCTTATGAGCACACCAGATCGTAGCAGGAGCACAAGATTCTGCACCATTTATCTCAAAATATTCTACAAGCTTACTCTTTAAGGTCTCGGAGTATTGGGGGTGAGCCAAGATATATGCGTTGTTACGCCATAAAGGTTTGGAGACTATCTTGGAATCATCCTTAACATCCATAGTAATATGGCCGTGGTCGGACCACGTGATAGAGTGCAGTTCAGCATTAGTTACCCTTTGCAGTAGAAACTTGTCTGTTAGAAACATATCAATTCTCGAGTAGGATTTATGAACATTAGAATAAAAGGAGTAATCCCTCTCAGTGGTGTGGAGGCACCGCCACGGATCGTATAGACCCTCACCAAAGCACATGGGCCCCAAACTCGGTCTGCGCCTCCGCCCCACTGAAGAACAGTCAACATTCCCATTCATGACCGCATTAAAGTCGCCGCACACAATTAGGGATCCCCGCTGATGTTGTTTAGCTAGAGCAATCATTTTGCGAATTAATTTTGTCGGTTTATGATTGGGAGCATAGAGATTCAAAATTGTGTAGGCGACCCCATTGATCTCTGCAACTAGGAGGATGTATCTGCCAGAGTCGTCCGATAGTACAGAAATCAGATTGAACACAACTGAATCCTTAACTGCTATCATGACACCCATATTTTTAGATAGACTATTAGCACAAAATACAAACGGAAACCTGCGATGTGTGCAGCGTGGTGGTTTAGAGTTGAGAAAGTGCGTCTCCTGCACACAAAGAATGTCACACTTAGAGTCCAACGCTGTTCGCCACAGGCTGTTTCTCTTCGCTGGATGATTCAGTTCTCTGACGTTGATGGACATCCATCTAAGAGACATGGTGGTGCAGCGAAGGGTTAGAGCTACATCTGGTGGAAGAAAGGGGGAGGGAAGGGGGGGGGGAGGAAACAAAAGGGGACAACATTGTGGATGACAAGGAAAGGCCCAAACAGTAGGCCAACAGTAAGGTAAGTGAGCCGGGCAACGGGTAAACATGGCTCCATCCGTAGTGCTACCAACCATATGGGAAGGAACATAAACAAAGCTCCTTGCCCCAGATGGGGTGTTCCGGCACATCCTCAGCGAGCATTTCTGCTGGTACCTGGTACAGACGGTGGTCTGGAAGCTTGAGGCGGTGGAGGTGCATCCCTAGGGAGAAGACCAACTTCTCTCAGCAGTGCCAGACCCTTGTCCAGGGAGGTTATGGTGTGTGTGGCATTATTCAAAGTCACAGTCAGTTTGGCAGGGAAGCCCCATTTATATAGGATTTTGTGGTTCCGTAATACTTTCATAATGGGGATGAGGTTATTTCTAGCAGACAGCGTCGCTTGCAACAGATCAGCATATAGAGAGATACCAGCATAAGGGTCGGGTAAGGCAGCATTCAGCCGGGAGAATCTCATGAGCCTGTCCTTCACATGGAAAAAATGGATTCTAGCTATGACATCTCTCGGAACATTGTCAGGGATATGGGCCGGTTTATGAAGTCTGTGTGCTCTGTCAATGGTTACATCCGACGCAGTAAGCTCAGGAAGAGTTTTCAGCATAAGTTGCTGCAGGAAGTCAGTGAGGTCAGCAGGTTTAACCGTTTCTGGTATGCCCCTAAATTTAACGTTGTTCCTGCGTGACCTGTCCTCAATGTCTGCCACCTTTAGTTTAAGCATTTTTAGCTCTTCTTCCAGGTCATCCACTAACTCATTGTGGGCCCCTGTAAAATCTTCCATGCGTTGCTCAGTGTGTTCCACTCTGTCACCCAAAGCTGAAAGCTCTCTCCTGGTACCTCTCATAAATACTGCCATTTCCTTCTGAATAGCGCCTCTGAAGGTAAGCAACATGTCCTTCATAGTCGCATCTGTTATGGGCTGCCCTGTTGTAGGAAAGGCGTCTAATTGCTGAAAAGCACTGTCAGACTCCTCCATGTCTTCCTCAGCATCTTGGGGCAGTGAATCTGTATCATGAGGCAGAGAAAGTCTCCTCTTCTGTTTAACTGGGCTATCAAATGGGGAGGGCGGCATGGGATTATGTGCAGCCAGGGACTCACCGGTAAGTGTGTGATCCGATGCAGGAGGATGTGCTGTGGAACGCTGGCGGGAGGCCACGCTGTGTCCTGAGCCGGCGCCATCTTGGCTGCTCCGGCCCGCCGCTGAGGTGAAATATTCTGTCAGTTTGCGCGGCTTCTCCCTCTCTTTCCTCTTGCCCATTGATGCCATGGTGTTCCTGGTATGGACAGGAGGGTGAACGGAGACAAAAGGGCTGCGGATGTTAGCTGGGAATCGCTGAAAAGGACCCGTTGTGGAGAGCAGTGGCTTCACTCAACCATCAGCTCCGGCCGCCTGCTCCGCCCCTCCTTATAAGAGATTTCTTCATCCACATGCCCATCATTACAAATGGGTGGATGCTGGGAGGTCTAATGGTGGGCATAACACACACTTTCTGGCAGAGATTTCTTCATCCAATTTGATCAATGTGAATGGAGGAATCTGTAAGGTTCTCTTTTTTCGTTCAGCCCACAAACTGCATGAGAATAAAAGAACCTAACAATATATGCCCAACAAGGACCAGCAACGTACTGGTACGTCGCTGGATTTTAAATGGTCATACCAGAATGATGCCTGCAGATTTAGGCATCATCTTGGTATCGTTTTTTAAAGCCAGCGGTCAGCTTTCATGTGAGAGCAATCCTAGTGACAATTAGTCGCTAGACTGCTTTTACAAGCAGTGGGGGACCCCCCCCCCCCCGCTGCCTTTCACGGTTTTCTCGGGCTCTCCTGTCCCATCGGGTAACCTGAGACTGCAGCCGGCGGTTTTGTCAGCTGACCATATAGCTGAATGGAGACCAGAACGGCTCCAATCATCTCTATTGCCTAAGATACCCAAAGCTACAAGCATTTCATGACTTTGGTTTCGCCAGATATAAACAGCGCCATTGGAAAATTGGGAAAGCATCTGATCACACCGATCTTGGTGTGTCAGATTCTTTATGGGCAGAGGAGAGATCTAGAGTCTAATAGACCCCAATTTTTTTTTTTTTTTTTTTTTAAAAGAGTACCTGTCACTACTTATTGCTATCATAGGGAATATTTCAATTCCCTGTGATAACAATAAAAATGATAAAAAAAGGTGTCAAAATAAAAAAAAAAGCAAAATAAATAATACAAAAAAAATTAAAAATTCAAGCACCCCTGTCCCTCTGTGTTTGCGTGCAAAGGCGAACACAAGCATCAGTCTGGTGTCATATGTAAACAACATATTCACCATGTATGTGAGGTATCACCGTGCACGTCAGATCGAGGGTAGTAATTTTTGCAGTAGACCTCCTCTGTAAATCTAAAGTGGTAACCTATAAAGGCTTTTAAATGCTTTTAAAAATGTACATAGTTTGTTACTGCTGCATGGCATGGGCGTGCGCAATTTTATAGCATTCATGTTTGGTATGGATGTACTCAGCATAAGATCATATTTTATATATTATCAAACAATTTGCATTGAATTAAAAGAAAAGTGTTTTTTTTTTCTTTTTCCAAAACAATTAGTTTGGAAAATCTCTGCGCAAATATCGTGTGACAAAAAAAATTGCAACACCCACCATTATGTTCTGTAGGGCCTCTGCTTTAAAAAATATATATATATATAATGTTTGGGGGTTCAAAGTAATTTTCTAGTAAAAAAAATATATTTTTTTCATGTAAACAAAAAGTGTCAGAAAAGGCTTGGTTTTCAAGTGGTTAGAAGAGTGGGTGATGTGTGGCATAAGCTTCTAATATTGGGCATAAAATGCCCCCCCCCCATGACCCCTTTTTGGAAAGTAGACACCCCAAGCTATTTGCTGAGAGGCATTTTGAGTCCATGCACGTTTTGGGAAAATTACATTTTTTTTTTCTTTCACAGATTTGTCAATTAAATTATATATTGCTCAAACATGCCATGGCTATATGTAATTACACCCAAAATACAAAATACTGCTGCTTCTCCTGAGTACAGGGATACCACATGTGTTGGACTTTTTGGCAGTCTAGACTGCCAAAAATCTCATGCATGGGGTACTCAGGAGAAGCAGAAGAATGTATTTTGGGGTTTAATTCCACACATACCCATGGCATGCTTAAGAAATATATAATTTTAATGACAACTTTGTGTAAAAAAAAAGTTGTTTTTTTTGGTCATTTTTCAAACACCTGTAACAAAAAAATAAAATATTCAATGGACTCGACATTCCCAGGAAATTCCATAGGGTGTTAACTTTCCAAAAAGGGGTAATTTGGAGCAGTTTTGTTTTGCCCTGCTATTTTAGCACTTCAAGAAATGAGATAGGCAGTCAGAAAGTAAAAGTTGTGTAAATTCCAGTATATACACCAGGGGTAGTGAATTAAAATTCAAGGAGGTCCGGTCACTAAAATTTTCTTCAGACCAGGGTCTAAATCTCAAGTCTGTGCCATGAAAGATTGTACGCTTCTACTTTCCTTTTTTTTGGCACAGCCACGCTCTATGATGCTTTTCTTACTGTTTTCTACACACACTCTGGTAATACTTTGTGAATGTCCCCAATAGTGTTCCCCCTTACAGCAGGTGCTCCTACCAGAGTGATTCATTACATTGCGTCCCCCCCATAAAACAGTTGCCACTGTCAGGTTACCCCCTTACATCAGGTGTCCCCATCAGAGTGCCCCCTTACATCAGGTTTATTCATCATAAGGCCCCCTTACATTAGATGCCATCATCAGAGTACCCCCTTACATCATTTGTCCCCATCAAATCAGGTCAGAATGCTCCTTTATATTAGGTGTGCCCATCATAGTGCCCCCTTACATCAGGTGTCCTCATCAGTGCCCCTTTACATCAGGTAGCTCCATCACAGTGCCACCTTACATCAGGTGTTCACATCAGTGTGCCCCCTTACATCAGGTGTCCTCATCAAAGTACCACCTTACTGCAGGTTTCCTCATCAAAGTGCCACCTTACATCAGGTGCCCCATCAGAGTGTCCTCTTAACATATGCGCCCATCAGCGTGAGCCCACTAACATAATATGTGCCCATTAGCATGCCGCTTATTTTATGTTAAGGGGCACTCTGACGGGTTCATGCTATGTTAAAGAAGTTGTAAACCTCAGAAAAAAAAAAACCCTGAAAGACAAAGGCATAATGAGATAGTATGCATCTCATACTAGCTTATTAAGAAATACTTACCTTAAAACTAAGCCCCGCATCGCCGCCCGCTCACCGGTAACACAGCTGACATGTTCAGCCATTTTACTTCCGGGCTCGCGTCATCCAGCCATCTGTTTGGCTGGAGCAGTGATGATGTCACTCCTGCCGTTCACGGCACAGGGCCCTGAAGAAACGGCATGGGCGGCTGTTCATTCACAGCGCATGCACCGATTACGTCATCGGCGGCATGCAATGTAAATTTCTCCTAAACGGTGCAAGTTTAGTAGATATTTACAGTACCTTATCATAGGCTTACCCAGGGCCGGAGTGGGACTAAGTTTCAGCCCTGGAGTTTCATGCCTTAGACCGGCCCACTTTAGTTCACGACTGACTATATTAAAATAATGTAATTAAAAACTCAGAATATAAGTTTGCAATGGTGCACTGTTCTCTACAGCCTTGTAATTCATTGTATTTTTCAAAAAATATCATCATTTCCAATTCAGTGCAAATACAGTAGTAGCCTTCTCCTCCATGGATTCCTCCAGATCCTTCCCCCCCTAGTATGTATTATGCATGCATATTCTTAGCCCCCAAGTGCATAACTTTACATTTATCAACATTAAACCTCATTTGCCACATAGTTTTTTTAAATGTATGAAAATATCGGCCAATATCGGCCAAAGCCGATATTCAATGGCCAAAATATCGGTATCGGCAATAAAAAAACTATATCGGTCGATCACTAATTCATAGTGCTGTCAAAGCAGCCTATTCCATGTTTTAGCTTAGTATTAAAAATGAGATTAAACATTACAGTGATATAAAGTGGGGAACTTTTGTAATCTGTTCTCCGGCTATAGCTCACATAAAACCTCTACCCTGTACAAATTTCTAGAGAAATACACAGACATGCAACGATGTAGAATCCACAGATCACATTCAGTTTGGTGAAAGGTGACAGTTACATTCGGTCATGTATGGTCTATGTGCATTTGTTCAAGGACCTCAAAAGCACCTAAGCAGCGTCCATTGGAGGCTTTTTTCCAATTTTGCTTCAGTAAACTACCAAACCCTGCAACTGTGCTACAGTCAGAAATTAATTTACTTCACCTTAATTTGAATTTTATGTATTTCTAAGAATTATGCAAAAATCTAAGATTCATGCAAGCTCCCACATGGAATGCATGCTTCTTGTTACTTGTTACCATAAAATGCTAGTTAAAACTGCAAAAAAAAAAAATCCCCTAAATACCTGTAGGGGAAAAAAAAAATTAGCCAATTTACTTACCTTTCCCCCAGCTTCCTCCAGAGGTAGCTAATCAAGGAGGACATCATCTCCTCCTATTGAGATCCTGGGGAATATTGAGTAATGCAAAGCTCATGAGAAGACAATCCTACACTGTGGCATGGCAGTGATTTTTAGCAGGAAGAAGAGCAGAGCCAGAGCGAGGACAACATGAACAATCCACTTACCTGCAGCGATGAGGAGGTGGGTGGAGCTACTTTCTTGGCACGGAGGAGAACAAATTTAAACCCTCTTCCGCTATGAATGCTGGGCCTCTGCCTGTGTGTGCCTGATGTCACTGGTTGCTAGACGCCAGGTGGATAGCAACCAGTTCAGGAATCACACAGTGTGCGTTTAATTTTGGGACACTGCTTTGTCCTGGAATAAAACTGCCTTCACTGTCATGCTACGTGACACCCCCCCCCCCCCAGATGTTGCGCCCGGTGCGGCCGGACCCCCTACACCCAGTGCCGAGACAAGGTCATTCAGTGCCCAGGGCAAACATGGCAAGCTGTGCCCCCCACCCCATCTATAGATAAGGCTAATAATGGTAGAAGGTTTGTTTCAGGCAGTAGGGAGGTGATACAACGGCTCCTTACCTCCTGTCAAATGCTCTCTAAAGAGCAATCTGCATGATGGTTGCTTTTCAGAGACCAAAACACATGTGAACAAGCCCTTAATTATTTATTTTTTACAAATGTTTTACATTATTTATATTGTTTTGAGAATTTATATGTGCAGTGTATATATATACTTTTTACATTTTTAACTGCCCTGTTGGGGGGCTTTTATGAAATATCAGGGCTCTAAACAGACCCCAGATGTTTCACTTTTGAGACACCATGTGGTTTGGTGCATGTGATAGCAGATGTGTGGGGTGCCATTACCAATAAATGGCACTGTCGCACGTCTACTAATGGACGATTTGTTTCTGTGTGTGTGTCAGGAAAGCCACAATCTTGTGACTGACATTCAAAGGTGTGAACTTTGCCTTATAGTGGGGTCACACCGGTGCACTGCAGTTTGGTCACAGTGTGATTGTATGTGCGTTTTACCTGGATTTTAGGTGCACTTCTATTGAATTCCATTACACAGTGCGTTTTCTGAAACCGCATTAAAGATGCAACATGCAGGACTTTGATGTACTTTCATGAAAACGCACTTTGTAATAGAAATTCAATAGAAGTCCACCTAAATCCAGGTAAAACGCACATACAATCACACTGTGACCAAACCGCAGTGCACAGGTTATTAGGTATAAGTGGGGGGATAGGTATAGGGGGGGGAGGTATAGGGGGGGGGGTAGGTATAGGGGGGGATAGGTATAGAGGGGGATAGGGGGGATAGGGATGGGGGGGGCAGGTCTGGGTAATAAGAACATGTGTTAATGAAGAGCAGAGTGAAGGGCTGTAAAGAAAGTGCTAATGCTGCATTTTAGGACAGGACAGGGTCAGATAAATGGCTGCTTGGATAGCCCAGAGTTGGGACCAGAGGCTGCAGGACATGCAGTGCAGATTTATGGAGTGGACAGCTGAAAGAAGAAGGTGAAGGGTTAATGTGAACAGGACAGGAGAGAGGAGCAGAAGACTCAGTGCTGACTTACTATTGTGCAGGGAAGGTAAAGAGACGACATGCTGCGGACAAAGTGAAAGTGACCAACGAGGAAGATTCAAGTGACCTGGCCGAAGAACAAGCTGACAGGGGGAGGGGAGCTTGTAAAGAGTAGAGTGATAAACAGCTGAAGGAGAGATAAGGCAGAGGTGAAGTGGATGGAACGGACAAGTCCGGGGATCATACATTGATTGTACAGTGACAGGAGGGAGAATGATATTCACCCCTGTCAGGCAGGAGAAGGCAGAAGCTCCCAGTGCGTCCCTCCTTCATCACAGATATGGACACGTCCAGGGCATATGATACTTGTAACTTTCGGCAGTACATCGGCCCTGCCTGCTCCCCAAATCGACCAGCCCACCGGGAATTCTCCCTGTGCTCCCGATTAGCCAATCCGGGCCTGGGCTTACCTATAGGTACAACAACTTTAAGTGGCATGCTGATGGACACATTTTGCTGTGCCCATCAGTGTGCCCCTTAACATAAAATTAGGGGCAGCAAACAATGACTGCACTTAAGATTGAGATAGGAGAAAAAAAGCACTATAGCAAGCTGACAATTAGCATTTGTATCCTTTTCAATGCCTCCTGCCGCCTTCAATCATACACAGCAGACATGGAAGGCACCAGATGTAGGTTTTAGACAGCGATCTCCCGCTAATCAGCAGCAGTGATCACTGCTTACTACCTCCTTCGCAGTGATCACTGCTCCTACATCTCTCCCCACTCAGGGGGATCATGGTTCTCATATGCTGTAAAAATAGTGACTTCCCCTTGTTTTGCTGCACTCCCAGCTTCCTCCTTCTCCGACCTTGCCACTCAGCGCCTCTCTCCGTCCACACATGACATCTCCCCTGCCTTACACAGAGGGGAGGGCAGGAGGCACAGTAGCTCTGAATGGAGGACGGAAGCTGCAAGCCGGTGATTGGTTGCTTGGACCGCCCTTTATCTTAGCAACCAATCACTGGCTTGTTTAGCTTCCGCCCTCCCTCCAGAACTGTCCCGCCTCCCGCTGTCGGCTCTGTGAAGATGAAAGCATGACAGCTGGGAGAAGAACAGGCTCCCAAATGGCGCGACCGCTGCAGTCCGGATGGGAGAGTGGGGGTAGGAGATAATAATTTCAGTAGCGCAGGGATGGGGTTCCGCTCCTTTCACACCTATATGTGTGTATGTATATATATATATATATATATATATATATGTGTGTATATATACCCCTATACAGAAGTTCAGATGTCATGCCTGCCTCCAAAGATGCCCAAAAAATGCCCAATAAACGCCTGAAACAAAAACGCCCAGGTGTGAAAGGAGCGGAACCCCATCCCTGCGCTACTAAAAATTCTAAGAAAAATTATCTTTTTTTCTGGTTCTGGACATGCTACAGAGCTGAAACTTCACAGGTACACTTTTTAGACCCCCCAGACACGAAATCCAAAGAAATTTCTTTTTTTTTTTTTTTCAATAATTTTTTAAATAATTGCCTCTCTATCAAAAACGACAATTTTTAAGAACTTATTTTTGTGTGATTAATAGTCCCTGGTGCATGACCCAGAATCCTAGGCACTTTTTAGTGGCATTTTTTGGGTTTTAGGGCTTAAAAATTGTGTTTTTTGATTCTATATATATATATATATATATATATATATATATATATATATATATACATACACACATACTGTATATATATATATATATATATATATATATATACCCCTATACAGAAGTTCAGATGTCATGCCTGCCTCCAAAGACGCCCAAAAAATGCCCAATAAACGCCTGAAACAAAAACGCCCAGGTGTGAAAGAAGCGAAACCCCATCCCTGCTCTACTAAAAATTCTAAGAAAAATTATCTTTTTTTTTCTGGCGGTCACCCTGACATGGATGAGTTCGGTCACCCTGGCATAGCAGTCAGAGTCAGTTCACCCTAAACTACATTACGGTCACCCTGACACATAACACTTTCCCTACAGAAACTAGATTATTGAATCTAACTATAGTGGTATATAGTACCCTAACTACACTGCATATCCCTTTCCTTACACTAATAATTGCTAAATGACACTGGAGCAGCAGGAGTAACAGAAATGCTTCCACTCTATTCCACAGCCTCTCTATTACAGTGCTAGAGATTTGGCGGGGCTATGTTATATACTGGGGGGGGCGTATTCACTACTGATTGGCCTCTGGACCCCCTAGTCACTCCAATCACATTCCTAGCAGACTCCTGCCCCCTCAATTGGCTTTTACTGACGTTTATGGTCCAATCACGGGCTTTTAAAGCCCATTTCTGTCCCATTGCATTTCGGGCGGTTCTGGTGGCCGAATTCCAAACTTTTACCGAAAAAAGTTTGGAATTCGGCCGAATTTCGAACAGCCAATGTTCGGGTCGAACCGATGGTCGACCCGAACCGTGGGCTCGTTCGACGAGCCACAATACACAAGTGAAACGGCCAGCAAACAGCAACGGAGAGGGATATCCATCCATTCACGGAGAGGGATATCCATCCATCCACGGAGAAGTCCTGTATTTCAACGCTGCTTACCTGCAGCCAGCTGAGAGCACTAGATTTTGCCATATCTTTTCCCCATATATGTCTCGTGATTCCCGGAGGTGACAAGCAGAGAGGTCCTTTCCTGGAGTCCTATATCCTTGATATATGCGATTGCTGGCCCGTTTGGGTCTTGCAGGAAGGTGAGAGGCTAATCCATCTGGTGGAGGGATTCATGTATTGGTGTTCACAATTTGTGTTATCGGTCACCACAGGATTGCATCTTTCTTTGAACACTGGGACACTATATATATATATATTATTGGATCTGAGCACGAGCACTACTGTGTGCCTTATGGACTGGATGTGTCTATAATCATTCATTTAATATTATCACTCCTATTATTTGTGTATTTCTGGCGCATCACGTTTTTTGTATGATTATCAGGTTATTGTGATTTGTGAACACGATTGGTGTATGCTGCCGGATATTGTTTATTTTTTCACGTTGATGTTTCACATTTATGCACTTTATTTACGCACAGTGAATTTGTGTTGAGCTTACACCACATATTTGGTTTGCACTGATAGTTTTTGGTATAAAAAAAGGTCTGTATTATGCAACAAGGGCGTCTCTTACTCTCTGCTCCCGGGCCTTCTTTTTTCTCCTGTTCTGGCTACCGATGTGCTCTCCCAGAGTCCCTGGTGCCAAGAGAGTAATGTTTTCCTGGCCAGACCAATAAAAGCTTTCTCGCCCCACCCTCTGCTCCTCATTGCCTCTTGGGAACTGTATCGTAAACAGTTCACTAGCCCCATCGTATGGTGCTGTCTTGAGTTAGAACTCCCATGATTCATCGCTACCTGAATTGAAGTCAATGGGCTGAATGGCTTTGTGCTTCCTCTTCTGGTTTGAGGGGATAATATTATCACTAGAGCAACAGAGGGCCTTGTCTCCTCCTCCACGTCGCTGTAGCCCCAGGTTTGGATACTTAAAAAGAGCCATCCAGGAGGTTTCAGGATTGTCTCCTAAAGCCAGACAGTGGCTGATTAGCTGCACTTAGAAAAGCAATCCTCTCTGCAGATTGCTTTTCAGAGAATAAGCTAGTGTGAATTTAGCATTATTGAGAGTCTTCCTCTCTATTGGTCCTGTTTACTATTATCAATGAAAGTGAAAGAAAATCCCAAATTTGGGGTTTTCATCAGAAAAGGAATAGAGAGGAAATCTTATAATTGGGACAGTAATTCTGTTGACCCTGGTGACAACTACGAATTTTCTTAATTTGAAGGGATTTCCTCTCACTTCCTGTTTTCAATATAGGATGGGTTTAAAGGGAAATGTCTCCAATGGGACACAAATGGCAAAGAAAAAAACTCACAGGAGCTATAACCCTCTCCTATTCTATTCAAATATTTAAAAAAATGCTTTTGGTTCTGCTTTAATAAATCTTTAATTGTAGAATGCAGTATTACATGAGCTGTAAAACTGAAAAATTGGTTCACTGTAGGTTTTTGTGTAGTTTGGGAGTACCCTCTATAATGACTAGTTTGTATTCAGAAATATAGAGGTCTGTTTCCTTTAAAAGAGAAGTTTGGGATATGATAAAAGAAAAACAAAAACTCATATTTATCAAGGTGGATGCAGCATTTATCCCCTACCACCTCTACACTAAGAACTGAGCAGTCAAAGACAGCTGATTGCTCAGCTCTCTGTCTTCAGCTGCCCTGTGCTCTGCCCCTCCAGTACTCATTGGAGTCCCAGGTTGTGGCGGGGTCAGGAGCAGCTGGCTCAGTCTCTCAGCAGTGCACTTAGAGGCTGAGCCACCTGCCGGTCTGACATCTGAGTAGATGCTGATGTTAAAGTTGGGATCTCTCTAGAACCTGGACTGACTGAGTGACATCAGCTGACAGCAGACTTTAGCCCGCTGTCGGCTGAAAATGGGTCACAGGAGTGCAGAATGAAGTTCACTCCTGTGATCCCCAGGAGAAGTAGGGCCAAACTTCTCCTTTAAAGCGGTAGTAAATTCTGGTTTTTGACTTGTGCCTACAGGTTAGCCTATAATAAGGCTTATCTGTAAGCACAGTTAATATCTCCTAAACTTGTGGTGTTTAAGAGATATTCACATTGGAAGCAGCCAGTGACATCACTGGTGCATGCGCCCTGTGCTCTGATTTGACAGCACACTGAGTGTGCCATCAATTTAGAGCACTGTGCCACGACTGTGACTCCCATGCACATGAGCATCAGTGACCTCACCGGGGCTACGCCATTTAAATGGCCAGAGCCTGCGAACCCTGAAGGAAACCCAAATGTATGTGAGGCATACTAGCACATTGTGGCTTAAACCACCAGGGGGCCCACATTTTATTTATTTTTTTCTTCAAGGAGTTTACTACCTCTTTAAGGTGGCCATACTCACGAAGATTTCTCTCATTCACCGTTGTGGGCTAAATGAAAGAAATCATTTGAATCCCCAATTCATGCTAAACAGCATAGATGAACGAATTTGCAGGGACAGCTATTGTATTCTGACAGCAACAACCCCTGGATATCAGAACAGCCAAACAGCGCCCATATCTAATTGGATGCAGGAGCAGTTCATCTGAGAATTTTCCACCCGGCTCCTTCGACAAAAGTTAATTGAAAAATCAACTTTTTATCTTTTGTTGAGCCAGGGGGTGCGGACAGCCTGCAATTAGAACAGTGTATGGCCAGTTTAACCACTTGCCGACTGAGTATGGTAATAGTACTGCGGCAAAGTGGTTCGTTATCGTCTGACGACGTAGTATTAACGTCGTCAGACACTCCCCCTTCTGGGCGGCGCTTGCGCGCCGCTGGAGGCTCGCTCCCGCTGTTTTCATTCACAGCGGGAGTCGGGCCAGGGGAGGAGCAGCGGCGATCACCGCTGCTCTGCCCCGATCGCCGGGGATCTAGTGTGGAGATCCGCCCGCCTGTGTAAACACAAGCGGGCGGATCTCCATAGTGACAGGGAGTGACAGATCGGACCGTTCAGCATAGCTGGACATCCGATCTGTCCATGACTCACTCAGTCACCTCCTCCCCCACACGTCAGTAAGCACCAGGCATACATTAACCCCTCCCTCTCCAATAAAATTAACCCCTTCCCTGCCAGTGTCATTTTTACAGTAACAGTGCATATATATAGCACTGATTACTGCAGTAATGTCACTGGTACCCCCAAAAGTGTCAAAAATGTCAGTCAAGGGTCCGATCTGTCCGCCGCAATGTCGCAGTCCCACAAAAAAAATCGCAGATCGCCGCCATTACGCGTTAAAAAAAAACCACCAAAAATGACAGAAATCTTTCCCTTTGTTAGTAAACGCAATAACTTTTGCGCAAACCAATCAAAATACGCTTATTGTGATTTTTTTTACCAAACATAGGTAGCAGAAAACAAATTGGCCAAAAATTTTTAAAAAAATTGGTTTTTACATCTTTTTTGGGGGGGAATTTCATATAAAAAAATGTTAAAAATATTGTTATTTTTTCAAAATAAACGCTCTTTTTTTGTTTATAGCGCAAAAAGTAAAAATCGCACAGGTGATCAAATACCACCAAAAGAAAGCTCTGTTTGTGGGAAAAAAAGGACGTAAATTTCGTTTGGGTACGGCGTCGCACGACCGCGCAATTGTCAGTTGAAGTCGCACAGCGCCGAATCACAAAAAGTGGCCTGGACGGAAGACAGCAAAATCCTCCGGTGGTAAAGTGGTTAACAGTCCAATCATTTTTTTTTTATTTTTATTTTTTCGAGAATTTGTTTTCCTTTCCAGCACTGTATACAAAAAGACAAATGCATACACAGGCATATTTCCCATCATACCCCCCTGTCTGTAGAAAATGTTTGGACTGTAGTCATTTTTTTTAAAATGCTTTGAGCTGTATAATTATGAATTATGAGTTCCCATTTCTTATGTGAGCACAATTACAGCAAAAGCAGTAGGTAGTACATTTGTACAGTAATGTTATTACTATGCTTATGATTGCAGAGTAAATGGCAATGTTATGATTTGATACTAATGTTTTATTCAATGATATTTAAACAGCCTGTGATAATAGCAGCCTTGCTTCCTCTGCTTCTTAGAGCAGACAGCATCAAATGGTTGAATTCTGTAAAACTAGTGAAAGGCTGCACAACGTTTGCCAATGTAAATCAGTTTTATTAAATTTCCAGCATTAAGTAGAGCATAACAAAAATGGCAAACCAGGGACTCCTGGTTCTGGCGCCAGATGGTGAGGATGTAAGCGGCTCCTCTCCCGCCCAGCCTCCACTAAGCCTGCTTCACACACCCACCGAACGGATGCCATTCTCGCTGGGAATTCCTCCTGCCATCCCCGGGGACCCCCCTGTGACTGACAGACCGGCTGTGCTTCAAGCCATCCACCCCGCTTGCCGCCATTTCACAGGCCGCGCCTCCCCTCACAGCAGCAAACATGGAGGACTCTGCTATCACCCTCACAGAGGAGCTGACAGGCTCTCTCCCCTCAGGTACAGCTCTGCATACTAACACTGGTCCAGGGGAAGACATAGCCCACCTCCGCATTGCTGAGGAAGTAGCTGCACTTTTAAGACCCACAATAAATGCAGCAGTGGAAACAGCAGTAGCCCAGGGAATTTCCCAAATTAAAAAGGAGCTTGGGGCACAGTCTCAATGGCTGCATGAAGCTGAATTGAGAATAGCTACTCTGGAAGAGGACATGCAGCAGGCTTCATCCTCTTTACATAACCACGACCTAGCATTTCATAAAATGCAGGAAAAAATTAATGACTTGGAAAACAGGTCTAGAAGAAACAATTTACGGATCATTGGGCTACCTGAATTATATGCCCCCTACTCACTATTGGACCTCTACTCTAAAACTATTTCCTCAGCTCTGGGTCTACCAGCACCTTGTGTTGTTGAAAGAGCCCATAGAATAGGCCCCAAGCTGGACCCACTATTGTCCGATACTTAAATAAGTATAAGGGCCAGGCGCATGCGCGACGGCTCCCTGCATGGACGTGTGAGCAAGGAGCTCCGTCCCGCACCGACACTGCACAGCCCGCGGTAAACAGCTCACACCGCCGATCGCATCCGGACAGACCCCCTCACTCCCAGCCAGGCATCAGGCATCCGATTGATGTCCGGGGGCTCCGCCAGGAGGGACCTTTCCAGCGCATTTAGTGCGGCATCACTCCGGCCCTCACCTTCCAAGATGGCCGCGCCCGCCACGCCAGCGGGACGAGGCGGCGGGGAGGAGGATTTTGGAGACATCTCCGACAATTTGGACACCCCTCAGCCTTTACTTCAGCCCCCACGAACTGTGAGTACTCAGCCACTACATGACTACTCTCCTGCCTCCACCGAATCCTTCATCGGTCGGACCCTGGAAGAGCTTCTTCTATCCCCTATGGGGGGCCCTGATCCCAGCCCAGGCCAGCACAGCGTTCCCCCTTTGGGGGCTGCTATTCCTTCTGACACGCACAGCCTTCTATCAATCTTCTCTAAAATGCTTGCTAGAGGCCTCTCTCATACTGCAGCCCAGATCACCACTACCATACAAGGGGATCTGCAAAATTTGGGCTCTCGCATTGAAGCCATTGAGCTTAAAACCGACCATACTGTCGCAAGGTTGAATCAAAATTCTGCTAGAATCCATGACCTCCAGGACCAATTAGAGACTGCTCTCAATAAGATTGATGACTTGGAGAACAGATCCAGACGTTATAATTTTAGGATCCGAGGCCTCCCGGAATCCATTACAGATGTGAAGGCTGCTGTTCACGAATTCATTTCGGGTATCATCCCGGGCATTCCCGCCCACCGCCTGGAATTGGACAGGGCACACAGATCCCTCCAACCACCGCGTAAAGATGGTCTCCCCAGGGACATTGTGGTGAAGCCACATTTTTACTCTGTCAAGGAGGAAGTCATGAAACATGCTCGTTCTGCTGATCAACTCGCATTACTGGGTCACACCATTCAGATTTTTGCGGACATTTCGCCTACCACAATTCAACGGAGACGTACCCTCAAGCCCCTCCTTACCGTTCTCTCCCAGAAAAGCGTAAAATATTGGTGGTCATTCCCTTTTCGCCTGAGCTTTTCTCATCAACAGAGGACATTTGGTTTCTCCTCCCTGGAAGAGGGGGAGAAGCTATTACTGAGACTGGGCCTCATATCCCAGGATCCAGCCTCTGCTTCTTCTCAAAGAGCTTCCTCAGTTAAGCGTTCTACCCCTGGAAGTCCTCTGGTCCCACTTTGGCAGAAGCAACAATCTAAGAAATCCAAGGAGTCCAGGCCTCCATGATGAGCTCCCATTCCCCCTCCTGGGGACCCTGGTTCACTTTTTTCCCTTCCGCCCGGTGTGGTGGAACCCTGACACTTTGCTCTGGAACTGTTCTCATTTTTGAGTTTTTGATTTTTTTTTTTTTTTTTTTTTTTTTTCGGCTGCTGACTTTTTCCCCTCACAATGAGGGGGTGTTTGTTTACGCAATTACCTTCCCATTCTTGGTGATCTTCAGGAACTTTCTGAACTCTTCCGATCCCTATTTTGGAATACGGACAAATTTTTTCGGATGGGAAGGACTGTCTTTCTTTCTTTTTTTCGTTTTTTTTTTTTTTTTTTTTTTTTTACATGGGGACTCTTACTCTGTCCGTGTATTTATCACAATGTTTGACGTTGACTGTTGTTTTATTTTTTTCTCTAATGGTAGTCTCTATACTGGCCCTTTGGGTTTCCCAAGGGCCCTGTGGGGACCTCCCTGCCCTGTCGTTTACAGGCAGGGAGACTCCTGTTATAGTAGTTTTTTTTCCTGATGTCAGGTACTGTCTTTATGGCTCCCATCCTGTATTTGGGATGGGCCTTTCCATATCCACTCTACCGACTGCCTTGGTGTTCAAGGGGGGGGTACACGGCGGGCAAATGGGGAACTTCTCTCCTTTCCCGTCTGTGTCCTTCCCCGTTCTATTTTGGTAGGTGTCGGTGCGGTCCACATGCGCCTCCACTTGCTCTGGTAGACCCCACGAGACGGCTGTCTCGTGCCCTCCCGGAGCACTTGTTGGTCCCCCCTCGGGGGTTCCGATGGTGTTTTCCTGGGCCCCCACGGGTGCCGTAGCATCCCGTGGCTGGTCCAGGAGTGGCATTTTGCCACCTTGTTTGTGTTTTTTGTCTTTTTTGTTTTTCCTGCAGGTTTATATGCTGAGGTACGGTGTTTCTACATTGTTCATTTTGGAAAGCACTAACATTGCCGTCCACTCTCCCTTCCCTGATGTCTCTGGCTCTTTCTTAGCTCTCTCTCTCTCTTCTCTTTTCCTTTCCCCTGCTCTTTCCTCCACAGGTTTCTCTGCCTTTTTGGTCCTGGTTCATCTCCTGGCTCCCTCTCCCCTTCGAGGAAGATTGGAACCCGTATTGACGTCTCTCTCTCCCGGGACGAATGGTTCCGCCTGACACTACTACTCCCACGCTCCGCATAGCCTCACACAATGTCCAAGGCCTCAACTCACCAACCAAACGCCGTAAGTTATTTCAATATTACCATTCCATGCACCTAGACATTATATTCCTCCAAGAGACACACTTCCCTGCTTCCTACAATCCCCCCTTTATCCACCAGAAATATCCCCTTTTCTTTTTGTCCAACTCAGACACTAAGACCAAAGGGGTGGGGATCTTCTTCTCCAGATCTGTCAAATTTACCCCCAATAAGATTATTAAGGACCCGGAAGGCAGATTCCTCCTCCTAACGGGGGAAATTAATGGATCCCCCTATACTCTGCTGACTTATTATACCCCCAATCAGGGCCAGACTCGCTTCTTTACGGCTCTAGCTAAGCTATTATCGAATGAAACGGTCGGTACGCTCGTCATGGGTGGGGACTCGAACCTGGCCTTTGATCAGCGTCTCGATAAGTCTAAACCTCTAGCCCCGTCATATAAGCCACCCTCGAAACATAGTCTTCGTGTAGCCAGGCTCATCTCCTCCCTGGGTCTGGTTGATGTTTGGCGTGAGCTGAACCCGAGATCGCGGGATTATACCCACTTTTCCGCCCCTCACCATACGTACGCCCGTATTGATCATATCTTTGTCCCCACCATGGCCGTCCCTCTCGTTTTGAAAGCTGGTATAAGGGATACTCCACTCTCTGACCATGCGATAGTGCATTTTTCCTTTACTCCCCGAGCCCCCTCTCAGGGCTCCTCAATCTGGAGGCTTAATGAAGCCCTTCTTTCAAACCCGGCCCACTGTTCCATGATAGCGGCGGACATCAAGGAATACTTCCTCCTTAATAATGTTGGGGACATTTCCCCACCCACACTGTGGGCGGCCCATAAGGCCGTACTTAGAGGGAAGATCATTCAATTAGCCTCTAAACTCAAAAGGGAAAGGCAGGCTGATGTAAGAAAATTGGAGAGCTCTTTCCTTTCTGCCCGCCACAATCATAAACGGCATCCCACTAGAGACACGCTAGCCAACCTAGATGCTGCCCGCCTCGCTTTGAACCTGGCCCTCACGACGGCAGCTGAGAAACACCTCCGCTGGACCAAGGCCAAATTCTACACGACTCGAGATCGCATAGGCTCTCGTCTAGCTCTCAAGCTTACGCCCAAACCACGATCTGTAATTTTCCCCAAAATTAGATTACCCTCTGGTGCTTTGTCTCAGAACCCGGTCTCGGTGATGGAGGCCTTCCGCTCCTTTTATCATGAATTGTATGCAGGTGGAGACTCACCTCCATCCTCTGCTGCCCAGAAATTTCTGGATGATGTCCCTCTTCCCAGAATATCCACCCAACACAGAGCGGAGATGGAGGCTCCCATCACAGAGAGGGAAGTTCTAGATGTCATTAAAAAGCTCAAGCTGGGCTCGGCCCCGGGCCCCGATGGGTTCCCGGCGCTATACTACAAGACCTTTGCCGACTCGCTCTCCCCATACCTCACTAAATTTTTTAATTCCCTAAAATCTGGGACTCCATTACCTAGTGAACTCAACTCTGCCCTTTTGGCGGTTATCCCTAAGCCCTCCAAGGATGCTAGCGATGTTTCTAACTACCGTCCTATTTCATTGATTAACAATGACGTTAAAATCCTCACAAAACTCCTCACAGACCGCTTATCCTCATTCATAGCGTGTTACGTTCACAAGGACCAATCCGGATTCATACCAGGTAGACAGGGCACGGACCAGGTCCGTAGAGCGGTTGATATAATTTCCCTTCTGGGGTCTGCGTGGGATGGGGGGCCTAAACGTAAGGGCCTCCTCCTCTCACTAGATCTCCAGAAGGCCTTTGACTCAGTCTCCTGGACGTACATTTTTGATATGCTTGAGAGATGGGGGTTTGGCCCCCGCTTCACAGGTACCCTTCGGGCATTGTACTCCTCCCCGTCTGCTCGGGTCCGTCTCCAAGGTTGCTACTCGGACTCATTCCCCATCGCTAGGGGCACCCGACAAGGGTGTCCTCTTTCACCACTGATCTTCGCCATTGCGATAGAGACCTTGGCTATTGCTATACGTCAAAATCCTGACATTCGGGGAGTTCCTAGTGGAGATATTGAGCATAAATGCGCGTTATTCGCGGACGATATGTTGTTGTTTATCACCCGCCCCCTAATCACGATACCTAACCTGCTCTGCACCCTTCGGATGTTTGGCAACTTATCAGGCCTCAAGGTCAATATGACTAAATCCAGCGCCCTTAACGTATCCCTATCCCCCGCTGAACTTTCTACGATACAATCCACCTTCCCCTTTAGCTGGAGCTCGGGCTCCATCCCCTATTTGGGCACTCAACTCACCCCCTCCATTAGTTCTCTGTTTTCCGCTAATTATCCTCCCCTTATTAAAAAACTCAAAGCGGACCTTTCCTCTTGGTCCTCCCATAGTCTCTCCTGGTTGGGCAGAATTAATGCCGTTAAAATGACGCTGCTCCCCCGCATCCTATACCTCTTTCGCTCCCTCCCAATCCCTGTCCCTAGCACACGTTTGCAATACTTACAATCTGCTATTGTTCGCTTCGTCTGGGGTGCCAAGGGGCATCGCTTTGACAAATCAACTCTCTTTCGTTCCCGCCAACAAGGTGGAATTGCACTTCCCCACCTGCGCCGCTACTATCTCGCTGCCCAACTGGCACAATTCTCCACTATCTATCGCAGGGGAGGGAAACCGGACTGGGTCCACCTGGAACGTCAGGCGGTACCCCAGATCACACTTGACTTCCTAGCCTGGTGCCCCCGGAAAAATAGACCCCCTATACTTGCTCCTACCCTTTCCCACTCCTTCTCCCTCCATGATCAACTCATTAAACACCCTGCCCTCGTGTCTAAACTTAAACCCCTCACTCATATCTTCAATAACCCCAATTTTCCCCCGGGCCAAAATGTTAAAACATTCCACTGGTGGCTCAATAAAGGCTTGTTCCGTATAGGACATTTTTTTAACTCCATGGGTCCTCTCTCCTTCCCACATTGTGTCTCTACCCTCAAAATGCCACTTACGGAAAGATTTAGGCACTCCCAAATATCTCATTTCTTACACTCTATCTGGTACAACAAGCCGGAACCCCCGCAGGTCACGGGCTACGAACGTTGGTGTGCCGAGGCTCAGGATACACGAGGTGGGATCTCTCTAATTTACTCCGCTCTAGCTGGTGCTGAGATGAAGCCTAAGTATGCCCTCGATTGGGAGAGGGACCTGGAGATGGACTGGGATCTGGACCGCTGGGGCTCCTGTCTTCTTCGTTCCTATAGAGGTATCATGAACGTGTCTCTTATAGAAGCTAACGTTAAACTGCTCACAAGATGGTACTTAGTCCCTACGCGTATTGCTACTATGTTCCCTGGTGCCAGTCCCCTCTGTTATCGGGGTTGTGGCGCTAGGGGGGACTATTTACACACCTGGTGGTCTTGTCCTAAACTTAGACCCTTCTGGAATAAGTTGTTCCAGATCATTCGCAAAGTGCTTGACCGTTCTATACAGCAGTCGCCCCTTATCGCACTGCTAAATGACAAGGTCCCCAGGCTTCCCAAACCGGCCCGCATGCTATTGCAGTTCATCCTCATCTGTGCCAAAATTACCATTGCCAGGGCCTGGAGGAAGCCTAGGGTTTCTCTCCGGGAATGCAAACTAAAAATCCCTTGGATCATGTCACAAGAGAAGCTCTCTAGTGTGATAAATGACACTGTCCCTAAATATGAAACGGTTTGGGAACCCTGGGCCAAATATGTGCAAGTTTCTTTATAAACCCTGCGCGGGACTGTTTTGCTCTTTCTTCTCATTCCTTCTCCAGCTCCCTCTCTATTCCTTTTTTCTCTTTCGTTTCCTTTTCCCCCTGTGTCTTCTTCCCCTTCCCCTTCTGTCCCCCAGGCTCCCTTCGACCATCCCAAAGATTTATGGACTGGCCCTCGGAGGGGGATCGGACTGGACCCGGATGTATCGCCACCCTTGGGGGGCACGGCGTCCTTTCCTGTTCCCTCTGCTGGGGGGTACTCCCATATTTCGCCTGAATACGTTTACCCTAATATGGGTATGGTCTTTTCCGTTTATTCAATTGGGCATTGTAGTGCTGTTTCTCCAATTTAACCTATTACTCTCCATGACCATGCCCACTCACCTGTTTTGGCCTTTTGCATTGATACGATTTCTCTGGAGGGACACCTCCCTCTTATCCACTTACTCTTCTGGCTTATTATTCCATGTATCACCATACCTACTTTATTGCATTTATTGTTGTTTGTTTTCGTTGATTTCTGTTCATGAAAATATTCCAATAAAAACTATTGAAAGTAAAATAAGTATAAGGGCCAATCCTGTTTAATTAATTCATAAACGACCTAGCGGAGGGGATATCCAGCACAATATCTGTATTTGCGGATGATACTAAACTAAGCATGCCAATATCTTCTATGCAGGATGTGGAAACCTTACAAGCGGACCTGAACAAAATAATGGGGTGGGAAACTGCATGGCAGTTGAGGTTTAATGTTGAAAAATGTAAAGTAATGCACTTGGGCGTCAGAAACACAAAAGCAAGCTACTGACTAGGGGGGGAACCTCTGGGTGAATCTAAGTTGGTAAAGGACCTGGGGGTACTAGTGGACAACAGGCTTGACAGTGGCATGCAATGCCAAGCCGCTGAAGGCAAAGCCAACAAAATACTGGCATATATAATAAAGGGGATTCACTCCAGAAATAAAGAGATTATTCTCCCACTCTACAAGACTCTGGTCCGGCCACATCTGGAGTATTCCATCCAGTTCTGGGCACCGGTCCTCAGAAAGGATGTGCTGTAACTGGAGAGAGTCCAGAGAAGGGCAACAAAAATAATTAGGGGAATGGAGGACATCAGCTATGAGGAAAGACTACAAGCACTGAACTTATTCTCTCTGGAGAAGAGACGATTGAGAGGGGATATGATATGAATGTACAAATACTGTACTGGTGAGGACCCTAGCATAAGGAACAAACCTTTCAGAGAAATACAATAAGACAGTAAAACTAGAGGAAAATCGGTTTAACCTTAAAATACGTAGGGGGTTCTTTACTGTCAAAGCAGTAAGGATGTGGAATTCTCTTCCACAAGCAGCGGTGTTAGCAGGGAGCATTGATAGTTTAAAAAAACTATTAGGTGGGCACCTTAAAGACCACAACATAAAGGTGTATACAATGTACGGTTAACAGCAAACACACACACACACACATCATAGGTTAAACTGGATGTACTGATGTCTTTTTTCAAGCTCACAAACTATGTAACTATGTAACTTTGTAAAAAAAAGCACCTCATCTTGCAGAAATATAGACAACAGAAACAGCCCACAATTGATGGTCACAAATTACATTTATTTGTGGATTATTCCCAGGAAGTCTCTACCAAACGCAAAGCATTTTCAAAGATTTGCTCCACGTTGTTTAATAACAATATCAAATTTACTCTGGCGTACCCCACCATTCTACATGTCACCTCCAGAAATGGGGAACGCATTTCTCTTCATACCCCCCTGAAAGCGGAGCACTATCTCACCGCTCATAATATCCCGCTACAAGGAGAAGCTCCCCCAGCCAGAAGACCCTTTCTTTCCCTTAAATTGCAGAACAGCCCCCTTAAAGATTCCAGCAAAAAGGGGCAGTTTGGCACTTTCATTCCTTCCTTTAAGTCATAACCCCACCAAATGGCTCATTCAAATTGCCTTTGGTCCTCTCTATTGTGGACAGAACTAAATTACCTTTTATCAAACACACCTGGAATGGAACTTGTACTTTTATAATCATAGGCTTCCAATCCAGGTCTCTGGGACCTATGGCTCACTCAACACCAAATGGAAAAAAGTGAAGTCTTAGATGACATGTTGTTTTATTTTTATTTGTATTTTTGTTGTTTAAGTTTTGTATGCTCTAACCTGGCCTATTATGGGCTCCTATCTCTAGATAGTGTGCCTTTTCAACTCATATCATATGCCTTCTTATCCACCATGCAGGTCATACCCTTTACCCCTCCCACCCCCCACCTGACTCTGTATGATCTTCTTTGTTTATATCTCCCACATGTCACCACGCTAACTGATGGTTACCCAAGAGACGATCAACTTGGTATCATGGGATCTCAAGGGCCTCCGTTCACCTAGCAAGCGCATGCTTGCATACTTCGACATCTCGAATGCATTAAGATAGATGTTGTCCTTCTTCAGGAGTACATTTGCCGGAGGGGGATTTCCATAGAATGTGGAAGCTGTGGGTAGGTGAGGTCTTATATAGAGATAGATCTATGCGCTACCCAATGAAGAGAAGGGAACGGAAACAAGGAGGAGGTACCAGTGTAGAACAATGGAGCACCTAGAAATCCGCAGCCAATTCTGTAGTGTCCCCACATGCAATAAAATATATTAAAGAATAAAAATCAGCGCAGAAATTCTAAAAATGGTGAACCATAAATATCTAAAAATTAATATTTAAAATAATCAATAATTTCAAAATCAGTATTATCAATCAAACAACCTTCAGATAAAAGAAACGAAAGTGCTTAAGTGCTAAAGTGTAAGTGAATAAATATAATAAAAAGAGTGATCCTCAATATGCCGAATCAATAGTACTTGAATAAGTATCCTGTGCAAAGTGAAAGCTGTGAGCAAATCAGTAATAAAGGGTACTGATCCAATATTCAGCAAGAAGAGAAGAAGAAAAAATATATTTAAATGGAAATAAAAAAAAAATGTTTTTTTTCCAAATACAGTGCCCTATGAAGAGTGAACCCTATCCAACTCTTCAATTGGACTTAAGTTACTCTTTCTGAATGCTAAATCACCCAGCCAAAAGGAGCTCCATGTGGAAGGAGGCCTGCAAACACAGTGCGGATATCCTTTTCATTCAGGAAACTTATTTTAACGCCCAAGCAACCCCGCATTGCACCCACAAGCTCTATCCCCATATATTCTTAGCATCCTCGTCCAGTAAAAAAAAAAAAAAAAAAAAGAGGCGTACTACTGGCCATAAGGAATTCTATCTTCTAACTGAAAAGCTCATCCCTGGACCCGGACGGCAGCTTCATCATCTTACAATATAACATCAACTCCAAACCCTACATCCTGGTAAATATTTACATTCCCAACACACATTAATTAAGATTCATCAGGAGACTACTCAAAAAAATCTACTCATTAAAATTTGGTAACATATTAATTGGTGGAGATCTCAACGCTGTTACTGATGCGAATATGGAGACTTCCCCTCCAGATAGGAACTCTCAGCCAGAATTGAACTCCCTACTTCATGAAGCTGAGCTTTTCGACGTCTGGAGATGTCATCATGGTAACGAGAAAGACTTCAACTTTTTTTCCCTCCAGACACCTCTCCTACACACGTATAGTTATGTTTATTGTGGACAAATGGCTTTTGCAATGGATCTCCCATTCCTCAATCTTAGAATTAACTTGGTCTGACCATGCTCCTGTTGTACTAATGGTTGAGAAAGGGGACGCCTGCCCCAGATCTTATGTGTGGAGATGTAATAACTCAGTAATTCAAAAACCTTAAAATCTAACTAAACTTTCCCAACACTTCCGGGAGTTTTTCAGTTTAAATCCTGCCTCAAATCCCAACATTTTTACCCTTTGGAATGCCTATAAGGCCTTCATCAGAGGGATGATATTACAACCTATCTTTAGAGGTCATTTATTGGTACATAGCAAAGGTCAAAAATTGTTTTTTTCTTGAAGTTCTGCGTTAAACTTTCTGCTCTCTCCATTGGACCCTCCCAAATATCCATATCTGGAAAAACATCAGCAATACAAACAAAAGGAATGCTTTATTTAAAGGAGAGAAGTGAACCAACCTGTACAAACCAGTATTCACTTTCAATCCCTTGGTGTGAGTATCTATTACTGTTGGTTGACTCATAGTTCTTGGTGTTGTTTGTCAGGTACCCAGTCTAAATTGCTTTACATCCCATCTTCCCTTCCTGCCTACCCTTTTCTACAGCTAGCGGTTGTTAAGTGATTTCATGTAGGAAGATAAGGGTCATGAACTCTTTGTCCAGATGTATTTCAAGACACTGGGTAAGCTGTCTTTCGCTGCTCTTTGCCACATCCATCTCTGGATAGGACAAGCCATCACTTGCTGACAACCGTGCTGCAGTCATGCCTATTTATTATTGCCAGTTGCAAGTACCTTTATCCAAATAAATTTTTTCTATTTAGAAGGAAGATTTTGTGCTATCCAAACCAATTTGACCAAGAAGTCCTGCTATAAGTGCTAAAAAACACCCATTCAATCCTCATTTAACGTTTATAGCACAACCTCTTTAACTTAATAATACCTCTTACATGATTATATTGATTTCCTCACACCGGGAAGAGTAAAAACATAAAATAAATAATTATTAATCACAGTGAAAGAAAATGTAACCTTCTACCATCAAACCATTTACCCATCTATGAATAAAGAAAAGAATCCGCGTTAGTGATCCTAAATTAAGTGATGCAGCTGAACACTAATAACTCTGATACCTAAAAAAAATCTTATAAGTAAACAGTGCAGCGCATAAACAAACAATGTGAATGATTTATTATGCAAAATAAACACACCGTGATCAGCATTAATCAGTGCAAAAGAGAATTGAAGGTAAAAAATAAAAAGTCCAAAGTGAATAAAGGATAAAAAAGTCCCAAATATGACTCCTTGTGTGCTTGAAAGGAAATCCAAGAATAACCCAAGTGACACTCAGGAAAAAATCAACACAGGAGGCTTACCAGAAAGCCAGTGACCCCCTTTTTACAGGGTCCACCTGTGATTAGACAATTACTGTTCCAAAGCTGGCTGAAAACGAATCAGTCTAAAGAGCTCGTGTAAATCATTTACATATCGCCATCTTGTGGAAAATATAAGAATACATCAGAATTCCCAAAACCAATAGTAGAAAAACAGAATTAACCAATGGAATTGGCTAGTGGTGCCTTCAGAGAACTATGTATTTTCAACACAAAACTGCACCATCTTGTGGTACAGTTCAAATAGTCACAGGGAAATAATATAAAGATTTAAATGTATTAAAATTATAAAAATTACACATGTGGATCATCACCTTTCAAATCTCCTAACACAACTATCAATTGTAATCAGATACATAGTCCACACATGGTAAATAGAACAACATTCAAAAATTGGATATAAAATAAAAAAATTTATATACAAAAATTCCCAAAAATGAAAAAGTAAAAAAAAAAACATCCTTAATGTGTCCCTAATAGCCCCATCCATTGAAATAATAAAAACAAAAGGAGAAAGCCATTTAAACCTTGAGGGTATCAGGGACCATTTGGACATAGAGGTGGTCCTTCTTATGTTGGGTCCACACCATGGAGAGGAGAGAGAGGAGGGATCTCATACTCCCATCAATCAATATCACAATCAACAGGAACGATGGGGGTGGCCCCTGGAAGGAGGATTATTTCTCAGATTATGCGGTTAAAACCCATAACCGATATGCCCCATTGGGGGAGCTGGGGAGGGGGATCCACCCAGGGTTGTTAGGGATCATCCTTTAGCCCCCACCCATCCTGAATATAGGGGGACAACGTTCAACCCAGAATAAACAGGGTTTTCACACGGCCCAGAGAGGAGGATACAAAAGAAATGCAGAAGGAAGAGAGGGACCAGAGGGGGGAGGCGTATACATTCCAAAAAGAAGGAGGGTTTGATCAGAGCTGGGGTTATTAACTTGATTGAACTTACCAAAGAGGAAACATGCACCCTGGATAAGGGTCTCATGTTTGCTCCACCTCGTAACTTAAGCAAATTTAAGACATTTATTGATATTCAAAAGTATACACGGAAATGAAATATGAAAAGATATTTTTTATCCAACTCTGTTAGACAACAGCCAGTTGAACCTTCAGAAATAATTCACTGGGGTTTAGCTAATGCTTCACTTTTTAAACCTCATCTAACATAGCTATTCTTCATGATTTAGTTCTCAAAGATCTTGACAAAAAAAAGAAGTTACAACCACACAGGGGTATCACAGTAGGTTTAGAGCAACTTTGCACTAGAAAAGGAAATAGTAGTCCATCCTGCGGACAAAGGGTGAGATATTATTATTATTAAAATGGAAGCCTACACACAGCAAATGAAAATAATTTTATCTGATAATGACACCTATACACTTCTAATCTCTGACCCCACTATGGTTTACAGAAGGGATCTTTTGAAGCTTAAAGATAGGGGGTATACATTGGGGATTTTAATAGAAAGGAGAAAGAATTATTGGTACCTCTTGCTCCTAAATTGCCCACTATTGTCAGGGCTTACTTTGGTTGGAGTCTGTAGTGCAGAGATGTATGCTCACACTTGCAGATATCCACAGTCCAAGGTGACCAGGTATGAAAGCCACTGCCTTGCTTAAATGAGCAATTAGCTTCAGGTGGACAATGAGAGACAGGAGCATTCTCAGGTAAAGTTCAGCCCCCTAGTGCTGCAGGCAATGCCAAATAAACAAGACAGGATCCATATGAGCTGAAGTGTGGCTCAGAGGCAAGATAAAAGGCATAGAACATCAAAGTACTCAGGTTCAAATCCCCTGTTAGGTACTTAATGGCAGCTATACCTGGCCATCTGTATGGCACGGCGAGAACCGTGACAACTATGTACTTTTTACCAAAGATCCATGAATCTTTGGATAACCCCCTGGGAAACCCATTATCAGTAGGATTAATTCAAGCACATCAAGATCTGACAAGTATGTAGATTGATATTTGCAGCCTCTGGTGATGGGCACCCCTTCATATATTCTCCAGAGCAGAAACCAGCTGGATTTATCACCTCAGGTCGTACACCCCTCTGGGCTTAAATGTAGAGTGGGATATCAACTGTTACATTAATAACAGCTGAGGTTTCTGGTTTGCTTTCTCCTCTTTTTTATTCCAATGGATGGGCTATTAGGGGCACTTCCCACCTGTCATATAGCAAAATGACAGCCGCAAAGTGGTTGCTCTATCCTGACTGGGCGTCATATGACGTCCAGCAGGATAGGCCACTCTGACACACCACATCTCTGATCCCAGTAAAGAGCATATAACGTAGGCTCTTTACCATGTGACCAGCTGTGTCCAATCACAGCTGGTCACATAGGGAATAGGAAGTGTCATTGATCGACTTTCTTTAGTTCGCATCTTACAGACATGAGTAGAGGAGAGCCGATCTGACGGGGGGGGGGTCTGTGCTGGTAATCAGAGCATTGATTACCAGTGCAGACCCTTGGGGGATGCCACTAGAGCAGGGATTGTCCACCCATGGCCACCAGGGATACCCATCCATGGCCATCAGGGATGCCAATCAGTGCTCAGAGAGACTGCCAGTGCCCTCCTCATCAGTGCTTCCCATCATTGCCATCTATCAGTGCCACCCACCAGTGCCCACCAACATTGGCATCTATTAGTGCCACCCACCAATGCCCATCATTGCCCATCAGTGCCATCTATCAGTGCCCATCAGTGCCACCTATCAGTGCCCATCAGTGTCTCCTATCAGTGAGTAACAGTGCCACCTATCAGTGACCATCAGTGCTGCCTATTAGTGCCCATCAGTGCCTCCTATCAGTGTATATCAGTGCCGTCTATCAGTGCCCATCAGTGTCGCCTATCAGTGCCCATCAATGCTGCATATCAGTGCTACCTATCAGTGCCACATATCAGTGCTGCATATCAGTGCCGCCTATTAGTGCCCATCAGTGCTGCATTTTAGTACCTCATCATCAATGCCACCCCATCAGTGCCACCTCATTAGTGCCTGTCAGTGCGGCCTCATCAGTGTTCGTCAGTGCAGGAAAAAACATATTTATTTACAACATTTTATAACATAAACAAAAAAACTATTTTATTTGTTTAGCAAAGAAGAAAAAACCTTGCGGTGATCAAATACCACCAAAAGAAAGCACTATTTGTGGAAAAAAAAATGACATAAATTTGGTTTAGGTACAGTGTTGCATGACCGTGCACTTGTCTTTCAAAATGCAACAGCACTAAATGCTGAAAATTGGCCTGGGCAGGAAGGGGGTGAAAGTGCCTTGTATTGAAGTGGTTATTGAAGTGGTTAAGGATGTATATGTTTTTATTTACATTATACTTTTTTGTAAATACATTTTTTATTTTATATCTAATTTTAAATATTGTTCTATTGATAGTTGTGTTAGGAGATTTGAAAGGTGAAGAATCACACGTGTAATGTTTATAATTGGAATATATTTTAATCTTTATATTACATTCCTGTGACTATTTGAACTGGACCACAAGATGGTGCAGTTTTGTGTTGAAAATACATAGTTCTCTGAAGGCGCCACTAGCGGATTCCATTGGTTAATTCTGTTTTTCTACTATTGGCTTTGGAAATTCTCATGTATTCTTATTTTTTCCACAAGATGGCAATAGTTAAATGATGCCGCTCATTTATACAAGCTCTTTAAGCTGATTCTTTTTAAGCTTGCTTTGGAACGGTAATTGTCCAATCACAGATGGATGTACCCTCATAAGTCTACTATATTATGGCATGGTTGAGGCGTGTGTATGTGTCCCTGATGTCGTCACGTATGACGAAACGCGTATCGCTACTGCGCATGCGCAGCCAAACAACGGCCATTTTTGTGACTGGAGGAAGTGTGTATCTTTCCCCTCTGGCGTTTTTAATGCGGTTCACAAGTCTGTACCATGTAAGTGCAATATATTTTTAATTAACCATTTGGATTTTACGGTATTATGCCTTGTGGAGCCTTTAATTTGCATATGCTCTGGGCTGCTGAGAACAAATGGAAGATCGCTTAACTGCCGGATAACACATATTGCCACCGGGATTCCTATGTGCTGATGTTCCTTTTCCTTTGGTTACTAAAGTGAGTATTGACCACCCTGTAAAAAAGGGGGTCACTGGCTTTCTGGTAAGCCTCCTGTGTTGATTTTTTCCTGAGTGTCACTTGGGTTATTCCTGGATTTCCTTTCAAGGACACAAAGGGTTATATTTGGGACTTTTTTATCCTTTATTCACTTTAGACTTTTTTTTGTTTACCTTCAATTCACTTTTGCACCGATTAATGCTTATCACGGTGTGTTTATTTTGCATACTAAATTATTCACATTTAACAGATTGCATTGTATCGGTGCCACTGTTTAAAACTGCTTGATCTTTTTACTCCCCAGCTCCATGCATGAGTTGTCACTTACACTTACACTCTTCCCACACTGTCAGAATGTATCTTACATATGTGCCTTGATAACCTTCCAACACATTTCATCACAGCAGGGCATTCTTAAAGGTTGAAGACCTGCATGAGAACAAAATCCTCTATAAGTGTTACTACTTTATTTACTAAATTGCTTTTCCTGCATTAAATATCTTTGTTCTACTATTTCAGGTAGAATCATCAAAATAATCATTCACTGACACACACACACACACTATATAGTAGACAGTACCAACAGGTAAAGATAGTTATTTATGCACATAACCAGGTGTGTTGGCATGTCCCAAAAAGCACACAAATAAACAACGTGCATAGATAACTATCTTTACTTGTTGGTGCTGCCCACCCTTTTAAACTTTGTGTCTTTTCCCATTGTGGATACACATTGCTGGATATTGGTCTGTAGCTCACCTGGCATTATAGGTGCATGCTCTTAGCAGCAATAGTATGCTATTTAGCAAGTAACAGGCTGGCAACCTCCAAGGTATTGTAGAGGCTGGACATATAGAGGGATCACTTTGACATAGTTGCACAGCTTGAACAAGTATTGCAGTATGTGCAAACTAAAGGCCCGTACACACGTACCGATCGTCAGCATACAAACGTCGGCGGACGAAAGATCTGCCGATTGTACGCTTGTTAGTATGGTGCCTCCGACAGCCGTCAGCGCACATTCTGCGGACAAGAATCTGTCTTGCAAGCATTGAAATTTTTGTATGCCGACACCAGAACGGCAGATTGTTCGCCAGTCAGTACAGAAATCAGCCGACACACAGCTACAAATCCCAACACGCATGATCAAACCAAATGAGGTCCCGGAAGAATTTTCTCTAGTAAACTCAACATTTTATCCAGAAAGAACTTTCGGCTCGCGGCAGTCCAAGAAATAGGTGAAATGCGGAGCACATGCTCATCTTGATAAATGTGAGAAGAAGGAAGATTCTGCTCATAATGCCATACTTTTCTAATAAAAAGGCATGTGTTCTGTTATGATGAAGATAATGTTTGTATATTCTATCTGTTCTATCAAATTTTATAATTAAATAATTTGAACTCTTCACCATTTTTTTTTTTTTAACAGCAAAGATCTAACTATTGATATGACCCTTTATTCTTTTATGAATTAATGTATAAAACATATTTTTCAGGTTATGCACAATATTAAACATGTTAACAAATTCAGATAGGCCATTTTTTAGTTACAATTTTCTTTATTTTTTGGATCTCTGAAAAAACAAATGAAAACATCAATACTCTTCGTATAAAAAAAAAAAAAAATAAATAAAAAAGGTCCATTTGGACTAAATTAAATTAGAAACTGCCAAACAGGGGTAAAATAAATAATAGGGGGTTACAAAAATTAAAGTTGGTGATAGCTATAATCAGGCTGCCATGAGGGCAGGTTTGGATCCTGCTGGCCATATTGCCACTGGCCATGTGGCATTTGGCGAGTTGGTGGCTGTTGTGGAGGTGGAGGTGGAGGGCATGGGTGCTCCTGGCATGCATGGCTGTGCTCATTAAGGATGCCTTTTTCAGCCTTTTGCAGCACATCCTGCCTGAGGTCCACCTTATCTAAAATTTTGCCCGTCATGTTGCCGAAGGACTCATTGGCCTCCGGTTTGCGACGTAGGGCTAAGGTGGCCTTCTGTATAAATTCATCGGTGATGTCGTTGATGTGTTTCCTCTTTTGCCTCCGTTTGGCAGGAGGAGGTGGTGGTGGAAAGAGTTCCACAGGCTCCTCAGGCTCCGCAGGCTCCCCAGGCTCCTGGCTGCAACCTGCCTCCTCCTCAGTGACACTTCCCTGTTGATGAAATGAACAATTGTTTAAAATGTTATAGTGTATATAAAAATGCATGTTTGTTATATTATTGTGAACAAATAGCAGACTTTACATACAGTGGCGTATCTAGGGTCTCCAGTGCCCTTGTTGAGGAGCTGTATTTGGCAACAACCCTCCCCCCCCCCCCAAGATCAATGTAAAAATGTAACCCCCCCCCCCCCCAGAAAAAAAATATAAAAGGGCATTAAATGTTTTTCTTTTTTTTTTTTTTTTTCCAATAAAAAGCTTTATTGCAAGAAAATCAAATACAAACAAAAGCTTTATGTTTTTCATTTGTCCCTTGTTTGCCCAGTGTAGAGCTCTCTAGTGGGCAATCATTGTCTCAGGTGTGAAAAACAAGAAAGAGAGAGGTGAGAGATAGAGAGAGGGAGATGAAAGAGGGGGTGTGAGAGAGAGAGGAGGGGGGTTGCAGAGAGAGAGGGGCCTCAACTTGCAGAGGGCTTTATGTAGGGCATTAAGGGTGAAGCGTTGCAGGAAAACATGAATAAGGGAGCCACCTGCCTTGCTGACCCACAGTGAGAGACCAGAGACATGGAAGCAAGGATGGATGTATCATTTGCAGGAGCTGTTAGTTTGTTAGTTTTGTTTTAAAAAAGGTTGAGCCGGAGGAATGCTGAGGCTACAGCAGTGTTTGTTAGGACCAGAGGTGTGCTGGGGATGCAGCAGTGTTTGTAAGACCAGAGGTGTGCTGGGGATGCAGTGAGAGGCAGTCTCAGTCTCCTGGTCTTTTGGCTCAGCTGCTCTCAATGTTTTACACCTGCATGAAGCAGCTCTCAATGTTTTACACCTGCGTGAAGCAGCTCTCAATATTTTACACCTGCATGAATCCGCCTGCAAACTGGGGGTTCTGGGGTGTGCAGGCTGAGTGGATTGTTCAAAAAATCATTAAAACAATGCCAATGTTTTTGCGACCCACCCCCCTTGGCCTGCGCCCCTGGCGGTTGCCTGTCATGCCAACCCCTTGCTATGCCAGTTTACATATAGGGTCAATTATGCTTTAGCTTATAATTTTGTTACATGATTAAATTTTAGCAGACAATATATAGTGAAATGCCATACCTGAGTAAAACTCTCCTCCAGGATATCTTCATCCTGGCTTGGATCAACTCACACTGAGCCCTCTGCCGAAGTCGAAGGCAGTGTTGAGATGGATGGCCTCGATTCCAAGGTGTCTGCCAGGAATCGCAGGTTATCAAAGTACCACAGCCGTGGTACATGTACATTCTGTGCACCTGCTCCAGACTTGGTGGTATCCTCAATTTTCTTAACCTCCCGCCTGTAGGCACTGCGAATGCTGTTAATTTTTCGCCGTACA
The DNA here is from genome assembly GCF_965119305.1 of Pelophylax lessonae. Lineage (NCBI taxonomy): Eukaryota > Metazoa > Chordata > Amphibia > Anura > Ranidae > Pelophylax > Pelophylax lessonae. The sequence continues at coordinate 721,681,643 of NC_138768.1, forward strand.
TACTCCACATTTGCCCCAGGACAGACGGGCTTGTAGAAGGCCACTAGGTGTTCAATGGCCTGTTGTTTTAGTTTCTTATTTTTATATTCTGCCGACTTGACTTTCCACAAACAGGGCAGTTGCCTGAACTCATCAATGAAACTGATGAGAAAGTTGTGTGTGGTGTAATTGTCCACCATTTTGCAGGACAGTATATGCCTGCAAGACACAACACAACACAAAACATATTAAAATAGCATGTATTTTGGGACATAATAAAGATATTCATAGTAAAAGCTGTATAGGGCCCAAAACACACACTTTCTATTAAAATAGTCGTACCTTTGTTTGTGGGGAAAAGTCGTGATTCGCCGCTCGATCGTGCTCCAACCCTCGATATGTCCGCTAGCGAATCGTCGGCCGAAAGATCTGGCGTCCTTTAAATACAGCCCATGCGTCAACTCCTCCTCCAGTGGCGGGCTTGTGCAGGGGTGTGTACGTGCTGAAGATCAGGCCTACATGCGACACACACACCTGAAGCAGTGGAACAATCTTTTAATCAAGAAGAATGTCTGAAAGATCTCAGAGTTCATCAAGTGGGGGCCGAAGTGATTGGGCCACCAGAAAATCAAGGGCTACACCCATGACAAAGCCAGAAATGGTGGAGATGGTCTCCATTTTAGAAAAAATGGACTATGATGGCAAGTTGGCAAATTACGACCGGCCCAATGTCAGGAGAGATGGCATCATGGATAAGGTGGTGGCCTGTTTGCTAAAAAAATTCGGTGTGGAGCGATCGAAAGATCAAATTTGGAAACGGTGGTCCGACCTGAAACACCGTGAGCAGGATTAGTTGGGCCAAATCCATCGGATTTTGAAAAAAAGTAAGTTTTATTTTTTATTTATTTTTTTAAACATGCAATATGTTTTTTATAATTTTGTGTATGTTGTATTAACATGTCTAGATTATAATGTCTATGTAAAAAGTTAGATTACTCATTTTAGTTGTCATGTCGTGATTAGATCGATCTATTGTTGATGTTTTAGTATATGACATTAAAAGTCAGGAAGCCATAGTTAAAAATATATGTATTATGTTGCAACGAACGTTCTTTCCTGCACGAATCTTCTCTGCAAACATTCCTATTAATCACAGATTATTAATCAAACCTTTAAATAGGAGAAAAACGAAAACTCCGTGCCAAACTATGGGAAAGGAGGAGGAGAGGTTTGGCAGCTCCATCGGCAGTTGTGGAAGAAGATGAGGACATGGGCCCAGATGGTGGCACAGATTCCACTAAAGGTAATTGGTTCCTATGCACAGTGAAACATTAATGTACCATATTTTTCGTAGATAACCATGTACATGTCTTCATATTTGTTACTAAAAGAGCTATCAAGCAGGGCACCATGTCCTAACAAATGTACCTCTTGTGACTTTTATGATATGGCAACTTTTTTGTATTATGTAGATGAAGACATTATTCCGGAAATAATCCTGGTGGAGCCAACAAGTGACCAGACACCAGAGCAACAAGAAGGTTGGTAGGCACAGATTTTTGTGTAGTGGGATCATAGAAATATGTGTATTTGCAATGATTGTTTAACCTTATATTCTTGTATTCCCTTACAAATTTACATTGCAGATGTTGCGTCATGCCAGGATGTGGCATCCCCAGCCATGTCAGAACCCCGATCTCCTGGCAACTTGGCAAGCAGCGTGGAAGCCACTTCCGAAACTGTGGAGGATCCAGGACCAAGTGTCAGAGAGCCAGTTGTGTGCCCACGTAGGTTTTTTCATAATGATTTTTATCAGTGTTATTTGTAGCCTCCAATTGTCAACACTAGTTCCCTATGGGAGCCTCTTTATTTGAATGAAAGTGGCACCGTAAGTCGGATCAGGATGCTCTGACTTGCGGGGCCACTTGCGCTGTGAAGATTTTTGAGGGGGAACTACACAGACAAATTGAATAACCCACCGTGGGTGTCCCCCCCAAGTTCACAACCAGGCCTTTGGTTTGTTGTATTGAGTTTGAGGGTATGCCCACAACAAAAAGACAGCGTGGGTTACCCCCAAAACCCCTACCAGACCCTTATCCAAGCATGCAGCTTGTCAGGCCAGGAAAGAGAACGAGCAAGCGGACCAAACACCCCCTGGACCACAGCAGGACACATGCCCTCAACATGGGGGGGTTTTATTGCTTTAGGCCAGGGGGCCTCTGCACCGCACACCCAAAAGCACCTTGCTCCCATGTAGAGGAGGACAAGGGCCTCATCCCCACAACCCTGTCTGGTGGTTTTGGGGGGTCATGCGGCCAGGGGGTTCCTAGGACTTTGGAAGCAACCTTTAACAAAGGGTGGCCCCCAGATCCCAGACCCCAATCACTATGTGAATGGGTATGGGGTACATAGTACCCCTACACATTAACCACATAAATGGAAGTGTATGTGAATAACGACAGGAGACGTTTATGAAATGTTCTTAAAGATCTTCATCCGGTCTTCTCCACTCTGCTCTTTGGATCTTCTCCTTTCCAGTCTTCTGCTGTCCAATCTTCTGCTCTTATGTTGTCTGCTCTTTTACCCTAGGCTCTTCTTCTTCCTCCTGTCCTCCTCCGATGCTGTTGCCGTGCATTCTGCCCATCTCTGGTCTCTGCATCTTAATATATATACATTACGACTATGCCCTCACAATGACATCATCATGCGTTCACACCCCTAATGAATATATAGTAAGCTCAGGAGACCGTCAGAATCATCAGCAACAGCATTGGAGGAGGACAGGAGGAGGAAGAAGAAGAGCCTAGGGCAAAAGAGCATAAGAACAGGGTAGGTATTAACTCGAGAGGATTTTAAGATTACCTGCACACCAAATGTTTCTCTATTATGACCTCATGTAGGTGATTCACATTGACCCTGTTGTATTTTATTTTCCAGATCATGTATTACATAGTTGCACTTTGGCCAAATTGACCCGTGAGGCTCTTCAATGCTGCTCAGACCTAGAGCAAATAAAGGAGACTGCAACGGCATTGCAAACCAAAATGCGTGATTTTGTGGACATGCTTGGCAAATTCTAAAAAAAAATTTTTAAAAGTTTTTAATGTTTGTATCGGGATGTTCCTGATGTTCAAAATTTTATATAATCTTTTATGCCAGTTTTATGACACTCAGATGTTAAAGAGTGTACCCAAGTTTGGGAAAAGCACTTTACAACACCCTAACCCTAACCCTGTGAATGTTTGATACTAAAACATTTTTACATTCAACAATGTGTGTTCAATTCTTTATTAGACTTTCGTTGGGGGGTCGAGGTCTAAAGCTGTGTAAAGAAGCACTAAATGTATGATGGCTGTCCTATTCCCATATTTACATGTTAATGAAAGCATTTTGGACACTGCCATATGCGAGTTGCTGGAGGTGTCAATGAAATGTTAAAGATATCCCCAGTTTTAACGCATATCACAGTGCGATCTGATATTTCACACAGGATCGGATCACACAAGTTTGAACGACTGTGCGATCCTATCCTGATGCGGCTGAATAAATGCATCATGTGCGACTTTTGTGCGAGTGCAGTGCGAATTGAGCCATACAAAATGTATAGATGATTTTCGCATGAACATCTGATCGCATGTAATAAAGGAGCAGTGCGCTACGATATTACATGCCATCAGATGTGCAGTGTGAATTGAGACATATACACTTTGTATGGCTACATTTGCAATGAACACGCATACAAGTCGCACATGACCCTTTATTTCGGATGTATCTGTATTGGATCGCACAGTGCTTAACACTTGTGGAATACTATCCTGTGCAAAAAGTAAGTGGCGGGTCACCCTTATGCAATGCTGGAAGGCTGCAAAGTCGCAGACTTCCCACATCGCATAAGTGTGACTCAACACTCAAGGTACTAGCAGTCCTAGGATTCAATATGGCATTGATATTGCCAGTAGCAATCAGTGTAGGGAGATCAGTGTAATCTATAGTGTATTGCTTGTTCGTTGCTCTAGTTCACTTTCCATTACCTATATATATATATAACACTTTGAGATGAACAATGATCAAGTTTCACATAACAGTGAAATATCCTAACATTGGTGGGCAGTGAGAAGGATGTCATAAATGAACACAACATAACAGGTGTAGGTACGTTGTTAATACCCTAATGTATTATATGAAATATATAGTATGGGCACCTTCTGGACAATGACCACCAATGTAAGATGACATTAGATGAACCTTGGGTGTGACCTAGTTCTCAATGTGAGAGGGGTTGTGGAAATTTTATGGGGTGCAGAAGGCCCTTGTATTTACACCACTGGCTAAAAATAACACATGGCCTTCATCACTTTGGATCAGCTGGTGAGAGACTACAGCAAAGAAACCCAATGATGAATGTATTAACCCTTCCAAAGTCACACATATATAACACATGATTTACACCAAAAATTATGTTGGCCATATGTGCCCAAATGATTAGAATCCACAATACAGAATCATAGCAATTTTTGTTTAATGTGTTCTAAAATAATAGATCGCTGACATTTATCTTGTGTGTCAAATCTTTAATAACATTAATGTGTGTGTGACATTGATTGCTGCCATGACACAGCTCCTCTCCCCAAGAAATAGTCCAGATATTCCTGGCGGATCTGACGGGCCCTGTGTGATGCCAATCCTGACCGTCCAACTTGCATTGACGTCATGGACTCCACTTGGTCTGGAGGTTGGGCCTCTCCACTTGTACCTGGCATAGCAGGGTCTGTATCCAGTTGCTGCAAAACATAATTGTGTACATTCCTGCGTAGGAAGTTGTGCAAAATGCAGCAACACAAGACCACATTATCCACTTTGTACAGTGCCAGGTGTATGGACGTCAGGAATATCCGGAACCGGTTGGCCATTATCCCGAAGGCATTCTCCACAACTCTGCGAGCTCTGGACAACTGGTAGTTGTAAATCCTTTGGTCGGGGGTGAGGTTCCTCTGAGGGTAGGGCTTCATGAGATGCTCCCCAAGCGCAAAAGCATCATCTGCGATAAACATTAAGCTCATACCCTCAACAGTTTGCTCCCTGGATGGCAGGTTCAGAGTGCCGTTCTTTAGACGACGAGCGAACTCCGTCTGCTCAATAACTCCCCCATCCGAATTGCGGCCATTTTTGCCAATATCCAAATAAATAAACTCATAGTTTGCATTAACTATGGCTAGCATGACTATACTAAAAAAACCTTTATAATTATAATAAAATGTGCCGGAATTCGGAGGGGGGACAATGTGGACGTGCTTCCCATCAATAGCACCCCCACAATTGGGAAAATTCCACTTCTCCAGAAATTGAGCAGAAATCTCCAGCCATTGCTCTGCGTTTGAAGGAAACTGTGGGGAAACAAAAAAAAAAAGAAAAATCAGTGCTTGAGCACATCACATTATTAATTACACACACAGTTGTCTGCTAAATGCTTATGCAACTTGTTAAAAATATAAACAACAGGAAGGCAAACGTTTGGATTAGGGGATGTAACATATACATACATTTATTTTCAACCTCCTATTGTTCTTATATTGTAAAGGGCCATACACACTATAAGATTCTCTGAAGACTTTTTCCTGCAGAGTTACCTTTTTTTTCTATGTAGTGCAAGGGCCTACCAGATTGCATAGGATTTGAAAGTGTTTGTTGGACCTCATATTTTTTGGTTTAGGTAAATCGGAAGGATAAATTGTTCTGACAATCTTATAGTGTGTATGGCCCATTATACTCACCAGCTAGAGCAGAGATTTACAAACTATGGCCCTCCAGCTGTTGCAGAACTACACATCCCATGAGGCCTTGTAATTCTATGACATTCACAGACATGACTAGGCATGATGGAAATTGTAGTTCCTGAACAACTGGAGGGCCGTAGTTTGAAGACCTCAGAGCTTGAGCTTTGGTATATGCTGACTTTGAGATTTAGCATGTGGGTGGGGGATGGGTAAGTAAAACTGGGCATTTATACATCAATAAGGGCTTGTGGTCAGTGAAGGTTTTAACATCATTACATAAACATACACAATCATAGGTGGGAATGGATGGACTGATGTATTTTAGATAAATCATAAACTAGGTAATAAAACATTGGCCAAGGAATAATTGTTTGAGAAAAAGTAATAAAATGACCCAAATTAAAAATACTGTTAACAGGCAATGCATTTAGGGACACATAGGAGAAAATGTTGGGGTGGTTAGTGGGTAATTTTACAAATGGTTAAGATAATCTACATCTTTACTACTATGTGCATGCGGACAGAGGGTAGTTACAAAATAATGGCCTGTGTCAATTGCTGTACATCCAAAAACCTAATAATTCTGGTGAAACAACTAATACATGTAATGTAAAAAATCAAACATACCTTGATATAGTCCTTCTGCAAGACCTTGATGATGGCAGAGCAGGTCTCAGGGATGATGACTCCAAGTGCTTGGGGGGAGATGCCTGTGGTGAACTTCAGATCCTGCAGGCTTCTCCCTGTTGCAAGATACCTCAACGTCGCAATTAACCTTTGCTCAGGAGTAATTGCAAGCCGCATACAAGTATCCTGCTTCAGAATATAGGGGGACACCAGGGCAAGAAGACGGTAAAAGATGGGATCCGTCATCCTCAAATAATTCCTGAAGTCATCAGGATTATTTTCCTGGAGCTCCCTCAGCAAGGACATATGAGAAAATTGATCACGGTTAAGCAACCAATTTTTCGTCCAGGAGGTCCGCTTCTTCTTCCTATTGCTCGTACATCGTCTCAGAGCCAAAACTCCAACACTAACGACAGCAACGGACGAATTCACGGTCGCCATAATAAATTCTCGAATGATGTCTCGGAAAATAGCGAAATGTCGTCAACCAAACAAATGCTACCGAAATCAGCGCGAGATGCCCAGAAGGGTCACGGCCAAACACTCACTTCCTCTTTTGTAGCGGCGAACGTGCGTGGAACGTAGTGACGTCATTTTCTGTCGGCAGACAAATGTCCTGGGCAAGTTTTGAGCACTTTTCAACAGACAAACAACAAACACGCCAGCCGAGAAAAAAATGGGTAGGACGTTCTGTCGGCTGACGATCGGTACGTGTGTACGGGCCTTCAGAATCTGTGTGTGTGTGTGTGTGTGTGCTTATATATGTTTATAATGACTATTTTAATTTATCACACTATAAATAGTCCTCCTAGATTGACATCTCTGTTTACAAACCATGAAAGCACAGAAATATAGATAGGCAACAGTTAAAAAACACTATACAAAGCATTGTCATCAGTTTCCTCCAGAAAACTGCTAAACAATTTACAAATCAATGAGGAGAGGATTACTAATAAAAAGGTCTGAAGAAAATGGATATTTTATGTAGTATATGTAGGTGTTGTGCTCAACGGTAATGGAAAATGTCAATTTTCTTGCATTCTTATAATAGATACTTATGTATGTCTGTGTTATGCTGAGTCAAGGTAAGTGCATCTGTTTTAACCGATCTACTGTCTGTAAATATAAAACTAACTACTAGAAATTGGTACTTAATAAAACTATTCAATGGTACTAAAGGCAAAATAAAATAGGACATTTATGATGCAGTCTCTAGCTAGCATTTCGTTTTTTTATCTGTTAATCTTACTGTTATTTTTTTCCTTAACCCCTTAATGCCTGAAAATGGTCTTTTTTTTAAATCAAAGTTAGCTGCTGACTTCAGCAAATCAGGCACATACCAGTGCTTGGAATCCAGCACTGTTCTTCCTACTGCTGCGGGTCCCAGGCACTGCCATTTTGGATGTGGGACTTCCTAAAGAAACAATGGAGTTCTTACCTAAACACACTGACAGTAAATTTAAAAAAACTTTTTTTTCAAATCCTATTTAAAACATACTGAACTTTGACCTTAGACCCTTACATTACCTTAGAATAAGTCCTGGTATATTTTATCATTTTATTATTTTTATTATTATTAAAAATAATCATAATAATAATAATTTTTAACTCATAGGCTTTTTTTATTTGTTTTTTACATTTTCTCTAATGGCTAGGAGAAAAAAAGCAATGAAAATGGCAGTATATATATATATATATATGTGTGTGTGTGTTATGCCAGAGTTAATTAGCTAACAAGCAGGATAAGAGTTGGCGCATCACACATACCTATATAGCAGCAAGAGGTATGCAGTTCATGTATAGTCATTAGTCTGGTGTAGTTGATGGCTGAAATAGATGACACTCAGGGCCAGCTCAGCTGCAGAGAGAAGTCAGCTCTGAAAGTGGAAATAAAAACAAAAAGCAGAGCGCCTCTAAGTGTTATTAATTAAAAGGGTAAGGCAGGTACAGGAAAACTGCTCACATTTAAAACAGTATAAAATAGCTCATCTGTTGTCTGCAGGAACACAGGGGTCCACGGCTGGATGTTTGTGGCTCGATTAGTTGGTGCAGGGGATGGTGAAGGAGAGAGATGTCTGGAGGGCTAAGAGACCAGATAGTAGGATGGCCAGCGGCTTCAGGAAGGTGTTCTGTTCCTCAGGGAGACACCTGGTGAGCCGAGAGACCATTAGGTAGGATGGCTGGCGGCTTCAGAAGGGCGCCCTGCTCCTCAGTACATTTGGCGCCGACAGATAGGGGAGCCCAGAGTGACAGATCCAGCAGCCAATCGCACAACGCGTTTCCGAGCATGCGCAGTAGCCTCACGGGGCGTGCGTGCTCCTTTCTCAAGTGCAGTCCTAGCTAACAGTCCACGCTGTGCAGAAAAAGTGCTAGTTATAGTGTTGAGACCAGTGGCGGCCTGTCTTTTAGAGATTAGATAGAGCACTGCGTCCTGAGCCCACCCAGTTGTGTGACAATTGTGAATTAATATTTGCTATTGCCACACTGATTCTTCTCCCAGCCAATCAGGGAGTGGGTCCTGAGACCAGTTTCCCGATTTGCCGAAAAGAGAAGGCATCCTATTGGCCAAGAAGGAGGGAGGAGACGGCCGCCAAGAAGGAACATGGAGACTGAGGGGGAAGCCCGCGCCGCTGCTGCTTGTCAGTCCCAGGGAGCAAGGTAAGTAAACTAGCACGGGGGGATATGGTGGTGTGGGTTGGAGTGGTGATGGGGGAGTTCGTCTGCTGCCCGCTGCCCCCCCCCACCGACTGATGGAGCACCAGCCTCCACTGGCCACTGGTTGAGACAGGGATGGATGTCTGCCTTCCTCTTTCTTTATCCGTTTCTCCTCCAGCGGCTCTCTCAGGCCCAGCGACTTGCGGTGTTCGTGCGGGCCACAGCTGTCATTGTTCCTGGCAAAGTGCGCATGCGCGCCCGGGTTCGAGCCGATTAGGGGGCCATGGGCGTATGAGCGGAGCGCCGAAGGAGGTCGCGTCGGCCATCTTAACTCCTGGAATCCAGTCTACAGCTGGACGGGAGTTTTGGGGGCTATTGGTTTAAATATATATATATATATATATATATATATATATATATATATATATATATATATATATAAACTAATAGTAGTGAAGCATTCAGATGATCACTTGCTTAAAAATATAAATGATGAAACAAGTTTTGCCATTTCAGTTTAAAAAAAAAAAAGGACATGCACATTATGCAAACAAATATTGCCATTTTTTTTAGGAAGAGGAGGTCCCAGGGATTTCCCTCCCTCACCTTCCCTGTAAATTCTGATAGTCTGGGCTTGCTGGCAACCAGTACGCAGCCTCGTCAGGCCCTGTCGTTGACTAGGTAGGTTTTTCTGGTATTTCCTTTCGAAAAAAAAAAAAAAAAACCTTTAGAACAACCTTTCTTTTTTTTTTTTTTTGGCATGATTTGAAACCTTCTTACTCCTCCCTATTTTCAGCTGATCCTCTTGCTAAAGCCAACATGAGCCATTCACCTCATGATCAAGATCCGCAAATGTCTATTAGGTATGGGACCTCCCTTGTGCGAGTATCAAAAAAGAGCGCACTGACAAATGTGTTTAAAAAAAAAAAAAGAACTGGTTTACATGCTGCACCTGAAGCTAGATAGCTTGCAGACAGAGTGGAACTGCGCCCTATTCAAGGTTTCACCCTTAAAGTCGCTACCACAAGTCATCTCAGAGAACCATGAACCATGGGCCTTGCCAGTTTTTCACAGTCAGACATAGACCCAAACTTGGACATATCAAAAGTCCTCAAGAATTATCTTGAGGCTACAGAAAAAATCAGAGCATCTAACAAGCTGTTCGTTATCCCATGGGGAAAAAACAGAGGGAAGGAAGCTTCTAGCAGGACTCTTGCATCCTGGATTGTCAAAGGGCTAAAGGCATGATTCCTCTGAAGCAGGTGAAAGCTCATTCTACGAGATCAATTTCTGCCTCGTGGGCAGCTAGAGCGAATATCTCCCTGGAAACCATCTGCAGGGCTTCCACATGGTTGTTTCGGCACATGTTCCTAAAACATTATAGAATTGACCCAGGAGGGCTTAGCACTGTAGAATTTGGAAGAAGGGCAATGCAGGAAGCCCTTTCTTCATCTAAATAAAACATTTTTCTTTGTGTTCAGCACCTACCCACCCTTTGTCAGCTAGTTATTTATCACATGTATGCTGCTATGGAGGCACCAGGAAAACTGAAAATTGTTTCCTACTTACCGTCATTTTCCTTTCCTGGTGCCTATCCATGGCAGCATACGCTCCCTCCCTTGGTATTCTAGATCACATGAGAATGCTGGGGGTAGGGGGACGTCTTTCTTTTATGCTATTCACTAGTCCTGAAGGCGGAGTAGAGGCAGAGCTCTATCACATGTATGCTGCCATGGATAGGCAACAGGAAAGGAAAATGACGTATGATACAATTCTCATTTTTTTTTTCCTTTGGGATAGGAGTTTTACATAATTAAATAAAAACTGACCATAGTAAGCACCCCCTGACAGCTTTAAATGTTTTGTCCAAACTCTCTAACTGCTACTTTGTCTAGACAACATAGTCTGTTTAAGGAAGTTTAAAAAAAGCAGATTTGCTGACTGGCCTACCTGGTGAAAATAAAGCAAACTGTGCAAACAAATGGCAACCACCCCAACCTATAACTAGCTTTTGCAGAAAGAAGCACATGGAAGGACAACGCACATCAAAAACAAATAAAAATTCCCAGCTAATTTACCACCTAGCCTGCAAAAAAAACTGAACTGACTATCTAACAGTTCACGTAAAAAAGAGGGGGTTTATTTGCACAAATTTGCAAACACAAGCGTAAGCGTGTGTAAGCCGCAGTGGCCACATCAAGGCACCCCAGTTTACTGCAGTCCTAACCCTATAATTTTGAGTCTCTCAAATTGGAACACGTATATAACAATTAAAAGTGATAGAAAAAAAGCCTAAAAAAAAAAAAAAAGAAAACAAATCCAGCCAGCACATCTTGGTGAGCTGCAATTTATTGAATCCTTTTTGGATTTAATACTGCTTTAAATTGTCAGCATTTTGTAATTATACCTACTCATAGAAGGAGTAGTTGCTACATGTACTGTAGTCAGAATATTTGAAAGGGGGCTAGTATAAGCCCCCCTTTCTTATGGAATGGCGGAAGGGTGCGATAAAGCTAGGTTAGCTTTAGTGCAGCCATGTTAGTTAAGGGGTACATTAGGCAGCTATAGTCAGTGAGGTGAACTGTTGACCTTGGGCTTGTTTTCCTGGCTTTCCTTGCTCAGGATTTCCCGCCTTAGGTGGTAGCTGGGCAGACTAGGTAGAGTAACTAGGCAGTTTTTAGTTAGCCTAGTTAGTTCAGCGAATAAGCCCCTCTCCACGCCCACACTCTCCCACCTATGGGAGGAAGGTTACCTCAGGAATGGGGCTATTTAATGGACCCTCCGAGCCCTCATGGCTCAATCTCTTCAAAATCTCTCACCTGTTTTTTCCCCTCCCTCCCTCCCTCCCTCCCTCCCTTTGGTTTGTCGCGGCTTACAATATTATACCTCTGTATCAGAGGGGGACGTTGTGTTTTTGTGATTGAGAAAAGTAGTGTTGATGGATGATTACAGATTGATGGTTAATTTTATTATTGTACAACCCGAGTTGTTCATGACTGGGTTGGTTGTTATGTGAATATGTTGAAGAAAAATATTATTGGTTGATTATTTAAAGTTTGTACCAGTTAATAAAACAAGCCGCGGCCTTTTCTATCCAGCAGTGTGTCCGAGTGCCTTATTTATTGTTTATTTTTATTAATAAGTTATTACAATGTGTAATGATGAAATAGGATGTTTTTTTATCCATTCAGGTTTGTTATGCCTATAGTAAAGGTAGGTACTAATGCAAGAGGTTAACTCCTTCCTGCCATCCCATTTAGCAGTGGTTAGTCATCATTGAATCAACTTATTCACAAAAGACTCAGGTTTGTGAAATGTTATTGCTAAATGCAATTTATATGTTTTCCCTGTGTTGCATGGGTTTCCTCCAAGTTCATGAGTTTCCTTCCACAAAAACCTTCTGGTGTGATAATCAGCTTTCCTTCCGAAGAAGTCAAACGCCTGACGTAACGTGTATGGGGGCGGGGCCTGTCAGTCAACGTCACATCGCTTCACTGCTAAGAACGCTGTACAGTTTGCACTACTGAAGTGCCTCACTTGTAAGTTGCCTACTTTTTAATAAACTAGTTTATGGATTTATTCAGAGAGCACTAGATATGTGTCTTTATTCCCTCATGTATCCATGCCTGATCTGGACTGTATATGATCCTTTGTTGGTTCTGGGATAAGCATTCAGCTTCAGGTCTCCATCTTTGCACTATCCCTGAAGGGAACTGCTTAATCTGACCCACTGGTAACACACGGATCAGATCAGAAGGTGAGAGGCTTTAAATGCATGGGTGGTGGTGACACACAGAGCACTGTGAAATGATTTAACAGCACAGAAGTGGATACTGTTGAAGAAAATATTTATTTATTTATTTTTATTATTCACTGACTATTTGTATCACATTTGGATTTTTTATTTATTTCTTCCTTCAACGATATTTTTATTTATGCAAGTGTATACACACATGTATTGATTGAATTCTTACACTGTTTGATGTCTGTATTTATCTGACTATTTATTTATTTATTTCCAAGATTCTACACTGTTCAAAGTATTGCACTTTTGATTTTTTTTATGATCCAGGTGTAGCACTGTTGAGTTTATTATATATTTTTTATGCCTGCTTTTTTTTATTCACTTTTTTTATTTTATATATTCACTGGGATTTATTTAGGGATCTGGCACAGCACTATTTTTGAGATTTATTCCACCAGAATGACTATAGCTTACTGGTGTCGACTTGCCTGTAGTAAGATGATTAAAATGTATGCTCCCTGAATGTCAAGGTTTTATGTAAACAGTTCAATGTTCTCCATATAAGCATTATGGTAAATGTTGGAGGTATGTACAGTACAAGAAAAAAATAAATTAGTAAATGAAAAAGCCTGCTTTTGCACACAGACACAGAGATTCTGGTTTTAGGACTGGTTCACACCAAAATGTGATGCAGGAAAGGCACCTTCCTGTCCAGGCCAATTTTCAGCTTACAGCGCTATCACAATTTAGATGCCAATTGCATGGTCATGCTTTACTGTACCCATATGAAACTTTTTCACACAAATAGAGCTTTTTTTTTTCTTTTTTTTTTTTTTTTGGTGGTAATTAATCATCACTGGGTTTTTTTTTTTTTGCTTAACAAACGAAAAAAGTCAAAATTTTGAAAAACAAAAAAGCTTTTTCATAGTTTGTCATAAAATTTTTTGCAAACAGGTAATTTTTCTTCTTCACTGATCTGCGCTGATAAAGCTGCACTGATAGACACTGATGAGGCGGCACTCATGGGCACTGATGAGGTGGCACTAGTGATCACGGATGAGGAGGCTCTGAGGTGGCATTGATGAGGCTGCACTGATGGACACTAAAGGGCACTAATAGGTGGCACTGATTGGCGACATTGATGGGCACTGATAGGTGGCATTGATAGGCACTGATAGGTGGCACTGGTGGGCACTGGTAGGTGTCACTAATGGACACTGATAGGCAGCACTGATAGGTGACACTGATGAGACGGCACTGATTGGCAGCACTGATGGGCATTGATTGGCAGCACTGGTGGGCAGTGGTAGGAAGCACTGGTGGACACTGTTGGGGCTACACTGATAATCAGGGCACTAACTGATTATCAGAGTGTCAACGTGAGGAAAGGAATGCTGATATCTGACTTGCATTTACATTGTGATCAGCTGTCATTAGACACAGCTGATCAGATTCTAAAGGGCTGCTAAGTTTGGTCCTTTACCCTGATCTGTTTAGCTGCATCCTAAAGGTGCAGCGATCACAAAACACTCTGCCCGCGCATTACGGGGGGGGGGGGGGGAACACACAACGCGATCATGGGACAATGTCCATGGACACCCTCCTGGCAAAGTAAGCCTGCGTCATATTTGTCTTTTGACTATAACGTTTACGGGAAGAGGTTAAAAAGCATTCTTAAAAGTTTTGGAGGCCAATCAAAGGAACAGGCTGTCAAAAATGCACTACATTTTATTTTTCATTTTGCATTTAATAAGGGTGGGTTAAAACCACTGTCAGGTTTTTTTTTTGCCAATTGCCCATCTGTATCCTATTGGGGAGATTACACTTCACTTCCTGCCCCATAGCCAAAACAGTAAGTGGAATCCCTTGGTGCCACCCGGTTCACCAGAACTAGTTTCCCCATCGTAAGATTTCCCCTTTATTACTTTCCTGAGGGGAGGGGGTCTATCGTGGATCGCTTGTAAGCATAACTCTGGGGGGGGGGGTCCATCACAGATCGCATTTCAGAGGGGTGTAAGCACTACTCCTAGTAAGAAAAAGCTCCTACATAAAGAGTGAGTCAAGTCTGTATATACTGGTCCAAGATGTGAACCCTGCTCTGTAATGACAACCCTTGGCTTTTGTAAGTGCAATCCTTTGTTTTTTGTTTTTCCTGGTAATAAATTGTTTTACAAGCACTATCTTCACTTTTGTTTTAAAGCTGTTTTGAGACTTCCCAAGTGTTTCCATGGCTGAGCAGCGAAGATGGTATGGATTACTTAGTTCAAACTACTTTAGTCCATGCCTCATCCCATTTATGACTGCCGACTCTTATTTGCGATTTGTATTGTCATTAGGAGGTGTGTGTGTGTGCTTGTCTTTTTACAGGTAAATAAAATGCATAAAATATGTTACCTACATATACAATAATTTTGTGGAAATAAATGGTCTGGTGATAGGGTTTCTTTATTGTTCAGGTGGAGAGAAATTTGACTAGTGAGTAGTGTTCTTATTTCAGCAGGAGTTCAAACAGCCGCTGCTATGTAATTACGTCACTAGGCGATTTGAAAGGGTTCCTGAGATAGCGGCGTCATGTATCCCAGGAGTCCTTGCGAATTGCCTACTGACGAAAACAGGCGCTAACAGACTTCTTTTACCTTCCTCTCCTGTCCTCTGATTGACAGATTGCTATAGCAATGGGGTAGAGGAATTTCCGCCGATGCCGACATTGCTATAGCAACCTGTCAGGAAGAGGGAGAGCCGTGCTGTGACATTACTGTGCAGGATCGAGATTGGGAGGTGCATGCTGGGTAGCCAGCTGCACGGAAATCCTGGAAATGAAGACAGGAGGGCTTCAGATGCCCACAGCTAACATGGAAACTGCCTGCTTCCTAGATCTGGTAAGTAATAAAATATTTTTACATAAACTATAACTACCACAAATATGACTTGTTACAAATGTTAATGTACTTGTTTAGACAAATACAGAGGAGTCTTTGAAAAAAAAAAGTGTTTGGCGGACTGGAGCTCTGCTTTAAGAATTTACTAAATATATTTTTTGCATTGTATTGTGTTTGTTCTGTGAAAAGCCCTTTCCATATGTACCTTCATTTAAAAAGTTAGTTTTACAATATTTGGAGGGTTTGCCATTTTTTTTTTTAATCATATTTTTATTGAAAAATGTATAACATTGTAGGTAACAAGACAGCGCTCACCATATAAGTAAAGGAATTGTCCACCAAACTATATGAAGGAGCAAAGCAGCCTATTTTGGGAGGGGGGGATAGTAGGGAGGCAGGATTCCAAGATAAGTAATAGATCGGGTGGCAATAGAAAAAGAAAATGAGGAGGCAAAATCATTAGAGGAGCTGGGAGTAAGAGGAAGTACCTCGCTTTTGTCATAGTTTACCTGTAAACCTGAGCAACTGAAGATATCCAAATCACTTTTAAGTTGGGTTATGTCTTGTTTCAGATTGGAGGTAAAAATCAGCATGTCATCCGCAAAGAGGGCAGTGCGGACGCCATGGGTACCTATGGGAATACCGTGTAGGAGAGAGATTTGGGTCAGATATCGGGACAAGGGCTCTATAGCCAAATTAAAAAGGAGGGGTGATAAGGGGCATCCCTGTCTAGTTCCTTTATGTAATGGGATAGACTCTGACAGGAAGGATGAAGTAAGAAGGGAGGCATTAGGAGAGGAGTACATGTTATGCAGGAAGAGGATGAAGTTCCCTGAAAAGCACAGTTTTGAAAGGACCAGGAAAAGCCACTCGAAGTTGACATTATCGAATGCCTTTTCCGCATCTAAAGCCCCGTACACACGTACCGATTGTCGGCCGTAAATATTTGGCCGCCGACTGATCGGCCGATTGTAGGCTTGTTAGTATGATGCTTTCGACAGCCGATAGCGCATTTTTTCGGCCGAACAGAATCTGTCGTGCAGGCATTAAAATTTTTTTTGGCCAACACCAGAACGGCCGATTGTTCGCCAGTCAGTACAGATTTCGGCAGACAGAGAGCAGATTAGCAAGACTGGGCATGCTCAGAAAAGAAAAAAGACAAGGAAAGTTAACCATCACATGACATCACTTCTGCAGTCGGCTGTTGTTGACCGACAAAATTTGTGTGCAGTATTTTGCAGTTTTCAACAGACACGACAGCCCTGGACAAAAGACGGCCGATCGTTCGGCCGACGATCGCTACGTGTGTACGGGGCTTAAGGTGATAATGGCAAGATCTTCTAAGGGGTGAGTCTGAGCGTATGACAAAGCTAAAAGTACCTTTCTAATATTAGAGGTAGCTGAGCGACCCTTGACAAAGCCAGACTGGGCATCTGAAATAAGTAAAGGGAGAATTTCCGAAAGTCGCAGGGATATGATCTTAAACAGTATTTTACTGTCGACATTCAGTAAGGAAATGGGGCGGTAAGAGCCTGGCAATGTAGTATCTTTGCCCTTTTTGCCAATTAATTTGATGTAAGCCAATTCCCCATTAGGTAACCTCCCATTTTCTTCCCACATACAGGTGTAAACAGAGGATAGCAAAGGCAGAATGTTGGGAGGCATAATTTTGTAAAAATCCATAGAAAGGCCATCCAGTCCCAGTGCCTTGTTGGGGAGGATGATTTAACTACTAATTAAATTTTGGCTTGTGTGATGGGGGCATTTAACATAACTAAAGAGGATTGGGGTATAGAGGTGAGATTAAGTTTGTCAAGGAACGACTTGGCTAAAGAGGTGTCAATGGAATCTCTACTATATAATGAGGTGTAAAATTTTTTAAGGATAAAGGCAATGTCAGTTTGGGAGAAGGTGAGATTGCCCCTAGAGACCCGTAGAGGGGTAATATGCTTTTGACTACCCATATTTGTGCAAGGAGTATTCAGATGGGGTAGTCTTGTGTCTCAGCTTTAATAGTGGAGGATCCTGATATCGTGGTAAAAGGGCCAATGTGAGCCGGGGTCGAGAAGGGATCTTGAGGTGGGCAATAGTTGGTAGTTCTTCATGTTCTGATCTTTGATTTTTGGTATGTAGATGGAAACGGTTTACTTGGATATGAATCCTGTACGTGTCCACTGGAATATAGAGTGACAACTGGGAAATTGGTTGTGTCACGAAATGGTATAAGAACAATCAAACAAACTGAAAAAATAACACATAAAAAGGAAGTAGTCTCTAAGTGCGAAAGCATTTGCTGCGACAATGCCTTAGTGTGATGGAATACACTTAACTTGCTGCTTGGGATTGGCGAGGTATTTGTAGAGATTGGGATAGAGCCCATCTTGTGTGTTTATAAAAGCAAAGGGTAGTGCGCTATTCAGGTGTGTGATAAAGCTAAAACTGTGTGATAATCCCAAGAAGTGTTATAAATTATAATTCTCAATCTATCAAACCTTATCCAAGATAATAAATATAAAAGGCACAAATATAAATAAAATACTAAATGAGTATAAATAATAATCCCAATTTCAGTGAATAGCTAAACGTGCAAACAATGCCAAAGAAGTGCATGAAAATGTAAGTCCAGAGACAAAAAATCTTATTTTGTAAAGTCCAGAAGGAGAAAGTTCAAAAATATTATTATGTTAAAGTTCATCCACTCATCGATTAGATAGTCTAATTGTAACGGAACAGGGCCCCCCTGACTGGGTACCTCCATTGACAGATGCTCCCAGTGCTTCCCGAGGGGCTCCAAGCACTCCAACACACACTGTAACCACTTCAGATCCCACGAACCGCCGCAGCTTGGTTAGGGTCTCACAATCTCCTACCCACCCTGGACCTACGACAAGGCTCCAGGTTCCTGTGGGTGAACCTCCTTTCCCCAGAGAGTGCAGCACGAACAATCTCTTACACAAGCTCTTACAAGAGCTTAGTGATTCTCTAAGGGAGTATGGAAGACCATAGCAATCCCTTGCAGCAGATTCCCCCAATAAGAGACAAGACTCTAGATTGAGGGTGAAGAACTAACTCCCTTCTTCTTTATTGAACAGACTTATATACAGTTTTCACCCACAAGGTTACCACCCAGGTGGACCTTGTTGAAGACTGGACGTGATATTCACAATCCAATAGGAACAAAGTTTTTAACACTCTCATACAGTGTACACAAAATTATACAATGTGGGACAATCCCCCCTCCCCCTTAGCATCCAATCCACATACCTATAAGTTTCTCTTAAGGCAGACAGACAGACCAATGTGAGGTCATTAACACTTAACAATGCGAAAGGGCAATCCACATTCCCTCCCAATACACAACAAAAGGAATACCTGTGTGACATTGAAAGATATGTAATATACACAGCATTTAGGAAGAACAGATTTCATGGCAAATGGGAATAAATCTTTATATTCCTATATGGAGATATGGCTGGCAAATATGACCATCCCATCTGAAGCAATTCAAACCATTAATCCTCTGTCTTTAACTTCCAGTGATGGTGAGTACTGTCACATATCTTCCCCCCAAAGGTAGACGAACCAGGTACCAGACCTCCAATCGGTCTGTGCCTGAGTTAGTCGGGTAACAAGTCCCAAAGAGTCAATGCATCATGGCAGCTTCCTTGACGAAATGCCACATAGTTTGTAAGTTTGTCTTGGCAAGGCGCATGGAGCTCTCATAGCCGATCAGTCTGTGAAAGTCTGGTTTGGGCAGGCCAGACTGGGCTTCTTGGGCACCCTGTGTCCCTAAGAGACACAGGGTGATTTAGACATAAGAGGAGCCTAGTAGGCTGAGAGAAGAACTATCAAACCTCTCTAAGGTAGGCTGTGTTCCACAGGCCCTCCCAATGTATGCACCCACCCAGTACCCCAAACAAATTGTCGGGAAAACAGTGTTACTCACCCAGCCAACCTCTGCCTCTCTCGCAGAACATACCCGCTGCTGGGGATAAGTGTGGACTGGCCCTACTCCTGGGAGTCCTTTCAGCCGCTGAAGAGAAGACAGGGTGATGGGGCTCACTTCGTCAGGCTGTTGGGGATCTGGGCCAACTGTCCAGCATCCCTGGGGTGTACAAATGAAGACTGTAGCTTTTGGGGGTGCTGGGCAGAGGTTGGTAGCACTCTGCCCTGTTGCCAGCTCTTCTGCTGGGTTGGGGTTGGCGAATACTACCCCCAGAACCTGGTTGGGGGTCTGCTGTTGAGAGGAGGGATCGCATACCTTCTTCTCCTTGTATTCCTGCGGGGTAGGTTGGGGATCTCGACCGGCCGCCCAGCATCCCTGTAGGTCTGGTGCAGAGACTGCGGTCCCATCTGCACCATTGGGATCAGGTCTGTTGTCTCCCTGGGGTGTACAAGTGAAGACTGTAGCTTTTGCGGGTGCTGGGTAGAGGTCGGTAACACTCTGCCCTGTTGCCAGCTCTTCTGCTGGGTTGGGGTTGGCGAATACTACCCCCAGGACCTGGTTGGGGTCTGCTGTAGAGAGGAGGGATCGCCTACCTCCTCCTCCTGGTATTCCTGCAGGGCAGGTTGGGGATCTGGACCGGTCGTCCAGCATCCCTGTAGGTCTGGTGCAGAGACCGCGGTCCCATCTGTACCATTGGGGTCAGGGCTGTTTTCTCCCTGTGGTTGGGGAGAAGAATTAGTTGTCTCCTCTCCCTGGAAGGTACACTGCTGCTTTGAAGGAAGGACGACACCTTCGGCTCCCTGTAACTCCTGCTGTAGCTGGGGACCTGGGCCGGCTGCCCAGCCTCCCTGTAGGGTCGGTAGAGAGACCTCAATCCCATCTCCACCTGCCATCGGTGGGTCTTCCAAGTACCACCAGTCTGTACTGTCTCTCCAACTGAAGGATTGTGGGTCTGGATCTGCCACCCAGGACTCTGCTTGCAGGGTAGATTGGGGTGGAACGGAGCAGAGCAGGCGTTGGTAGTCCTGCTCCAGTTCCCACTCCATTCTGACCAGATGAATCAGGTCTGACCCCAGGTCATCTGCTTTAGGGAGACCCAGTAGGGCTTCCCTGGTGTCCTGGATTTCCCAGCGCCGAAACTCTGCTGGACATCCAAATTCCCTCTCCTCAAAGGCCTCCCACAGCAAGCCCAGGCCACTATAGTCCTCACCTTCCGGCATATTGTAATCAGCCATCCAGTGCCGGGTGGCGTACCACTTTAGTGCCCGGTAAGCTTCATCCAGCCACAACTCCTTCCAAATCAGGTTCCACAGCTCCGTCACCCACTCATCCAGGGGTTGCTCTCCTAGGAAAGGTAACCTCAGGGCAACGTATACCTGGAATGGCTGTTCTTCGCTGGGAAGGTTCTCTCTCTGCCTCCACTGCACATCCTCTAAGGCCTCATACCACATTTCCTTTTGAGCGAAATCTCTCCAGTCCCGTATGGCTTCCTCTGATACAGGCCCATCCTGTTGGACCAAGTGTTGCTGAAACCTCTAGAGAAACTCCTCCTCATATGGGGACGCTGCACGGGTGTTAGCTCGCTCCATAACATTACCGGTGTCTCCGAGCTGCTTCTCCTCACACTAGGATGCCATCCCACCGCTTGCCACCAATGTAACCACTTCAGACCCCATGAACCGCCGCAGCTTGATTAGGGTCTCGCAATCTCCTACCCACCCTGGACCTACGACAAGGCTCCAGGTTCCTGTGGGTGAACCTCCTTTCCCCAGAGAGTGCAGCACGAACAAGCTCTTACACAAGCTCTTACAAGAGCTTAGTGATTCTCTAAGGGAGTATGGAAACCATAGCAATCCCTTGCAGCAGATTCCCCCAATAAGAGACAAGACTCTAGATTGAGGGTGAAGAACTAACTCCCTTCTTCTTTATTGAACAGACTTATATACAGTTTTCACCCACAAGGTTACCACCCAGGTGGACCTTGTTGAAGACTGGACATGATATTCACAATCCAATAGGAACAGAGTTTTACACTCTCATACAGTGTACAAAAAAATATACAATGCGGGACAATCCCCCCCTCTCCCTTAGCATCCAATCCACATACCTATAAGTTTCTCTTAAGGCAGACAGACAGAACAATGGGAGGACATTAACACTTAACAATGCGAAAGGGCAATCCACATTCCCTCCCAATACACAACAAAAGGAATACCCGTCTGACATTGAAAGATATGTACCGTAAAATACACAGCATTTAGGAAGAACAGATTTCATGTCAAATGGGAATAAATCTTTATATTCCTATATGGAGATATGGCTGGCAAATATGACCATCCCATCTGAAGCAATTTAAACCATTAATCCTCTGTCTTTAACTTCCAGTGACGGTGAGTACTGTCACACTAGTGATCTCTCCTCTATAATTAGAGTCAATACTTGTAACTAAATGTGCCAAAATTCCATTCTGTGGAGTGACTTCTCCTCTTGACGTATTCTCCCCAGATATGTAATTAAAAAAAACAACATATAGTGTAACACTGTCAGGAAAAAATATAATCTTTGATGACCCTTTTTTTGTCACTTAATCAGTGCAGTGCATATGAACCAACATGCTGTGAAAAGTGAAATATTGCCAGTGAAGGGATATCAAGTGGAAACATCTATTCCACCTATGCAAAAAACACTCTACAGTGTCCCAAAAACAAAATTAGGTGAATCTTCTTCCACCAAAGTGTGTGGCTAAATTGCGCTTTCACCTATAAAGATAAAGCCTTTAAATATCCTATGGTGTCTCCTTGAGAGAGAACTATGCCTTCTACTCATTTAGTATTTATTTATATTCGTGTCTTTTATATTTATTATCTTGGATAAGGTTTATTAGATTGAGAATTATAATTTATAACACTCCTTGGATTATCACAGTTTTAGCTTCATCACACACCTGAATAGTGCACTACCCTTTGCTTTTATATTTCTTTTTGCAAGCACCTGAGTACTTGTGTTGGTGAGTGTTGGTGAGTGCTGCAGTTCATCAATAGGTGTAGGTAGTAGCCATCCCAGCAGCGCATCTGTTCTTATATTTTATTCATCTTGTGTGTTTGCCCTTTAAGTGTGGTTGTTATGGCGGATCTTTTGCCAACCTGGGTTTATCTTAAGAGGAGGTTGGATGTGAGGGCGATCTGCATGTTGGGCAGGGATGATGTTTCATTGCTGTAATAGGGATAAACCTTCTTCTAGGGATGCTATACGAGCAGTATGGCCTTGGTGGGTGATCTCCAGTTTCGCTGGATATTTCCATTTATATGGAATATCATGGTTCCGTAGTGCCTTGGTTATGGACAACAAATTCTTACAAAGTTGTAAGGTGTATTGAGAGAGGTCTGGTAAGAAACGAAATGGAGCAGCCTTTTCAGGAAATTGCGCTGTGCGTCGAAATGCTTCCAGCAGTTGTTCTTTTACTTGATAGTAGTGGAGCCTAAGAATCACATCTCTGGGTGTTTCAGTTGGGAGGAAGAACGGTTTAGGCAGATGGTGGATCCTGTCTATAGTCAGGTCAGATGAGGTAAGGTTGGGCAGAATGGAGAGGAACAGGTCTTTTGCCAAGTGAGGTAATGGTGATGGTTGTATCGATTCGGGTACTCCTCGTATTTTCAGATGGTTCCTACGAGACCTGTCTTCCAAATCTGCCAGCTTGGCCTTTATCCATGAAATGTCCTCATGCAGAGGCGTAACTACAACCTTCAGGGCCCCGGTGCAAGAAACCATAAAAGCCCCCCCCCCCTCAACCTCTGGTCTCAGGCCCCTACCTCCGGGCCAGGGGCCCTTTACTCCCGTTGTGGGGCACATTATTACAGCACTACAACGACCCCCTTCCTACCATCTTGGCCCCCCCCTCACGTTGGTAGAATGCCAGGGTCCAGTCGCAAAAGCAACCTTTGTGGCCCTGGTAGTTTCGCCCCCACTGTGTATCACCTGTATTTAGATACTGCTATAAATGTTATAGATTTTACTGACATATAAGATCTGCACTCCCAGCTTCCAAAAGGCTTTTAAACATGATGGTACTGATTGGCTCAGTGCGCGGACCCTGGGCTGATCACCAATGACAGGAGAACCAGCATACTCATTGCCAACCTCAGGAATATAAGCTGCAGTGGTGAAGGAGGAGAGCTCTGACAGCAAGTTGCTCATGCTGGGGACACTGATGGATGAACAGACTGACAGCACTGGGCTAGCAGCAGTTGGGAGCGGCGGAGGAACCAAGCCAGGCGGTGGATATCAGTACCAGCAGGGCTGGCGCAGGGATTTTTGTCTACACAGGTAAAGGTGCATTTTGGTGCCCCCCCACCACCCCCCTCTCCTCTCCACAATGCAACCCCCCCCCCCACCACCACCCTTCTCCTCTCCACAATGCCCCCCCACCCACACACTTTTTACAGTCGTGCTGGGACCTCAGCAAAAATCCTCTCCCCATTTCTGGCACAGATCTTCTCCCCCACGTCCTCCCTTCCAGCAAAAAAACCCTCCCCCATAAGTACTTTCCCCAGTTCTGTCACAAACCCCACTATCCTAATCTCCTTTCCTAGTACAAACACCCCCCCCCCCAAAAAAAAAAAATCCTTTCCCCTTCTAATACAGATCTATACTTCCCAACTGTCCTAGTTTGGTGGGGCCCTCCTGAGATACAAATGAAATCCTGTGTATCCAGACTAAGGGTCTGTTCATACCAGAATGCTGTGAGGGAAACCCACATCTTGTGTGTGTATCCCACACTGTATTTAGAATGCAGTGCTGTAATGATCCACCGGGGGTGTGTCAACTTAATGACTCCCCAAATGCAGGTCGCAAATGCAGTGTTTGCCTGCACCAGATTGTATGATCAGAAGTATCATGCGATCCAGTTGCAGTGCATTTTGTAAAGTAGAGCATGCACAGCTCTTAACCTCCCTGGCGGTATGATTATGTCTGGAATTACATACCAAAAGCGGTACAATTCTTTTCATGGAAATTTGGCGTTATGTATTATAGGCCTACAATTCTTAGTAATTACTGACTTAAACCTGACCAAAACAAGACTCTAGTAGACATCCCAGATGTGATAAATTTGAAACGCATGAATTATAATCGAATCAATAATATTATTTTACTATTTAATATATAATATATGTAATAAAATTATATTATTGATTAGATTATAATTCATGCATTATATATTATATATAGATATGTGTGTGTGTGTGTGTGTATATATATATATAGATATATATATATATATATATATACATATATATATGCACACATATATATATATATATATATAATATATAACGCATGAATTATAATTGAATCAATAATATAATTTCATATATATATATATATATATATATATATATATATATGTGTGCGTGCATATTATATATATATATATATATATGCATATATATATATATATATATATATATATATATATATATGCATATATATATATATATATATATATATGCATATATATATATGCATATGCATATATATATGCATATATATATATATATATATATATATATGCATATATATATATGCATATGCATATATATATGCATATATATATATATATATATATATATATATATATATATACATATATATATATATATATATATATATATATATATACATATATATATATATATATATATATATATATATATATATATATATATATATATATATATATATATATATGTATATATGCATATATATATATATAATATAATATAAAGTGTGTTTTGTGTAACGTTTTTTTTTTTTTTTTTGGAATTTCCCTCCCTAGTTCCGCTCCCATGCAGCATTGCTGCTGCAGGGAACGGAACTAGGAAGTGATCGTACCGACGGAGGGACGGAGGAGCGGCGGGACTCTCGGCTGGCGGTCTCAGCAATGAGAGATCATCGCTGGATCGCCAGGATAAGGTAAGAGAAGCTCCGCTGCGCTCTCTGCAATCCACCCCGAGCGTGACTCGGGGTTACCGTTCCTGATATGAAAAATCAACCCCGAGTCACGCTCGGGATTACCGCTAAGGCGGTTAATGAAGATGGGCACAATTTCAGCTCATTTAAATGCAAGGGCTGAAATCGCACATCACTGGGAAGGCATGTGAATCACACAGCAACACAGTGCGTTCCTTAGTGATTCGTAGTGTGAGCCGGCCCTGAGTCCTGGAGCCCAGTGCTGAAAAAAGTTCCAGCTCTCGACTCCACTAACTTGCCTGACAGGGGGGCACTAGTGTGGGCACCTGGGGCAATCGCCCTGAATCTCTAGCGAGATGCCTGGGATCCCAGACACCACGATTGTCTCCTCAATAGCAGCCAGCATCTCTTTGAAGAAGAGGGACAAGTTGTCAAAAAAGGAATGCTCACAGTGATTTTTTTTTGGGGGGGGGTGTGCTGTATGTGCTAGGGGGCACTTTGAAGGGAAGAAAACTGGTGCTGAAGGAGAGGGGGGGGTCGAATTTTATATTTAACCCCCCTTCTTGCACAAATTCTCTCCACTCCCAAAGTACCCCCTAGCACATACAGCATCCTCTTATCCCCCCAAATCACTGTGAGCATTCTTCTTTGACAACTTGTCCCTCTTCCCCTGCAAGTGTCATGTCGTACATTTCAGATTCAAAACAAACCTCAGATCAGCACGTCCCGTTGATGCTGTGTCCATTCTCTTCCCCCTCCTGTCTGTGTATAGGAAGACATCTGAGCCGAGGAGGGGGAGGAGCTTCAGTCTGTGTGTGCAGTGTGAGGCAGGAGGGGGAGAAAAGGAGAGGTGCAGCTGCCCTACAATAATCGCAGTGTGTGGGACAACCCCGCACAAGCTGCGAGCAATTTACTGGAGCCAAGTGAGTACCAGCAGTGTTGGAGCTCACCCTCCTTGAAGCCGCTACATCAGACGCTGGACAGGAAGTCTTTCCTGCTGTCTCCGGGCCCCCTTACAGTGGTGGAACACCAGGGCCCAGTCGCAAGTGCGACTGCTGCGACCCTGGTAGTTCCGCCACCGTCCTCATGCGGAGCTGAGTGTGCATCCACTAGGGTATTGTAGTTTTCAGCGTAGTCACACATCGCATTTTCTACGTGGTTAACCCTTTCTCACAATTCTTGTATTTCCACCCTTTGCTGTGAAATGCAGTTCATTAAATCATCCTGTATGGACGCCTTCAATGAAAGCAACATGTCCTCCAGGACTGTGTCTGAGACTGGCTATCCAGTTGTAGGGAAAGAGGCTATGGGGTTTGGAGCAGGTGTATAAAGGTTTGACAGGTTCTGATCCTCATCCCGCATGTCATCCTCTGGCTGTTGTAGTGAGTCCCGGTGTGGTTTGGACTTCACATTGCTTGTCAGGGTGGGAGTCAGTGTCCCTGATCTGTTGTCTGCTTCCACATCTGTGTTTAATTGCAGAGCAATAGAAAGAGAGGTGGCTGCCAGAGGTCTGGGCACGGACATGGAGACTTTGTATCTGCCGCCATTTTGGTGGAGTCCACGGGTGATGCTCAGGAAGAAACCAAAGAGTTTCTGAGGCTGCGGGACTTCCCTCTTCCTCCAGTGAATGTCTGGACTTTGCAGGCAGGTGTCTGCTGGTGTTGCTGACATAGATGCTGGCAAAGGGCTCCCCTGATCAGGGGGTTATCCCCGGTGAACGTGAGGAGCTCCTGGATTATTGTGCCAGCTTGTCTGGAGTTCGCCACACCCCCCCCCCCCCTTGTAAATATAGGTGTTTCATGTGTTGGTGCTGCAGAATTAGATAAATCCCATACCTTCCTTTATCCCTGCAACTATTATAATGACCAAACTTCTGATGCTGTAAATCACAATTACATCTCATAGAGCCAAGAAGAGCATCGATTGTCCTCCCCCTTTTTTCTCCTTTTTTTAACAGAATAGAAGAAGTTCAGTGGCTGGACAGAGGGGAAAAGAGGGGCAGATGAACGCCACTTGTCTAATCACAGAATGTCTTGTATTCTGTGAAAAATATACAATACATTTTTTTTTTTTTTTTAATGGAGGAATAGGGAGGAAGGGGGAGAGCGAGTGACACTTTTATTGACCATACGAGAGACAGACCCATGAATTACATTAGCTGTGTTCATAAATTAGAGTTTTACATAAGAGGTATATGAGGTAACATATTAGTACATGGCAAATATCAAAATATAGTTGTTCCTGGAATTCCTCTTTAACTTGTGGTAGCCATTTTTATTGTATGTTCATTCTAGTGATTTAACAGCAACTGTGTTCCTAAATTTTATAGAACAGAGTGTTGAGTTCAGAGCTAATTAAATCTGAGAGACAAAGGAAAGCGGATCATAGCAGCCAGTAAGGATACATATCTAAGTATTGGGAACAAAATCAAGTATCTGGTTTAGGTATTATTACCAATACATTAATTTTCTTTCAGGTTTCATACAGTTCTAAAACCTGCCAATACATTTATTTCTTGCGTCTTGGAGTGCACAGAATTCATGTATAAATTGCATAGACATTGATTTTGGGCAAAGCTAGTCTGAAACAAATTTCCACAGACAGATATTTTTATCTGTACGTCAGTAAATGTTATAAGGATTGTAAGTTTGTTTATATAATCTATATCTGTTCCGGGAGAATGAACTGGTGCACTTATACAACATATGTTACATTATGGCTACTTTACACAACCTTCAGGTCAAGTCTTTATTTATTTTTCAGTACTTTAACAGCTTAATTAACTTTTCACGTTAATTGGCATTGAGATGACCTTTAGCATCTTGCATCTTAGCAATTGCCAGAGCCACAAATTGTACTGTCAGCTGGAGTTGTAAAACCCTTTACTTTTGTTTTGGAAAGTGTAGGGAATGGTTAAAAGCCTTGTAGGTTTTTTTTTTTTTTTTTTGCATCTTCTTATTGGGTAGATTTGCCTTTTCCTACTGTTCTAGAGACACAACAGGAGGAGAATGGAAAGATTCCCTCCACACCCCCTTAGGAAGGAGAATGGAAAGATCCCTTCCACGCCCCCTTAGATGACAACTCACATTTTGGGATTTTCTCTTCCTTTTCAGTCCTGGTGAAAAAAAAAACAACCCTTTTTTCTTTTTTTTTTGCACATGATTTAGTTATGGAAGTCAGCAAAGCTTCACCTCATTTACTAAACTCCGGGGCAAAGAATGGTACCACATGTAAAAGAACCTTAAAGCACACCACATAAATTGCACAGAGGTATGAATGTAGACAAAACTGTATGAATTGTATCATACCTCTCTGAAAAAGGATTGTAAGCATGAAATATGTATGTGTAGTTTTCTGCAATGCAAAAAAGTAGCAAATACGCATTGACCATAAACCAATGTTGCTACATTGCAATAATACCCAATCATGAGCAAGGAAAATACATTTTTGGTTGCATATAATTATAGTAGAATATTGAAGTCAGCACAACTTCTTCTCAGTTCGGGTTTATCAGTTTGGGGTACTTGCTGCATTTTTTCTGCCCCCTAGTTCTTGTGTTTTCATACATAGGTGAGTTATTTGGCCTTGTTTCCATGTCAGAGGTACGGCTTTTTAGTCAAAAGTCTTCCGTGAAGACCCCTTCTGACAAGATTTCTCCAGACTGTAGAAGAGTACAACAGGGTTCCACTGATTTCTGCCATATCTGAGCTAATGGTGCCTCTGGCATCTTCACTTTCTTCCAGCAACTTCTGTTTCTGTGTACCTCTTCAGATTAGCTTGGATGGCACATCTGGAAAAAACTGCTTTCCTTGGACTTTCTCAACAACTTTCTGCACACAAGTGTGATATTTGAACCACAGTGTTTCTCATTCATCCATTTCTCCAACTGTAACCAAGGCCACCATGCTTTGCTGCCCTCTTAGAACTGGGAATGCCCCAATATCATAGCACTACAAAAACAAAACAGAGGGTGCACCATTACCTTTGTAAATCATTTATTGATGAAAATGGAATAGATGTTCAGTATACTCACAAACTACTGTGAAACAAAGCTAATCAAAATCATTCAAAGACAATATTGCCTGGTCACATGCTCCTTAACCACTTCCCGCAAACCGGCATACCTGTACGTTGGTTTGAAGAAGTGGTTGTACCGGGGTGATGTCTACAGTTGCAGGTATCACCCTGGTACTGTTTTTTAAGAGCCAGCGATCTGCTTTCAGGAGATAACAGCCAATGCGGCTCAGCAGCCGCTCGGCCATTATCCCAGAGAGTGGGAGGGGACGTCCCCCCTCCCGCCGCCTTCCACAGCTCTGCCTGGGTCTCATTCCCCACCAGGAGATCAGAGCAACCAGCCGGCTCATCCACTGGCTGGTTGGATTCCTGAACTAAGCCGTGTTTGGCTTCGATCGGGTTTCCCATCATGTAACCCGAATGCGACGTCACTTCCGGTTTACTTGGTTGCCAATGATGTTGAATTAAAAAAACTGCCAGTATTCAAAAATGCAGATTTCGGCGTTTTGAACACTTTGAAGTGCAGTGGAGGGGTCTGGGATCTTACGCATTTTGAGGGGGGGCACTCTTCAACAGAGGGACCTTCTTGAAACGCATAAGCAAATTGATCCGGGTGGCATCTTCCCGAGCTAAGGAACATATTCAGTCGACCGGGCACTATTGTCTTTGGATAATTTGGATAATTTTGTTGAGCTTGTGATTCACAGTTTGTGAGTGTGAATCTTTTTTTTTTATCAATAAATAGTTTACAAAGGTAATGCACTAAGCTGGTGCACCCCCTTTTTTTGCTTTTGTGGTCCCTAAACTTTCTGCCTGTGAATGATATTGTCGATGCAGTAAGACCATCTGCTTCTTGCTGTTGTGCTCAGTCTTAACATTGTGTAAGATTTTTTTACATTGAACTTTCTTTAGCGGCCACTAATTGTTGACAGATCATGGATTTTCCTCGCCCAGTTTAATTTCTCCCACACAGCCTATTCTGTTTATTATACTGATTGTATTTAACCTACACATTATCTTGTTGATCATTAGCATATATTTGAAATAGTTGCTTAATCACATACTGGACCATGCACTCATGTACCTAGCCATGGTTCTATGCATAGAGCCACGAGCAAAGAAACACACATGTGCAGATGCCCAGGCAAGCTGGTTAACAAGTATTTCCCTTGTAGAGATAATATGATTTTTTTGATAAAAGGATTGCATTTTTCAGAAATCAATTGCACTTATTAAAAATGAAGATCCATTCTGATGAATAACCAATTCAAATTCAATCTAATTGCTCTTTTCTTGGGATTACTTATCAATATGTATTTAGCCAGATGTCTGGAGGATCTAATGTATGGCCATGTCCCAGGATCTGCTTGAGTGCATAGTATAAACCATGCTCCAATAAACTGGGTTTCGGTTATGATCCAGTGTGCATTCATGCTCACACCAATACACATTAACATGAATGAGCATGCATGTCTGACATGCATTGGCATCAATTCCCCTACTTTAAGAACAAAAAACTAAGGAGAAGTTGCTGAGGGGTCATCAGCTTCTAAGACCTATGGCCTGACCTACGTCCTGGTGTTTTGTGCTTGACCAGGCTTGACTCCTGATTTCATTGTATCCTGATCTTCAGTTGCTGACTCAGAATTTTGTCCTGACTTCCTCTTCTGCCTGTTTATTCAATACCTCTATTTGTCCATCTGATATTGGACTCGCCATTGGCACCGATACAAAGCCAAAAAAAATATTAACAAAACCCTTGCTCATACCTGTGTATTACTTTACATGAAAAAGCCAATATAAATCATGCTGCTGCCAAATTCTATAAGTGTACCACCACCCATTTAAATGTACTAAAATAAATTAAAATTAAATTGACCCAGCACCACACTTTTATGTATGTAATAAAATGTAAATGATAAAATGTAAATGATAAATAATCAATAAATGCACAAAGAAGACAACACATGCAACTGCAATGTGAGAACAAATAATGAGATTTTATTTATAAAATGTTATTACATTTGGAATTTTTAATGGAAAAAACTATGATCGTATGTATGTGTTACCTCTGATTATTGGTTGAATTGGTAGGATTCATATGAGGTGTGAACGAATACGGAGGAGAGTGTTTTTAAATTTGGCCACATTTGCTAACAACCCTTAAAGGGACTGGCGCATGTGACCTAATGTCCATGGGTCAAATTAGGAGGTAAGCTGCTAGTGGTGGGGGGGTGTGTGATGCACGGTGTGCTTACTACACACAGGAATTGAGCGATCCAACACTTGAAAAGTAATTTGGTGGAGCACAATACGTAGACTTTTTCTACATTATTTATTCTTACATTGCAGTCGCAGGTGGACTTTTCTTATTTGTGCATTTTTTTAAATTTACAATTTATTATGTATATACAAGTGTGATGCTGGTGCTGTGGCTCATGTGTTTTACTATTGGCACCTGTGCCACTCCTCATCCTGCTACACTCTGTTAGCAGCTTGAAGGGGTATTGGACAGAAGGTGTAAGGGAAGCCCTCTTATGAACTCAGTCTGTGCCATGTACATGACATCAGCACTTCTAATTTTTTTTATTTCTTTTTATGTGTCTGTGGTTGTTACTGAAACAGGAAATGGTAAGGATGGGACATCTCTGCAATTAAAACACATATCTATGCCATCTGAGTCTATGACTTAGAAAGCACTGCAATGTTTTTACAAAGAGGTCAGCAATGTCTACCTACAAATTTCTTGGATTAAATATACTATTCTAAGTAATGAAAGCTATATATTATTGCTTACATTGGACATTGATACACATAGTATCTGGTCAGCATATCTTGGCAAAATAAATGGAAATCTAATAGACATTCATGAAAATATGCTCTGGGTACCCAGTAGCTTATTAAAGTTATCCAACATGAACATCAGTCACTCTGAGTTTTGCTTGTCAAAATGTCAAAATTGAAATAATCATCACTAGGGATTTAGACTTAATTTTCTCTATTGATCCAATGTTAGATCTTGTTTTCCCTCGATATGGGAATTATCATAATATCTGTACAATAATGGGATTGGTTAGTAATCTGACATTGTTTTTAGCATTTAGTGCACCCAAGTTCTGCTTACATTCCTATAATAAAAACAGATTTTTAAGAAGGATAAAAATAGACCTATAGATCCTCAAAGGGAAATAGTTCAACATAGATTCTCATAAAGCAACTAGGCTAGTGTTTGATAACACTTTTGTTTAATGTATTAGATACATAGATAGCCTACACATTTCTTTGATACTGCTAAATACATTCAAACCTCAAATGGCCTTAACATGCTGATATGTAGTCCAATGTATTTTCTAAAACCGATACCTGATTGACCTAAACATGCCATGGACTTAGTTTTTAATAATAGCATCATGTTTAATTTAGAAAAAAATTATATTTTTCAAGAAATATGCACTGGTTAAGTGTAAATTCTATCTCTGCAAATATGGTATAGATATTTTAAGATATTGAAATTAGGGATGGGCTGAACGACCTCCTGTTCGGTTCGCACCAGAACATCGCAAAAGTTCGGGACCGAATAACAAAACCTATTAAAGTCTATGGGACCCAAACTGGAAAAATCAAGTGCCCATTTCCAAGGCTTATTTGCAAGTAACTGGGCATACAATGGTTATGGGCGTCCAGGTACTGCCCTGGGGGACTTGTTTCAATTAAAAAAAAGGTTGTAAAAAACGCCATTTTTAAATGGGCAGTGATTTACTGATGCTTAAAGTGAAAGCAACAAAATGAGAAATAATAAAAATAAAAAATCCTTTTAATATAGTGCCTTGGGGGTCCCCTTAGTCTACCTGTAAAGTGGCACATATGTACTGTGTATAGAAGCTGCTGCAGAAATAATTGCATTTGTAAAGCAAAAAATACATTTTTTCCTGCAAGCTTTTCTTATTTTGCAAACGTCTTGGGAAGCCAGTCTGTATGATGAGGCCACATTGTAGTGCACTGGGACCAAGATTAGAGATTTTTTGGATAAATTCTGGTGTCTCTTCTGCAGACTTTGGATAAAAGTAACAGGTGCAGAAAATTGGTCTTTGGGTGTCGAAGGTGCCTTCACACCCCAACTTTATAGAGTTGGCCTTGCTGTCATAAATTTAAATGATATGCACTTGTCAAACAGGTGTGGAAAAATTGTGCCCATGAAACCTACACCCCAAAAATGATTCCTGATGAAATCAACACCCACAACACTAGGCAGCCTAGAATTCTTGCAGAGATTCCACATCCCAAAAACACTTAATCAGTGACATCGGCATCAGGGACTTCATAGCTGCTGGTAATCCAGGACTGATTCATTTTGATAAATGTGAGACGGTCCACAAAGTCTGTGGACAGACGTATTCTATTATCAGTAACAAAACCTCCAGCAGCACTGAATGCCGTTTGGAAAGCACACTGGATGCAGCGCAGCCCAGCAGCTCAATTGCATACTGGGCAAGTTCTGGCCACTGATATATTCCCATGATCCAGTAACCCAGTGAATCGTCAGTTGGAAAGCTCTCCATCTCTCTTTTCGCCTCTAGATAATTGTCCACCATTGTCTCTTGACCAACAGAAGCCTCAAAACTATGTTGTAACCTTCCAGAGTCAGGAAAAGCCTTAGATAAACTCCTCTTTAAAGTGTCCTCAAGAAATATCATCTTCTGTACCCCCTTGCAACAATGATTGCCAACCAATAGTGATCCTTCTCCTTGATGCCACGTATTCTTGGGTCCCTTTGCAGGCTTTAAAGCATGAGGGAGCCCATGCACCACAAGTTTGCGGAGGCATGAGAAGCAGACTCCTCAGGGTCACTGAGGATTACAGTATCTGGAACTGCCGCCTCACAGCCACGTACTACTCCTAAGGGTTCTGGGTATAGAAAGCCATCTATTGAGGGTTGACCTATGTCTGCCTCTGCTTCAATGCTTCCAAAACTGCCAGAATCCTCCTTCCCCTCCCTCTCATCTTGTGCATTCTGTGGCATAGGAAGAATGGTGTCTGCATAAAGTGGGCCTTGAGAGGAAAGGAAGTCCTCCTCTTCTCCACGCTGCTTTGCCTCGAGTGCCCTGTCCATAACACCATGCAGAGTCTGCTCCAGCAGGAACACAACAGGGATTGTTTCACTGATGCATGTATTGTCATGGCTTACCATCCTTATGGCCTCCTCAAATGGTGACAGTACATTGCATGTATCTTTTATCAGCAGT
Organism: Pelophylax lessonae; assembly: GCF_965119305.1. Classification (NCBI taxonomy): domain Eukaryota; kingdom Metazoa; phylum Chordata; class Amphibia; order Anura; family Ranidae; genus Pelophylax; species Pelophylax lessonae. The sequence goes on from NC_138768.1 coordinate 721,716,472, forward strand.
CATTGGCCTGGTGAAAAAAGCTGAGCCTGCCTGAGGCTGTCATTGTACTATACTCAAACAGGTACTCTTTGACGGGCCTATGCTGCATGTGCAACTGCTGCAGCTTTACAAAGTTGAGTTCCACCTGGCAGGCATGTCACAAATCAAGTGGTTTACGGGCAGGTGCAATTACCACTGAATTTTAGCCAACTGAGCACTGGCTGTGTATGACCGCCTGAAATGGCTACAGACTCTTCTGGTCTGCTTTAGAAGATCTTCCAACTCTGGGTACCTATTTAGGAAACACTGCAACACCAAATTGAGGAAATGTGCCAGGCAAGGGCACATGTGTCACCTTTCCCTGTCTAATGGTAGACAGAAAGTTTGTGCCATTATCACACACCACCATTCCTGGCTCCAGCTAGTATGGTGTGAGCCACCTCTTGGTCTGCCCCTGCAGAGCTGCAAGAATCTCTGCTCCAGTGTGGTTCCTATCCCCTAGACACACCAACTGAAGCACAGCATGGCATGTCATGTTTTAGCCTGACTCATTGAATAGCCCCTTGGACGGTTAGGGAGTACCTGTGGTTCGTAGGACAATTCAGCAGAGGAGGGCATGGAGGAGGAGGGGGTAGAGCTGACAAATCTTGCATCAACGCCACTAAGCTGTATTGAGATGAGGCGGCACAACAATCTGCAGCACTGAGCCCTGCCCTGTATCCCCCTGAATTGCAAGCAGAGTTACCCAGTGTCGTGTGAACAAAATGTAGCGTCCCTGACCATGCTTGCTGGACCACGTGTCAGCAGTAACATGAACTTTGCGGCTGACTGCCTTGCCCAACGATGCCACAACATTGCCTTACATGTCAAATGGCCTTACGGGAAAATAAATACCGGCTGGAAATTAGCCATTGTGGTAAAGCACAATTTTTTAAAATCACAGAAGGGGGCAGAATCCACCAGAAAAAAGGCAGAATTGCAAAGCCAGCAGCTTTGACAAGCTTGCATTTAGACGATGACCATGTGGGAGGCAGTGACTGTATTTTTTTTTTCCGCTACAGCAGATGGGGCAGAGAAGTTTTCCTGCTATAGTCTACAGCTGGTGGTTTGCTACTGGAAGATGTGTTGCAAGGACCTAGGAACCCTGCGCTATACCATCATCCCTGTCATTGGAGGCTGTTGAGAGGTCATGACCGCTATACCTCATGACTGCTCTGTGGTGGTGTGGTGGGCAGTTAAATGCCTTGTCAAGCATGTGGTACCCAAATGGCTGGTGTTTTTTTCCACGCTTTATATGCTTGAGACAGTTTGCAAATTGCAAAAGTGCGATCAGCTGCACATGTGCTAAAAAACGCCCAGACAGCTGAGCTGTGGGAAGGGTGTCGGGAGATAACAGCTCCACAATGTGATGGAATAGGGTAGCTGCTCTCCACTCTTTCATGATGGCTGCCTTGTTGGGATTGGGCCTCACTCTCACTTTCCTCCTCTGCTCTATCCGACACCCAAGTTACGTCAGTGACTTCATCATCATCATCTTGTCCATCCTCATTACCTCTGAAGGCAACTTGGCAAAACACTGCGACTGGGGGAACACAACTGCCAATTTGTGTGCCGGTGTTTTCCCATCTCTGTGGGCTCATGTTCCTATCTGCCTCAACCTCAGAACCAATATCTGAATCAAGTAATGGCTGTGCATCTTCAAGGAGAAAGTGGCTGACGCTGTGTTCAAATAACTCAGCTGACTCCTCAATGCCTGATGCTGGGGCTATGGCAGGAATAGCTGTGGACAAGGAGGCAGAATTAGTCACTCTAGCAGCTGCAGTGGACTGCACACTAATCTCTGCTTTGGTGACAAAGGATGAGGAGGATGAAGATGGTTTAGTAAGCCAATCCACCACCTTCTCTGCATGCTGTGACTGGATAGCATGGGCAACATCACTAAACAGAAGAAATTATGCCCTGCCTGAGGACTGACCACGTGGACACATATGCTGCTGGCCCCATCACAGTGCCATGGGAACATCTGCCTCTCCTTGTTGGCCTCCCAGACTTGATGGGAAGGTGCGTTTTAGTAAAATGGAATAAAGATGTGGAAATGTGTACGTGGATGCACCAACACACAGAAATACTGCGTTTAACATGCACTAACTCACAGAAATATACTGTGTTAAATGTGCAGTAACACAGAAATATACTACGTTAAACATGCAGTAATGCACAGGAATATACTGCGTCAAACGTAATGGAACGCACTGAAATTACTGCATTAAACATGCACTAACACACAGAAATATTCTGTGTTAAAGGTGTACTAATGCACAGAAATATACTGCGTTAAATGTGCACTAATGCACAGAAATATACTGCATTAAATGGCATGCAACGCACTGAAATATACTGCGTTTAATGTGCAGTAACACACAGAAATATACTGCCATAAAGGTGCAATAACACATAGAAATATACTGCAATAAACTGGCACTAACACACAGAAATTTACTGCATTAAACGGCATGTAATGCACTGAAATATACTGCGTTAAACATGCACTAAAGCACAAAAATATACTGCGTTAAACATACACTAACACACTGAAATACACTGCATGAAACCTGCAGTAACGCACAGAAATATACTGCAATAAACATGCAGTAACACACAGAAATATACTGCAGTAAATGGCAGGTAACGCACTGAAATATACTGCATTAAACATGCAATAACGCACAGGAATATACTGCGTTAAACGTGCACTAATGCACAGAAATATACTGCGCTAAATGGCACACACTGCACTGAAATATACTGCGTTTAATGTGCAGTAATGCACAGAAATATACTTTGTTAAATGTGCACTAACGCTCTGAACTATAATGCAGTAAACCTGCTCTGACAAAACTGACACTTAAGTAAAAATAAATGGTCACTCACTACACTAACTGAACAATCACTAGATTCACACTAAAGTAAAAATCAACATTTACTACACTCACACTGACTTAACTATCACTAGATTTACACTAAAGTGACACTAAAGTAAAAATGAATGGTCACACTACACTCACACTGACTGAACTATCACTAGATTTACACTAAACTGATATTCTACACTGACAATAGAATCAGAATAGCACACTATAGCACACTAACTCTCTAATAGCACTGAACAGAGCCCTGTTCTATCTCTCTCTCCATGCCAATATCACACTACAAATGCCCACTATTGAAAAAACACTTTTATAGTGTGGGGCGGGACTAAGTGCAGCGAGCCATGATGGGATAGAATCATCATTACTTTCTCTAATTATGGTTCTGACAGTGCTCTGTGCCCTGATTGGGCAAAGCTTTCATTGCTTCAGCAAAGCAGGGCTTTCAATGCACTGTGCGGAGGCGCAGTGCATTGTGGAAATTCGGCAGGCCAACCAAACTGTCGAAAGCCCTGATAATTCGGGTGTTCGGAGTCCAAACTCCTGCTCGGGCTGAACCGTTCACTCATCCCTAATTAAAATTGAAGTAGAAACTTGTTTTTAGCAAAATGTACTTTTATACACTATTTTATCAGCTGCTGTGCAGGATTTTAATGCCTCTGTCATATTCAGGCAGACATATATGCCTATGCATTCTTTGGCCAAGAGCAAATAAACCTACCTTTGTGCATTTTTTTCAGGGAATAACCAAAGCACCCAGTGGGTGACATTGAGGATAATATAAAACTATACCATTGAAAATTAAACCTGTTACCCTCATGTTATGAGGCCCTTTCAGGGCTACATCTACTTTGATGGGACTTGGGGTACCAGTGCCTAGAACTGCAGGGTAAGGGCTCATTTACTTTTTCAATTGGACATGGTTGGCAACCCCGTGGTTGAGCCATGTTTTTGCTGCCTCTCAATTGCTCTCCTTTTGCTGCAGAGGCAGCAGCTGGGGATGTACACATGTCATGGCCATGGTGCTTTGCTTTGTGGTCCTTTTGGGGCAGGAATTGCACTCTCTGTCACACCTGAGTGAATAGGGTCATGCTGCAACCTCCCCGCAAACTGCGCACAACACGTGTTGTTGCAACATGGTTGTCCAGTGTTTAGAGGGTAAAAACAAGGGATAAGTAGGAGATATGGAAATCCCTCCTAACTGCCTGTCTATTGCAGATTGCTGTTCAAACAGCCAAAGCAGGTGTAAATAAGCCCTACGAGTGTGGCAACACCAAGCCTCAAAATGTACAGATTGTTTTACTTTGTTTCCCTTTTCTGGCCATCACTTGGCATTTGTGCCTCAATGATTGTGATGTTAAGAGAAGTCACAAAATCCTTTAATGTTCAAAACAGCAAACCAACACTTTTCCCTTGTTTTTTTAAATGTACAACTGAAAAATAACTGTGCTTATCATTTAGAATACATAGTGCGTCCAGTGGCTCATTCTAGCAGTAGCATTTACTAAACTAATTATTTGGCCCAAGGGGTAGAGCCTATACAAAAAAGGCATAATTATTCATATGTGCCTAGGGTTGTATGACATTTAATAATGGCTCTTCTTCCAATAGATGTTTAGTTACACTTTAACTCCAAATTGGCATTCCATTGGACCTAACTTTGCCTATTCTTATGTGATAAAATGTGTTCAATATTACATGTTATTAAATTATGAGCAACACCAGAACTCTGAGACGAGTTAATGTTAATATCTCTTGTTTAATTCACTTAAGTTCATTGACAGCTGTCATATGGCTTTAAGGGATGTACGTTAGATTTTGTACCTCTAAATTGCTGAAAAAAAAAAAATGAAAGTAACTGTACATCAATGCAATATTAACATCAAAATTCCATTAATGCTTCCATTTTACTTCAAAGATTTCCTTGCTTAGTTGATGTCACTCAGACATGAGCAGAAAAAAAAAAAATTTAAATAATTAAATTTGGAAAAAAAAGTCTTGTCTCTTAATTTGTTCAACCAAATCTTGTTTTAACCTGCTTTAGAATATAAGATTCAGCACATGCTGAAATGTGACCTTTGTTTATGACATAACATGCATTATAAAATGCAAATGATACACTTCTCTGGTGTTATAGCACAATATCTATATCTTCCTGTAGTTATTTTAAAGGGAAAACTGAGGAAGTGAGACAAAGTTCTGCAGAGTAGCCCCCTATAGCAGCCTAAGGCTCCTTTCACACGGGCGTTCAGTTTTTTATGCCCGATCAGTTCCTTTTTTTTTTTTTTTTAAATGGACACGGATGACACTTGTGTCATCCGGTCTGTATGTCTGTTTTTCATCCCATCCGTTTGCGGATGAAAAACGGACATAATGTATGTCTATGTAAATACGGATGTCAGCGGATGACACCACTGACATCCGTTTTTGCGTCCGTTCCGTTTTTTGAACGGAAGAAAAAATAGGGTTCTCTTCCGTTCAAAAAAACGGAACGGAACGGAACTGACAAAAAACGGATGTCAGCGGATGATCATCCGCTGACATCCGTATTTACATAGAGATACATATTCCGGACATACGGAACGCCTGTGTGAAAGGACCCTTAAGCATTAAGGTGATTGTAATAGGCATTTGTTAAAATATAATAATAAACATGGTATACTTACTGCTTTGTGCAGTAATATTGAGCAGAACAGCCTGGAAACTCCTCTTCTGGGGTCCCCCACCAGCACTCTTGGCTCCTCCTCTTTCCTCTTCTCTGTGTGCTACTGAAGAAGCCGCTTCCTATAGTGGCACACCTGCAAGCTCACTCCTGAGCCAGGTTGTGTGAGTCCATGGGCTCAGCCCCGCCCCCTGCTCCCTCCTTACAGGATTTGATTGACAGCAGCAAGAGCCAATGGCCCCTGCTACTGTCTCAGAGCCTGTGAGTTCCAGTACGGAGTGACCTAACTTTCCCTTGGCCCCTTGGAGAAAAGAAACCGATAGGAAGATAAAGAGTTTTGAGTTTACTATGTTAACTGTTTTAAATATTTCTTGCAGTTCAATGATTCAGTAAGTATTGGTCAGAATAATAGACAGGCAGCTAGCATTTTCAGGAGATCAGCAATGGCAACCTCTAAGTTTCTTCCAAAAAAAGTTTATTTTTTTTGTAGAAAGCAGCATTCATACATTGTCATTCAGTAGGGTCATGGTATTCTTGATTTCCTTTACAGCTTTGTTTTTAACAGGCATACACTTTGATACATAAGTCTTGTAAAAATATCTATTATCACAAATTTAGACGAATGCTAGACTTTTGTATTAGAAAGTACAAAATGTATTCTCCCACATACAGCATACAATTATGTGATATGCATTGTGCCTGAGGAGCCACATCATACATGATTAAAACATGAGCTAGCAAGGTTGAGTGGTGTATTGGAAGTCTCCCAATGTCAGTCAAATGCCTCGTCAATTATAGTCAAATCCTCATCTCCATGAACTAAAGACGAGTGAAAGGTATAAATTTGATATGTAAAACTCACTTCCCTTGAGTGATGTAGTCTGACACCTCTTACTGTTTTAAGTCCTGGAATATATACATTGAGATCGGGGCGGTAATTGACTGAATAACGAATGTGTGAATATCACAAAGTTCAGATATGCATATACTGCAAAGATCAGACCTGTTTGCTGGCTTTGCATTTCTGATTCTTTGTGGTTTTGGGTTAGCTTTTGAGAACTTTTATCTTTAAATTGATTAAAACATTGATATAAACTGCACAGTAATGCAAATTTATAACGAGAAATTAATTAGATGGAGGAAAATTGGATTCATTCAAGATTATTGTATTATTAAAATGCCTGTTACTATTGATGAGTTGCAAGAGGCAGTAAAGGAATCAGTGAACCATAAAGCACCAGGGCCAGAGGGATTACCAAATGAGATATATAGGGAGTATGGAGAAATAATGTTGCTAGAGCTGCTGCAGGTGCTGCATGAGTCATTGGAGAAAGGAGAATTACTGGTGTTAATGAGGGCTACAATTATAGTAATACTAAAAGAAGGTAAAGACCTAACTCAACGCGCATCATATAGACCAATTTCTTTACTCTGCACAGATGTTAAATTATTGGCAAAAGTATTAGTGATTAGACTAAGTAAAATAATCCATACTATAATTCACCCTGATCAGTGTGGATTTATTCCAGGTAGATCAACATTGTTAAGAGATTATTCTTAAATCTACAAATCCCATCAGAAAAGTTGGGATCACAAGCCATATTGTCCCTCGATGCTGTCAAAGCATTTCACAGCATCGAGTGGAACTATCTGTGGCAGGCTCTGTCGCTATTTAATGTTAATCCCACCTTTATAAACCGGGTTAAATGCTGTATGTTGGGGTCCAAGGGTGAAAGTGAAAATTGGTGGAAAATCCTTGGAATACTTTCTGTTCCGTGGGACTAGGCAGGGGTGCCCATTGTCACTTCTGCTTTTTGCTATGGCGTTGGAATCTTTGGCTATAGCCATTAGAACAGCAGAGGGTATAAGAGGATTTAGAAGAGGGAAAAGTGAGGAAAAGATTTCGCTATATGTGGATGATGTCCTTCTTTTTTTAGAGGATGTGAACCATTCATTGATCGCAACAATGGATATTGTGAAAAGATTTGGTTTGCTCTCGGGACTGTCCATCAACTGGGAGAAATCAGTTCTTCTCCTGGTTGATGGGTTGTAGAGAGAGCTACCAAAAAGCGCTAGACACCTGCAAGTAGTAAAGAGCTTTAAATATTTGGGAACAGTCATAACAGTTGACCCTGGGTTGTATATACTGGAAAACCTAGAGCCCTTAATAATATAATTTAGAATAAATAAAGCTGCCTTCCCCTATCAGTAGTGGGTCATTGCAGCCTGATTAAAATGATATGGTTGCCTCAACTGTTATATATTTTACATAATTCCCCAATATGAATCCCTGGAGGGTGGTTTAAGAAGTTGGAAGGCCTTTTTAGGAAATTGATCTGGAGGAATAGGCAGGCTGGAGTTCGCCTGCAAAAATTACAGTTGTTGAGAGAGAGAGAGGGGGGGGGTTTGGCCATCCCCCATCCCTGGAGCTACTTCTTGGCAGCCCAGGTACAACAAATAGGGGGCTGGGAAGTAGGCAACGATACCACCTGTTATCACGAGCATTGCTGGCTTATACCCTACATACATCGTTCATAGAGGCATTAGAGGCAAACTCTTGGGGGGGGGGAGTCAGATTTTATCAGCAAAGCTTTTGGGGAAGGTATGGAATATAACAAGATCAATATTTGGGTACTCGGGATTTACAGAGTATACACCTATTTGGGATACTGAAAATTTAATTTAAAAATATAATTGAACTTATGGGACTGGGGAATTTTAGTAACTGGAAACAGAAGGGAGTGAAAAGATTATCACAAATATACAAAGCAGGGATAATGAAGACGTGTCAGGAGCTGAAAGAAGAGTTTGGGCTCTTGAATAGAGATTTTTATATGTACCTGCAACTGCAGCATGTGCTGGCAACACAATTTAAGGAAGGATGACTAGAATGGAGTAGAATCCCTTTGTTGAAAAATTTGATAGAGGCTACATCTTTAAAAGGGTTGATCTCAGAACTATATAGAAATATACAGGTAAAGGTATTGGATAAAGACTCTCAGCTGTCTATCAGAATAAAATGGGAGGAGGGTGTGGGGCAATTAACAGATGCACAATGGGATGGTATAGTAACTTCAATAGATACATTATCCCTTTCAGCAACCCAAAAGCTCACAGAGTTTTATATACTCCATAGAACATTTTAAACGCCCAAAAGACTGTTTTCGTTTGGGGGAAAGATTGGATGCATCCTGCCCCAGATGTAAAATGGCAGTTGGGGATTTGGTCCGCATGTTATGGAGGTACCCCAAGTATACTGAAAGGAGGTGCTGGATAGAATAAACTCAATATTTGAAATACATTTACGCTTAGATCCAGTACAATGTATATTGGGGTACATGGAGCAGAAAGTGGGGTATGGGACAAAGCTAACAGCAGTCTTAAGCTGCCTATATCAAGCTAGAAAAGCCATAACAGGGAAATGGATTAAACCTGAACCACCATATATAACAGATGGGTTGAGAAAAGTAAATAATATAATAATTCGTGAAAAATTGGCTTATATAAGAAAAGGAAGTACAAAAAAGTTTGAAAAAATGTGGATACTTCTGGTCTGGCACGCGAGATAGCGGATATTTAAAATGTCTGTTTGAATAATATAATTTTTAGGTGGGTTATGAGGTTGGTGAGAGAGGGTGGAGGGAGACGGGTGGTGGGGGTTAAAAGAGACTATTAAAGAGGTTGTAAACCTCAGAATAAAAAAAAAAAGAACACCTGAAAGAAAAACATATAATGAGCTAGTATGCATCGCATACTAGCTCATTATGAAATACTTACCTAAGAATGAAGCCCCGAAGTGCCGACTGCTCACCTCTCTCATGGGTGACATGTTGTGTCACCCTTCATCCGGGTTTGCGGCATCCGGCCATCTGATTGGCTGGAGCCGCAATGGCGTCACACCCACGCATGCGTGTGGGAGCCGACGGTAACGGCACAGGGCTCTGAAGGAACGGCACGAGCGGCCGTTCCTTCAGAGCGCATGCGCCAGTGATGTCACTGGCTGCATGCAAAGTAAATATCTCCTAAACGGTACATGTGTAGGAGATATTTACAGTACCTATAGGTAAGCCTTAATATAGGCTTACCTATAGGTACAAGTTGCAGAGGAGGGTTTACTTCTTCTTTAAATACTTGCCACTACTTTTGTATGTGATTCTTTGCTTTTTGAAGGAAAATAATAAAGATTAAAAAAAATTGTTTAGAAAAGAAAAAAGATTATTGTATTATTCATCGACAGGTATTAATTTAGCAAGTATATGTTAAAATAAATTATGCATCCCAAAAATGACTGTGTGAATAATTATGTGCATTACATAGAAAACAAACTTTAAACATGCAAGAGTAAGAAAGAGAAGAATATGATATAATAAATATAATAATAATTATAGTTGAGTATGCAGTAATTTCCCATCTCTTATAGGTACCAGGGTTCATTGCAATTTAGAGTGGAATGCTTGAAACAGATCAGCATTTTTTTCATGCAATGCGGCTCCTGCCTTGGAATCCCACTGCTTTCAGTGAGAAAGTCTAAAATCTAATGCTGAAAATGTTAAAATCATTTGGGGGATATAAATAAGAAAACCCTTTCAGGAGAGAGCATGCGATTCAAAACTAGTACAACCTGCCATACAAGGTAAATCAGTAGAAATAACATAAACATACTTTATATACAAAAATCTAAATAATTCATAGCAAAAATGCTGTGCAAATCAATTAAACATCTTCCAGATAATGGAAGATGTTTGTTTAACCCCTTAAGGACCAAGCCTATTTCTGATACTTGTTGCTTACAAGTTAAAAATCTGTATTTTGTTCTAGACAATTACTTAGAACCCCCACACATTATATAAATATATATACACTACCGTTCAAAAGTTTAGGGTCACCCAGACAATTTCATGTTTTCCATGAAAACTCACACTTTTATTCCTCAAATGGGATGCAAAATGAATATAAAATATAGTCAAGACATTGATAAGGTTAGAAATAATGATTTTTATTTGAAAAATTTATTTTGTCCTTCAAACTTTGCTTTCATCAAAGAATTCTCCATTTGCAGCAATCACAGCCTTGCAGACCTTTGTCATTCTAGCTGTCAATTTGTTGAGGTAATCTGAAGAAATTTCACCCCACGCTTCCTGAAGGACTTCCCACAACTTAGATTGGCTTGATGGGCACTTCTTATGTACCATACGGTCATGCTGCTCCCACAACAGCTCAATAGGGTTGAGGTCTGGTGACTGTGCTGGCCGCTCCATTACAGACAGAATATCAGCTGACTGATTCTTCCCTAAATAGATCTTGCATAGTTTGGAGGTGTGCTTTGGGGTATGATCCTGTTGTAGGAGGAAATTGGCTGTCCACAGGGTATGGCATGGTGTTGCAAAATGGAGTGATAGCCTTCCTTATTCAAAATCCCTTTTACCTTGTACAAATTTCCCACTTTACCAGCACCAAAGCAGCCCCAGACCATCACATTACCTCCACCATGCTTGACAGATGGCGTCAGGCACTTCTCCAGCATCTGTTCACTTGTTCTGCATCTCACAAATATTCTTCTGAGTGACCCAAACAGATTCGTCTGTCACACTGTAAACTTTTTTCCAATCTTCCTCTGTCCAATGTCTGTGTCTTTTTGCCCATCTTAATCTTTTCCACACCGTTGTAGGAAATCTTCAGTTTTATAGCTTCTCTAATCAGCACAACAGTTTTCAGCTGTGCTAACATAATTTCACAAGGGTTTTGTAATCATCAATTAGCCTTTTAACACGATTAGCTAACAGAGTCATAGAGACTGCCGGGGACCATCTGGCCCCCAGTATTCTCTATGGTGAACTTCTGCCGCTGGTGGATTTCTTATCCTTAATCCTGTATAATAATAATATTATTAATAATAATAATGGTATGAATTATCATTTTTTTTATATATTTATTTTGGTTAACATTGTATGTTGCATATTCAGTAAACCCCACTATGGCCAATAAACTTCTAAAAAAAATGGATAGAAAACCAGCACAGGTGATAGTATTTGAAGGGCTAATAAATAAAAAGATTATCAAAAATATTGAAACACTGCTCCATGAAGGTGTTCATGCCTGACCCCTTCCATTCCAGAAAAACTTGAAAAGGACTCAAAATACAGGCAATGGGAAAATGTTTATCTGAAAAAAAAAAAGGTCTTCAAATTGGAAACCTAAAAATTAAAAGCAACTGGAGAAGCAGGTAACAATTTGAAAGCAAATTTGAGGAATGACTTAGCTAATAAAGCTGCAGGACCAGACGATCTGTAACGATCTGTGGTGTTTGTTTTGTAGAAATGGGATAGGGGTTGGGATGGGCCTTGGGATATCCATAACTAACAAACTTTACTGAGCACACTATCTGGCAAAGAATTAACTGTGCTGCAGAGTCTTCTATGTAGGAACTTGCAAATAATCCAGAACAGGAGGCTCCCACTATGGAAACAGTCTTACCAAAAAGAAAACATAATGGCAACAGCCTTTCTCTCAGGTCTACTGAATGTGTCACTGGCTATCCGGATGCCTCTTTCCATGTTCAGCTGACACTGCACCATGAGCCTTCCTGACTTAAAATCCTCACTGGACGTTATTCCCAGCTGTTCCTGTGATTGGCGGATGGTCCTTCAACTCCCTTATCAGCCAGAACTTCTTGCAGCTTTTCCAAAAGACCTTGGGAGGTTTAACAGCACTTCCAAGGTGGGTGTTTTTCTAACAGGCAAGGGACCCTGCTATTTCATGTTCAAGACCTAATTTACCCATCTCAGCCCTCTGCTGGTCACGCTTCCTAACAGTGATTAGCTGAGGGTGCATACAAGATCAGCCCAGGCTCTACCTTCTCCACCCACTATGTTCCAATACTTTCTGAAAAGAGGGGGAGACAGACAAGCCTTTTGCATCACAAACACCCCAACCTAATTTTTCATCTGCTATTTCCCAGTCACAAAAAATTTACATTTTTTGGAAGGTAATATCCTCTGTTATGCATGAATATTGCTGAGGGGGTTACAGTGTTTGGCACCACTAACACACCAAAAACAATTGTTGCAAAGAATTTTAATTTTTGGGCCAGGTTCTGTGCTCTGCACAAATATTTCTGTAGCATTCCAAACCAACTTTTACCACAGCTGTTTCACAATTGGAAAAAAAATTAATATTTTTGGGCAGGTGACATCCTGAGCTTTGCAACAAAATTTGTTGCAGGGTGTCATACAGTGTACTCAAGAACACTTTCACACCAATGCCAATATCACCAGACCAGGGTAAGCCAGAAACAGGGTACCTGAGGGCTGCCACACCAGGAACAGCATTGCCAAATTAGTGTAAGCCAGTGACAGTATTCCTAACTGTCACCACACCAGTGCCAATGCCACTAAACTAGTATAAGCCATAAACAGTGTTCCTGATTGCTGTCACACCATTCCCAGGGTCCCCAGACTAGTGTAAGCCAGCAACAGTGTTCTGACATGGCTTTGGTGAGGGCGTGGTTGAGCATCTGAGCTGGGTATCCCCATTCCAAAAACTTTTTGTACATTGTTTCAAGTTGTTGCTGTCTGTCATCAGCATCTGAGCAGATGCGTACCACCCTCATAAATTGCGATCTCGGTATGTTTTTACTGAGATGGGCTGGATGGGCACTATGATAGTGAAGCAATGTGTTCCTGTCTGTAGGTTTAGTGTAAAGGGAAGAGGCAACAGCACCTTGGGTATTAGTATTTAATATGTCAAGAAAGGTAATCTGATGGGACAAAATTTCTGGATTTAACACTATCCCTGGAAACACTTTGTTAAGGAAATCAACAAATGTAAAAAATAGATCACTTCTACCAGTCCAGATGAGGAAAATATCATCTATATACCTCATCCATTCCTTCACATAATGATTTCCTTCAAATTTAAAATGATTTTTGACAAGAACAAATTCCAGACATTCCACAATGTATTCACTTGGTAACTCAGGGGTGTCATGTCTAGAAAGAAAATGGCTGACAGCATGTAAACCAGCAGTATTGGGTATACAGGTATACAGAGAGTTGATGTCCAATGTGGCCCGCTTCCAATCCTCATGAAACGAGGAAAAAGCTTTCAGTTTGTCTAGGAAGTCACTGGTGTCCTGGATATATGCCAGTAAGTCCTTGGCAAGTGGTTGCAGGTGTGAGTCAATGAATTGTAGCAAAGGCTAGGTAATTGTCCCTGTGCCAGAGTCAATTGTTCTAAACTTCAACGGGATGGTTCCCTTATGCATTTTGGGAAGGCTGTAGATGAGCGGCATATGGGGAGAGTCATTGTACAAAAAATTAGCAACCTCATCAGATATCCAGCCATTCGTTTGACCAATATCGATTAAATTACTTAGACCGTTTTTCGTGTTTTGTGAGAGGGTCCTTGCTCAATATCGCATAACTTATGGTGTCAGTCACCATAGACAACATACGATCCCTGTAGTTGGTGTAATCCATGATTACAATCCCACCACCTTTATCGGCGGATTTAATGATAATGTTTCTATCATCCTTAAGAGATCGCAATGTCATAGGGACCTCAACTCACCATTGGTGGTCTTGAAGAGAGGTTGATTACCAGGCTTGCTTGGTTCCCTGTCGTCTGCTGCTGTGTGGAGGCGGAGTGCCGCAGTCTCTTGATACCCTTCATGGGTCACAGTTTCCACTGGCCACCTAAAAAGGGGTCTTACTGATGACACTCGCTGGATTTGTTGCGGCAGTCAATATTCTGGCTTTACTATCTGTAAAGAGATTTTCAGTGGGGCGATCGTTGCCTGATGTAGAAGGTTGATTGCCTTTGTAAATTGTACCAAAAGGATGGGTACAGAGACCTCACACCATTTCTCACAGAACTCACGTCTATTGCCACCAATTGTCGGTTGATTTTTGATGCGAAAGTCCCTCAGGATTTTTTTGGTATGGTAATATTCGGATACTGTCTGTCCGTGTAGCTCAAGGTCAATGCGTCTTTTCTTAAAATGTTTGATTTCACAGTAAATGTCTGTGGTAGTGTTAGTACCGAGTGCCTTGTCCTCATCTGGGGGAAACACATTAGCACCAAAAATCACCTTAGTAACCGGTTCTCGTGACCCACCTTTTGCCCTCTTCCTTTCTCTCATTTCTTTCCCTTCCTTTCTTCACACAGCACCTCTCACACCTACCTTTTTGCTTTACCTCCCCTGGGATATCAATTTGTCTCTTTAGTCTCTTACTTTACTTTTTTATGTTATATCTGTATTTTTACATTCAGAATCCCCTTTTTTCTCCTTACCTTTTCTCCTTATTATTATTTTTTTATTTTTATTATTATTTTTTTCATTTAATTTTATCTTTATTTTTTATTTTAATTTATTTTATTTTATTTATATTTATTTTTATTTTTAATTTAATTACTTTTTTATTTTTATTTATTGATTAATTTTTCTCATTTTTTTCTTTTTCTCCTATCAATGAATATTCTCTTCCTTTTCTTTTTTTCTCTCTTTCCCCTCTTCTTTCAGTTTTCTTCGTTTTCAGTTTATATTCACCTCTGTTGATGACCCCAGACTATTTCTCCTGCAATGTATTTTCTTCTGCCTTCCCCCACCGGAGCTGAGCTTACTCTGCGTGTTTACGTGCCTGATGTCATGATCTCCATGACAGTGGCAGCTGTGAAGCTCAGGCAGGAGTGTCCAGACTTTACAGGAGTGATCTACATGGCACGCTGTGATTGGTTCTGGACCACGTTACCCGGCAACGTGGACGCTATATCCCACTGCCAGAGCGACGTCAGTGTACACCTTGGTGATGTACCCAATCGTTACATAGTAGCCTCATGCTAATACACCTACTGGGGGCCCCCTCATGGAATGTAGGATTATTAGTAGGATACACAACGATGCTTATGCACAAAAGAATAGTGTGTATAATGGCCTTTGGCGGTAATGTGATGTCATGTGATGTCAGTGGAGGGGGGGGGGGGTTGTCACTGTTTTTCTTGATTTTGATTGGTGATAGTTTTACATATATTCTGTGTTCACTGTTTACACTTTATCACATGCCTGACGAAGGGGTCTTACGTGGCTCCGAAACGTTGCATTTATCCTGATGTGTTGTGATCCTTTTGCAATAAAAAGGTTTTTTTTGACTGCTATGGCTATGCAAGATCCATCCACACATTGAAAAGAAACTAGGAAATGTGTGATTCGGTGCACATTATTGAATGGTCAGTTGTGTTTCCTGCACTTTAAACTGAGGACTGACAGAAATGTAAAAACGATTAAAAAAAATTAAAAATAAAAAAGGGTGAACACCTGCATAACAGTCAGAAAAACTGTGGCTGACAATTTGAAAAAAAAAAGGGGGCAGGCAGGGGAAAAAACTCACGAAAAAGCAAATAAAAAAACAAAAACAAAAATGCAGCAACCGAAAAAAAAAAAAAAGGGTACACAGCACTAAATGTTACTGTATGTAATGCTGTGTTAAACACTACATAGTTATAGGGGAAAATATTCCTTCCTGATCCCCCAAGTGGCAATTGGATATTCCCTGGATCAACTTTACCTAAAAATATTAGTACCCGGTTATATTATGTACACCAAGGAAAGAATCCAGGCCTTTTTTAAAGCAATCTAGTGAGCTGCACTACACTAACACACTGCACTATACTGACACCCTATACTCACACACTATACTAACACTACACTAACACTCTACACTAGAGTCACAATAAGTGAACACACTAACTCGCTAGTAGCAAACTGAGCCCTGTTCTATCTATCTCCACTCCAACAACACACTGCAAAAGTTTTCTATGAGAAGGAACCTTTTATAGTGTGGGGTGGTACTATGAGCACTGAGCCATGATTGGACAAAGTAATCAGCACTTTGTCCAATCACGACTCTTACAGTACTCTGTGTCTTTATTGGCAAAGCCTTGCATCTGACCAGCTTTCAGGTGCAAGGCTTTATTAAATTAGGGACTTAGAATGTAATTAAAAGTTAAAAATGTAAATAACCGCGCTGAGCAATAAAAAATATAAGCAGCAGCTGTAGTGGGAAACACTATGGGAAGAAATGTCAAATAGAAAGCTGCGCTAAAAATGATGCACTGGAAAATATAAATGAACAATGATTCAGATATTCTTAAAGTCATGCAAATAGTCCAGGCAGATAACACAGATTATGCCTATAAGATCAAATAGGATAGTCCAAAATAGAAGATTCCAAAGTGCAGATGCAGAGTTGATAAATCCGCCACCAGAGATCACTCTATCAGCCGCAGTGAAGCATGCTAGGGATATGCGCTTACCAGATGGAAAAAGATTGATCACATTGCACACACTCTAGATAGCCTAGAAGCCAGTTCCAATGTGAGACTCCTCTCCTGACCGGGTCCTGTTGAATACAGGAATCCGCAGCGTCCAGCAAGCAAACCACCAGCCACCTCGTCCAAATCAATGATCAAGCAAGTATATGCAAGAAAAGAAAGGGCCACAATACTGCAGATGGTCTATACAGTTTTAATTAGGTAAACGAAAAGAAATACACTCACGATTTCATGGTAAAATAAGCGCTTGTCAAACACATTCAAAGCCGCCGCCGCCCGACTTCCGGATACACAGTAGTGACATCAGCACGCCTTCCCTACGCACGTTTCGTCACAACTGACGTCTTCCTGGGGATGCGGGCGGCACGGTGAGTCACCACTTATGTATCATAAGAGGCATCCGCCCCTTCCGGAAACTACAGAGGCGATCGGCACCATATTGGACCCTGGAAGGCCCTAACTCATTGGATAAGAAGAGCATTCACATAGCGGCAGCAGCATCTAAATCAATAGAAACCGCGGGCGCCATCTTTAACCACTTTACCACTAGAGCATTTTGCTGTCTTACGTCTGGGCCACTTTTTGTGATTCGGCGCTGTGCAACTTTAACTGACAATTGCGCGGTCATGCGACGCCGTACCCAAACAAAATTTACGTCCTTTTTTTCCCACAAACAGAGCTTTCTTTTGGTGGTATTTGATCACCTGTGCAATTTTTACTTTTTGCGCTATAAACAAAAAAAGAGCGTTTATTTTGAAAAAATAACAATATTTTTAACATTTTTTTATATGAAATTCCCCCCAAAAAAGATGTAAAAACCAATTTTTTTTTTAATTTTTGGCCAATTTGTTTTCTGCTACCCATGTTTGGTAAAAAAAAATCGCAATAAGTGTATTTTGATTGGTTTGCGCAAAGGTTATTGCGTTTACTAACAAAGGGAAAGATTTCTGTCATTTTTGGTGTTTTTTTTTTTTAACGAGTAATGGCGGCGATCTGCGATTTTTTTTGCGGGACTGCGACATTGCGGCGGACAGATCGGACCCTTGACTGACATTTCTGACACTTTTGGGGGTACCAGTGACATTACTGCAGTAATCAGTGCTATAAATATGCACTGTTACTGTAAAAATGACACTGGCAGGGAAGGGGTTAATTTTATTGGAGAGGGAGGGGTTAATGTATGCCTGGTGCTTACTGACGTGTGGGGGGGGAGGTGACTGTGTGAGACAGGGACAGATCGGATGTCCAGCTATGCTGAACACTCCGATCTGTCACTCCCTGTCACTGAGGAGATCCGCCCGCTCTGTTTACACAGGCGGGCGGATCTCCAAACTGGATTCCCCGACGATCGGGGCAGAGCAGCGGCGATCGCCGCTGCTCCTCCCCTGGCCCGTCTCCCGCTGTGAATGAAAACAGGGGGAGGAGTCTGGCGACATAGGTCTACGTCGTCAGACGGGAACGAGCCACTTTGCCGCAGTAGTACTCCGGTACATAGCGGTAAAGTGGTTAATCATGGAAATGCCCAATCAATAGAATACTAAAAACCATTTAATATACACAATAAATAAACGGAGATGAAAATGAACATAAAAATCCAGCCAGAGTTGCCTCCAAAGGGATCTGCTTATATAATGAAAGCCTGCCAACTTAATATCAGCCGAATCTAACAGCTAAACTATATGTATACATGTAATAAGTATCTGTGGACAAACTAAAGGTTATCCACCCATATTACTTAATCTATGATGCAGACAAAAAATTGATAAATGAATGTTAAAATGCCACAACATAATTTTGCAAATGGTCTCAAAAAGATTATAAAAAATATATAATAAATATAAAAAATATATAAGAGACTTGACCACCGAAAGTGGCTCTAAATATCAAATTGGTCACAGAGCCTGAATGGATACAACTCCCTCTGGATAAAGAGTGTAAAAACACCAGCAAATATAAAATTATTTCAGAAATCACAAATATCTAAATATGGATATAAAAATATGATAAAAAAATAGCAGCAAAGACACAAATTAAGAGTTATCTATAAAGGCATTTACATCCGTGTCTATTTTCAAACCAAATGGGCTGAAACATTTGTTCCTGTAAATCCAGGACATTTCCAACTTGGAGAGTCTCCTAACAAAGGGTTCTCCCCTCCAATGCGGAACAAACTTATCGATCCCCATAAATATAGTGTTATGGGGGTCCTTATTATGTTTTAACCGATAATGGTTAGACACAGAATGTTTTCTAAACCCTTTTTTGATGTTAGCTATGTGCTCGTTACATCTAATATATAGGGGTCTCTTAGTCCTCCCTATATATTGCAAGCCACATGGGCATTGCAAAAGATAAACTACACCAGTCGTGGAGCAGGAAATAAAGGGTTTGATCGCAAATGTAATGCCTGTACTCGTGGACAAGAATTCCTTAATGTTTCTCTTTTTGCACTTATTAACTGAACAGGTCTGGCAGCGGTTGCATCTGTAATAACCTGTGAGTTGGTTAAAAAAAGTAGGTTTAGGCCCGTGGGGATTCAGGACATTGGGAGCTAGTCTATCCCTTCAGGTGGAAGCCCCTCTAAATATTACTCGAGGTTTCTCCGGTAACACATCAGATAAAAGACGGTCACTCTTGAGAATATGCCAATGCCTGCGAATAATATTTTTAATGCTCTTATGCTGCGTTGAGAAAGTAGTGATAAAGGGGGCATTGAAAGGGGCGTTCGTAGTTTTAGGGTGAACTGCGGTGGAAAGCATACTAGATCTGTCCATCTTGTCGACTTCCTCAAGCGTGCTCATAAGGAAAGAGCTATCATAGCCCTTGTCAATGAACCTACTAGTAAGGACTTTGGCCTGTCTCTCAAAATCCACTTCATTAGTGCAATTTCTCTTGATTCTTCTATATTGTCCCTTAGGGACAGCGCAAAGCCATGGAGCATCATGGCAGCTGTCAGTAGGGATATATGAGTTCCGATCCGTCACTTTAAAATAAGTATTGGTGATAAACTTATTTTCGTCGCGCATAATAGTCAGATCAAGAAAATTGATGGATTCTTGACTGGCTTCAAAACTCAACTGTATACCTCTGTCATTTCGGTTGAGTTCCTCCATGAAGAGCTCCAAGTCAGACCTAGACCCATTCCAAAGGAGGAGGACGTCATCAATGTACCTGGCCCAGAGCATAATCTGAGGCCTAGCACAACCATAGATGACGTCCTCCTCCCACTGGGCAAGGAGGGGGCATACTTAGTCCCCATTGCCACTCCTCTGTCCTGGCGAAAGTACTGTCCCTCAAACCAGAAATAGTTAGATCTGGTCGCGAACTGCAAAAGTTCCATAATGAATTGGACTTGGCATCCAGGGATCTTTGAATCGCGAACCAGTGAATCCTCCACAGCTTTGAGGCCCAAATCATGGGGGATAACAGAATATAAGGATGCCACATCAGCAGTGACCATCCATAATCCCTCAACTGGAACGAGAGAAACCAATGTATTTATAACATGCCACGTATCTTTAATATACGAGGGAGTTAACTGCACCAAAGGCTGGAGGTACGAGTCAATATACTTCCCCACCCGGGACGTCACAGAGTCAATGCCACTCACAATGAGATGCCCCGGGGGGGAAGTAAGACTCTTGTGCACTTTTGGCAGATAGTATATAATTGGCGTCCTAGGACACTTTGGTATTAGAAAGGCCTTCTCTTTCTTATTTATGATGTTTAGAGCAAAGCCATTAGAGACAATCCTGTCCAGTTCCTTTTTATATTGGGACACTGGATCTCGAGGGAGAGGGGTATAGGTGTGCGTATCGCCGAGAATGCGATGCATCTCAGCGAGATAGTCAGACCTATCAAGCACCACTATACCCCCCCCCTGTCAGCAGGCCGGATGACCAAATCCTTATTTTGACATAAGGAATCCAAGCCCCTCACCAGGTCTTGACTCATCCTGTTTTTCCGCACCTGAATTTCATTCAAATCTCGAATAACGACATCTCTGAAGACCCTCAGAGGTGCAGCCAAGGCACCTGGAGGGTTAAACAGAGATGCGTTTGAGAGATTAGAGTGTTGAAAGCGTGTAGATACAACACCACTATTGCTAATGGGGTTGCCCAACAAATATTTCTGTATATTGATTTTTCTCACAAATTTGTGTATGTCCATGTATGTTTGAAATTTGTTGAGACATCGGGGAGGGGCAAATTTGAGGCCCTTGTCCAGTATATTCTCTTCCGACTCAGAGAGGACCTTATGACGTAAATTGAAAATTCCTGCTGCACCTAAGTTCTTTTTCTGTCTCTTAGATTGTAGCCGCCTCCCCCCTCTAATTCCTCTGGGTTTTCTAATGGTCGTTTTAGCCCTTGTTTGGCCAACGGAAAAGCCCAACCTGGGTAACCAGATTGTGAGGTCTCAGCTTGGGGTGGCACCTCTGTTATTGCTGAGCTTCTTGATTCCAAAGGGCCCTGGGGAGGGAGGGGTCTTGAGTTTGGCTGGGTCCCTGGATGATTATCCCTCGGGTGTTGATTATCCCTCAGTGGAAAGAACTGATTACTTGTGGGAATGTTATATTGATAATCAGACCTTGGTCCATCTCGCATACCAGGTCCATTACGTACAAAACTGTTTTCAGAACCTCGATTCCAATCATCACTATGTTGTGGACAGGATCTCCATTGTGGAGTTCGCCCACCTCTCTGACCATTCCGCTGATTGGAACCATCTCTCCAGTAGGGACCATTTCCAGAGTAAGGGGGACGAGAGGGGGAACCCACTTCCCTAAAATCAGGTGACCAATTACGGTAATGCTGGTCATAGTTGTTATGTCCTTGTTTGTTCCCACGGGAATTGCCCCTTAGAATGTAATGTGAAGCGCATAGTCCATTGTGGGGTGCTCTGCAGGCGAACATCCTGCTGAGTGCCCCACAAATCTTGGTGTTCGCTTAACTGGTGAACAGGTAATGTTGGGCCGAGCAACAATGTTCCTGATCACTAGGGATGATCGAACTTTTGAAAAGTTCGGTTCGGCCAGAACATCCAAACTTCCCGAAAGTTCGGCCCGGATTTCAGAACCCCATTGAAATCAATGGGACCCGAACTTCGGTAATCAAAAAACACCATTTTGAAGCCCTAAAACCCAATAAATGCCCCTAAAAAGTCCCTAGGGTTCTGGGTCATGCCCCATTAACTGTTAATCACACAAAAAAAAGTTCTTAAAAATTGTCATTTTTGATAAAAAAAGCCAATTATTGAAAAAAAGAGAGAGTTTTTGATTTGGACTTTGAATTTAGTATCTGGGGGGGTCTAAAAAGTGTACATGTGAAGTTTCAGCTCTGTAGCATGTTCAGAACCATAAAAAAAAAAAGATTGTTTGTATTAGAACACTTTCAGCTCAGGGGGTTGGCTTCTCTTCTCGGTTTTCACACCTTGCCGGTTTAATAGCAGGCATTTTTTTGGGTTCTTTGCAGTCAGGAAAAACATCTGAACTTGTGTATAGTGGTACTGTGCACAAGTTCTGATGTTTTGCCTGCCTCCAAAACCCCCCAAAAAATGCCAGCAAAAACACACCTGGGCATTTTTTTTTTTTGACGCTAGCGTTTTTTTGGCATTTTTTTGGGTTCTTTTGAGGCAGGCAAAACATCTGAACTTGTGTATAGTGGTATATATACACACATAATTATATGTATATAGACACCTAGCCATATATAGGTGTGATAGTAGCAGAAATATATTACTGTAAATGATTTCATTAGCGCAAGCATATATTTCTGCTACTATCACACCTATATATGTCTAGGGGTATATATACAGACATATATGTGTATATATACCCCCTATACACATGTTCAGATGTCATTTCTGACATCAAACATGTCCTCAAAAAAGCACTGGCAATGGCAACCACTGCAGCATGAAAAATGCTTGCTGGTGAGAAGCCACATTCCTGTCCCGAAGCAACTCAGAGAAATGATCATTTCTCTATAGCGGTCATCCTGCTATGGAAGGGTTTTGTCACCCTTCCATAGCAGTCACTGTCAGTTAACCCTACACTACACTACAGTCCCCTTACACTTAACACTTTCCCTACAGAAACTAAATTTTTGAAGCTAACTTAAGTGTAAAGGAGCACTCTAACTACACTAGATATTCCTTTCCTCACACTAATAAATGCTAAATGACACTTTTAAAGTAAAATTAACAGAACTGCTTCCACTCTCTTCCATGTCCAGTATGACAATGCTAGGAATATGGCGGGGGCGATCTTATATACTGGGGGGCGTATTCACTAATGATTGGTCTAGGGACCCCCTAGTCACTCCAATCACATTCCTAGCATTCTCCTGCCCCCTCAATTGGCTTTTGCTAATGGTTCTGGTCCAATCACGGGCTTTTAAAGCCCATTTCCTGAAGCATTGCATTTTGGTCGGTTCTGGTTGCCGAATTCCAAACTTTTTGGGCAAAAAGTTCTAAATTCGGCTGAACCTCGAACACCCAATGTTCGGGCCGAACCGATGGTGGACCCGAACCGTTCGATCATCCCTACTGATCACTGCGACACCAGTCCCAGAGTCACCAAACTAGTGTTAATCAACACAAGTGTTCTGGATTGCCTCCACACCAGTTCCTGTATCCCCCCACTGTCTCACTGTCTCCTGACCAATGCAGCCAGAAACAGTGTTCCCGATCACTGTCATAGAAGTTTTAGTGTTATCAGACCAGTGTAAGCCAGCAACAGCGTTTCTCATTGCCGCCACACCAGCAGTACGCAAGTGTTCCTAATCGCTGATACACCAGTGCTAGTGACCCAGACTAGTGCAGCCAGTAACAGTGTTCCTGATTGCCACCACACCAGTCCCAGTATCACCAGACCAGTGCAGAACCACAGGAACATTTTTTGTTTGCCCTTTTTTCAAACTATTGTACTTCCTGGTAAGTGAACAGACACTATATTACCAAAAGTATTGGGACACCTGCCTTTACATGCACATGAACTTTAATGGCATCACAGTCTTAGTCTGTAGGGTTCAATATTGGGTTGGCCCACCCTTTGCAGCTATAACAGCTTCAACTCCTCAGGGAAGGCTGTCCACAAGGTTTATATTTCCAAGATTTATTGAGTTTAACAAGTAAAGGCAGAAACAAAATCAATCTATGTCTGTTGTCTAGTGGTACAAGACATGTAAGTAAGTACATGGAAAATAACACAATTAACATATCGCTTTGGGCTCAAAAAGTTAGAAGTGCTGGCAAAAACAAAATTAAATGGAAGAACAGGTAAAGGTCTAATTTGGGACACAGTTGGTACGATCAA